>NC_091069.1:122448123-123073123 GCF_032405125.1 Capricornis sumatraensis
AAGAAATGCATACCAGAACTCAGGTGTTTTCATATAACTAATTTAATCTCATTTTGTTTTACTGAAATTGAAAAAATACAACTGCATAGAAAATATTTTTCCTTTTCTTTTCAGCCATAACAAATTCAAATGAACATAACATCCAAGCTGTTCAGTGGTGATTCTTCTTCTGCCATGGTGAATAAAATACATTTCATTGTGATCTGAGTAAAATTTCATGGCGTGAAGCATATTATACAATAAACACACACACTTAAATTTTGTTGAGTCTTTTTAAAGTTGTTATAGATTTCTGCACCTGAGATGTTCTATAAAAAGCCAGTATAGCACATCACTTATAACTTCACATTTATCTTAAAGTTCATGACTTATGACCTGCTGGGCATGTGAGGAAGGTTTATATATATTTGCTGTAAAAGATGATTTTAAGTTTGTGTTAGGATGAAATATATTTATTAAAATACCTCTCTCATCTCTACATCAAAATTAATGACATTACATAACATCAGGTTATCTATATCTGACTCTACTTCACATATAATGTAGTAATATCTATGCTTTTGAAAAGACTGTTGCCATGACAGATAACTATTTGGCCAATGATGTTTGAATATTTAATCAAGGATGTGCCATGTATAACAGACATGCATCTGATATCATTATGATAGCGCTGTGATGGCAGATTCATTATTACCAAGGACTTTCATTAAAAACTTGGCAGAAATCAGTTTAACATATTTTCTTTTCACTTGTTGGCTTTATGTTTATCACAGAGAAATTCTAATTTTCCCCAACTAGCATGTCTGTTAATCTAGTCAAGAAATTAGAACTTACTCCATGTTAAAACAGAAGTGCGTATAATAAAGGGTTGACATGTAAATAACAATTTCTAATTATTACCATGTGTTAGTGGCTCGGTTGTTTCCAACTCTTTTGCGACCCCCCAGGATGCTCTATTCGTGGAATTCTCAAGGCAAGAATACTTGAGTGGGTTGGCATTTCCTTATCTGGGGAGTCATCCTGACCCAGGATAGAACCTGGGTCTCCTGTGTTGCAGGCAAATTCTTTGCCATTTGAGGAAAGCCCTAAATTACCATAATTTTATTTTAAAAATACATTCTCCAATAAGCTAGATGTCACTTTATATGTTAGAACTATATCAGTACAATATATTTCCTCTTTGTTTTTATGCAATTTCTAGCTCAGTAAAACAGTGCAAAGCTTTAGTCCCCACAATCCTCCACTGAGACATCCCATTGAAGTTCAACGACTGTCCAAATAATCTAATTCTCAATCATTCCTTGCATTGATCATCATGTTTCTTTAGTCTTTCTCTTTCTGAAATAATTCCTCGGGGCTTCTTTGATCTTCCTAGCCTTAAATTTTTGAAGAATATAGGCCAATCATTTTGTAAAATGTTACTCAATTGGAGTTTGCCTGATGTTCCCTTATGATCAGATTACAGTATGTGTTTTGGCAAGAATATCATAAAAGGGATGCTGTGTCCTCATTGCATGTCAGTCTATCAATTTCCTGGGGATACTGACATTGATCACTTAGTTGAGGATATGTGCTAGCTTGGTATAGTGTAACATTACTCTTTCCCATTTTATAATCAATACACATTCTGCTGGGAAGTATTTTCAGACTATGCAAATATCCCATCACCCATCTAACTTTTACATACTAGTTTTAGTATCCATTGATGTTTGACTTGATTGTTACTACAATGATTGATGAATGGAGATTTGCTACTTCAAGCATTTCTTTGACACATTAATTACCATTCAATTTCCAGGAAGAAATTTCCCTCTTTCTACATTTATATTTAATTTGTCTATTTATATTGGTATAGACTAATTGATTCCTATTTTATTTAAAAGGAAGCAATTTATTATTATGAATATGTTGATTATTATTACTATGTACATACATAAACTTAGAGGGAGAGTAGGATGAAGAGTTGCTCACAAATTGTGAATTTGGGGCAACTTGTGAATTTTAGGAAATAATAGCTCCCTGGAAGAATAAATCTGAAAAAAAAATAATTTTGAAAAGTCTTTAATGGTATTGTACTTCCTATTTTAACCACTAAATAATTTATTTTGATAATCCCATGTTTACCTTATTCTAACCATTCAAAAAGACTCAAGAATGAGAACCCCAGGAGCAAAAGTTCTGAATTTCCTAAGGCAAAACTGGCATATACTTCTACCACGTGGAATATGTCAGTAACAAGAGTTAATATACACCTGATAATCTGTGAGGGCTCATTAAAATAGTAATATTCATATACCTGTCTCCATGACAAGATAATTAGTGTCCCTATACTCTTCTCCCACCACTCTGTATTGCATAGAATTTCACATCTAAGTAGAATCATTTGTAAAACCTTAGCCATGAAACAGTTTTCTATAAACATATGACACCAAATGTCTTGTAATCACCATAGTGCAGGAATGTTACTTCTTGACTTAGCCAAATTCTACATAAATGAAGGAGTCTGTAGAACCAGTCTGAATTTCCACTTTGATGAACTGAGATAATTACCAATATTCCATGCCCAAACGAAATGCTGAGTATCCACAAACAGTTGTATAAAATGCAGCTATGCATAAGAACTAAAATTAATCATTCAGTGTGCATTTAAGCTCTTTATTTTCCAGTCTTATTCATTTGGCCACTGACTTTACTAAATCTCTTTAAAGAGATTTTCATATATACTCTTAAATACTTTCTAACTAAAGTTTAATACTTGACATATTTGAATCACAGAGATTTTAGAGGATATTTTAGGTAAAAATTGAACTGCCAATTAAGAAAATTAAAAAAATGAAGTTTATTTGTATATTTTATGGTGCTATATTTCAAAGTGAACACTAAGTTGTACTGGTAATATATTTTATAATCAAAACTAAAGGTTAATTAGAAATTTTTATTTCACTATGGTTCATTTTATTTTATTGATTAAACAGATAAGAAATCCTCATTTTAAAGAATTATTTTTTTAAACCAATGCAGTATTGTAAAGTAAAATAAAGCAAAATAAAAAAAAGAAAGAAAAAGCAAAATAAAGTCCTCTAAAAAAAAGAATTATTTTTGGCAGATTCTTAGATGAGAAAGGAAAATTTATTTTGCAAATGTGGGAATGGATATTCCATCAATTGTTTACTGTAAAGAGAATCTCACGAAAAAGCAACAGCCATTCAGAGGGAAGAAAAGACAATTTGGAAAGTTGTAGAATTTGAATGAGAAAGCGGCACACAGTGATAATCCTAGCCTTGAACCAGAATAAGGTTCAGTTCATTTCAGTTCAGTTGCTCAGTCATGTCCGACTCTTTGAGACCCCATGAATCGCAGCACGCCAGGCCTCCCTGTCCATCACCAAGTCCCGGAGTTCACTCAGACTCACGTCCATCAAGTCAATGATCACATCCAGCCATCTCATCCTCTGTTGTCCCCTTCTCCTCCTGCCCTCAATCCCTCCCAGCATCAGAGTCTTTTCCAATGAGTCAACTCTTCACATTAGATGGCCAAAGTACTGGAGTTTCAGCTTTAGCCTCATTCCTTCCAAAGAAATTCCAGGGCTGATCTCCTTCAGAATGGACTGGTTGGATCTCGTTGCAGTCCAAGGGACTCTAGTATCAGAAAATTTTCATTTTGTCTCTATCCTCAATAGTTTTGAAAATAACTCAATGAGTATTAAAGTATGAAATTTAAGGTAAGGACTTACATAAATATTCACAAATATAAACTGGATTGTTTTTGAATTCCACATGAACAGATATGTGTTATACACTCTTTGATGAGAGAATATTCTTCATTGATCACAGAAGGAAAGTTTCCAAGAACTTAATCTGAACATCTACTCAAATTTATGTCAAGATAATTTTATACACATATTTTTGGAAATGGAATCTTTATAAAGTTGATGTGGTATGTTATTGTGTTACAACATGTGAACTGGAGAGCATATTTTTTAATAGTCATTGTTGACAGATGCAGAGGAAAGTTTGTTATACACACACAGTTGACTGTACACACAGTATGGTGGTGGTCATGGTTTGGTCACTAAGTCATGTTCAACTCTTGGATCTCTGCCAGGCTTCTCTGTCCATGGCATTTCCCAGTCAAGAATATTGGAGTGAGTTCCCATTTTCTTCTCCAGTAGACACAGTATACTAGAGTGTTTCTTTTTTCTTTTAGTTTCTTCATTTGTTAAAAAATACTTAAAATGTAAACTTTTTGGCACATTCACATATATAAACCAGAAGGCTTATGGACTATCTAGTGTTTTGGAGCTCTCAACTGGCTAGTTTGTTTCTGCCATAATACTGCTGATTATTCATTTATTTTCTTTCTATACATGTCCAGCTAAGGAAAAATATTATGTGTGTTTATGGTGTGGATGTATGTATGACATATTTACTTCTACATGACATACATATACACTGAATGATATATGGAATATAAGTGTTGATATCCCATGATATTAGATATGCATAAATTATGACTTAGAACAGAGGCCAATTAATTATACTTGACAGTATACTAGTGTTTTAATTTTCTATAAATTTGCATTATATAGAATGTTTTATAAATATTCAGTATGTTGCTGTTGCCATTCAATCACCAAGCCGTGTCTGACTCCCTGTGACCCATGGACTGCGGTCCACCCGACTTCCCTGTCCCTTACCATAACCCAGAGTTTGCCCAAGTTAATGTTTGATACTTTATATCATAATCTTCTTTTAGGCATACTTGGTTCGATCACTGGGGAATCCCATTCTTCCATGCCAAAAAATTGATGTATGTGCTGGATACTGATAGCTTACTAAGCTTATTACTGTTAAATATGCACATATATTAAAACTGCCTTTGTATGGAACTCCTTCAAGAATACAGAAATTTACCCACTGTTCTTCTCTAGTCTGAGCTATTTTAAAACAATGTCTAAAAGAAATGCATTTCCTTCTATAATGCTTCCAATAATTAGAGCTTAATATTTCAGTCTAACCTGTATCTCTTGCCCATATCTTCAACAATTATCATACTTATTACTTCCAATTTGCCTCCTTTTCCCCAATGTATCTTTTCTGATCTTTTCTGGAGTGATTGTAATTCAATTAATCTACAAACTTCTAGTACTTTACCTTGAATTTTAATAGTTTAAATGTTTTATTTGCTGAAAAATAATTGATGGTTGTAAGAATTCTCAACAAAGCACACCCTCCAGCTGTCCAAAGGAAATTCTCACAGATAATACTTTAAAAAAGTGTCTTGTCTAATGTGTATATTAATTTACAAAAAAATAAGAATGATCATTATAATAATATGTCTGGCATATAACTGGTATTCAATAAGTATTTGTCAAGTAGAAAAATATAAACTAGACTCCACTTAAAAAAAAAAAAAAAGCTTTTACTTTTAGTTGTTAAGACACTAGGTCCATTGACTTTGATCGATGTATGTTTGCATGTGTTCAGTTGTGTCCTACTCTTTGTGACCCCGTGGACTGTAGCCCACCAGGCTCCTCTGCCTATGGAATTCTCCAGGAAAGAATACTTGAGTGGGTTGACATTTCCTTCTCCAAGGGATCTGCTCCACCCAAGGATCTAACTCAAGTCTCTTAGTCTCCTGCGTTGGAAGGCAGATTCTTGACCACTAGTACCACCTGGGAAGCCCATATTGATGTATATCGATATAGTGTTTTTATTACCACTCTTCGATGGAGAAATTCAATTTGGAGGGCTAAATATAGACTTAGTCATATATCTGGCAAAATTACATGGACTCTTAACCTACGGACTTCCATCACATTAGTTCCTTTCGTGGGTGTGTGTGCTCAGTCACTCAGTTGTGTCCGCCTCTTTGCAACCCATGGACTGTAGCCCACCAGACTTCTCTGTCCATGGGATTTCCCAGGCACAAATACTAGAGTGGCTTCCCATTTTCTCCTCCAGAGGATCTTCCAGACTCAGGAATAGAACTTGAGTCTCCTGTGGCTCCTGCATTGGCAGGCAAATTCTTGACCACAGAGCCAACAAGGAAGCCCAGTGCTTTCATAATATTTATCTTTTCATACAAAAGCTGCATGTTTAGAAAATAAAGCCTGAATAGAGTATGGAATGACCAATAATCAAACTCATGCCCCCTGCAGTAGAAGAGGGGGAATCTTAACCACTAGACCATAAGGGAAGCCCCTACCTTGGATGTTTAATGATACAGAAGAATGCTCATGAAAATAAGTTACTGACAAAGGGCTTTATACATTCAAGCTTAAGTTCAAAAAAGTTCATATGTTAAAAAAATCCATGTTTTCTGAGAAAAGAATGCAATATATATATTAGTATATATAATAGCATATATATATATATATATATATGCTAAGAAGCTTAGAACTCAATTTACAAAATGAATCACAGAAAGAAATCCTAGGGAAGTTACCTCTGTTACTTTCAAGTGTGCCCTTGAAACAATGTAATTATGAAGCATGTTTTGTTTTCAGCTTTCACCACATCCAGTTGATTCCCATCTGATACGGATTTTGAGTTCCTTTTTATCTTTACTCTACAAATAAATCAGTGATGTGAAGAGAACGTTATCATAGGAGAAAATATTTTCACAGCTGCCTGAGTTTCAGTAATTAACACTTGCTTCTCAGTGTACAAAGTACTGGCCTCACATATGCACACGTTTATAAAATATTTCTTAGGTGAATAATAAATATAATTTTCCTAACATGTTTCATCCCAGATTGGTATACTTTACATTAAAGTCACATGGTGTGGAAAGCAAAGAACACATCTCCCAAAACAACTACAGATCTTGCTTGACTTACAATGAGGTTACGTCCCTATAAAACCCATTGTAAGTTGAAAAGATCGTAAGTTGAAAATGCATTCAATACATCTAATCTACTAAACATCATACCTTAGCCTAGCCCACCTTAAGTGCTCTCAGTACACTTATATTAGCCAGCAGGTAAGCAAAATCATCTCATCATTTAACACAAAGCCTATTTTATACTAAAACATTGAATATCTCAGACAATTTATTGAATGCTGTGCTGAAAGTTAAAAAAGATAATAGTTATATGGATTTTAAATGGTTGTAAGTAGTATTCTGGGCTTCCCCAATGGCTTACTGGTAAAGAATCTTTACATACATTTCTTGACTTCTCATTGTTTTAATTTGCCTATCTGCTCTCTCACTATCACATTTTCCTAGTAATTTTTATTATGGAAATATTTATTCATATCTTATTAAGGACTTGATGTCATTATAAGTTGATGTTATCTCTTAAATACCTATTTATAATAATACTATGTTATATGTTGTATGTAATGTATAAGTGGCATATATTACTCTATTAAATATATTCTTTACCAAATATAAAGCAATTTTGCATTCCTGAGGGTGAAAAAATAATTATTTGTAATTTTTTTTATTGCTCTAAGGTTTCTGGTTTATGTTTACTAATAGGTGGTATTCTTGCTTGTAAATTAATCAGATTAACTTATTGTTTTTCTTTTACTGCATCATCTTTGAAGATGTTTATGCTATGCAAGCTTTAAAAAATCTTTCTTTTCATTTTCTGGAACAAGTTCAATATATGTGGAAACTTCTGTTCCTTAAAATTAAACTATTCATTATACTATCTGGGCTTTGGAATTTCTGAGCATTTTTGGACAAATTTCTCTCTCTTTTTCAATGTTTGCTTGTTTAATGATTTTATATGCACCAGGATTATTTACTGCAATGTATGTTCATACAAAATTGTCTACTTCATTCAAGACTTCAAATTTATATTCATAGGTCTGAGCAAAGTTGACCTCAAATTCATTTTTACAGTTTTGAGCAAAGTTATTCCTAGGTTTCTTTGAAAACCTAATGAATATTTTCCTTGAATCTTTACATTGTATATTATTCCTTATTTCTGATTACCAAACCTGCTTTTGCAATAAAGACTTCAAGATCTGAGCCAAAGCTCCCAGTCTTGTTTTTGCTGACTGTATAGAACTTCTCCAAGAATAGTTAGAATCAGACATGGAACAGACCAGTTTGAAACTGGGAAAGGAGTACAACAAGGCTGTATATTGTCACCCTGATTATTTAACTTATGTGCAGAGTACATCATGAGAAATGCTAGTCTGGATGAAGCACAAGCTGGAATCAAGACTGCCATGAGGAATATCAATAACCTCAGATATGCAGATGACACCACCCTTGCTGCAGAAAACAAAGAGGAACTAAAGAGTCTCTTGAATTGAGAGAGGGGAGTGAAAAAGCTGGCTTAAAACTCAACATTCAGAAGGCAAAGATCATGGCATCTGGTCCCATCTCTCCATGGAAAATAGATGGGGAAACAATGCATACAGTGACAGACTTTATTTTCTTGGGCTCAAAAATCACTGAGGAGGTGACTGCAGCCATGAAATTAAAAGATACTTACTACTTGGAAGAAAAGCTATGACCACACTAAACAGCATATTAAAAAGCAGAGACATTATTTTGCCAACAAGGGACCATCTAACCAAAGCGATGGTTTTCCCAGTAGTCACGTATGTGTGTGAGAGTTGGACCGTAAAGAAAGCTGAGTGCCAAAGAATTGATGTTTTGGAAGTGTGGTGCTAGAGAAGACCCTTGAGAGTCCCTTGGTCTGCAAGGAGATCCAAATAGTCAATTCTAAAGGAAATCAGTCCTGAATATTCACTGGAAGGACTGATGCTGAGCTGAAGCCCTGATACTTTGGCCACCTGATACGAAGAACTAACCCTTTGGAAAAGACTCTGATGCTGGGAAAGATTTAAGGCAGGAGGAGAAGGGGACAACAGAGGATATGATGGTTGGATAGCATCACCGACTCGATGGTCATGAGTTTGAGCAAACTCCAGGAGTTGATGGACAGGGAAGCCTGACATGCTGCAGTTCATGAAGTCACAGAGTCGAACATGTCTGACCAACTGAACTGAACTGAAAGCTGTTTATTTCACCTTTCCCATTATATTGAGGTAGAGTTGACATACAGCATAATGATATGATTTACATCATGAATTATTACCACAGTAAGTTTAGTGAATATCTATCATCTCATATAAGTAACAAAATTGGAATATTAATAAAGAATGTTTTGTCCTTGGAGTGAGAATGCTTGGGATTTATTTTAATATTTTATTCAGAGAATTGACTTGAAGATTCTATCACCAAGTCTTATAGTATTTTGCTGCTAATCCAGTAATTATTGTTATTTAATTTTTGTTCCATATTCTTTCATTATTTTGCGCTCTTTCCCTAAGCTTTTGAGCTATAAAAATTCAGAATTATCATTGGAGTCTTGATAATTGCTTAATTGTATTCCGGGTTAAATTACAGTTTGGATTTCCTTTCAACTCAAGAGTCGTTTGTAGAGAAGTTTCCTTGATCTTGTTGATAGGATTTTTTTTTTAATTTTTCATTTGTAGCATCCTTTTTACTTTTGGTTTGCTATCTATGTCTAGTTTCATTCTATTGAGATTGAAAAATAGTTTTTGTACTATTTCTTCTCTTTGGAATTCATTAAACCTTCTTTGTGGGGAAGTAGATAATCATTGTTTAAATGTTATATCTATAAGGTAATCACTGATTAAATGTTCCATGCACAAAAATTATTTAATTAAAAAAAGAATACATTATCACTTCATGACAAATAGATGGGAAAACAAAGGAAACAGTGAGAGACTTTATTTTCTTGGGCTACAAAATCACTGCAGATAGTGAGTGCTGCCATGAAACTAAGATATGCTAGCTCCTTGGAAGAAAAGCTATGACAGACCTAGACAGGATATTCAAAGACAGAGACATTACTTTGCCAACAAAGGTCTGTCTGGCCAAAGCTATGGTTTCTCCAGTGGTCATGAATGGGTGTGAGAGCTGAACCATAAGGGAGGCTGAGCACTGAAGAATGGAAGACTCTTTGGAGTCCCTTGGACTGCAAGATCAAACAAGTCAATCCTGAAGGAAATCTGTCTTGAATATTCATTGGGAGGACTGATGCTGAAGCTGAAACTCCAATACTTTGGCCACCTGATGTGAAGAGCTGACTTATTAGAAAAGACCCTGATGCTCAGAAAGATTGAGAGAAGGAGAAGGGGACGACAGAGGATGAGATGGTTGGATGGCATCACCGACTCAATGGTCATGAGTTTGAGCAAGCTCCAGGCATTGGTGATGGACAGGGAGGCCTGGTGTGCTGGAGTCCATGGTGTTGCAAAGACCTCCACACGAGTGAGTGACTTGAACTGATGTTGGAATTAGATTTATATACACAGAGTTGGACACGACTGAAGTGAGTTAGCACAGCAGCAGCTGTTAAGTGCCTGTATATTCTTCCCTATCTCTCTTGGTTTGACTTTAAATGATGAAAGTGAAGTGGCTCTGTCGTGTCTGACTCTTTGCAATGCCATGGACTGTAGCTTACCAGGCTTCTCCACCCATGGCATTTTTCAGGCAAGAATACTGGAGTGGGTTGCCATTTCCTTCTCCAGGGGATCTCCTCCACCCAAGGATAAAACCCAGGTCTCTTGCATTGCAGACAGATGCTTTACCCTCTGAGCCACCAGAGAAGCTGGGACTATATTAAAGTGTTTCTTCCTATGCTCTATCTCCAACTTTTTTTCATTTTTGTCCCATGTGGTATTTGTCTTGGATGCAGATGCTATGATATTTTGATGTTTAATGTAGGCTTTTGTATAATATGATACTTTGATATAAATTTTAAGTGTTTGAGTAAACCTTTATTTTTCAAAACTGTTTTTTTTTTTCCTTTGATTATTCAGAATAGTTCCCAGAACCACCCCCATCAACTCCACCAAATGCGGAAGGTATTGTCCTCTCTATTTTTTGGTAATAAGCTGGATGTATAGTGATGTATCATTGTGAATTCAATTTTCATTTCCTTGACCATAAGAAGTTCAACATACCATTTGACATCATTGTTATTTGGTTTCACTGTTTGTGATTTTTTTCCATACATCTTTCTTTTTATATGCTGACTTAGATTTAATTTTGTAATCGAGTTGCACTTTTTTAAACAGTAGAAATAGTAATCTTTTATTTGCTAACAAAGTTTCAAAAATTCTATTTATTTTTGTATCCTAAATTTTTTCTTCTGTTTTACAAAAGACTTAAATTTTATACAGCCAACTCTGATTTCTTTTACAGCCTAGTGGTTTTCTGTGTTGATTAGAAAGGCAAAACATTATGTGACATGTATGATTTCCTAATTTTGTCTCTAAGAAAGTGGACCTCTATTTCCACAATATAACAAAAAATTTAAAACTAAGCTAACTATTTTATTTTTGCCCCCTCATGGGTACTTGGTCTATTCATTGCATTTTGTTATTGTCCCATATAAATTTCAAAATCATCTTACCAAATACTATATGAGCCATCAGTTCAGTTCAGTTCAGTCACTCAGTCATGTCTGACTCTTTGCAACCCCATGAATCACAGCACGCCAGGCCTCCCTGTCCATTACTAACTCCCGGAGTTCACTCACACTCATGTCCATTGAGTCAGTGATGCCATCCACCCATCTCATCCTCTGTCATCCCCTTCTCCTCCTGCCCCCAATCCCTTCCAGCATCAGAGTCTTTTCCAATGAGTCAACACTTTGCATGAGGTGGGCAAAGTAATGGAGTTTCAGCTTTAGCATCATTCCTTCCAAAGAAATCCCAGGCCTGATCTCCTTCAGAATGGACTGGTTGGATCTCCTTGCAGTCCAAGGGACTCTCAAGAGTCTTCTCCAACACCACAGTTCAAAAGCATCAATTCTTCAGTGCTCAGCCTTCTTCACAGTCCAACTCTCACATCCATACATGACCACTGGAAAAACCATAGCGTTGATGAGATGGACCTTTGTTGGCAAAGTAATATCTCTGCTTCTGAATATGCTATCTATATTGGTCATAACTTTTCTTCCAAGGAGTAAGCATCTTTTTAATTTCATGGCTGCAGTCACCATCTGCAGTGATTTTGGAGCTCAAAAACATAAAGTCTGACACTGTTTTCACTGTTTCCCCAGCTATTTTCCATGAAGTGATGGGGCCGGATGCCATCATCTTTGTTTTCTGAATGTTGAGCTTTAAGCCAACTTTTTCACTCTCCTGTTTCACTTTCATCAAGAGGCTTTTTAGTTCCTCTTCACTTTCTGCCATAAGGGTGGTGCCATCTGCATATCTGAGGTTATTGATATTTCTCCCGACAGTCTTGATTCCAGCTTGTGTTTCTTCCAGTCCAGCATTTCTCATGATGTACTCTGCATAGAAGTTAAATAAGCAGGATGACAATATACAGCCTTGACTTACTCCTTTTCCTATTTGGAACCAGTCTGTTGTTCCATGTCCAGTTCTAACTGTTGCTTCCTGACCTGCATACAGATTTCTCAAGAGGCAGGTCAGCTGGTCTGGTATTCCCGTCTCTTTCAGAATTTTCCACAGTTGATCGTGATCCACACAGTCAAAGGCTTTGGCATAGTCAATAAAGCAGAAATGGATGTTTTTCTGGAACTCTCTTGCTTTTTTGATGATCCAGAGGATGTTGGCAGTTTGATTTCTGTTTCCTCTGCCTTTTCTAAAACCAGCTTGAATATCAGGAAGTTCACAGTTCATGTATTGCTGAAGCCTGGCTTAGAGAATTTTGAGCACTACTTTAGTAGCATGTGAGATGAATGCAATTGTGTGGTAGTTTGAGCATTCTTTGGCATTGCCTTTCTTTGGGATTGGAATGAAAACTGACCTTTTCCAGTCCTGTGGACACTGATGAGTTTTCCAAATTTACTGGCATATTGAGTGCAGCACTTTCACAGTGTCATCTTTCAGGATTTGAAGTACTTCATCTGGAATTCCATCACCTCTACTAGCTTTGTTCATAGTAATACTCCTAAGGCCCCCTTGACTTCACATTCCAGGATGTCTGGCTCTAGGTGATTGATCACACCATGGTGATTATCTGGGTCATGAAGATCTTTCTTGTACAGTTCTGTGTATTCTTGCCACCTCTTCTTAATATCTTCTGCTTCTCTTAGGTCCATACTATTTCTGTACTTTATCGGGCCCATCTTTGTATGAAATGTTCCCTTGGTGTCTCTGATTTTCTTGAAAAGATCTCTAGTCTTTCCCATTCTATTTTTTCCTCTATTTCTTTGCATTGATTGCTGAGGAAGGCTTTCTTACCTCTCCTTGCTATTCTTTGGAACTCTGCATTCAAATGGGTTTATCTTTCCTTTTCTCCTCTGTTTTTCACTTCTCTTCTTTTCACAGCTATTTGTAAGCCTTCCCCAGACAGCCATTTTGCATTATTGCATTTCTTTTTCTTGGGGATGGTCTTGATTCCTGTCTCCTATACAATGTCATGAACCTCCATCCATAGTTCATCAGGCACTCTGTCTATCAGATCTAGTTCCTTAAATCTATTTCTCACTTCCACTTTATAGTCATAAGGGATTTGATTTAGGTCATACATGAATGGTCTAGTGGTTTTCTCCACTTTCTTCAATTTCAGTCTGAATTTGGCAATAAAGATTTCATGATCCAAGCCACAGTCAGCTCCCAGTTTTGTTTGCTGACTGTATAGAGTTTCTCCATCTTTGGCTGCAAAGAATATAATCAATCTTATTTTGCTGCCAACAATCTGGTGGTGTCCATGTGTAGAGTCTTCTCTTGTGTTGTTGTAAGAAGGTGTTTGCTATGACCAGTGTGTTCTCTTGGCAGAATTCTTTTGGTCTTTTCCCTGCTTCACTCTATACTCCAAGGCCAAATTAGCCTGTTAATCCAGGTATTTCTTGACTTCCTTCTTTTGCATTCCAGTCCCCTATAATGAAAAGGACATCTTTTGGTGGTGTTAGCTCTAGAAGGTCTTGTAGGTCTTCATAGAACTGTTCATCTTCAGCTTCTTCAGCGTTACTGGTCAGAGCATAGACTTTGATTACCATGATATTGAATGGTTTGCCTTGGAAATGAACAGAGATCATTCTTTCGTTTTTGAGATTGCATCTAAGTACTGCATTTCAGACTCTTTTGTTGACTCTGATGGTTACTCCATTTCTTCTAAGGGATTGCTACCCACAGTAGTAGATATAATGGTCATCTGAGTTAAATTCACCCATTCCAGTCCATCTTAGTCCACTGATTCCTAGAATGTCGACGTTCACTCTTGTCATCTCCTGTTTGGTCACAGGCCTAACATTTCAGGTTCCTGTGAAATATTGCTCTTTACAACACGAAACCCTGCTTCCATCACCAGTCCCATTCACAACTAGGTGTTGTTTTCACTTTCACTCCATCCGTCAATTCTTTATGTAGTTATTTCTCCACTGATCTCCAATAGCATATTGGGTACCTGAACTACTGACCTGGGGAGTTCCTCTTTCAGTGTCCTATCTTTTTGCCTTTTCATACTGTTCATGGGGTTCTCAAGGCTAGAATACTGAAGTGGTATGGCATTCCCTTCTCCAGTGGGCCACATTCTGTCACATTTTTTTCTATAGCCTCATGATATTTAATCTTTTAGTCAGAAATTTAATCCATGTAATATATTGTGAATTCTGACCTATCTTGATTACTTCTAACATCTAGTTACATGTTCTCCCTTTGTCCAGCTTTCAGTCTCATTTTTGCCCACTTTTTCTTCATACTTTCTTTGGCAATGACTGAATTTTATCATCGTCAACATTTCCTTCCCCCTTTCCTTTTCTGCTAGATTGCTGGTTCCTTGTTATTTTATGATATATTATTAACAGTCATAAAATTACTTTATATAATTACACCTCTAGTAGTACAAGAATCTTCCATTCTCTTCCAAAATATATATTACTTTTGCCAGATTTTTTGGGGGCAAGTTATTTCCTTTGCCTTTACAGTGTGGCTCAGAACTAGCTGGTGAGAAGGACATAGTTTGTTGGGATGTACAGTAAGTTGTTCAATTTGATTTAGCTGGCAATTACATTTTCAGGATCTCTTCCCAAGCCTATTTGCACAACTGCAAGTGCTGGCAAAAGCTCCAATTCTCCAGCAAATGAGGCATGAGGAATCAACTATCACCAATTCCCTCATTTCTCTATGATACCCACATCTATGCCTACTTTTCCAGGGTTCCAGGTGGAGCAGTGGTGAAGAATCCACCTGTCAATGCAGGAGATTCAGGTTTGTTCCCTCAGTCAGGAAGTCCCCTGAAGTAGGAAATGACAATTCACTCCTGTATTCTTGCCTGGAGAATCCCCACGGACAGAGGAGCCTGGCAGGCTACTCTCCATGGAGCTGCAAAGAGTTAGACACGACAGAGCATAAACACACCACATGTACACTTTACAGATCTTTGCAGATCATGAACTCTCAATATTCTACTGTTTTAGGTTCTACCCTTCCCAAGATTTCTTACATAATTTTCTCCCACTGCATTTTCAGAAATACCTTTTTAAAAAAATTCTAAAGGTGCAAAATAGATACCACGTATATAAGTGAGTTGGAGACAGCAGAGATTTTAGTTCAAAAATCTAGCCAGAAAATTTTCTGTTTAACTGATGCCTTTAAATTTGCACTAAATTTGCATATTATAGACATTATAATTTATTTACTGAAGAAGACGTGGTACATATGTACAATGGAATGATACTCAACCATAATAGGGAATGAAGTTGGATTATTTAGAGATGTGGATGGACCTAAAGCCTGTCATACAGACTGAAGTAAGTCAGAAAGAGAAAAGAAAATATTCTATATTATCACATGTATGTGGAATCTAGAAAAATGACACAAATGAACCTATTTTCAAGGCAGGAATAGAGACACAGACATACAGAACAGATGTATGGACGTGGAAGAGGAAAGAAGTGGAGGGTGGGGCGAATTGGGAGATTAGGATTGACACACATATGCCACCAAGTGTAAGACAGATAGGTATTATGAATCTGCTGAATAGCACAGAAAGCTAGTTTGGTGCTCTGTGATGACCTCAATGGCTGGGTGATGGGGTGGGTAGGAGGGAGGTACAAGAGGAAGCAGGTATATGTGTGTTTGCCTGCTAAGTCATTTCAGTCATGTCTGGCTCTGTTCAACCCTATGAACTGTAAGCCCACTGGGATCCTCTGTCCATGGGATTCTCCAGGCAAGAATACTGGAGTGGCTTGGCATGCCCTCCTCCTGGTGAATGTATACATATAGCTGATTCACTTCATTGTTCAGCAGAAACTAACACCACATTGTAAACAATTATGCAAAAAAAAAAGAAACAAAACAAACAAAAAACCTCAAATAGAACTAGCTCAAATTCCACTTCCAATTTGCTTTCTTTTGACCATGCCATTTCCTTCTTACTTCTTTTTTTAAAAAAAATTATATGTATTTATTTTTAAATTGAAGGATAATTTACAGAATTGTGTTGGTATTTCTAAATCTTAGTTCTTTCTGTACAACAGACCTAAGTGGAGCCTCACTGGTCTGTAAGGTAATAAGATATTCAGAACACTGAGCAGGAAATGTGACCCCAAGGAGAGTTCAAGAACTTATGAATACTATCTTCATTTTTTCATTTTTGCAACTTCATTAATTTATGTATTTTAAAAAAATGCATCCTAACTATTGCTTCTCTGGAGAAGGCAATGGCACCCCACTCCAGTCCTCTTGCCTGGAAAATCCCATGGATGGAGGAGCCTGGAAGGCTGCAGTCCATGGGGTCGCTGAGGGTCAGACACGACTGAGCGACTTCACTTTCACTTTTCACTTTCATGCATTGGAGAAGGGAATGGCAACCCACTTCAGTGTTCTTGCCTGGAGAATCCCAGGGACAGTGGAACCTGGTGGGCTGCCATCTATGGGGTCGCACAGAGTCGGACACGACAGAATCAACTTAGCAGCAGCAGCAGCAGCAACTATTGCTTCTCTATTATTGGGTCTATCATTTGTTTTATGTTCTTGACATAAGTGCCTTCATATTATCTTTTAAAAGTTTTTAATGTTGAAATACTTTAAAGATAAGAGTTTTTCTATGGCACAGCATTGACTACACTGCTAATTTGCAATTGGTAATATTTTAATTTTTGCCATTTAAAAAAATTATTTGTTTTAGAGAAGTTTTAGATTCACAGCAAAATTAAGCAGAAACTACAGATTTCCCATATATCCCATCTTCACAAATGCATAATTCACCCATTACAATCTCTCATCAGGATGATACATTTGTGGCAATTGTTGAATCTAATTTAAACATAGTTATACACAGTTCATAGTTTACATTAGGGTTCACTTTCACTGTTGGTGTTGTACACTGCTTGTTTTTTTTTTTTTTTTGGTTATCCATAATTGTAATTTTTGCACCATATTACAGGAAGGTGATATTACAGCAAATTTGGAAAACTCAGCAGTGGACACAGGACTAGGAAAGGTCAGTTTTCATTCCAATCCCAAAGAAAGGCAATGCCAAAGAATGCTCAAACTACTGCACAATTGCACTCATCTCACATGCTAGCAAAGTAATGCTCAAAATCCTCCAACCAGGCTTCAACAGTACATGAACCATGAACTTGCAGATTTTCAAACTGGATTTAGAAAAGGCAGAGGAACAAGAGATTAAATTGACAACATCTAGAAAAATCTAGAGAGTTCCAGAAAAACATCTACTACTGCTTTATTGACTATGCCAAAGCCTTTGGCTGTGTGGATCACCACAAACTGGTTAATTCTTCAAGAGATGGGAATACTACACCACCTCGTCTGCTTCCTGAGAAATGTGTATGCAGGTCAAGAAGCAACAGTTATTTCCAGACATGGAAAACAGACTGGTTCCAAATCGAGAAAGGAGTACGTCAAGGCTGTATATTGTCACCCTGCTTATTTAACTTATATGCAGAATACATCATACGAAAAGCCAGGCTGGATGAAGCACAAGCTGGAATTAAGATTGCTGGGAGAAATATCAATAATCTCAGATACACAGATGACTTTCACTCTTATGGCAGAAAGCAAAAAGCTAAAGGGCCTCTTGATGAATTTGAAAGAGGAGAGTGAAAAAGCTGGCTTAAAACTCAACATTCAAAAAACGAAGATCAGGGCATCTGGTCCCATCACTTCATGGCAAATAGATGGGGAAACAATGGAAATAGGACAGACTTTATTTTCTTGGTCTCCAAAATCACTGCAGATGGTGAATGCAGCCATGAAATCAAATGATGCTGACTCCTTGAAAGAAAAGCTATGACAAACCTACACAGCATATTAAAAAGCAGAGACTACTTTGTCAGCAACGGTCCATCTAGTCAAATCTATGGTTTTTCTAGTAGTCATGTATGCACATGAGAATTGGGCCATAAAGAAAGCTGAGTGCTGAAGAATTGATGTTTTTGAACTGTGGTATTGGAGAAGACTTTTTTTTTTTTTTTTGAGAGTCCCTTGGACTGCAACGAGATCAAACCAGTCAATCCTGAAGTAAATCAGTCCTAAATATGTATTGTTAGGACTGATACTGAGGCTGAAACTCCACTCTTTTGGCCTTCTGATACAAAGAACTGACTCATTGGAAAAGAACCTGGTGCTGAAGAAAATTGAAGGCTGGAGGAGAAGGGGACAACAGAGTATGAGATGGTTGGATGGCATCACTGATTTGATGGACGAGTTTGATCTAGCTCTGGGAGTTGGTGATAGGGAAGCCTGGCATGCTGTAGTCCATGCGGTCACAAAGAATCAGACATCATTGAGTGACTGAGCTGAACAGGAAGGTGATAAAGCATTATAGTTTATTAATTTTACCAATTCCACCTTAAAGTTGAAATCACAAGGATAGTTTAGAATTCAGTTCTCAAATTCATAGCAGCTTTATTTATTTTAATATAGGTTGGAACATCAATTAAATCTCCAATCATTTTGGATTTGTTTGAAAAGGTCATTTAAATTATCAATTAAAATTATAGTTATTGCTCATTAAATTGAACTGGATAAATATTAAAATAATAAATAATTATTTATTAATTTGAAATTACATTGTAAGATATATTCAAGCCTTTATCAGTGTTATAATAGATTTCATATTCTTACATAAAATAAAATATTTGTATATTTTAGTGAATTATATGTATGAATGTGTATGTGTGAGCTTATAATATTATAAAAGAATCAATTGAAAGCTGGAATAGAGAATGCAGAGCTAGCCATTTTATTTCTCACAAGCATTCTAAAGTTGCCCTTGGGCTCCTCTGAAGGATTATTGGACTCTGTGGAGTAGAAAAATAACTATTTTAATATTGCAAAATATGATCAATATACATGATATATTATCCCATTTTAAAACATTCAGTTCAGTTCAGTTCAGTTGCTAGTCGTGTCCAACTCTTTGAAAACCCGTGAATCGCAGCACGCCAGGCTTCCCTGTCCATCACCAACTCCCGGAGTTCACTCAAACTCGTGTCCCTCGAGTCAGTGATGCCATCCAGCCATCTCATCCTCGGTCATCCCCTTCTCCTCCTGCCCCGAATCCCTTCCAGCATCAGAGTCTTTTCCAATGAGTCAACTCTTCACATTAGGTGGCCAAAGTACTGGAGTTTCAGCTTTAGCATCATTGCTTTCAAAGAACACCCAGGACTGATCTCCTCTAGAATAGACTGGTTGGATCTCCTTGCAGTCCAAGGGACTCTCAAGAGTCTTCTCCAACACCACAGTTTAAAAGCATCAATTCTTCGGCGCTCAGCCTTCTTCACATTCCAACTCTCACATTGATACATGACCACAGGAAAAAACATATCCTTGATTAGACGGACCTTTGTTGGCAAAGTAAAGTCTCTGCTTTTGAATATGCTACCTAGGTTTGTCATAACTCTTCTTCCAAGGAGTAAGTGTCTTTTAATTTCATGGCTGCAGTCACCATCTGAAGTGATTTTGAAGCCCCCCCAAAATTAAGTCTGACACTGTTTCCACTGTTTCCCCATCTATTTCCCACGAAGTGATGGGACAAGATGCCATGATCTCCGTTTTCTGAATGTTGGGCTTTAAGCCAACTTTTTCACTCTCCTCTTTCACTTCCATCAAGAGGCTTTTTAGTTCCTCTTCACTTTCTGCCATAAGGGTGGTGTCATCTGCATATCTGAGGTTGTTGATAGTTCTCCTGGCAATCTTGATTCCAGCTTGTGCATCTTCCAACCCAGCATTTCTCATGATGTACTCTGCATATAAGTTAAATAAACAGGGTGACAATATACTGCCTTGACGTACTCCTTTCCCTGTTTGGAACCAGTCTGTTGTTCCATGTCCAGTTCTAACTGGTGCTTCCTAACCTGCATATAGATTTCTCAAGAGGCAGGTTAGGTGGTCTGGTATTAAGTATAAGATATATATATATATATATATATATATATATATATATATGATAAAGCCATAATAATTTTAGGAGACTACATTATTATAGAACATTGATTTGTACTCTGAGTTCTGTTTTATGTTGTTTTTATTTTCTATTTTATTTTATTCATTTTATTTTTATTTTTTATTTTTTTACTTTATTTTACTTTACAATACTGTATTGGTTTTGCCATACATCAACATGAATCCACCACGGGTGTACATGTGTTCCCAATCCTGAACCCCCCTCCCACCTCCCTCCCCATACCATCTGTCTGTGTCATCCCAGTGCACCAGCCCCAAGCATCCTGTATCCTGCATTGAACCTAGACTGGTGATTCGTTTCTTATATGGTATTATACATGTTTCTATGCCATTCTCCCAAATCATCCCACCCTCTCCCTCTCCCACAGAGTCCAAAAGACTGTTCTATACATCTGTGTCTCTTTTGCTGTCTCGCATACAGGGTTATTGTTACCATCTTTCTAAATTCCATATATATATGTTAGTATACTGTATTGGTGTTTTCTTTCTGGCTTACTTCACTCCATATAATTGGCTCCAGTTTCATCCACCTCATTAGAACTGATTCAAATGTAGTCTTTTTAATGGCTGAGTAATACTCCATTGTGTATATGTACCACAGCTTTCTTATCTATTCATCTGTTGATGGACATCTTGGTTGCTTCCATGGCAAGGCACCAGAAAATGTGGGGTCTTAGCCCCCTGGCCAGGATCTAACCTACACTCCCTGCATTGAAAGGCAACCTTAACCACTGGACTGCCAGATAAGTCCCCTGAATTCAGAATTCTGTAGACTTTTTGTGAATGACCCTAGGCTCTAATAAAGCCCTGGTAATGCCCCTTCATATACACACTTCATGATGTTGTTAAAATTTGGCTCAAGATACAGAAAATCCTACAATATAATATATATCTTTTTGAAGCTACTATAGTGTGGGAAGTATTCCTACATTAAGAAGAGCACTTTCAGTTAACCTTACTCTTTAAATCATAATGTATGCAATAAATAACACACATAACATATAAGCATTATGTATAACATCATAATGGAATTATTGTACAAGTAAAATTTACATGGATATCTGCAACTTAGTGACATTTATTTATAGCTTACTTTCATAAAATAAACTGATGCTTTTTTTCAATGTAGACACCTAACTTGCTAATTTTCAAATGGATTCATTAAGAAAATCTTTGTTTCTTCTCCTGCAAATAGTATAGATTATTAGAAATTGCAATATTAATGGACATAGACTGTTTAAACTTATGTCTTATGAGAAAATTGGAAAGCATAAAAATGACAAATAACTGTTTTGTATTGAATATCCCTTCTGCCAAAAATTGAACTTAATTTGACTCTGTGTATACTAATCAAACGTTATTTGCTGCTACAGAGAAAATTGACTTAAAAAAGGCATGTGGTATATTCTAAAAAATGACAGTTAATTTTTCCAATGATTTATTGTGTGCTTAGGACCATATCTGACATAAAATTAAGCAACTACGTGATAAGTGATTAAATGTGTTAATAAATGAATAAATAAAATAAAAGCATTTAATATAGCCATAATATATTTTATGATCATCTGATATAGCATTTTTCTCAAATCCCATGGAAGGTATACAAAAACTTATTAATTTACCCTCTCTCTCCCTCTTTTTCTCACATTCGTGTGTATGCATGAAAACCCATTCACCTAAATACACAATTTTATACAGTCCTCAATAAAAAAAAATAATGCTTTGACTGTACATTTTGAGAACAATGGACACGTCCAAATCCATTCCTTTCTCTGAATGCAGCATTTCTTGGGGATGCCGGGGGAGTTAGGATTGAGAAGACTGGAAGAACTACTGTCACTTTAACTTTTAAATCTCTAAACTTTCCTCCAATTCATTGCCCTCATCATTTGTTTGATTCTTTAAATATATACAGCTTCAAGCTGGTATGAAATATTTTATTTATATTAGACATATATCCTTTTCTAAAAGAGAAAATAAACCTATTGAGTGGGATGTAACACCATCTTTCACTTAGTGGTTACATAATTTGCTTGTTTTAAGTCTTGGAAATGCAAGAAAAGCTACTTCCTAAGCCAAAGTCAGGAGCAAACCAGCCCATGACTCATGTACAGAATTATGAAATTCTCATCTCGTCTCTTACAGCTATGTTTCTTTTCCTGACATGTGGATAGTACTTAAAATTCTTCCAAGACTCTCTAGCTTTGTGTGTAAATGTGTCTTGAACTACTTAGCACACTGCAGAGACATCTTTGGGCTCCAGTCTAAACTTTTATCTTCCATTCTAAAATCCAAGACCTTTGCAATTGGATTTTTTAAGTAACTCCTATCAACAACAAAACACTGTTGCAATGACTATGACTATTTAGGTTTCCTTTTGCTGTTTCCAATTGTAATGAATATATAGGTATTTCATCTGTTATATTTCAGCAATAACTGTACTATCAAGACCATACTGAAGCATTAAATGATATCCCATCTCTGTGCCCATCCATCTTTCTAAAATATTAAAAATGTGAATTATGAAACATATCTGGCCCTAAATATTTTGAGTAAAGGACTGAAAATCTGTAGTATTTATTGAGTGCATCCCTCATGCCATGCTTTCTCAAAACAGTACATGGGCAAGAAATTGATATAAAATTAATGCAGGGACTTTACTGGTGGTCCATTGGTTAAGAATCTGCCTGCCAGTGCAAGGGATACAGGTTCAGGCCCTGGTCCAGGGAGATTTCACATGCTGAGGGGCAACAAAGCTTATGGGGCCACAACAACTGAAGCCTGTGCACACAATTACAGAGTGGTCCTCTCTCACTGCAACTAGAGAAAGAAGCAATGAAGACCCAGAATGGCTAAAAATCTTTTTTAAAAAGAATACAGAGTTCTTAAAAAAAAATAACAAAAAAAATGTATAATAATTTGTGCTTCAATAATTCCTGGATGGTGTGTTTGCACCTCCCCTATAGAAAACAGAAAGTAATTTTTCAGATTCTGTAGTTTAATGAGAATTCTAGTAATAAAAGCATTCTTCTAAATAACTCAAATTATCTAGAGTATGTTTCTGTGGAGCAGAGAGAATATGCAGTGTGAAAAAATAATCCATATAATATTTCCTGCATCTTGTATCTGTTTTCATATTGGTAATTCATTTTGAGGGTTGGCACAGTTTATTAATATTTAGTGCACCTAATTCAGTGTTTGCACATTGACGTGAAACTACATATTTCAGAAGTAAATTTAAATGACAGTTTAAAACAAAAAAAAAAAAATTTTAAAGATACAGTAAAGATAATTTTATAATGCCTATTGTATAGAGACTACTGAAAAATATTCTTTCCATAGCTAACATGTAAATGTTTTGATTCATATAACTAGATCCAACAATTCAATCTATTGCAGTTCTAGCTTACAAGTTTTTTTGTCAGTATATCCAAATCTTCAATATTTATTGTGTCATTTATGCCCTTTTCATTATTCTTTGCAAGGCACACGACATCCTTGAAAAGAGGGTGGGTAAGGTGGAGGGAAAGAGAGAAAGAGATTATATTCATTGTTTAATAAATATTGTCTTTTTATTGGATGTAAAATTGAATGACTGTATATGATGGACTTTGAAAAGTCAGTGAAGAGACGGTGCTAATACAAAGATAATTTATTTTTTGATTTTTCCCGTTTTTTTTTTTTTTCCCTCTTTTAAACCATATAGAATAATTTGAAGAAACAGAAAACCAGAACCTTATAAACTGAGGTGCATTTTCAGCAAAACTAGAAGGCAGAGAATGTCCTCAGGGTAAACACTGAATGTAAGTCATGACACACCAGCTTAAAGTAGCAGAGCCTGTGGGAAGGCAGAAGCTGTGACCAAAGCATAAAGAAAGAAGGGGAAGGGTCTGGGCCCTTTAGAGAGGCACATCTCAGAAAAATAAAAAGCAAAGACATATCCCCTGAAGCAAAGTGCTTTACCCAAAGGTGGAACTGCTGAGAATAGGGCCAAGTTGAACTAGAGTAGGAACACTGGGCAAGGTAGAGAGAAAAGGCTCATAAAGGGCCTCGGTAACCTGAATAAGGAAAATTCCAGATTATACTATGCGAGTTATCCAACCTGAAAGATAAGCATGGTCTGTTGCTTTGGAGTCAGTAGCCAGTGAAGTCACGGGCAACTCAGGGCTAGACTTAGAGGCCATCCTTAACCAACTTAGGTGTGGAGAGAAAGAAGAACTAAGACTGTAGAACTATAATAATTTATTGACACAGTCAAACAGAGGAGCAACAGTGCGGGAGCCATTAATTTGCACATTGTGAAGTCTACTTGGTCTCTTCTAACTCCAAACATCCAAACTTTTCCAAACATCCAACAAATGAAAGAACAACTAAAATCTAGCCAATTGAAACATGAATTTTTGAAAGGGAATTGTTACAGCATCCACATAAAAGAATTACAAGAAGTTTGAGGATGGGGAAACAGCCAAATATTCCCACAAATGAAATGACGATAACAACAAAATCACAAACTGGAGGGAAGTTAGAGGATTTGGCCTAGGTAGAGATGAACTGGGCTTCCAGATGGTGCTAGTGGTCAGCAACTCAGATGTCTGATCACTGGGTCGGGCAGATACCCTAGAGGAAGACATGGCAACCCAAACTAGTATTCCTGCCTGGAGAATCCCATGGACAGAGGAGTCTGGCAGGCTATGGTTCATAGAGATGAATTAGAGAATACTGAAGTAGAAATTGAGAGAGATATGGACCTTTCCCTTGAAGAATATGAATGAACAAGAGCAACTAAAATAGGATTGCTGGGTGACAGGAAAAGCCTGCTTGTGTTTTATGATTATTAACTGGAAATGAGATAAGTTAGCCTTATTTGTGATAAAAGTACATTTTTCTCAAGTCCAAGGATTGAGTCAAAAAATTGCATAATATTTCCTGTAAAATAAGTCATGTTTGGACTATGAAATGAAACAAAGTCTAAATTTTTAGAGCATTTGATCATTATCATTTACAGTTAAAGGACAACACAATAAAAACTATTCTTTTCAAGACTTAATTGTATTATTAAGCCTTCAAAATGTGAAAACCTAATTATCTTGAAAACAAATTGTAATTAGAAAAAGCTATAATTTTTGGTATAAACTATAGTAAGAGGCAGCATAAAACAGAAAAAAATAAGTAAAATTATACTAGACTAAAAGTAATTTTATTACTGTGATAAAAACAGAGTATTCTTTTGTTAATAAAATAACAACACTCCTTTAAGAAATATTTTCATTGCTATAAATATAAAATATTAAGAATATTAGCAAGAAAGAACATTGTCTCATGTTTTTTTCTAACTAGTGAAAAATCTGAAGTTGTTTTTTACTGGAAAATAATTTATTTTATGCTTTAAATTACCAAGGAAAGAAATATATGTAATAAAGGAAAATTCATGTCTAGTATAATTTTGATAACATTTTCATTGTCTTATTATTGCTGTCTATGAAAATTTCTCCTTTATCAAATACTAAATACATTTTTTGCAATTTGGCTTTTTTGCAAATCAATAACATTTTCTTGCAAAATATATCTCACCTTCTACTGACAGTGTTATCGAGCCCTTGAAGATATAGGATGTAGGAAAAGTGATGATTAAGCTCTAGAAATTAGGGCCTTCGGGAAAAGCAATAACAGATATATTTGTCAATGTGTAGGGTAAAGAGAATTACAAGAACACACTATGTCCAGATTTGCAACCAGCTTTTCAGATGATCCAAGATAATTCAAAGCACATGTATTTCTGGAGAAAAAAATGATGCTCTTGGTTGTGAACAAGGGAATTAAGTGAATTCTGAGTATGTTTTGTGAAAATCTCAGATCCACTATAGCAGAATGAATTCTACAAGCTAATGCCAAGAATTTGAAGATTACTTCCTGTCATTCTCTAACTCTCTAAGGCTTTATGAGGTAACCTTTCTAACACTTTGAAATTGAAACCAGACCTACATACAGAATGTATAGGCATATATAACATGTTATAAATTTCTCCCTCACTCAGTCTCTACTTTGCCACTCAGTCCCAGGTTAAGAGGCTATTTAGTTGTGTTTGGCTTATAGATAATGTGGCCAGTATTCCTTTTTTGTCAGTACAGTATTGTTTCAATCTGTGTCCCAGCATAATTATTAATAGCATCCATTTTAACTCTAAGAGTATTTTGGTTTCAATAATAAATTGCAGAACTAACCTCCAAGCAGAGGGTGTAGGGGTCTACTTTTTACCTTGGTTTTTTCTTGTCTAGAGATGAGAACAGAGGTCTCATTGTATCATTTTGAGACAGTTGTGTTGTTTAGTCGGTTAGTCCTGCCTGACTCTTTGTGACCTCACGGACTGCAGAACACTAGGCTTCCCTGTCCATCAGCAACTCCCGGAGCTTGCTCAAACTCATGTCCATCAAGTCAGTGATGCCATCCAACCATCTCTTCCTCTATCATCCCCTTCTCCTCCCACCTTCAATCTGTCCCAGCATCAGGATCTTTTCTAATGAGTCAGCTCTTTGCATCAGGTGGCCAAAGTGTTGGAGCTTCAGCTTCAGCATCAGTCCTTCCAATGAATATTCAGGATTGATTTCCTTTAGGATTGACTGGTTTGACCTTGCTCTCCAGGGGACTCTCAAGAGTCTTCTCCAATACCACAGCTCAAAAACAATTCTTTGGAGCTCAGCCTTCTTTTTCTAAGACAATACTTCTTATCATATTAATACAATGCCACAGGCTTCCCTGGTTGCTCACGGGTAAAGAATTCGCCTACCAATGCAGAAGATGTGGGTTCAATCCCTGGGTTCGAAAGTTCCCTGGAGGAGGAAATGATGACCGACTTCAAAATTCTTGCCTGGGAATTCCCTTGGACACTAGGAGCCTGGTGGGCTACAGTCCTTAGGGCTACAAAGGGTCAGACATGGCTTAGTAACTGAAAAACAACAACAGACAATACTTTACAAATGACAGTATATTTGCTACCCAAAGGATATTTGGCAATTTCTGGAGGTTGGTTTTTTTTTTTTTTTCATTGTCAAAAGTTGGGAGTGAAGCTGTTGCTATTTTCATCAAGTGGGAAAACAGCAGGAATGTGGCTAAAGATTCTATGATGCTCAGGTCAACTCCTTGAGCAAAGGAGTTATCTGGCCTAAACGTCAACTGTGCTGAGGTTAAGAAGGCTGTTTTAAAGGAATGGATGTTATACTAACTACAGCAGCCCCTCTCTGCCATCAGGATGAAGACACTTCCTTGTGCCTGCTTGCCTTGCTAGTGCCTGTCCCTTAGAGCAAAGTCAGTTTTTGCTGGTTCCTTTCTCCCAACCCTGCCCACCAGGACTGGTTACAAAAATGGGCAGGGCCTAAGGGAAAGTGAAAATGCAAGACCTATTGTTCAAAAATCATCACATCAAAACCCATCATCAAGATAGCAACAACAAAGTATGAAACCAAGGTCAGAATCCTATCTAACTTCCTAGGTTGTACAACATACATCGGGCCCTAATGCCCCATCAGCAGATTAATTTATAACAATTTAATTTTATAAAGATCCACTCACATGGTTAATGCCTAATTTTCTTTGATGTCACTGTAGTGTTTTCTAGAGAGACAAACTTGTAAATTTAAGACATGCTGCTGATTGGGTCCACTTAAGCAGTTTTATATTATTTTTTTATTTAAAAATGGGCTGAAATATTTTGAGAACTAAAAACACTCATGTGAGTGTTCCTTCTGCTTTAAAGAGAGGAAAAATCATAAATATTTAGCCCCCCAAATACCTAATAAAACAACAGATGCTTGCTTCATTATCTTATCTGGTCCATCAAGGTCCAGATCCATTAAGTAGCTCCACTGAGGTGTTGTCAGAATACTGAAACTTGGAAATAACTGATACATTCAATCTCCTTCATATCCCAAAGCATATCTATATTAGATAGTAGATTCAACTTTCTTTTACTAGCTATAATATTAAGGCTTAAGAAGTTGGGTGATGGTACCATTAACTTTTTTTTTTTTTTTAATCTTCAAGGTATTTCCAACCAGGTGATAGTGATGCTTGCCATCACTATTATCTATTTAAAAATGTTAAGGATGTATTTCTCAAATGTATTGTTTTATCTACATTTATTCCTTCTCCCACTTACATTATACCCACACAACCTCATCTAATCATAAGCAGTGATCTCTTTATAAATCAACTTTCTTTACATTTGGCTTCAGAGATTTTCAGCTTTACCACTAAATCATAATTTGGTCACAGAGCAAAAGACATGTATTCAGCTATTTCCATAGCAGAAATCCATAGAGATTTGAGATATAGTTTTGATTTAAAAATTATATAAGCACCTGAGCACAGTGACTAGGTTTTTGAGGGGAGGCAAGTTTTCACATTCTATACAACAACTTTTCTCTCTGAAAAGGTAAGAAGCATCTTCATTTTTTATTCTTTTAAGTGGTGTTTCTCTACCTCTTGGGTTGAATAGTTATGGGAAGCTTCTTCCATACACTGAAAGGATGTTGATCAGCATCTTTGGCTACTATCTATTAAATGACAGTAACACTTTCCCAGCTGTGAAAACTGAAAATATCAGGAGAAAATGTCCCTTGGAGGAAAAAAAAAAAATCGGCCCTGGTGAAGAACCACTGCTTTAAAACAAATTTAAAGCAAATATATTAGATTTTCAGGTTGAATTTTCCTCTATAGTTCCCAAAAGAGCTGTATGAATTTTCATGCAATGATCTAGAAAGCTACACAGACAAAGCACATTAGACAAAGGAAATCAAGATTCTATTTTATTGATAGAATAACAAACCTTCCCCAATACAATGGATGTGATGGTTTTTTAAATTAAATTTAAATAGAAAACGATGGGGCCTGGACTTGTGCCTTGGCATGTTAATCTCAAATATCACTTCTATTGTCATTGTACTAATCTCACAAATTGTACTAAGGTCAAAATGTGCTCTTATTCACCAAAACAGGGGAACAAAGACAGCATTGTCTTTGGACCTGAATATTTGTTGGTTTCTCACACATATTCACATAATCATGTCATTTTAGGCTGTCTCTACTTAATATGACCATCTGAACAAAGAAAAAAAAGAGCTGTGTAAAAGATGAACATAACTATTTTCACTGTTTTTTTTTTTTTTTTAACTGTCTACTCACACAGATTCCCTGGGTCTTTTATGATTATGATTGTCCTTACTTTCAGAGGGTGAAGCAATCACATCTACTTGAATAGTAGGTAAAGGATGAAGCAACTGCTTATTTGAATGGATTTAATGTAATCAATTAACTCAAAAATGGATTTAGACATATTTTGGTGATGGTTAAATTACATACATCTATAAAGAGAGCCATGTTTCTTATTTTTGTAAGTCCTTATAATTAGCCTTTATCTAACATCTCCCTGTTTTTGGTCATTTCAGATAAATTAAATTAACCTAAGCCTGAATTCCAGAAAATTCAAAAGTACATATGCCCACACTGGAAAATGTGGACTAGAGCAATACAGATGATTATGGATTTAACACTATTTCTATATGTTGTCCACTAGTGGAAACTATAAAAGTGATTAAGAAAGAACAGTTGCTTCAACAGGAGACTAATAAGCTTAGTGAACTAATAAAATTAGATTATAGAAGGTTGAAAGTTTTCTGTTTAAAGACTCAATTGCATTAAAAAATTATTTTATTATTATTTTTAGTTGACTGCTTTGTTGCCCCCCCAACCACCTAAGCTCATTGAGAAGTGACATGCTTAAACTATCAAAGTGCTCTATCTTGTTTTATTGCATGATTATTTATTTTCTTCATACTTTAATTAAAATTTGGGGGGGTAACATTAATTTACTAAGCATTATTAATATTTTTCCAAGCACAAACTTTGCTATTAAAAGAGGTCTATCTATATTACAGGGAGGGTCTGGAGTAAGATTTAGTAAAATGTTGGTTTTCCAGAATTACTGAAAGAAGATCATGAAGTTCTGCTGAAAAAGGGACTTCTTTAAAGTCTCATAATCAAATAGCAACTAGAAATGCCTCCACTTTCTAATCTGAAATAAAAAAGGATTAGAGTATGCAAATATGAAAAACCCCTAGCATGAAGAATTCTGAGTCACTCTTAGTATTATAGTCCTACCACTTAAAATTGAATTATTTCAGAAAAATATTGCAATCAAGACATAAAATATAATAGACAATCAATATGCAGAATGCCAGCAAAACATCATATAAACTATGCATTTTTCCTTGTTAAAGTCTTATGTGAGCCATGAATTATGCAAAACAATCAAGAGATCCTATTAAAAAGGTGATATATCTCTAGGATCCTAAGACATGAAAGACCATTTGAGCTTTCCTTTCAAGGTTATTACAGAGTTATCAGAAATACTCAGAGTCTGAAAGTTTTAAATGGAAGTAGGATAGTGAGCATACATCACAAGTTACAGATTGGTAAAAGAAAAATGCTACAGAAAATAACAATTTTTGATGAAGCAATCAAAATCGTTTATTTAGTTGTTGTTCAGTTGCTCAGCCATGTCCGAATCTTTGCAACCCCATGGACTGCAGCACACTAGGCTTCTCTGTCCTTCAATATCTCCTGGAATTTGCTCAAACTCATGTCCACTGAGTCAGTGATACTATCCAACCATCTCATCCTCCTGTCTCTAACCTTTCACAGCATCAGAGTCTTTTCCAATGAATTGACTTTGCATCAGGTGGCCAAAATATTGGAACGTCAGCTTCATCATCAGTCCTTCCAATGAATATTCAGGGCTGATTTCCTTTAGGGTTGACTGGTTTCATCTCCGTGCTCTCCATGGGACTCTCAAGAGTCTTCTCCAGCACTGCAGTTCAAAAGCATCAGTTCTTCAGCACTCAGCTTTATGATCCAACTCTCATGTCCATACACGAATACCGGGAAAGCCATAGCTTTGACTAGATGGACATTTGTCGGCAAGGTGATGTCTCTGCTTTTTATACACTGCCTAGGTTTTTCATAGCTTTCCTTTCAAGGAGGAAGTGTCTTTTAATTTCATGGCTGAAGTCACCATCTATTTTGAAGCCCCCCAAAATAAAATCTTTCACTGTTTCCATTGTTTCCCCATCTATTTGCCATGAAGTGATGGGACCAGGTGCCATGATCTTCATTTTTTGAATGTTGAGTTTTAAGCCAGCTTTTTCAGTCTCCTCTTTTACCTTAATCAAGAGGCTCTTCAGTTCCTTTTGGCTTTTTTGCCTTTAGGGTGGTGTCATCTGCGTGTCTGAGGTTGCTGACATTTCTCTCAGCAATCTTAATTCCACTTTGTGATTGATCCAGCCTGGCATTCCGCATGATGTAGTCTGCACAAAAACTACATAAGCAGGGTGCCAAAATGCAGCCTTGATTGTACTCCCTTCCCAATTTTGATCCAGTCCATTGTATGGTTTTAATTCTTGCTTCTTGTCCTGCATATAGGTTTCTCAGGAGGCAGGTAAGGTGGTCTGGTATTCTTTTCAAGACTTTTCTAGTTTATTGTGAGCCACACAAAGGCTTTAGTGTCTTCAGTGAAACAGAAGTAGATGTTTTTCCTAGAATTCTCTTGCCTTTTCTATGATCCAATGGATGTTGACAATTTGATTTCTGATTCCTCTGTCTTTTCTAAATTCAGCTTGTACATCTGAAATTTATTGAGTAGGCTATTAATTTACTCAAAATCACAATTTGTGATGTAGCCTGAGTAGAGCAGTGATGTCACTGGTTAGAGCCTGTTCTTTGAAGGCATTCCCATTAATATGCATAACATATGACCTGGTAAGAATTTGTATTTACTCTTGTGACAGAATTCATTGTATTTCTTAGATGTGTCACTTAATGCTTTAAAGTGTGATTGCCAAGTTATAAAAATTATTAATAATAAAACTGTCACTGAAGCATGACTAGGAGACCCTGATTAATTATAAGAAATCTTGGAAATGTAGGTTCAGATTGTCTGTTATGGGCAAGATTGTGGTTTTAACACTTAAAGCTTGTGCCTTGTTGGTAAGCTACCCAAACCCTTGGATTAGATGAGAAAAATCTGCGTAGTCAGCTAATTTCTTTTTTCACATCATCCTCATCAGTTTATTAGTTTCACCCTTAATAATCAAAATATATTGGCAACACTAAGGTGATGAATTTCAGTCAGAAGTGTCTATGGACGCAAGAGAGGAGATAATCTGGTTAGTCAGTAAAAGAAATGACCAAACACATTTGGTGCATTTAAGCAATACAATTTTTACCCCCAAAGAAGTCTAGTTTCAATAATCTATTAAGTGTTGTATGGGCTTTCCAGGTAGCACAGTGGAAAAAATTCCACCTGCCAATGCAGGTGATACAAGAGATAAAGTTTTGACCCCTGGGTCAAGAAGATTCCCTGCAGAAGCAAATAGCAACCCACTCCACTATTTCTTGTGGAGCCTTGGAGGCTGTAGTTTGAGATTTCAGGGAGTCAGAGATGACTGACCATGCACATTATATCTTGTATTTATGTAAGCACAAAAGAGTTTCCATTTGTATAAATGCAGAGTAGTAACTATAGCACTTACAATGAAATACAGGATTAGAAGGAAACAAAACATAGCATTATATGTGAAAATGTTGTTTCAAACCCTTGGAAATACTTGACTTAATTGAATCAGCTTGGAAATAAAGTTCCTTGGTATCCACAAAGTATTGGTACCAGGACTCCAGAGAGTACAAAAGCTTATGCTCAAGTCTCTTACATAAAATTCTATAATAGTTGCATATAACCTGTGAACATTCTCCTGCATACTTGAAGTCATGTCTAAATTACTTATAGTACCTAACTCAATGTAAAAGGAATGTAAATAATTGCGGGTGTGCAGCAAATTCAGTTTTACTTTTCAGAATTTTATGGAATTTCTTTTCTGAGATATTTTGTGTCTGTGGTTGGTTGAATCTATGAATATGAAACCCGTGATACAGAGGACCAACCGCACATACAGTCTAGAGGTTCCACATCATCTCCCCTTACAGTCTCCAGAAACCTCCATGCTGTGTGTTTCCATGAGTGATCCTCAACTGCCTTATTCCTCATCATAGCCCAAGTTTTCACTGAAAATAGTGAAAGGGGTAGCAAAAGAAGGCTCTTACTCCACCAATGTTCAGTCATCCTGGAGTCAGCAAAGCTGTTGTTTAAGGCAAGTTTTGGATCCATATCTAGCTATAACTTCACTCCAGTTGAGCAGCTCCACTTATCTAAGTCTAGTTGTCTTCTCTTTGTGGTGCTAGTGGTAGAAAATCTGCTTGCCAATGCAGCAGCAGTAAGAGACATAGGTCCAATCCTTGGGTCAGGAAGATCCCCTTGGAGGAGGAAATGGCTACCCACTCCAGTATTCTTGCCTGGAAAATCCCATGGACAGATGAGCCTGGTAGGTTACAGTTCATAGGGTCACAAAGAGTCAGACACGACTGAAACAACTTAGTATGCACACTTTACAACAGAGCATAGATTGGGTTTAATAGCAGGATAGGTACGGTTTGTTATGATGTCTGCTGTCCCCATGATTTCAGTTCTGCTTTCTATCACATGGCATCTACTCCTGCAGGCTGCACTTACAGTCTCCACTTATAGTCTCCAAGTTAATGATAGGATTCACCAATGGGAGCCAGAGATAGGGGGACTTCGCAGCTGCAGGAAAGGAGAAGCCAGAGTATCTCTAGCCTCTCTGTATTAGTTTGCTTGAGCTCCTATGACAAAATACCACTGACTGGTCAACTTAAACAGCAGAAAGTGTCAGTCACTCAGGCATATCTGAATTTTTGAGACCCCTTTGGACTATAGCCTGTCAGGTTCCCCTGTGCAAGGAATTCTCCAGGCAAGAATACTGGAGTGGGTTGCCATGCCCTTCTCCAGGGCATCTTGCTGACCCAGGGATCAAACCTGAGTCTCCTGCATTGCAGGCAGTTTTTTTTATCATCTGAGCTGCCAGGAAGCCCACAGGAGACCTTTGTTTACTCACAGGTCTGGAGGATACAAGTTCAAGATCAAGGTATCAGCATGTTTATTTTCTCTGAGGTCTTTCTCCCTGGCTTGCACTTGGCTGTCTTCCTAGTGTTTTCTCATATGACCTTTCCTCTGTGTGCATGCATCTCTACTGTCTCTTTTGTGTCTCCAAATTTATTCTTCTTATAAGGATGAGACAGGTTGTGACCTGGGACCCTTTGCTGCAGTGCTGCAGTGTTTGCACCTAGACAAACCTCTCCTCAAGCAACAAAACACAAAGAAACTATATGTGATTAAAAAACAAAAACAAAAACAAAATTGTGTGTGTGAGCAGTTGGGGTAAATTCTGGACAAAAAACACAAAGAGACCTGAAAACCTGGCTGCCACTTTTGCAGAGCCGGGAGGAAAATCATGGGTTTCAGGAGCCAAACTAGGGTTCTGCACATACCTCTTGCACACAATACCATGTAAGGGGTTGGCAAAACACCTAAGCCATACCTCCAGCCCGACCCCTGAATGCACCCCTACACTGACCCCATATGAAGAACAAGCTAGTCCCACCTCAGTGAGAAACAATAATAATAAATAAAAGTCGCTCAGTCCTGTCTGACTCTTTGTGACTCCATGGACTCTACAGTCCATAGAATTCTCCAGGCCAGAATACTGGAGTGGGAAGCCTTTCCCTTCTCCAGGGCATCTTCCAAACCCAGGGATCAAACCCAGGTCTCCAGCACTGCAGGTGGATTCTTTACCAGCTGAGCCACAAGGGAACCCCAAGAATTCTGGAGTGGGTAGTCCATCCCTTCTCCAGCAGATCTTCCTGACCCAGGGTCTCCTGCTTTGCAGGTGGATTCTTTACCAACTGAGCTGTGAGGGAAGCCCTGTTATTTGTTCTCATTCCTACTTGCTGCTGCAGGGGCCCCAATTAAGCCTTGCTGGAATTTTTTTGTATTGCCTCTGATCTGTTTCTATTGATTAGGGAGGCCAAGAGCTCTGGTAGGTAACAAGGACACTGGTCATATTGGATTAGGGTCCATGTACATGATCTCATAATCATTTCTTTCAAGGCCTTATCTTCAAGGGGATACAATTCAGCTGGCAATACCTCTGTCTCTGGTGGTTTCCCTAACGACACCTGAGTATCCTCCATGATTTCATCTTTCCACAGATTTGTCTGAAGCTCCCCAGGCTGTGTCTCTAGCTTCTACTGGCTAGATTCTAGGTTGCTCCAGCTTTTCTGGAGTGTCCAAGACCACTTGGGCAAGCCCCGTTGCTCTATTTTTTTGTCTCCACTGGAAATAGGAACAGGTTTCCTCTGTTGCAAACTAGGATGCCTCACCTTCTTTTGTTTAGTTACTGAGCTCTGCATCTGTAACCAGTTTCCTGGATTAAATTCTCTTGGTTTTAAATCCAAGATGGACTCTCTTTTCTTGTAAAATAAAGAGTAAATTAAACTGATATAGGAAGAGTAAATCAATCAACGCTTGAAAAGTCAGGGTAACAGAGATCATTGTGTAGTAAGCACCTTGCATGTGTTTAAATAAATGAACAATGCATCTTTATTCTGTGAATGTTATTCTCTGAACAACTTCTTTGACTCACAGGAAATTACTTTATAAACAGTTTCAAAGATGCTCTACTCAGGCTCTTTGCTTTTTTATTCTTCTCTTTCATTGTTGTCCCTGAAAAGTGAAGATTTGAAGTAGAACTTGGGAGTTTGGGTAGATATGTAAAGCTTCATTTTTGAAAAAAGGCAAAGAATTTCATGTTTGGGAATGCATATACACCCACGGTGGATTCATGTCAATGTTTGGCAAAAGCAATACAGTATTGTAAAGTAAAATAGAGTAAAAACAAAAATTAAAAAAAAAAAAGGCAAAGAATGAATGGAACAGGTTTTCTGGACCAAGTTATAGTCTTAATTCTCAAACCATGATTTTCCCAAACATGAATTCAGAAACAAAGCGGCATCAAACCAGGAAAACATAATGTGACAAATATTATGTTGTTGTTGTTTAGTTGCTAAGTCATGTCCAGCTCTTTGTGATCTCCCTAGAACTGTAGCCTGCCAGGCTCCTCTGACCATGGGAATTCCAAGGCAAGAATACTGGAGTTGATTGCCATTTCCTTATACCTTTATAATTATGTCCCATTGAGTAGGCAGACTCATTCTCTTCCAGCGTGAAAAACAAATCAACAAACAAGCAAACAAAGTCCTTATATTATTGCTTGTATGATTCTGAACTTTAGCTTGAAAGTGAACGTCACTCTGTCATTTTGGACTCTTTGCAACCCCATGGACTATACAGTCCATGGAATTCTGGAGTCAGAATACTGGAGTGGGTTGCCATGCTCTCCTTCAGGGGATCTTCCCAATCCAGGGACTAAACCCAGGTCTCCCACATTGCAGGCGGATTCTCTACCAGCTGAGCCACAAGGGAAACCCAAGAATACTGGAGTGGGTAGCCTATCTCTTCTCCAGTGGATCTTCCTGACTCAAGAATTAAACTGGGGTCTCTCTCATTGCAGGAGGACTCTTTACCAACAGAGCTATCTGGAAATATAGCCTACCTTCCACAAATAAGTCTTTTGCTTTATTGTCAAGCTTTTTGGAGAAGTGATCTATTTTCACCCTTCCTCTTCTCTTATCAATTATTCCAACTTCAACTCCATGAATTTAGGTTTCTTCCCTTGACATCTTATTCTAACTGTTCTTGCAACGATTTGGGGATTATCCCCATGAATATTTTGCCAACATCATGTGCTTCGATTTCTCAATAACCTCTCATGTTCTCAAGGACTGAATTAGTACTTTTTCTTATGTTTTTCTCCCATATATTTGTATTCATCTTCTCAGTCCATTTGGAGGCTTCTTTTTTACTGCCCCTAAAAGCTGGTCTTCTGGAAAATGTTATCCCCTGATTTACTCATTACAGCTTGATGTGTAAGACTTTACTTATAGCCATGGCATTATTTAATTTCTCTATGTAAAAACTCACAAATACCTATGTCTAAAGCTGATCTTTCCCTCAGGCATTGCTTGTTGTCCATATAATTAACTGTATGTGAAATATTTCCTGATGAAATACCTTCAGGCAGGTCATATATTTAGATATCTAGGTGAATTCATCAATTTCTTCCCAAATATGTCCCCAGAGCTATGAATAGTTCCACAATCCAATTTTTTTTTCTAAGCCTAAAATCATCAATACTCTCTCCGTCTAAGTATAGACACATATTTATAGCCTTTAGATAGATAAACTCTCCTCTCCCCCATTAACATTGCTGAAAACTTTGCTCGTATTCTCATCCCTTTTTATTTTGCAATTTACAAATTCCCCTCTCATCTCTGTGCCCCATGAATTGTCCACTTTCTGCCTGGAGCAGCTACTGCCACCCCAAATCATGTTTCATGCAGCTGTGGAATGTTCTTTTACAAATAGAAATGTTATTAGTTCTTCTCTACTCAAAACAATTCCCGTAGCTCCCAAATGACTCCAGGATGAAATGCATGTTCTTACCATGGCTATAAACCTCATTAGGACTTGGTTTTTTACAATTCCAAGCTTAGTTCATCATTTCATGATTCATAGTTTGCTCTCTAGCCATACAAACAGCACTAGCCTGGCAATAAATAAATGTAATCATAAGCTCTCCATTCAAAAACTTAACTCCTGATTTTCTCTCTGTCTGATGCCCCCTAAGATTTCTTCTTTGCCCTGCTCACTCCAGTCAGTGTTTTTGTTTATCTGTTCATGTGTTTTATAAATTCGGTTTGAACACATTCACTGTTAAACAGATTGATTACCCAGTTAGGATACATTGCAAAGATGGAAAGCAGAGAGCAGGGCATCGCCTACTACATTTGATTGCTGTACTCAGTTCTTAGAGCGAGCTCTGTCTTGCCTCCTGTCTTAGAGTCCGAAAAGCTAAATTTCTTCCCCAGTTTCCCTTGTGACTGGGGCTATGGTCATTTTGCGATGTTGTCAATCAGACAGAATCTCAAAAATTCTGAATTTGTAGCTGATTTATGAAAAGAGAAAATGCTACCACATTATACTACATGAGCCATCCATTTGCAGTGAATGATCCAGCAGAGGAGGTGTGGTTCTTAGAAAGAGTTATGGAAGCATTAGTTTCCTCATCCTTAGGGAGAAGTGGTTAAGGTATTTCTGGAAACAACAGCTGCAACAATGGCTTATTGATTCCTCAACTTTCTGATTCTGGTGCAGAAACACAAATTTCCATAAGTCTTAACTAGACCTTAGAACATGCTGCCCTGGAGTTACCAGTGCTGTGTCAGCTCTGCTCCATATCTTAAACGCCATTCTGTTTAAAATAGCTGGACACCTTCCCAACAATCCTATCAGACAAATTATTTCCATTGTGTAGATGAAGAAACTGAGTAACAGAAAGTAAATTTTCTGTGGTTACACAGAGAATAAGTAGTTAATCCAAGAAGTGAACATAGGCATTCCCTCCCAAATTCTGCCTAAATCTCTACCATCAAGAATCTCTTCTATGTTGGCAAATCTGTCATAGTCTTCAGTCTGGCAAACACAGGGACGACTTTATTTCTTAGAGTATTTTGGACCCATTCATTTTTACTGGTAAATTTTTATTAAATGAGTTCACATTGGAAGGCCATTTCTTAACAAAAAAGAGGTATATTTCTCACAAAGATGGAGATGTTTATCTAGGTCTAACTAGGACCTTTTTTTTTTTTTTTTTTTAAATCCTGTAAGAGCCCTATAAGGCAAGTCAGTCATAGTTAAAATATGTTTGGTCAGCCTGAAATAATAATTAAAAAAATAAAGGAATGAAAATGATGGTAGCTTCCATATTCATAAAGGGTGTGGTCTTGAATACAGGAGTGGATTCTTGGCAGTTAACTACCTTTAACTCCTTGCATAATTCTTAATGATATAGTTAAATTTAGCTGCAGAACTAGAATAATTCTAAAAATTTGGCTAAGATCCCCATTCTCATGGACTGCTTTTTGATTAAAACTGTATATATTTAATTTTACAATTCCCTTGTATCTTACTGCTTTTTCCATTGTCTAATCTCTCTTCTGAGTAGCCCACTTCTTTAGACCTGATACTTAAATTCAGTAAATTGTCGCTTATGTCTTCAGGCTTTGGAACCATTGTTTCTTTGTGAACTCATTTATCACTCAAAAGGTAACATTGTTTACCTTACCTTAAATTTCTTAGGAAAACCTCAGGGTCACCTCTGTTATCCCAGTACAAACACTGTTCTGCCCTTAATTCTAATCATCCCTTACACATCTTTCCAATTACAGTGAAAGCCCCAGGGGAGTAGAGATTGTGCCATATTCATCTTAGTAAACTTAGTTTGTAGCACAGCACAGGGTAAGATTGAAAAACATCCAACATATTATTCTGAATGAAATGATAATTTATTCGAAGGGACTCTGCTAATTGCAAAATGCCTCCTGGCTTAAGATATTATGAAGTTTCTTGTTCAAAACATACCTTTAGAATTTAAAGATAATTTAAACTTTGTACGCCAAAGAGCGAACCATTAGAAAAATTTTTATGTTCTTTATTTTGTATCCATTTTCATAGCACTAGCTCCTAAGAACTCAATATGGTGAATTATCATTTTGAGCTCTGAGATAAGAGGAAAAAGATAAATGCATATTATTTCAGCACTTCACACTTCAAAATTGCTCCTAAAATGCATTCTGAAAATATGAATACTCAATTGCCTTATTTGGCATATCTATGGATGAACAAACTAAGGAAAATATAAGATTGATTTAAAATATCTCTACTGGGGTAATAACTTATTTTCACTATTGTATCATAAATATGCCATGGCAATCTTATTAACTGATTCAATCTAATTAGTGTCAAAGGCAAGGTGCTTGTCCTGAATGAAATATTGCCTTCAACAATAACTATTAGGGCCAAGATAAATGTAATAAGATACATTTTTCAAAGAAATGCTTTCATTGTAAGAACTTGTGAAAAAAAATTTTATGGGACTCCATCTTAGTTTAATCCAACCACTATTCCCTGAGAATTTATCATGTATTCAATGCACTAAGTTCTAGTCAAGTACAAGTGAATTAAAAGCAAGTGCATCAAAAAGTTTAGAGTAGAAAACTTACATATTCAAATAGCAAATTCTAAGTACATAAGACAAATGCAATGATAAAAGTTTCAAAGATTTTATGGAAGAGAATGATAGTTAACCTTACCTTGAGGACTGGAGTTGAGATAGTAGCAAGAAGTATGGAGACTCCCTTGTTAATGATGATACTAGAGCTAAATGCTAAAGAATGTATTCACGAGAATGGGAAGGGGGAAAGTCTTTTTTCAGACCAAGAGACTTGAGAAGCTGCAGACACATGAAACAACTTGGTGGATCTGGGAATTAAAAGCAGGTCATCCAATTTGGAAAATAAACTAGGAAACAGCGACTCCTGGAAAATTATATCCTTTTTTGGTGGCAGAAAGCATCCATATCATGAAATTCCTTGTCTGCAAGGATTAAGAGTGGTTGATGAAAGCTTCCAAAATTATCACTACAGATACAGGGTTCCATACAAAAGAACTATTCTATGTATGTGCTGTGCCTATCCGACTCTTTGTGACCCTTCTGACCATAGCCCACCAGGTTCCTCTGTCCATGGAATTTTCCAGGCAAGAATACCAGAGCAAGTTGTCATTTCCTACTCCAGGGTATGTTCTTGACCTAGAGATGGAAACTGCAATCTTTTGTGTTGCCTGCATTTGCAAGTGAATTCTTTACCACTGTGCCACCTGGGAAGCCATTCTATGCATGTGGTTGTCTTATTATGTCATGGAAGCATTTAGTCATAGAGACCTAAGAGTATAGTTAGAACTTAATTTTAATTAGCTATCTAATGTGAATTCACTTCGATATTTAAATTATATTGAATTTCTTAAAGTATGAGAGACAATACTTGAAACTGAATAGTGCAGATTTAGCTGAAATTTCTGCATCCGTCATTAGGCAGGCTTTCACTAGTGGACTACATTTGCATCCTATTATTTTATAAAATGTGTCCTTTGGAACCTGGTCAAAACTTTAATTGGTCTAGCATCCAGGCTATCAGGCAAAAACTAGATAAGTAGGATTACAGGTTATATGGTAAAGTGGAAAGATCTATCTAGTTCACTCTAGGTGAAACAAAACTCACATGAAATATTGCCGTTGCCCCCATAAATGCCAACTCTTTTGTACACTTCTCCCCAGTTTTTTTTTTTCCAAACTTCAGTGACATACTGTCTTCAAAATAGTAGTTTTATTCTTTACTTGGAGCTTCCCTGGTGGCTTAGTGGTAAATAATCTGTCTACCAATGAAGGAGATGCAGGTTCAATCCCTGGGTCTGGAAGATACCCTGGAAAAGGAAATAGCAACCCACTCCAGTATTCTTGCCTGGAAAATCCTATGGACAGAGGAGCCTGGTGGTCTACAGTCGATGTGGTCCGACAGAGTTGGACATGACTTAGCAATTTAGTACACACGTGAATCCTCTACTTAGATTCTCATTTTGGAAACTTTCAATGGATTAGGACTGCATTTTGTTTTATGGTCACAGGATGTGTTGGACCTCAGTTTCCCAACCAGGTATCAAACCCATGTGCCCTGTATTGGAACCTCTGAGTCTTAACCCCTGGACTGTCACAAGATGTGTTGGATCTCAGTTTCCCGATCAGGGATCAAACCCATTGTGCCCTGCATTAGAATCTCTGAGTCTTAACCCCTGGACTGCCTGGGGCATCCCAAGACTGCATTTAAGATGAAAAATTATATTTTAAAGATGGCTTATCAGGCCCTACATATTCCATTTCCTTTAAGAATCTGTAGCCTCACATTTTGCTCCCAGGAACTCTTTGCTCCTTAAAAGTCAGTCCTGTTGTCCTGTTTCCATTTGTTGCATCACTAAACCATTATATGAAAAGTTATGTCTACTCAATATTTTGTTATATCTCTCCCCAAGCTCCATTCCTCTTTCACAAAATTCACTTGAAACTTTCAGATTTCAATTCACTGGTCACTTACCCAGAGAAACCTCCACCAACCTCTTTACTGGTCCGACCATGTTTAGAATATGCCTCAAAGCAACATTTACCTCCCTTTCCAAGCATTTACCATAGTTTAGGTGTTATAGCTTATTATTATTATGCTATCATTATCATTTGAAAAATGTCCAATAATTGTATTCCTTATCATAGAATAATAATGTCTAATACAGACATTTCAATAATGTCTATATTATCATTTGAAGAGTTATACTTCTAGATATTATGTTCTTTGAGGAAAGGGACCAGAAATATTTTTCACAATTGTATCTCCATGGCAAAGCCTAATATGTAATAGCTATAATCAATAGTTAAACTCAAGATTAAATCTAAGTGATGAAAGTATTAGGATTTTAAACTGATGACTGGTAAGGGGTTCCCTTACTTATGTCTGTGATGTAAAATGCTTGTAGAATGGTAGATATTGAAGGAATAAATTTGAGCTGTATTTTTAGGAAATATTTTGTGTCTCAACCTTTCACCACTAAAATAAATGGTGATATGAAGATGGTATTCTTTCTCTAACCTCATGTTTAGTTAGCTTTTTAGGCCATTACTAGAACTTATTCTGTACTTTATATAGTTGGAAGAGCAAAGAAAATGAGATTCTAACTCACATTTGAGAAATGTCATGGTGGATGACATCAGAAAAGAGGGTTAAAACTTGGAAGAAACTACTGACTAACAGAGGACCAAAGATGCATGTTCCCTGAAATCAGATGAAGCACTCCCTAGAGGGAAGTTAGCCTGAGAGACAGTCAGCCAGTGTTACAGGACCCTCCAGGTGGAGGCTGTGGCCTCTCCACAAGGAGGATGTGCTGAAAATCTGAAGTGTGTGAAAAAAAGAAAATCCAAGTCCAAATCAGGACACTCAAGAACTCAGTAAAGAACTCACAAAATTATCCATGAAAGAATAAGCTTTAAACATATACTACTCAAGAGACTGCAAAACCATCTTACATAGAACCATTCAGTTAAATCTTTCTGATTTCTTCACCTTTTATCCCCCCAGCTTCTTTGTTCCTAAGGGAGGCATTGAATAAAGCAGCAGAAAAAGAAACAGAAATTGGTGACTGATGATTGCAAGTCCATACAATTTCTGTCCTTTATTGAGCCCGTCTTTCCATGAAATGTTCCCTTGGTATCTCTGATTTTCTTGAAGAGATCTCTAGTCTTTCCTATTCTATTGTTTTCCTCTATTTCTTTGCACTGATCGCTGAAGAAGCCTTTCTTATCTCTCCTTGCTATTCTTTCAAACTCTGCATTCAAATGGGTATATCTTCCTTTTTCTCCTTTGCTTTTTGCTTCTCTTCCTTACACAGCTATTTGTAAGGCCTCCTCAGACAGCCATTTTGCATTTTTGCATTTCTTTTTATTAGGAATGGTCTTGATTGCTGTCTCCTGTGCAATGTTATGAACCTCCATCCATAGTTCATCAGGCACTATGTCTATCAGATCTAGTCCCATAAATCTATTTCTCACTTCCACTGTATAATCATAAGGGATTTGACTTAGGTCATACCTGAATGGTCTAGTGGTTTTCCCCACTTTCTTTAATTTAAGTCTGAATTTGGCAATAAGGAGTTCACGATCTGAGCCACAGTCAGCTCCCAGTCTTATTGTTGCTGACTGTATAGAGCTTCTGTATCTTTGGCTGCAAAGAATATAATCAATCTGATTTTGGTGTTGACCATCTGGTGATGTCCATGTGTAGAATCTTCTCTTGTGTTGTTGGAAGAGGGTGTTTGCTATGACCAGTGCATTCTCTTAGCAAAACTCTATTAGCCTTTGCCCTGCTTCATTCTGTACTCCAAGCCCAAATTTTCCTTTTACTCCGGGTATTTCTTGACTTCCCACTTTTGCATTCCAGTCCCCTGTAATGGAAAATACATCTTTTTTGGGTGTATTTCTAAAAGGTCCTGTAGGTCTTCATAGAACTGGTTAACTTCAGCTTCTTTAGCGTTACTGGTTGGGGCATAGGCTTGGATTACCGTGATATGGATTGCCTTCAAAATGAACAGGGATCATTCTGTCGTTTTTGAGATTGCATCCAAGTACTGCATTTTGGACTCTTGTTGACGATGATGGCTACTCCATTACTTCTAAGGGATTCCTGGCAACAGTAGTAGATATAATGGTCATCTGAGTTAAATTCACCCATTCCAGTTCATTTTAGTTCGCCGATTCCTAGAATGTCAACGTTCACTCTTACCAACTCCTGTTTGACAACTTACAATTTTCCTTGATTCATGGACCTAACATTACAGGTTCCAATGCAATATTGCTCTTTAAAGCATCGGACCTTGCTTCTATCACCAGTCACATACACAAATGGGTGTTGTTTTTGCTTTAGCTCCATCCCTTCTTTCTTTCTGGAGTTATTTCTCCACTGATCTCCAGTAGCATACTGGGCACCTACCAACCTGGCGAGTTCATCTTTCAGTGTCTTATCTTTTTACCTTTCCATAAAATGGTATGGACCTATCAGAAGTAGAAGATATTAAAAAGAGGTGGCAAGAATACACAGAAGAACTATACAAAAAAGATTTCATGACCCAGATAATCACAATGGTATGATCACTCACCTAGAGCCAGACATACTGGAATGTGAAATCAAGTGGGCCTTGGGAAGTATCACTACTAACAAAGCTAATGAAAGTGATGGAATACTAGTTGAGCTATTTAAAATCCTGACAGATGATACCGTGAAAGCACTGCAGTCAATATGCCAGAAAATTTGGAAAATTCAGCAGAGGTCACAGGACTGGAAAAGGTCAGTTTTCATTCCAATCCCAAAGAAAGGCAATGACAAGGAATGCTCAAACTACTGCACAATTGCACTCATCTCACACGTTAGTAAAGTAATGCTCAAAATTCTCCAAGCCAGGCTTCAGCAATACTTGAACTGTGAACTTCCAGATGGTCAAGCTGGTTTTAGAAAAGCCAGAGGAACCAGAGATCAAATTGCCAATATCCTCTGGATCATCGGAAAAGCAAGAGAGTTCCAGAAAGAATATCTATTTCTGCTTTATTGACTATGCCAAAGCCTTTGACTATGTGGATCACAATAAACTGTGGAACATTCTGAAGTAGATGGGAATACCAGACCACCTACCTGCTTCTTGAGAAATCTGTATGTAGGTCAGGAAGCAACAGTTAGAACTGGACATGGAACAACAGACTGGTTCCTCATAAGAAAAGGAGTACATCAAGGCTGTATATTGTCACCCTGCTTATTGAACTTATATGCAGAGTACATCATGAGAAATGCTGAGCTGGAGGAACCACAAGCTGGAATCAAGATTGCCAGGAGAAATATCAATGACCTCAGATATACAGATGACACCACGCTTATGGCAGAAAGTAAAGAAGAATGAAATAACTTCTTGATGAAAATGAAAGAGAAGAGTGAAAAAGTTGGCTTAAAGCTCAACATTCAGAAAACGAAGATCATGGCATCTGGTCCCATTACTTCGTGGGAAATAGATGGAGAAACAGTGGAAACAGTGTCAGGCTTTATTTTTTTCAGCTCCAAAATCACTGCAGATGGTGACTGCAGCCATGAAATTAAAAGACACTTACTCCTTGGAAGGAAAGTTATGACCAACCTAGATAGCATATTGAAAAGCAGAGACATTACTTTGCCAACAAAGGTCTATCTAGTCAAGGCTATGGTTTTTCCAGTGGTCATGTATGGATATGAGAGTTGGACTTTAAAGAAAGTTGAGCAACAAAGAATTGATGCTTTTGAACTGTGGTGTTGGAGAAGACTTTTGAGAATCCATTGGATTGCAAGGAAATCCAACCAGTCCATCCTAAAGGAGATCAGTCCTGGGTGTTCATTGGAAGGACTGATGTTGAAGCTGAAACTCCATACTCTGGCCACCTGATGTGAAGAGCTGACTCATTTGAAAAGACCCTGATGCTGGAAAAGATTGAGGGCAGGAGGGAAAGGGGTCAACAGGGGATGAGATGGTTTGATGACATCACCAACTCAATGGATATGAGTCTGGCTAAGCTCTGGGAGTTGGTGATGGACAGGGAAGCCTGGTGTGCTGTTGTTCATGGGGTTGAAAAGATTCTGACATGACTCAGTGACTGAACTTAAGTCAACTGAATTGGAAGTCAAAGACCATAGTTCTACCCTGTAATAGCAAGCCATTACAGCTGGCTGTAGCTGGGGGAAAAGAAAAGACATATTATAATTGAAAGACACTTGAGAGTTACTTTATTGGATATTTTTCATCACTGAATTGACACTATAATTTCATTATAAAATGAGTATTGGATTTTCTGTTATTTAATACTGATACAAAATGTCATGGAATCATTGTAGCTTTTCAAGTGGGATTAAAGGGGAGGACTATCTCCAATACTTTTGGCCACCTGATGTGGCCAACTGTGTCATTGGAAAAGACCCTCATACTGGGAAAGATTGAAGGCAGAAGGAGAAGAAGGTAACAGAGGATGAGATGTTTGGATCACATCACCAATTCAAATATGAACTTGGGCAAACTCCAGAGGATAATGAGAGACAGGGAGGCTTGGTGTGCTGTAGTCCATTAGGTCACAAAGAGTTGGACGTGGCAACTGAACAACAATCCACATTGAGATAGTTTTAAAAAAACAGGATAAAAATGTAGTTAATTTTATAATTATACCTAATGAGGACTACCAATGTGATATACTGTTGCATAACACTTATTGAACATTCATGGAATGAGTGAGTTGCATTTTCATCTTACCTTTTTACTAATAAGCTCTATGACCTCATGAAATGTCTGAAAAAAATGGGCCTCAAGTGTAAAGATAAGACATTCTGCTGAAGCTCATACTCAATTTCTAGTCCTGAGTGTCTAATGGGGATCAAACCTGGTCTCCTGCCTTTCAGGCAGATTCTTTACTGTTTGAGCCACCAGGGAAGTCCAAATATCTACTATCCTTCAGTCATCATAATTGCTTAATAAGTCACTTTTTAGAAAGTTCAAAATACTTAAATGCTCCAAAATAATAATATTTTGAATTTTTAATAAAGAGAATCTAAATGACTATATATGCATATATAACTGGCAATCATGGTGCTAAACATTTAGCTGAGAAGACAAAATATAGATAATTCCAATGTATTTTATAAATGTAATGATAGAGCATGGAATCAAAGAATATCATATGAGATGTATTTAGCTTCATTAAAATATAGGTGATGGCTCTGTCTATGTGCTGAGTGCTCAGTAGCTAAGTCATGTCCAACTCTTTGCCACCCTATAGACTGTAGCCCACCAGTCCCCTCTGTCCATAAGATACTTCAGGCAAGAAAACTGGAGTGGGTTGCCATGCCCTTCTCTAGGGAATCTTCCTGACCCAAGGATCAAACTCGCATCTCCTGTGACTCCTGCATTGCAGGTGGATTCTTTATGGCTGGGCCACTGAGGAAGCTGATTCTGTGCATGAACAAGCTTAAAACCAGAACTAAACTCAGGATATCAAAAACTTCAAAGTCACCCTATATTTGCAACAAATAAATTATTTAATCTATTTAAAATTAAGAAGGTCCTGTTTCAGCAACCAGTCTTATAAAATACTTCTTTCTCATTTCATGAATTGCTTTGTTTGTGTAGGCAATTGTATTAATAGCTTAATAACATTTTTCCTACTATCATTGAATGAATGACCAATTTAATCTTCAAAAACATGGATTCAATCCACAAAGGAAGGGCATGGGGTGAAACACCTAATTAGTTGTACAAGGCAGTGTCTTTCCAGTACATAGGGAATAAAACAAACTTTGTTCTTGCATTTACTCCTGAGAAAGTAAAATCATTTGGAATCTTTCTTGTTACTTCAAATTACATAATCTGAATAGTTTTATTTGGGGGTATTCTTATCACATTTTAATTAATCTTATTTAAATGTATAAGATTGACATTATAAAACATCAGCTATGAGAACAGAGATAAACTGTTAAGTAGTTTGTATCATGAGTGAATTTTATTAAAACTATTTGTGACAAAGTAATCCAACAAGGTTAAACTTTGAACAACGCAATATAGTTGCTATCTTAGGAAAATAATATGAGAACAGATTTTCAGTGGGAGGAAACAACCTGGAATATTACAGTGCTGCTGCTGCTGCTGTTAAGTCGCTTCAGTCGTGTCCAACTCTGTGCAACCCCAGAGATGGCAGCCCACAAGGCTCCCCCATCCTGGGGATTCTCCAGGCAAGAACACTGGAGAGGGTTGCCATTTCCTTCTTCAATGCATGAAAGTGAAAACTGAAAGTGAAGTCGCTCAGTCGTGTCCTCTCAGTCGTGTCCGCTCAGTCGCGACCCCATGGACTGCAGCCTACCAGGCTCCTCCATCCATGGAATTTTCCAGGCAAGAGTACTGGAGTGGGTTGGGTATCTTCTAGAAGATACCTAATAGTCATAGACAGTGAATTAGACTGATTGTGAATGTTAAAATTATAAAGCCTTTAGACATTCATGTTTTGAAATTTCTATTCACTTTTATTTTGAAATATTTAAACTTTTGAGTTCAACTCCATGAACCTTTTTAGAGCTAAGAAATGCAAGTCACAAATCTGTTATTAAAAACCTAGTCATTCACACTCAATGGACATGAGTTTGAGCAAGCTTCGGGAGGCAGTGATGGACAGAGAAGCCTGGTGTGTTGCTATCCATGGGGTTGCAAAGGGTCCGACGTGACTGAGTGATTGAACTGAACTGAATTCACATGGGTCTTTCTTTGACTCAAATGAAGTTAACCATTCAAACTGAGAAAAAAAAGACATGCAAAGTTCAAACTGTCAGTTTTACTTTAACATGGCTTAAAACATTTTTTGTTTGAAACAGAACTTCATTTTTAACAACAGTAAGATTAAGGATAGTAGTTTAAAAAAAGTGGTAAAATTAAGGATAGTCAATTAACATCAGAAATTATTTACAATATTTTAGAATATTTACCTTTAAGCACTTTAGATATATGAGCAACATTTTGAATGATACATATCATATTCAACATACTTTTGGATACAGATTAAAATTTTGTTTAACTATATAGCGCACTATTCTCATTGAAATTTTAGAATTAGAGTATTAAGTAAAAATTTTAAGAAGTTTGGCAACTGAAGAATCAAAAGGAAATACATACGATTTTGGTTTTGTAATAGACTCAGTTGGTACTGGGTAGTCTAGGAAAAATTAAGCCTAAGTAAAACAGTATATAAAAGAAATTAATATGGCAGATAATATTGGTAAGATAAAGGTTTGGTCCAAATGAATGCTTGTTTATCCAACATATTCTTTCTTGACTGAGTCCATCTATATATTAATTTTTTTATAATATAACATGCATGACACAGGATACTTTAAGATCTCTCTTCAACATGTTTTATGAGGGTCTGTGTAACTCCCTGAACATTGATCAAAGTGTAAATACAAGATGGATGCCATTTAATAAATGGTCATATGTTTAGGCTTCACTAGAGCTTACAATTTCTTTAATGAAAACATCTGGTAGGGTTTTAAATTAGTATATCATTACATGAGCACTCATTGGATGTGGGAAAGTCTCAGATTTCTTTCAGTTTGCTGTATAACCTGCCAGCATCCATAAAGTGCAGCAAGAATATATGACCAATTTAACTTCTGTATTAGTCAAATTAACTTTATTGGACATTTTCTGGGTGAGACGTTCCTGATGGGAAAACTTACTACAACACTAATACACACTAATATTAAGACTGGAATTGTTGAATCTTTCAAAATGTGTCTAATTTGACCACTACAACTGCCCTTTCAAGTAGATCTGGAAGAAAAATGATGCTCAGAGAAATTAAGTGAAGTGAAAGTCGCCAGTCATGTCCCACTGTTTGTGACCCCATAGATTATACAGTCCATAGAATTCTCCAGTCCAGAATATGGGAGTGGGTAGCCAGTCCCTTCTCCAGGGATCTTCCCAACCCCAGGATCAAACCTAGGTTTCCTGATTGGCAGGCAGATTCTTTGCCACTGAGCCACCTGGGAAGACCAAGGTCTCATACAATATCACAAAGCTATGCACTTACTTTTACTTGGCTTACCCTTTCATTTCCCTTGCCAACAAATAAAACTGTTTGCAGATATTAAACATGCTTTAAAGTGCTATACTTTCCTTGCAAGAAGATATGATTTGTGAGACTTTATTATTGCTTTGTGGCTTCCCCGGTGGCTCAGATGGTAAGGAATCCGCCTGCAATGAAGGAGACCTGGGTTCAATCTCTGGGTTGGGAAGATCCCCTGGAAGAAGAAATGGCAACCCACTGCAGTATTCTTGCCTAGGGAATCCCCATGGACAGGAGTCTGGCAGGCTACAGTCCATAGGGTTGCAAACAGTAGGACATGACTGAGCGACTAATCTCAGCACATATTATTGCTTTGGTAATTCACCTTCATTACGGCCCCCTGGGATTCTCACATCATGGTATTCAGACACTGATAAGGGCCTTCTCAAAATGGCATCAAGCTGACTGATGTAACCAATAGGATGTGGTTGAAATTAAGGATGTGACTTCAAGGCAAGGTCATCAAAGATATGCAACATCTATAAAACCACTCTCTTTGAAAGAATGTAGCTGCTGTTTTATAAATCATTTCCAACACTCCTAAGCATGAGTCCATGTGTGTGTTAAGTCATTTCAGTCATGTTGGATTCTGTGATCCCATTGACTGTAGCCAGCCAGGCCCTCTGTCCATGGGATTCTCCAGGCAAGAACACTGGAGTGGGTTGCCATGTCCTTCTCCAAGGGGATCTTCCTGATATGGAAGAACCCACGTCTCTTATGTCTCCTGCATTGATAAGTGGGTATTTTACCATTAATGTCACCTGGGAAGACCAAGGACAGGTCCATGTGGTAAAACTCTGAGGACTCCTGCCAATAGCCAGATCAATTTGCCAGTTCTGGGAGTAAGTTCAGTGTGAAAACTGATTCTCCAACCATAGCCAAGCCTTCAGATGGCCACAGGCACAGGTATAATCTTAACAACTGTACGAGAGATGCAGACAGAGAGCCACTTCAGTATTCTTGCCTTGAGAACCACATGAACAGTATGAAAAGGCAAAATGATAGGATACTGAAAGAGGAACTCCCCAGGTTGGCAGGTGCCCAATATGCTGCTGCAGATCACTGGAGAAATGACTCCAGAAAGAATGAAGGAAGGGAGCCAAAACAAAAACAATACACAAGTTGTGGATGTGACTGGTGATAGAAGCAAGCTCTGATGCTGTAAACAGCAATATTGCATAGGAACCTGGAGTGTTAGGTCCATGAATCAATGCAAATTGGAAGTGGTCAAACAGGAGATGGCAATAGTGAACATTAACAATCTAGGAATCAGCGAACTAAAATGGACTGGAATGGGTGAATTTAACTCAGATGACCATTATATCTACTACTGCGGGCAGGAATCCCTTAGATGGAGTGAAGTAGCCATCATGATCAACAAAAGAGTCCGAAATGCAGTACTTGGATGCAATCTCAAAAATGACAGAATGATCTCTGTTCATTTCCAAGGCAAACCTTTCAAATTCTTGGTAATCCAAGTCTATGCCCCAACAGTAATGCTGAAGAAGCTGAAGTTGAATGGTTCTATGAACCTACAAGACCTTTTAGAACTAACACCCAAAAAAGATGTCCTTTTCATTATAGGGGACTGGAATGCAAAAGTAGGAAGTGAAGAAACACCTGGAGTAACAGGCAAATTTGGCCTTGGAATACGGAATGAGGCAAAGCAAAGACTAATAGAGTTTTGCCGAGAGAACACACTGGTCATAGCAAACACCCTCTTCTAACAACATAAGAGAAGACTCTACACATGGCTATCACCAGATGGTCAACACCAAAATCAGATTATGATTATACTCTTTGCAGCCAAAGATGGAGAAGCTCTATAAAGTTAGTAAAAACAAGACTGGGAGCTGACTGTGGCTCAGATTATGAACTCCTTATAGCCAAATTCAGACATAAATTGAAGAAAGTAGGGAAAACCACTAGATCATTCAGGTATGACCTAAATCAAATCCCTTATGATTATACAGTGGAAGTGAGAAGTAGATTTAAGAGCCTAGATCTGATAGAGTGCCTGATGAACTATGGAATGAGGTTCGTGACACTGTACAGGAGACAGGGATCAAGACCATCCCCATGGAAAAGAAATGCAAAAAAGCAAAATGGCTGTCTGGGGAGGCCTTACTATCTGTGAAAAGTAGAGAACCGAAAAGCAAAGGAGAAAAGGAAATATATAAACATCTGAATGCAGAGTTCCAAAGAATAGCAAGAAGAGATAAGAAACCCTTCCTCAGCGATCAATTCAAAGAAATAAAGGACAGCAACAGAATGGGAAAGACTAGAGATCTCTTCAAGAAAATTAGAGATACCAAGAGAATATTTCATCCCAAGATGGGCTTGATAAAGGGCAGAAATCGTATGGACCTAACCGAAGCAGAAGATATTAAGAAGAGGTGGCAAGCATACACAGAAGAACTGTACAAAAAAGATCTTCATAACCAAGATAATCATGATGGTGTGATCACTCACCTAGAGCCAGACATCTTGGAATGTGAAGTTAAGTGGGCCTTAGAAAGCATCAATATGAACCAAGCTAAAGAGGTGATGGAATTCCAGTTGAGATATTTCAAATCTTGAAAAATGATGCTGTGAAAGGGTTGCACTCAAAATGTCAGCAAATTTAGAAAACTAAGCAGGGGCCACAGGACTGGAAAAGGTCAGTTTTCATTCCAATCCCAAAAAAAGGCAATGCCAAGGAATGCTCAAACTACTGCACAATTTTACTCATCTCAGTTCAGTTCAGTCACTCAGTCGTGTCCGACTCTTTGCGACCCCATGAATCGCAGCATGCCAGGCCTCCCTGTCCATCACCGTCTCCTGGAGTTCACTCAGACTCATGTCCATCGAGTCCATGATGCCATTCAGCCATCTCATCCTTGGTCATCCTCTTTTCCTCCTGCCCCCAATCCCTCCCAGCATCAGAGTCTTTTCCAATGAGTCTACACTTCGCATGAGGTGGCCAAAGTACTGGAGCTTCAGCTTTAGCATCATTCCTTCCAAAGAAATCCCAGGCCTGATCTCCTTCAGAATGGACTGGTTGTATCTCCTTGCACTCCAAGCAACTCTCAAGAGTCTTCTCCAACACTCACAGTTCAAAAGCATCAATTCTTCAGGTCTCAGCCTTCTTCACAGTCCAACTCTCACATCCATACATGACCACTGGAAAAGCTATAGCCTTGACTAGACGGACCTTAGCTGGCAAAGTAATGTCTCTGCTTTTGAATATACTATCTATGTTGGTCATAACTTTTCTTCCAAGGAGTAAGCGTCTTTTAATTTCATGGCTGCAGTCACCATCTGCAGTGATTTTGGAGCCCCCCAAAATAAAGTCTGACACTGTTTCCACTGTTTCCCCATCTATTTCCCATGAAATGATGGGACCGGATGCCATGATCTTCGTTTTCTGAATGTTGAGCTTTAAGCCAACTTTTTCGCTCTCCTCTTTCAATTTCATCAAGAGGCTTTCTAGCTCCTCTTCACTTTCTGCCATAAGGGTGGTGTCATCTGCATATCTGAGGTTATTGATATTTCTCCCGGAAATCTTGATTCCAGCTTGTGTTTCTTCCAGTCCAGCGTTTCTCATGATGTACTCTGCATAGAAGTTAAATAAGCAGGGTGACAATATACAGCCTTGACACACTCCTTTTCCTATTTGGAACCAGTGTGTTGTTCCATGTCCAGTTCTAACTGTTGCTTCGTGGCACACACTAGTAAAGTAATGCTCAAAATTCTCCAAGCCAGGCTTCAGCAATATGTGAACCGTGAACTTCCTGATGTTCAAGCTGGTTTTAGAAAAGGCAGAGGAACCAGGGATCAAATTGCCAACATCCTCTGGATCACAGAAAAAGCAAGAGAGTTCCAGAAGAACATCTATTTCTGCTGTATTAACTATGCCAGAACCTTTGACTGTGTGGATCACAATACACTGTGGAAAATTCTGAAAGAGATGGGAACACCATACCCCCTGACTGGCCTCTTGAGAAACCTATATGCTGGTCAGGAAGCAACAGTTAGAACGAGACATGGAACAACACACTGGTTCCAAATAGGAAAAGGAGTACATCAAGGCTGTATATCATTACCCTGCTTATTGAACTTACATGCAGAGTACTTCATGAGAAATGCTGGGCTGGAAGAAGCACAAGCTGGAATCAAGATTGCTGGGAGAAATATCAATAACCTCAGATATGCAGATGACACCACCCTTATGGTAGAAAGTGAAGAGGAACACAAAAGCCTCTTGATGAAAGTGAAAGAGAAGGGTGAAAAAGTTGTCTTAAAGCTCAACATTCAGAAAACGAAGATCATGGCATCCGGTCCCATCACTTCATGGGAAATAGATGGAGAAACAGTGGAAACAGTGTCAGACTTTACTTTTTTGGGCTCCAAAATAACTGCAGATGGTGGCTGCAGCCATGAAATTAAAAGACACTTACTCCTTGGAAGAAAAGTTATGCCCAACCTAGATAGTATATTCAAAAGCAGAGACATTACTTTGCCAAGAAAGATCCGTCTAGTCAAGGTATGGTTTTTCCAGTGGTCATGTATGGATGTGAGAGTTGGACTGTGAAGAAAGCTGAGTGCCAAAGAATTGATGCTTTTGAATTGTGAGTGTTGGAGAAGACTCTTGAGAGTTGCTTGGAGTGCAAGGAGATCCAACCAGTCCATTCTAGAGGAGATAAGTCCTGGGTGTTCTTTGGAAGTAATGATGCTAAAGCTGAAACACCAGTACTTTGGCCACCTCATGTGAAGAGTTGACTCATTGGAAAAGACTCTGATGCTGGGAGGGATTGGGGGCAGGAGGAGAAGGGGATGACAGGGGATGAGATGGCTGGATGGCATCACTGACTCGATGAATGTGAGTCTGAGTGAATATCGGGGGTTGGCGATGGACAGGGAGGCCTGTTGTGCTGCAATTCATGGGGTCGCAAAGAGTCGGACACGACTGAGTGACTCAACTGAACTCATATATATTTTTTACTTCGAGGGTCACATTTCCACTCAGTATATTTATGGGAAAAAAGCAGCTTAATTTATAGATGTTTATTAAAAAAACGAAAGCAAAAACTACTCACCTCAAAAAACACATAAATTCTTCAAGAGAAAAAATAGTGAAAGTCAATAATATTTTTTCTAAATCCATGATATTTATTTTCTCAGAAATAGTTTTGAAAGTCTATCATGTACAGATAGAGGAAGTAATATATGCATCCCTTCCCTTGTGTAGATTACATTCCAGAAGGAAGAAAAATAGAAAATGAACATTGAAGTAATCAGATTATGGTAAGTGTTGGAGAAAAATAAAACTTCTGACAGGGGAAAAAGCTTTGAGTGACATGACTGGTTTGTTTTAGTAGAATCCTAAAGCCTGATGTGAAGATCCAGCTTATTGGAAAAGATCCTGATGCTGGGAACATTTGAAGGCAAAAGGAGAAGAGGGCAGCAGAGGATAAGATGTTTTGATATCATCACTGACTCAATCGACATAAATTTGAGCAAATTCCAGGACTTCCCACATGGTGCTAAGTGGTGAAAAAACCTACCTGCCAATACAGAAGACCTTAGAGATGCAAGTTTGGTCCCTGGGTTGGGAAGATACCCTGGAGGAAGTCATAACAACCCACTCCAGTATTCTTGCTTGGAGAATCCCATGGACAGAGGAACCTGGCAGTCTATAGTCCATGGGATTGCAAAGACATGATTTAGTGACTGAACAATAACAACAAAACAAAATCAAGGCTGACAAAGGCAGTAGGCACATTACAGGCAACTGGCATTGCTAATAGAGCTACAATGGAGGCTGAAATATACAACCGTGTTGTCTAGAAATTCAGCACGGCACCTGAATTTTTCATTTTAACATTTCTAGTTGAAAATGTGAGGCAAGTATCACCAATTGTTGGATTCATTCATGTGTCTATAGTCTAGTCATAAGATGTTAGATCGAAAATTGTGAATATTCTGTGCTTTTACCCTACCTGAAAACTAGCAAGTTAGTCTGCCATAGAAAGTTAAGACGAAATTGCCATGATGAGGCCATTCTGTTGAATGTTGAGACAGTAGCTCCTATGTTGAATGCACACATTTCAAGGCTAATAAAAGGCATATGCTTCCTTGGTCAGAGACAAAAACCATTTATCACTCTTGTATTAGTGCCCTATACATTAATTCAGGGCTTCTCAGCTGGCTCAGTAGTAAAGAATTTACCTGCCAAGCAGGAGACACGGGTTTGATCCCTGGGTTGAGAAGATCCTCTGAAGAAGGAAATGGTAAACCACTCCAATATCCCTGCCTGGAAAATCCCATGTACAGAAGAACCTGGAAGGCTTCAGTCCATGGGGTCTCAAAGAGTCAGACAGTACTTTGCGAGTAAACCACGAAAACCACACATCAATCCCCACAAGGCAATACAATGAGAACTAGAGATTATGTGTACATGCAGTGGGGTACTTTACAGGAGATAAAGCTCAAAATTAGGAAAACCCTAATCTTATGTAGGGTTGCTCATAACTGTCTATCCTCTCCTCCAGAGAGAGAGAAAGCAACAAGATTGATATTTTAACTGTGGAATGTAAGCAAATATCTCTGAGGGTGAAGGGGAAGCCATCTCTACATTTATTATCCTGGGATATAAAGACATCCCCACCCAAACATAGGGGAAAAAGCCACTTAAATATTCTTAAATCCTCCATACACAAAAATTGGCTGTAAATGCTTTTGCTCAAGGGACTCCAGCTTTGTGGGAATTAAAAAAAAAAAAAAAATCTATAGAAAAATGTCTCTCAACACAAGGAAGCCTAATAAAAATAATATGCTTTTTCAGATTTGATAGTGGGTTTCAGTCTCTTCTTCAAAAGACAAAATATTTTGCAAATATATAAGAAAAGGGAATAGTTGGATGAATGTGTGTGTGTTCCTTCATGCTAAGTCACTTCAGTTGTGCCAGATTCTTTGGACCCTATGTACTGCAGGTGGCCAATTTCCTCTGTCCATGGGATTTTTCAAGCAAGAACACTGGAGTGGATAGCCATCCCTTTCCCCAGGAGATCTTTACAATCCAGAGATCAAACTCATGTCTCTGGCATTATAGATGGATTCTTTACCACTGAGCCACTGGGGAAGCCCTAGTTGGATGGACAAGAGAAATGCTAAATGTCTACTAAAACTGACCTCAAAGGTGGCAAATTCACTGGGCCCATAATGTGGACAGAAACTTTATTTCTTCTCGTCTTCGTTCTTCCATCTTGGTTAACTTCAACTTTCAGCTGTTAAAAATATAGTTAACAGTAGTCCCAGGAGTCATATAAAAAAATCAGTGTCAACGAAGATCACAGCAACAACCACAATAGTAAAAATGCATTTTGAAACAGGAGAGACACTATGTTTTCCTGTGTCTCTATTTTGTGATTGAGGAAACCTGAATTAGAACTTTTCTGTCAGAATTTACTTTGAGTTCTGCTGTCTAGAATCGGATCACATGCCTGTCTCTGACTCTATCGCTAGTGTAAAGAGTATGAACTGACCAGAAGTGGCTTAATCAATTCAAGTAGATATGGAAATGACCACCAGAGGGTGCAGCGGGAATGGCAACTGGCCTGGATTAGACAATGATCCTGAAATACCAGGTCGCATAAGAATTAGATGCTAATAGTTGGTGGGAGTAAAGAAAGTTTTCCAGGAGAAAGTCCAACATGGTGAAAAAGTGAGGCAGGTAGAGTTTTTCCAAGAACAGAAAGTAGTTCAGCTTAACTGGAACTTTGATTTCAAGAATGTAGTTTCCAGAAATAAGACCAAAGAAGTAAATAAGGTTTAATCATGAACAGTCATGTATTAAGAATGTTTAAACTTTCCTTAGGGATATGTTTATATAAATTTTATACACCATCTCCAGCAGAATTGATTCTATAATTCCATACAACACATATCCTACATTAACATTAATTTGAAGATTTGGAACTACTTTCATAAAATTTATTTATACTTATTTCTCGAAATTTTGGTCTTCTGTCTCCAAAACTGGGAATAAGTTTTCATTATCACATACTATCTTACAAGAGACTAAAATTCAAGGTAGACCAATGTTTACAGGTAATGAGAGAATATAATTTATTAATCAGAGTAAAACAAAAATGTTGGGAGGGATAAAATCTCAATAGTTCTTCAGTAAATCTGTACCCTTAAGGATAAAACGTTGTAATCTTGGTGATATTTTCAAGATTTTTTTTTGTAAACTACTCTGATAATGAGCTACTTTGATGTTTATTTTCATAAGTAATAAACATATGACATGCTTAGTCCAGATTATGAAAAAGTTTGTTCTTCCTACATTTTAATCTCATTGCAATGCTATATGACAGTATGCTCTGTGATAGATCTGATGTCACTGAAAATTTCAAAATGGGAAATGTATTTCAGAACAACCCCTGAATCAAAATGAGTAAGTGAATAATCTTAAAACACACAGAGTTAAATTAAAAGTTACTTTAATTAGAATTTGAAACAAAATAGGAAGAGGAATAATAAATTTAAAGCACCACAGAATTACATGCATAGGCATTCTTTACCTTCTAAAGTAAGACACACTTGCAATTGAACACAGTAGACAATGAGAATGTATTATGACTTAGTGCTTCTTGAAAGGAAGTTGTTATTAATACTTTATCTGATTATAGGAGGTTTGGTTATTGCATGTTTCTCATTTACTGTGGTCCTGCCAAATGGTGGTCAGTTCGGTTCATTTCATTCGCTCAGTTGTGTCCGACTCTTTGTGAACCCATGAACTGCAGCACGCCAAGCCTCTCTGTCCATCACCAACTCCCATAGTCCACTGAAACCCATGTCCATTGAGTTGGTGATGCCATCTAACCATCTCATCCTCTGTCATCCCCTTCTCCTCCTGCCTTCAATGTTCCCCAACATCAGGATCTTTTCAAATGAGTCAGCTCTTCACATTAGGTGGCCAAAGTATTGGAGTTTCAGCTTCAACATCAGTCCTACCAATGAACACATAGAATTGATCTCTTTAGAATGGACTGGTTGGATCTCCTTGCAGTCCAAGTGACTCTCAAGAGTCTTCTCCAACACCACAGGTCAAAAGCATCAATCCTTCAGTGCTCAGCTTTCTTTACAGTCCAACTCTAACATCCTTACATGATCACTGGGAAAACCATAGCCTTGACTAGACGGACATTTGTTGACAAAGTAATGTCTCTGCTTTTCAATATGCTGTCTAGGTTGGTCATAACTTTCCTTCCAAGGAAAAAGTCTCTTTTAATTTCATGGGTGCAGTCATCATCTGCAGTGATTTTGGAGCCTAGAAAACTAAAGTCAGCCACTATTTCCACTGTTTTCCTATCTATTTGCCATGAAGTGATGGGACAAGATGCCATGATCTTTGTTTTCTGAATGTTGAGCTTTAAGCCAACTTTTTCACTCCCCTCTTTCACTTTCATCAAGAGGCTCTTTCATTCTTTCTGCCATAAGGGTGGTACCATTTGCATATCTGAGGTCATTGATATTTCTCCTGGCAATCTGGATTCCAGCTTGTGGTTCCTCCAGCCCAACGTTTCTCATGATGTACTCTGCATATAAGTTCAATAAGCAAGGTGACAATATACAGCCTTGACATACTCCTTTTCCTATTTGGAACCAGTCTGTTATTCCATGTCCAGTTCTAACTGTTGCTTCCTGACCTGCATACAGGTTTCTCAAGAGGTAAGTCAGGTGGTCTGGTATTCCCATCTCTTTCAGAATTTCCCACACTTTATTGTGATCCACACAGTCAAAGGCTTTGGCACAGTCAATACAGAAATACATTTTTTTTTTTCCTGTAACTCACTTGCTTTTTTGATGATCCAGAGGATGGTGGCAATTTGACCTCTGGTTCCTCTGCCTTTTCTAAAACCAACTTGAACATCTGGAAATTCACAGTTCATGTATTGCTGAAGCCTGGCTTGGAGAATTCTAACCATTACTTTATTAGTGTGTAAATAGTACTTCTCTAATGGTTCAGTGGAAATGAATCTGCCTGACAATGCAGGAGATCCAGGTTTGATTCCTTGTCTGGAAAGATCCCCTGGAGAAAGAAATGGCAACCCACTTTAATATTCTTGCCTAGAAAACCACATGGAATAAAGAGTCTGCTGCTGCTGCTAAGTCACTTCAGTCGTGTCTGACTCTGTGCAACCCCAGAGACGGCAGCCCACCAGGCTCCGCCATCCCTGGGATTCTCCAGGCAAGAACACTGGCGTGGTTTGCCATTTCCTTCTCCAATGCATGAAAGTGAAAACTGAAAGTGAAGTCTCTCAGTTGTGTGCGGCTCTTCATGACACCATGGACTGCAGCCTACCAGGCTCCTCCATCTATGAGATTTTCCAGGCAAGAATACTGGCAGACTACAATTCAAGAGGTTTCAAAGAGTCTGACATGAGTTAGCGACTGAACAACAACAAAAACAACATAAAGATATGAAGGAGTAATATATGAAGAAACATAAGCAACTCGTTATAGAATAGTCAAAAAGCCTACCATAATAGGTATACACAATAGGCCTGACATAATGGAACACATCGTAGAAAAAGGTAGTTACTGTTGGGAACCAAAACATCTTACTGTGGCTTAGAAAGAAAAGCAGATTTCCTTTGGGAAGAAAGGTGTCATAAAACTGCAGATTATGGGCTAAAAAGACAATGAGCTTTTGTTTTGTTTTGTTTCCCAAATGAAAGTCAATTCTGTGGATTTTGGAGAATTTTTTATCTTAAAAAGATCTGCTCAGTGAGCACTTTAGTATTAATTGATTTAATTAGTCCCTAAGGAGCAGAAAGATCCTTTAATTTCTTGGGTTTAAGGAATTAACATGAACACACTAAATCCTGATTGTTTACCATTGGTTGGCCTGTCCTGCTCACTTTAGTATTATGGAAATTAAATATTCACAACAGATACTCCAAATAAGAATAAGAAAATATTTTGAACTGCATTATTTAGAACCAAGTGTAGGAAAATTAGAAGGTAAAGTATACCTCCAGAGGAGTCACAGGAGCTGAAAATATGCTGCTGTTACAGTACCATCCCCTCTTCCTGTTTCATTTGGCATTGGTAGTGAGTGTTGGAGACTATTGCGGGGAGACAGAGAGCAGAGACGGGACCCAGGAAATTGTTCTAAGGCATTAAAATAAAATGAAGTTAAACTAGAAAGTATTGAGAACATTTTACTAACATATTTCACCAAAATTGAAGGGGCTTTTCTTCCCTTTCAAAATGAGCATCAGACATGAAAAATGACAACTAGCTTATCATGCATATTTCTGGAAATGAAACTAAGCAGTTCTGCTATTTTATTTTGTGGCTTTTATTTCTTTGATGACTTCATAATACAATCACCACTTTCATAATTTTTTTCTGCTATTGCACCTTTACTTCTGAAACTAAAGTTGTAGGGTTAAACTTTGCATTTTCTTTCTTATAGAAACTTCTAAAAAGGTATTTTTACATGTTCTTTTGTAACAGATATTGTGTACAACATTTAAAACATAAATGTTTGGTTCAAAACAAGACCTAGCTTATTTTCTACTTGCTATATATTAAGCAAACATGGTACAATAAAAACAAAAAATGAAAGAAAGAATGAATCTAATATTGAAACTAATCTTTTGAAGTAGAGTATGGCAGATAGGTGGCAAGGCAAAACTGGATTAGGAGGTAAAGAAAATATTCATGGCAAGTAAGGAAAATAATTCATTTTTCTTTCCTATCCATATCCAACTCTCACTCTCAATTTCTCACAGAAAGATGCTGAAAATAGCATCTATGCTTAAGTGTTTAAAGCATATTAACTCCTTGTGTCCCTGAGGAAAGAACATAGAGGCTGTTCAGCAATGTTCAGCTTGTTTCAATATATGGAAAGTGGAATATTCCATAGATGCATAGAACCAGTGAAAAAAGATGTCATGAGAATTTTAAAACCTTGTGTGTTTTATCTCTTATTTCCCTCCCTTTGAAAAGTTCCATTCAATTACCCATTCCTTTATTCTTAGCACATATGTTCTCAATTTACACTGTATCAATTTGCATTTACTTGTAGATTGCTGTTGGTAAAACATTTCTTAATGTTGTGTGAATGTACATTTATTTTTCTGTCTCTCCACAACTGGACTGAAATTTCATGCGGGACAAGCACTTAATTGACTCTCTCTGCCCCTAAGCTAGGACAAGTGCTCAATAAAAGTTTACTGAAAAAGGAAACTCTTTTTTCAAAATCACTCTTTACCACCAAACACAGAAACCATAAAAGAAAAGATTGACTGATTGGGCCTTATAAACATTTTAAATTCTGGGCATTAAATACTGATGAATAGGCGGAATTGAAAAGTAAGCAAAAACTAGGAAAATATAGGCAGTATTTATGACATACAAAGCTTTAATCTTTAAAAAAAAGTAGTTAAATTGAATTAACAGTAAAAAGACAATTGTTACCTCACTTCAGTGATATCCAGCTCTTTGCAACCCCATGGACTGTAGCCCACTAGGCTCCTCTGCCCATGGGATTCTCCAGGCAGATACTGGAGTGGGTTGCCATTTCCTCCTCCAGGGGATCTTTCTGACCTAGGGATTGAATCTATGTCTCTTATAAGTGGAAAGGGGTGGTGATCATGCAACTTGCAGTGAAGATGACTCATGGATATATAGATAGATAAATACATACATACATGTGTACACGGACAGATATGTAAAATATGATAAATACACGGACACAATTACTAGCCTCAGAGAATATGATTTAAACTAATGTAAAACTTGTGTTTACTTCTTAAATTGACCTAGAGACTAGGGATGATAATATTCAGTATGTTTGTGGTAGAATCAAGACCTCTTTTAGACCTATAGGAAGGATGCCAATTCTACACTTCTGGAAGGAGTTTTCACCATCTGAATTTTATATTTAGATATATATTCAAACGTTGGCCCGTAATTCCACATAATTCTACATAAATTCAACAAAGTCTTTATCATAAGAAAACACTGAGTTTACTTAATAATATAAACTTGGAGATAATTATATTTATTACCTTAAAAGGGTAGTGTGTGTGCTACTCACTTAGTCGTGCCCAACTCTGGGATCCCATGGACTGTAGCCCTCCAGGCTCCTCTGTCCATGGGATTCTCCAGGCAAGAATACTGGAGTGGATTGCCATTTCCTTCTCCAGGGTAAAAGGGTAGAGTTTTCAGAAATGAGTGATAAGCCTAAAAAGAGATAGGATTTATCAACAGATTGCAGACTGGCAGACTGGCATATAGTGTAAATATTGCATATGATAGGCTTGCATTTCATTTAAATGTGGAATATATATTCTATCAAAATAACTAATTTTCCTAATTTAAATGTTTATTCAAATAACTACTTCACAATATTTCTTTTACTTGTAATTTAGACCTTGCTAACTTTAGACCTCAGACCTTGTATGCTAACAAAAATTATTATTTAAAGGCAATCTAGATGAATTAGAAAATAATTAATCATCTAAGAAGATTAGAGTGTGTACACTGCCACACTGCTATGACTTCCCTTGTAGCTCACTCGGTAAAGAATCCGCTTGCAATTCAGGAATCCGCCTTTAATTAAGGAAACCCAGGCTTGATTCGTGAGTTGGGGAGATTCTCTGGAGAAGGAAATGGCAACCCATTCCAGTATTCTTGCCTGGAACATCCCAAGGACAGAGGAGCCTGGCGGACTACAATCCACTGGGTCGCAAGAGTCAGACATGATTTAGTGACTAAACCACTACCACCGCTATATTTAAAATGGATAACAGCAAGGACCGACTATATGTGATATGGAACTCTGCTCAATGTTATGTGGCAGCCTGGATGGGAGGAGGGTTTGGGGAGAATGTTTGTGCTCAGTGGTGTCCAACTCTTTGAAACCCTTTGGTTCGTAGCCCTCTGTCCATGAGATTTTTCAGGCAAGAATACTGGTGTGGGTTGCCATTACCTCTTCCATGAGATCTTCCTGACCCACTGATCGAACAGTGTCTCTGGTGTATCCTACACTGCAGGCTTATTCTTTACCACTGAACCATCAGGGAAGCCCTTTGGGGAGAATGGATATGTGTGTATGTATATGTATATGTATATGTGTATGTATGACTGAGTCCCTTCCCTTTTCACCTGAAACTATCACAACATTGTTTGTTAATCTGCTATAACCCAGTACATTTAAAAAGCTTAGGAAATAGAGATTAGCTTGTGTAATATTGCTCATATTTCTGGCTATTTCTACTTTTTTTTTAAAGAAAACTGTTTGAAATTGTTTTAATCTCAACCAATTTCAGAAATTAAATGATATCAAATGCAGTGTGTGTAAATATATATATATATATGTGTTTGTCTGTGTGTGTATTTGAGACAATAACTAATAACTGATGATAATTCTTAGGCTAACTATATTACATATTATTCCATATTAGCTAGTAATAATATTGCAGTAAATTAAACACTGATATAAAACTGGTGCTTTAGCAGTCTTCAGCACAACAGACAGAAACAACTTTTCTAAATGGTAAGTAATTGGTCAGCAACTGCCCTAGGAACATAGGAGTAGTATAAATAGGTCTCTTTTGGGATAATTACCCTTAGTGGATTAGAGAAAATGGTGCCAACTGCATGTTGTGTTTATTATTGCTTTTCCTGGTCTAGCATATTTTCAAAATATTTTCATGCCATAAAATCTGTTTGTTTTGCTTGTGGTTATAGTACCAACAAAAAGAAACTGGACAGAGGTATGCAATTTGTCAGCTATATTTTTCCAAATGCAAAGATAGTAAAATGACAAAAATAGCAATCATTTGAAGTAGCATATATATATAACACTTTAAAAAATTAAAGTGCCTCACACAGAGCAGAATGACTGAGGCCAATTCAAGTGAATGGTTCCAGGGTGATTGCAGAATATCTCCTGAAAAGACGAATGGTACGTCCATTTTAAGAAAAATATTATGGCTGGTCATAATACTTAACTTGTATATTTATGGACAGGATGAACTTAAAAGCAAATATAAAAGTCTGATTTTTTTTTTTTTTTTTTTATACGCAGTGGCTCTTCTCCTTACTCGCTTACCCTGACTGCCAGTAGTGATTTTCCACCTATAGTTCTGAGTAGCTTTATGGCTATATATTTGTTTGTTTGTTTGTTTCAATTTTTGTTCTCCTTGGGCGGGATGCTCACATTTTCAACTGCAGTTGAAATGTCTCTTGAAGGTTAATAGGAACAATTGAATAACTGTGAATAACTTATCTGCTAGAGGTAAAAGAAAGGTTCTCTTACCAATTGTAGTTTTCAACAATGGCTCATCCTCAAACTCCAAAAACTTTGCCTGATGGATTAACTTTACAGCCCAGGATAAACTGCAGCCTTCCTGAGGTTTCTGAGCTTCTGTGGTAGCAACTTCGGCAGATTAAAAAAAAAGCCGGGTTGCAGGTGGAGGGGCGGGGATTCAGCATTGTAACATTCTGGAAAAGGCAGAACTATAGAGGCAGTACGAAGATAATGCATGAGTGCTCAGTTGCTGCAGTTGTGCCTGACTCTGTGAGACCCCAGGGACTGTAGCCTGCCAGGCTGCTCTGTCCATGGGATTCTCCAGGCAAGAATATTGGAGTGGTTTGCAATGCCCTCCTCCAGGAGATCTTCCCACCTCAGGCGTCAAACCAGCCAGTATCACTTTCATCTCCTGCATTGGCAGATGGGTTCTTTACCACTAGTGACACCAGATGTGGAAAAGTATTCTGCAAATGGGGTCAGGGAGAGAAGAAAGGGATAAATAAGCAGAGCAGAGAGGATTTTTCGGGCAGTGAAACTCTGGTTTGATACAATAATGGTGGATACATGTCATGATACTTTTGTCAAAATCCATCGAATGTATAATACAAAATACAATGTGAACTATGGCTGTTGTTGTTATTTAGTCATTAAGTTCTGTCTGACTGTTTTATGACCCCATGGACTGTAGCCCACCAGGCTCCTCTGCCCATGGGATTCTCCAAGCAAGAAGGCCAGAGTGGGTTGCCATTTCCTTCTCCAGGGGATCTTTGAAATCTTACAATATATAATGTAAACTATGGACTTTATTTAAAAATGTGTCAATATTGGTTCCTCAGTTGTAATGAATATTCTACCCTCATGGAATGGTGGTGACAGTGTCTGTACAAGGGCATCTGTTACATGGCTCACATCCGCTTTGTCTCACAATAAATTTTCTCCACGCTGACAATGCTTCCTCATGATGATGGCAAGGCATAATTTCTGAAGAAATAAAAAAAGGAATGATAATAGAATAATCTATATTAGCCACAGCTGCAACTGGTACTGAGGCTAAAAATAATAGTCATCACATTCTTCCTCTACATTTTAGTCCGGTCCATGTTGTTCCTCTCATGAAATAACCTAGACCTTCATTACAAAGGGGTGAGACCCTGGTTACCACACTCTTTTCAAACTATGCTTCCTTATAACTTTTACCCAGCATAGATGTGTCAAGAAGTAACCCAAACTATCAACTAGGGTCCAACCATACTCCTTCCAGTTCCTATTGTATAGCAATTACCCACACTACATGAAAATTGAGTCAATTATTCCTGTAAGGATGGTGCTTGTTGGTTTACTGTCTGCTGGAGGGCAAAAGTCCAAATAGCACTTTAAAGCTAGATTTCATGAAACCCTACAAATGTTTCAGTTAACCTAAGAAGGGCTTGTCTAGGAGATTCTGCTTGGTCAGGCCCTGAAGTTGGAGCTTAGGTTCAAGTGTTCTCTCAATGTGTTCATTCTGCAAACCAAGATAAAGAAACAATGCCTCATATAAGAACATGACAGGTGAGACAAAACATGCAAGCACATTAAAGATCTCCAGCACCATCAAATATTCTTATATTTTTGCAAGCTAAAATGCTTATGCATTGGCCAAAGTCAGTCTCAAGTCCCATCCCAATTGGGCAGAGTGCTAAACTCATCTACAATTGGTGTAGGAGGAAATTAATACTTGCTGGGCAAAATTTATCCAAATTATTTCAGACTCTCCTAGGATTGTTAGATGATTAAATTAATGTTTTAATCACTTAGAGCATCTTCTCGCCCAAATACACACCATGTAAAAATTTGCTAAATAAAAATTCATAAAGAAGCTAGTAATCACTTGAGAAATCAAATAATTTATCCAGTAATATATAATCCTAGTATTAAAATAAAGAGTGAATATACTGCTGTAGCTCTTCAACCCATCAGAAATAACTAACCAAATGATAACTCATAGAACTTGATAGAAAAAGAAAACCATATCTGAATGTAAAATGATTATTATATCATGGTAGGAAGGAACTCTTTGAAGAATACTGAATGCTTACATTCATTTTTCTTAAATCAAAATGCTTAAGACCGCAATATTCTTCAAATTCAGCTCAGCTTCCCTATAAGAAGTAAGTTCATTATAGAAAAATATTGAGCCAAAATGTTCTAATGCAGCAAGGTGAATATCCCAATTAAAAAAGCAATTGTCTGTATGAGAGAGTGTTTGCACAGAATCCAAAATACAAGTCTGTACTGCTGTTACTAACGCTGAGAGCAGTGTATCAAAAGTGTCATTTATGTTTCAAGGTAATATTTAGTGTTTATCTTTGGTATTCAAAGTTAATATGTTGAAATAATAAATGGACTTAAGGTAATTTTCAAATCTTGAACTCATCCTGTCGCGACAGCATTTAATTGCAAACTGTATCCTTTAGATACTAGTGTATATGATAGTGTTTTATTCTTTTTAATCAGTTTTATAGAGCCTGTTACTCCATCCATATTGATAAACTGTTTCATATTTATAAACAAAATCTCTAGCTGTCTGAGACAAGGGTCACAAGTGACTTTCTAATGTGCAATCACTCATAATTACTATGTGTGACAAAAACAATGAGACTTCAGAAACCCAGAACAATTTCATTTTTCTGTAGGTTTGAAATTAAACTAGAACTACTAAAGCAATCTGCATCTAAGCCCTTTTGACTATTATTTCTCACTGCATAATCCAACTCCCTAACTGAAAGTCATACTCTCAAATGACATTTAGAACACAAAAAAGCAGCAGAAATACCACCAGCAGGGAGTCAGTGGTGAACTCTGTACGCAGTTAAGTGCTACTCTTAAACAATGCGAAGAAGAAGCATCTTCCAAAAGCAAAGTAACAAACTGACACTGATCTTCAGAGATCACAAGATCAGAAAATAGGTTTAGAATTTAGCCTAAGATTTTAGCAACGGAGACTTCTATGATATATTATGACATTATATTCTATTGCAACAAATCTCATGGACTCCCTTTGTGGTTCAGTTGGTAAAGAATTCAGCTGCAATGCAGGAGACCCAGGTTCAGTCCCTGGGTGAGGAAGAGCCCCTGGAGAAGGAAATGTCAACCCACTCCAGTATTTTTGCCTGGACCATCCGAAGGACAAAGGAACATGGTGGGCTACAGGCCATGGGGATGCAAAGAGTTGGACATGACTTAACATCTAAGCACACAAATCTCATGATAGACCATATACTATTTTAAATACTTTGCACAAATTTATTAGACAAATGCATTATTCTTTTTTAAAAAATGAAGACACAAGTGTAGAGAACTCCTCAGTGATTACCAGGGGGGAGAGGGGAGGTGGGAGGGACAATATAAACTTAGAAGAGTAAGAGGTAAAAACTAATAAGTATAAAATAAGCTATGAAGATATATTGTACAACATGAGGAATATAGCCAATATTTTATAATTACTATAAAAGGAGAATAACTTTTAAATATTTTGAATCACTATAATATATACTTGTAACTTCTGTAATATTTTACAGTAACTATACTTCAATCAAAAAATATTTAGATTTTGATGCTCCATTTCTCTCTATCTTCTTATATGTATCATGATAAGAATAGAAAGCTCTTAATCAAATGCTAATTATTCTTCTATGTTTTTAACTAAGACAAATATGAAAGGTGATGATTTCTGTTTTTTTTTTTTCTTAATATTAAGCTCTAAATAAGGAAAACAAGAAAATTACTTTTCCTAGAAAATATCTGGACCCAGTCACATTCATATCTGGCTATTCTTTCTCAACCTCAGAGTCATGGAGAGAATATTTGTTTTTCTCTTGGTTATTATTATATGTATAAACATATCACTAGACATTATGTCAATTCAGTACTCCAGCATTGTGATGATATTGGATTCCTTTTTTTGCTCCATTTAAAAATCTGTTACAAGATTGAAAAGAGGTATGAGGTGTTGTGATATTATTGGGTATGAAATGAAGTCACATAAACTAATTTTGAAAATGAGTTGTTCAGGTAAAATATTATCTGCTGAATAACTGCTTTAAATCAGTAACCAACGGCTTTCGGCAAAGCAGAAAAAACATGAATAGAGACTAGAAAATTTACTATCAGGCACACCAACACATGCACACACATAAACATGCTCATATATAAAACACGTGTGTCATATGTCATATATATGGAAATATATGCATTTAGAATTGATAAATAAGTATCAACTGTATGACACATACTGTATAATGTTATGAATAGTACTGTATGTATCCACACCACCCTTATGGCAGAAAGTAAAGAAGAATTAAAGTGCCTCTTGATGAAAGTGAAAGAGGAGAGTGAAAAAGTTGGTTTAAACCTCAACATTCAGAAAACTCAGATCATGGCATCCAGTCCCATCACTTCATGACAAATAGATGGGGAAACAGAGGAAACAGTGTCAGACTTTATTTTTGGGGGCTCCAAAATCACTGCAGATGGTGACTGCAGCAATGAAAGTAAAAGACGCTTACTCCTTGGAAGGAAAGTTATGATCAAACTAGATAGCATATTGAAAAGCAGAGACATTAATTTGCCAAGAAAGTTCCGTCTAGTCAAGGCTATGGTTTTTCCAGTGATCAAGTATGGATGTGAGAGTTGGACTATAAAGAAAGTTGAGTGCCGAAGAATTGATGCTTCTGAACTGTGGTATTGAAGGAGACTCTTGAGAGTCCCTTGGACTGCAAGAAGATCCAACCAGTCCATCCTAAAGATCTGTCCTGGGTGTTCATTGGAAGGAATGATGTTGAAGCTGAAACTCCAATACTCTGGCCTCCTGACGCGAAGAGCTAACTCGTTTGAAAAGACCCAGATTCTGGGAAAGGTTGAGGGCAGGAGGAGAAGGGGACAACAGAGGATGAGATGGTTGGATGGCATCACCAACTCGATGGACGTGGGTTTGGGTGGACTCCGGGAGTTGATGATGGACAGGGAGGCCTGGCGTGCTGTGGTTCATGGGGTTGCAAAGAGTCGGGCACGACTAAGTGACTGAACTGAGCTGAACAACCATGAGCAGGAAACAAAAATCCAAATGCTCTGTGATGAGCTGAATGGTGTCTCATTCTTAAAAGTATGCTAAAGCCCTCACCCCTAGCACCTTAGAATGTGAATTTATTTGAAAACAGGTCTTTACAGAGGTAATTAAGTTAAAATGATGTCTTTAGTGTAGGCCCTATTCCAATATGTCTGCCATACATATGAAAAAGAGAAATTTGTTCATGGGGACAGCTACACACAGATGGGAAACAAAATGAAGCAACAGAAGTAGAAGTTGACCATGTGACTGCATGTATCTAAAAGAAAAAAAAAAAAGTTACCTCTAGAACTGTAAGACAATGTCTGTTGTTTTAGGCTTTGATAATGTAGTCCTAGAAAATTAATATACCTTTATGGGCATTAAAAAAAATAACTCTACCAATGAAAATGATTTTATGGATCAAGTTTAGCCCTTGAGACTTCGTTTTGTCTCCTTAAGCAAGATGCATTTTAATCAAATTTGTGGTAAACATAAATGAAATTGCTACTTAATATTATAGACATGAGCTTTAAGTTTTAGAATTATCTCAATACCCTGGAAACATGGGTTGAAACAAACAGCTATCATCTTAATGAGGATAAATGAAGTATAAAAATGCACAAACTCCAACTGATGTTAAAAATTGTGGAGTGTTTCCTTGTCACAAGTATGAGGCAACAAGGACATACATTGCTCAAAAAAATTTTTTTTTAAACACAATTTTAGAAGACTGCATTAAAGTATTTTAATCATAAGAACTATTATTATTCCAGGCTGTATGGAAGAGTATATGGAAATCACATCTAATTAGAAATGTCGCATTTTAACGGGGATTATACAGACTCTAGTTATCAGGGGAAAAGCTATTGTTATAATAGCACCAAGCACTGAAATGAGTTAACTGACTTACATTTTAGTATAAACCTAGCTGCCTCATATATATATATATATACACATATATACACATATATAAATATGCATATGAAAGTGAAAGTGAAAGTGAAAGTGAAGTCACCCAGTCATGTCCGACCTTTTGTAATACTGTGGACTGTAGCCCACCAGGCTCCTCTGTCCATGGGATTCTCCAGGCAAGAATACTGGAGTGGGTTGCCATTTCCTTTTCCAGGGGATCTTCCCAACCCAGGGATCAAACCCAGGTCTCCTGCATTGCAGGCAGATGCTTTAACCTCTGAGCCATCAGGGAATAATATATATATGTAATTTATGGAGAAGGCAATTCACCCCACTCCAGTACTCTTGCCTAGAAAATCCCATGGATGGAGGAGCCTGGTAGGCTGCAGTCCATGGGGTCGCTAAGAGTGGGACACGACTAAGCAACTTTACTTTCCCTTTTCACTTTCATGCATTGGAGAAGGAAATGGCAACCCACTCCAGTGTTCTTGCCTGGAGAATCCCAGGGATAGAGGAGCCTGGTAGGAGGCCGTCTATGGGGTCACACAGAGTCGGACACTACTGAAGTGACTTAGCAGCAACAGCATATGTAATTTAAAACAATCCATGTGTCCGCTTGAACTCAGTATAATATAATATATCAAATAAGAGGTTTATATGATGTGTTTGTTCCCTAGAATCATTGGAGCTATAAGATGCATCCATTTATTCATTCATATAGTAGATGTTGACTGGAAACCTACTATGCATGCAGCATGCTAAGTTGCTTCAGTGGTGTCTGATTCTTTGCCACCCTGTGGACTACAGCCCACCAGGCTCCTCTGTCCATGGGCTTCTCTAGGCAAGAATACTGGAGGGGATTGCCATGCCATCCTCCAGGGGTGGAGGAGGCAGGTGGATTCTTTACTAGGACCACCTGGCAAGCCCCATACCTATTGTGGGTCAAGATCAATATAAGATCTTTCTGAAAGTGAAAAATAAAAATTGAATGCTGCTGCTGCTGCGTCACTTCAGCCGTGTCTGATTCTGTGTGACCCCATAGACGGCAGCCCACCAGGGCTCCCCGTCCCTGGGATTCTCCAGGCTAGAACACTGGTGTGGGTTGCCATATCCTTCTTCAATGCATGAAAGTGAAAAGGGAAAGTGAAGTTGCTCAGTCGTGGCCGACTCTTAGCGACCCCATGGACTGCAGCCTGCCAGGCTCCTCCATCCATGGGATTTTCCATGCAAGAGTGTTGGAGTGGGTTGCCATTGCATGAGTTCCCTGATGGTAGGATATTATCAAAATTGCAACATTAAAACTGATGCCTTCTATCTCTAAGATTTAGTATCTTTTCCAGTGATATAAATAATATTGGTCCTTAAATCTGAATGGATTGCTAATCACTCTGGAAAAGCTGTGAGAAAGGATACAAAACCAATAGAGGTTTTCATTTCATTTTTATAACCTGACAGAGTAGCATAATTACTCTAAATGCTGTTTATTTTGCCTAAAGGTGCTGGGCTGTATGTATGTGCAATGCATGCTTCTCTTAAAGCTATATTCAGTGTTTGACCACAATTTTGTGGCCAGATAATTAAGAAAAGAGTGAGAAGTGAATTGTAAAAGTATCAAGTGTTTTAGAATGAAGATATTATGAACAGCGAATTTGGGCATGGAATGTACCAGAAGGGCAGACTAGCAGAATGCCCGGTCTATTAGTACTGTGGTGAAAGTAGGCTTTTTTTCTGTCTCCTTGCTGCTTTGGGATTTTAATGTGTTTTCCCTCCAGGAATGTCAGATTCAGAAGTTTAAGGGTGAGATAGAGACTGCGGAGAAAAAAAAAAATGCAGGTAATAATGTATCTATAACATCTTAATTTTAAACTTACCCAAAATATGGGTTCAACTTAATTTCTAAGACCAGTCATGAATATCTGATTCAAAATGTTCAAAATAATTGCTTCCAGTAAATCTTTACATTTTTTGCAGTCAAAATATCATATTTTTATGATATTTCTGAGTATGATATTTCTGAGTATAAAGCCCAGCATTTCTGAGCTTTATTCTTGGTTCTATGTCTGAATACCTGGGAGGCCATTTCTTACACTCTCATAAGCTCAGTAATCCATTTATAAATGGATACAATATTCAAGATGGATTCAAAGGGCCATGTTAAATTTAATTCATTTTTACATGGTACACTAAGATTTTTGCTTACTGCCTCATTTAAGAAAAAAAGAATCTCAGCTCAGGAATATCTTAATGATATAATGGAATTACCCAAGAAAATTTAAGTGCCAGCTTTGTCCCAGTAATTTTTCAGAACTAAATAGATAGCTGAGTTTTGGCCAGACATTTTACACCAAGAATGTCCAATATTCTTTGATGAGTCATAATTCAAAGAAGATGAGCAATTGTTTACAATGTAGTGTAGCTGATCTGAACTGCAGAATGTTCTTCCTTGGTTTCTTTAGAAAAGTCAGGATATGCACAATACTTTAAAAAAGTGGTTAGTATACTTCATAGTTTGGTGAGAAAGTAGTGAAGTGGGCAAGACAGGGGCTGCAGCAAATGAGGTGGATATATAATTGAAATGAACCTATTTCAGTGATGCAATGGAGAGTTATGGGCAGTAATTAGGTTACAAATTGTAAGACTATAGTTACAAGAATTCATAATAGCACTGGGCTTCGAAATAGGCATAAAATTCTCTTCCCTTCTCTTGCATATTTCTTTGGAAAATTTGCTTAAACAAAGGAGGGATATTCCACATTTTTCAAACTGCATTTAAAGAAAGAGGAAAGAAGGGTGATCATGTGACAAGATGGTGACATGGGAGTCTCCTGAACTTCTCTCCTCCAGTGAACACACAGAATAGAGCTAAATCTGGAGCAATTCCCTCCGAGAGAAATTCAGCAACTATATCTGACTGACTCCCACACACTGAGCAACTGAGAAAACATTCACATGGAAACACTTAGGAATGGCTGAGACACACTCTCTCCATAATGCCTACTCCAGGCCGTGTCTTACAATGGAGAGGGAAACCTATCAGAGATGGGTGGTTTGGAATTTTCCCTGTCACTCAAAAGGTCAAGAATCTGTCTGTGATGCAGGAGACCAGGGTTTGATCCCTGGATTGGGAAGTTCTTTTGGAGAAAGGAATGGCAACCCACTCCAGTATTCTTGCCTGGAAAATTCCGTGGACAGAGAAGCCTGGTGGGCTACAGCCTGTGGGGGTTGCAAAGAGTTGGACACGACTGAGCAACTAACACACACAACACACACACATGAAGCCCCAAAGAGGCAACAGGCACTTTCTCACATCCTCCGTCTTGCTTGCTTTCATATTAAAACCAAACCTCCAGCGTCACCCTAGAAGGACTTGTCCATCTAATCCCACAACATTTGTAGCTTCCCCACTGCAGGATGGGCGCCCAAACTACCCATCTCTGATAGGCAATGGGGCTTGCGTTCACCAATCATGCAGAGCAAGAGTAAGCAAAGAAGCAGTTGTTTATTTTTAATTGGAAGAAATGTATTTATTGATTTTGGAAATGTTTACAATATATTTAGTAAGAGAGCATACTGTAAAATGAGTGCAGGAACAATTCCTGCAGCTATACATCTGAGTTCAGTATAGAGGGCACAGGCAAAAATGCCCATCGCCCAGTTTCTCTCTGGAATGGAGATGACTGCTTTCTTTCTTGCTGCTGCTGCTAAGTCGCGTCAGTCGTGTCCAACTCTGTGCGACCCCATAGACGGCAGCCCACCAGACCCCTCGGTCCCTAGGATTCTCCAGGCAAGAACACCGGAATTGTAAAGTAATTAGCCTCCAATTAAAATACATTAATTTAAATTAAAAAAAAAAAAAAAAGAACACTGGAATGGGTTGCCATTTCCTTCAATGCATGAAAGTGAAAAGTGAAAGTGAAGTCGCTCAGTCATGTCTGACCCTTCACGACCCCATGGACTGCAGCCTACCAGGCTTCTCCATCCATGGGATTTTCCAGGCAAGAGTACTGGAATGGGTCTTTCCTAGCTGCTGACAAATGCTCAAGTTTCTAATCAGCTGTATGGGGAATTTGAAAGGGACCTTCCTAAAAGCCTGAAGAAGCTGCTGGGTCTCTTCTTTGCAGTCTCCCTTCTGGCTTCTCCAACAGCAAAGCCAAGTCTCCAGCCTCTTTCTGGAAGGAGCTTGTCCACATATATAGTATCCTCTTGTGGCTGCCACTAGAGGGACTGGCTCTCAAATCACCTAGCTTTGGGTGCTGAAGGAGCTCAGCACTAGTTTCTAAGAATCACACAAAATAAAGAGGCTATTATATTAGATCACATGCATTTCCAGAAACTATTCCCCTGGCATAGCACACGATGAGTAAGCAAACACCCAGTTCCAGTTTCTTCCTGATAGGAGCTACATTGGCTATCTCACTTTCTGGTTTTCCCCGGTGCTGCCTGAATGTTGGGCTTCCAATTAACCCACATTAGGAAGCTGAAGGAGAAAGCAGTTAGTAATCCGCTGAGACCCTGAGCATCAGGTATATAAGCATTGTCTGAGCTTTTTGGACACTGATGCATCTTGGCAGACACTGAGCTAAGAGCAAAGATGGTGATTTGGACAACCACAAAGGTAAAGATTTGAAAGGCACCCAGGAGCTCCAGCCAGATGCATTGATGAGATTTTTCCCCTACACAAGACTACTCTGTCAATACTACAAGAGGTGACTCCTTTCTGTAATGCACAGAAGCCATCACAGAATGTCAAGGAGAATAAACAAGGGGGCATGCAGCAAGAAAAAAAGAAGAACAATATGACTATGTAGAAACCTACCTTAATGAAATGGAGATAAATGATTTACTCCCTAAAGAATGAAAAATAAAATTTATGAGGATGTCCACAGAGGTCAAGAGAACAATGCATGAAAAACAGAATTTCAATAAAGAGACCGAAAATACAAAAAAGGAAGCCTCAAACAATAATCATAAAGTTGAGAAAACAAGAACTTACTTAATTGAAAAAATCAGTGAGGAGACCAGATTAAGCAGAATAAAGGCTCAGTGTACTCATACACAAGGCTGTGGAAACCTTTTTATCCTATTGTTAACATGATGGAAGAGCAGATGTTCCATTTTTTGTTTTGTTCTACTATTGAAAATCAAAATATGTTGATCAAATAAAATAAATCAGTTTTAAGAAGCTTCATAACTGTTACCTATATCTTGCCCCTTTATCATCTATTCATTAGTATATTTAGACTTCTCTGTTATTTTAAATAATATGCAAAAATTCTTTAAACAAACCATGTGTATGCAAGAGAACGCCTCTGATAGGAATATCCTTTTATCAGTGTGTTGCTAAAGGCTATGGTTTTTCCAGTGGTCATGTATGGATGTGAGAGTTGGACTGTGAAGAAAGCTGTGCACCAAAGAATTGATGCTGTTAAACCGTGGTGTTGGAGAAGACTCTTGAGAATCCCTTGGACTGCAAGGAGATACAACCAGTCCATTCTGAAGGAGATCAGCCCTGGGTGTTCTTTGGAAGGAAAGATGTTAAAGCTGAAACTCCAGTACTTTGGCCACCTCATGCGAAGAGTTGACTCACTGGAAAAGACTCTGATGCTGGGAGGGATTGGGGGCAGAAGGAAACGGGATGACAGAAGATGAGATGGCTGGATGGCATCACTGACTCTATGGACATGGGTTTGAGTGAACTCCGGGAGATGGTGATGGACAGAGAGGCCTGGCGTGCTGCGATTCATGGGGTCGCAAAGAGTCAGACTGGACTGAACTGAACTGAACTGAATGGGCTTCATGAAAATTACAAGATCTTTTAAATGGGCCATAGAAGGCTATTTGATGCAAAGAGTCAATTCATTGAAAAAAACCCTGATGCTGGCAAAGACTAAAGGCAGGAGGAGAAGGGGATGACAGAGGATGAGACGGTTGGCTGGCATCACGGATTCGACAGATGAATTTGAGAAAACTCCAAGAGATTGTGAAGAACAGGAAAACCTGATGTGCTGCAGTCCATGGGGTCACAAAAAGTCAGACATGACTGGACAACTGAACAGCAAAAAGCTGTTTATTTTCTTGTTTCAAACATTAACCAGAAGATATTCTCTTACCACTCTCTATGTATGTTGCATTGTCTAATCATTCTGTAAATTTTTAGGTCTTGCTAGAATTCTCTTTATTTTCCAGTTTCATGTTTCCGTATATAATGTCCCACTGTCTGGAGTGCCCTATATGTCATCTCATACCCCTCTCCAACATGTTAACATGTGCACATGTATATGTATACGTGTATGCACACATGCACACACACACACAATAATTTAAGCTAGATTTTCCCAGAAGCAGTCCCTGAAAGAAAGATTTGAGTATGAGTAGTTTATTTGTGTTCCCAAGAGATAATAAAACACCTGGGATGTAGTAGATGTTGTATCCCATGTGTTTATGAACCAAAGAATGATAGCCTATGATAAAATAATAAATTAATAATATTTGAATAGTCTGCTTACACCACTAAAGTGTTTTTATATTCAACAGCTGGACTCAATTTCCACCTTTTAACTGAAAAACACTAATAAATGACAAACACAAATGTAGACTTAACATTTTTAAATTCCTAGCTCTGCAGTTCTGTTCAAGAAACCTGAAGCAACTAGTGAAAGAGGAAAGTATTTAACATTAGTTTTCATACTCTACAGAATTGATTTTACAAAACCAGCTGGCTCCTATCTCTACATAGTCCCAAGTTGTCTAATACAGAAACTCATCTCTTTAAGACTGTAGTGTGTGCTCTCAATTTCCATTTAAATTGCAGAAGATACTGTATCTTCTAACCCAGTGGCTGAGTTGTGATTTTCTGGGAATCTCATTCTCTGGCATTTTCACTCTTCATCTTGATTTCTACTTAGCATATATATGTTCTGTTCTGTGCTGTCTTAGTTGCTCAGTCGTGTCTGACTTTTTGTGACTCCTCTGTCCATGGGGATTCTCCAGGCAAGAATACTGGAGTGGGTTGCCATGTCCTCCTCCAGGGGATCTTCCCAACCCAGGTATCAAACCCAGGTCTCCTGCATTGCAGGCAGATTCTTTACCAACTGAGATATCAGGGAAGCCCTATCATGTATATTACTGACCCCAAATGATCGACTGTAAAGGCCAAAGGGAACTTGGGAGACTATACTGCTTATTTTTTTTTTTTTTTTGTTTGTTTCTCTAAGAAACTGAGAAGGGATTAGTTTGCCTACAAGTCACTCAGCAGAGGAGGGGTGATATTAAAAATATATATTACTTGTATGGATGGGCATCAACCAGACATAGGGGAACATCAAATAATTAGAATAGTCATTGGTCACTGAGCACAGCCAAGCTAATACGTGGAAAATAAACACCCTTCCTTCTGCAGAAACTGTGCCACATCTCAGTAGCTTGCTATGCTGCAAGTTATGTACCAGCACAACTGGTCCTCTGCCTACTTCTCTGTGGATACTTGTATAATAGCTAGAACTGGTGTCTTTAACATGAGGCATTCACTGTTTTATGATTTTCTTTTTTTCAGAATGTATGTTATGGGGTATAATTGATTTACAATGTTACACATTTTTTTTTCTTATTCTTTTTCATTATTATCAGAGGGTATTTGTATAGTTTCCTGTGCTGCACAGAAGTACCTTACCTACAGTAAGACCTTATCTGTTTTATATATGATAAAATAATTATATATAGTAGTTTGCATCTGTTAGTCCCAAACTCTAAATTCATTCTTCCCCAACATACCTCCCCTTTGGCAATGAGAAACCTGTTCTCTATGAGTCTATCTCTTTTTCATAGATAAGTTCATTTGCACCATATTTTAAATTCCACGTATAAGTGATAGTGATTATTATATTGCATTTGTCTTTCTCTTTCTAACCTCTTTGACTTAGTATGATAATCTCAAGGTCTATCCATGTTGCCGTAGATAATATTATTCCATTCGTTTTATGGCCAAGTAGTATTCCACTGTGTAATGTACTATCTCTTTTTTATCCATCCACCTGTTGATGGACATTTGTGTTGTTTCCATGTCTTGTGTTGGCTGTTGTGAATAGTGCTTCTATAAATGTAGGGGAACATTATACTTTTCTTCTTAGAGAACAACCTAAAGGGTAAGATTCACCAGTATAGAAGTTTGCATATGTAAGTTGAAAGTGGGGTAGTGAGTAGTGTGAAAAGATATTTATTCAGAGCTTGCATCTCTCTGGCTCATTTCCAAACTGCAAAGAACATTCCAAACAAAATCTAATAGGTCTTTAAAGTAGAAATAAAAGCAAAAGGAAAAAAAAAAAAAAGAATGAAACAAGTGTCTAGAGAAAGAAAAGTAAGCTACTGACATTGTGTGCTCTTAACCAAATTAAGAAACCAGTGCATCTTTATTTTTATCTTGCCTGTTTTCCACTGATACAGTCTTATTGATTTGTTGTGCCCATTGATAGAGACTGCCATTTTCTAAGAGCTTTTTTTTTCAATAAAAGGAAGAAGATGAATAAAAAATGCACAATCAAACTGAGTATATAATGACATGCATGCTCAAATCAAGAATATATATGAAATAATGAATAGCAGTGAAAATGGTTGCCTTATATCAATAACGGGAGGTAAGCACAATTTCTGAAATTCTTCAAAATGATAACAAAATAAAACTATGTTTCAGCTGCTTGAAATACCTCTGAAAATTTCTGAGAAATGAGATTTGCTATGTTCTTAACCTTGGTCCAAACATCTTTCAACAGTTTAAAATTTGTTTTTAAAAATAAGGAAGATACATCACAGCCTATTTTTGCATTAATGGTATGAGTTTTAGCTTGAAACTTAATGTGTAATTCTTTATTTTAATGCACCAATATTATTTTTTGAGAGGATCATTTTGGAGCTCTCAGTGGAACATTAATTTTCATAGAGTTCTATATTATCACATTTGTTAGCAGGAAATTCAGCCCAATGTAGCTTGGAAATAGTTATTATTTTCTGACTGGAAATAAGGGTGGTTGTATTTAGAAATGATTCCTTCCCAATAGTGATTCTTCATCTTAGGGACCCTAATTTCAGACTCAGAATGCTGGCACCTTGTTTTCTCTAAGAGGTTTACATGGAAATTTTAAACTTTGATGTTGTTTGATTGCATCTTCATTTAGGTTAATATAGTTCCACATATTGATTCTATTCAAATTAATAAAAGTAATTATTTTTAAGTTTATGTAAAAATTTATGCACATATACACAAGCATTATGTAAACTGCATTTTTCTGACTAATAAAAGTGAAATGATTAGATGTGCTCAATTGTGTCCAACCCTTGTGACCCCAGGACTATAGTCGGCCAGGCTCCTCTGTCCTTGAGATTTACCAGGTATGAATACTGGAGTGAGTTGCCATTCCCTTCTCCAGGGCATCTTCCTGACCCATGGAGAAATGATTTGCTAAGAGGCTACTAAAATGTTTAAGACATCATAATAAGACAAGCCTTGAATTGATAGACATTCTTTTCATTTGCAATCAATATCCTTAGTTATAGGACAGGCTCTTTGAGGTCAGAGAGATCTTAAATGGTTTTACTATCACTTTGATTCTCCTGCACCAGGCACCCAGGCTTGCATATTGACAGATTTTCAACAATAGTATCATGATTGAAATTATTGAGGTAGTTTAACAAGCAGGACTCTTCTGCGAATTAGAGACAGCACATCCTAAATGTTCACACAGTGATGTGATTTGTAGTAGAGGCTATTATTATTAATAATAGTGAGATGCATACTGTATTATAGAAATCTTGTTACTACTCCAATACATGTAAAAAGCCTAAGACTATTCCACAGAGAAGTCCTAAATATATAGTACGATAGAGAACTATATTTAATAGTGGATAATATGGTATGAAGTTTGTGCAAAATGTATCTTAGCATTTTCAGAAGAATGGTGTGTATCATTGAAGGATTCTTAGAATATTTATTTTTCATTACTATGCATATTAAAGTGTAACCATGTAGAACAATAATCAATAGCATGGTGGCATCCATATTTTTAATTCTTGCCAGGATGACTGGAAATGTCTTTTATTTAATATTGTACAGAAGTTATTAATGGATGATATGCATAAATATGCTCATCTGGGAATTATATTTAGCTTGTACTTGAATTTCAACATAATCAAGAAACTTAGCTTTGCAAAACACATGATTTCTCTAAGAATGTTGCATAGAAAAATGTCTCACTCTTCTTAAACACCATCTTGGAGGGGCTGGGACATAAGACAAGCATGAAAGTACTCAGGAAAAAAATGCTTAGCATGGTGATCATCCTTTTTCTTATTTGCCCATATTAATTTTTACCACAAAGTTTATATTTTTATGTTTCAGACATTTCTTGTGTTTTTAATCTGCAAAATGGAAAATAATGAAAAGTAGAAACATGAAAATGAATTTGGGATTAAGATAAGAGCCTTTAATGGATTACGTATAAACAGGACTCATAGAATGTGTCCATTCAAGGTCTGTCAAAGGTCTGTCAGCTTTTGGGAATGATTAGCACATTGTCTACACATTTACAATATGAAACAACACTGACAATTTAATGTTTAAGCTCAAAAACACCCTAAAACACCCTTCAGAGTTGGTGGGAAAGTGGGAGACAATAAAAGATAAATGGAAGACTAGATAAAGCATGACTATAAACTGCAAAATGGACTTATATAAATATAAATGAACTTAATTTTTAAGAGAAATGATGTCACACATACATGCACACACACAAACTCACACCAAAGGCTTCTGGTAAAGGACAAAAACCTGGAATCAATAGCTCGTAGACAAATGCATGACTAATTGAGCAAACTTCCTGAAGTTTTCACACCAAGTTAACTTTTGAAAACTGTAAGGTAAAGCAAATTATTTTTCTTTATCTTTTAGAATATTTATAAACTCATACACACAGAGAGAAATACACATATATAGGTATGTAGAACCATTTCTACATAGCGAATGTATACCTTTTTATCCAAGATATCCCGCTTAGATACTAAGATTTCTTAGTCTTCAGTTGTACCCTAAATTTCATCCTTGAGCTAAGTTATATGACTGAGCATGAAAGACAGTGTTTATAATAGGAAACCTGACAGAACTTTAATTATCCTGCTATTATTTGAGTGCTACTATAGTTAATTCTCTCATATACCAATAACAAAAATAACAACAACTTGTAACCTGCAGCTAACACATTTTTAGTAACTCCTTCTACAATTTTGATATTTCATTATAGATTTTGACACCTTATTTTGCCTGACTCTTTTTCTGTACTCAGTCTTGTTTTATTTCAATACTTTGGAAGGAATATTTTCTATTTGATTTATATTAGTCCCTCTCTCTTTCTTCCCCAATGGGAACACAATGTTTTTAGTTAGCACAATGCATTGTCTTTTTGCTCAGCAAGCTACATCTTCAGATGGGATCCTCCTGTCAATCCAGTTTGTTGTGTTTATGTCACATGATTACAATTTGGGAACTTTTGAGATAACCAACTATGTCTGACATTTTCCAATAATAGTATCATTTCTAACATTTTTAATAGTGAATACTTGACCTAATCAAAACACTAATAAATACAAAATATTGACTAGAACTCTTAAAAATCTCTTTCAAAGTAGTTTCAAACTTACAAATTTCAAGTGCATATTATGTCTGTATCACAGTCTGACCCACTGATAAAGCAGTCATGTAGCATTTTAATAAACATGGACCTAGTGCAAATTTGATTAGTTAACAATAGAAGCAAGACTTCATGTAAATTTACGCAATGATTTAGAAGGCAGCATTTGATGTGGGCCACAAATAACTATTTTGGTTTAGTTATGGAAGTTATGGGGGCTTCACAGGTGGCTGACTGGTAAAGAATCCACCCACTAATGCAGGCGCCACAGGAGACGCAGATTCAATCCCTGGATCGGAAGATCCACTGGAAGAGGAAACGGCAAGCCAATTCCGTACTCTTGCCCAGGGAAATCCCATGGACAGAGGAGTCTTCTGGGCTACAGTCATGGGGTCACAAAGAGTTGGACAGGACTGAGTGAGCACACACACACCTGAAATTTACACATATAAATATGTTCTCATATATGCGTATTTAAAGATCCCTACCTTATTAGCAATTTATATACTAACTCATTAACCTTCACAACTCTGACATACCATTCATCATTCAGTCTAGTTTCTTGTTATTTCCAGGAGAGTGCCTCATTTCCAAGCCTTAATGTAATGCTTAGAGCCCGCAATCTGGTCCTTCCTCTCTTTCTGGTCCATTTCTGAATGTCCGCCTAGCCAAACTCACACAAAGGTCGTATTTGAATCTCTTTCCCTTGCCGTGTTTAATTTACTTGGTGAGGAAAAGCATAGAGTAAGTAACAGATTTATTAAAATCAACTGTGTAAAACTCAAACGCCTCCTATTCTAAGATGCGTTTCTTACCTCAATAAAGAAAGTGCAATTTTCCTACTTTGTTATTCATCCCACTGAGATGACCTGCTAAATCTATGCTCCTGGAATTTTTATCATGGCTTCATCAGGGAACAGCTGTGGAACCCTGAACGGATTGCTTTACTCATCTTGTCTCAGCTTCTTCCTCATAAATTTGGATTTTGACCATATTGCAGGTTTATAATCCCTTACCTAATTCTGAAATCCAAAGTGAAAGTGTTAGTTGCTCAGTAGTGTCCGACTCTTTGAGACCCCATGGACTGTAGCCTGCCAGGCTACTCTGTCCATAGGATTCTCCAGTCAAGAATACTGGAGTGGGTTGTCATTCCCTTCTCCAGGGAGTATTTCCAACCCAGGAGCTGAACCTATGTCTGCACTGGCAGGCAGATTTTTTACCACTAGTGCCACCTGGGAAGCCCCTGGAATGCAAAGCTCTTTGAAAAATGATAGCATAAAGGAAAAAAGAAATTAACAAAAAGGTTAACTCAGATGGGTGCAAATTCAAGGTGACCTAAGCTTGTTCAGAAGCAAAAGCTGACCTAAATTAACCTTATAAACTTTATCACTTTTAGATTATGCAGGTTTTACTGCAGAAGTATTTTAGTGAAGGTTGTTCTTCCAGGTCCCCTGGACATGTTTAAAAATTATTTTTGCATCATCAGTAGCACTGTGTAAATAAAAGCTTTAGAAATCAATAAACTGCAGCCCTTAACAATTAGGTGGGGACAGTACCGGCCCAGCCTAATTGTGTCTACACAACAGATGCCTTCCATCTATTCCTGCCCTGCATTTTCCAGGACGTGTACACTACATTTAAAATGAATGCCCAGATTAGGTAGTCACTGTATTGGTAAATAGGACTTAATAACAAAGGACAGAATATCTAAGAGTATTTAACCAGAAGTTCTCTACTTAAGGATAAATATCACATACAGGAAGTGATATTCTCCATCAAAAGACTTTTTGAGTAGGAGAGGAAAAAAAAAAAAAGTAAGTAGAAATAAGTAAATTAGAACAAATATTAGGAAGTTCCAAGTTGAGGTTAGTTTTGAAATCCATCCTTTTCTCAAATGTGGAATGTGAATTTCACTACAACTCTGATTAAAGCGTTCTCTTTTAAGTCCTTAATAGTTGTTTGTCTCATGTTAAAACCGTCTCTGTTTTCTCTTGTAAAAAAAAAGAAAAAAAGGAAAATGCCATCTGGCATTTATATTAAGCCCATTCATGTTACCACATATCAGTAAACCCCTAAGTGGGATGTAGGAGAAGTCTAAAGTGGGTCACACCAGAATTCAAAGAGACACGTGTACCCCAATGTTCATCGCAGCACTGTGTACAATAGCCAGGACACGGAAGCAATCTAGATGTCCATCGGCATACGAATGGATAAGAAAGCTGCGGTACATGCACACAATGGAATATTATTCAGCTATTAAAAAGAATGTATTTGAATCAGTTTTAATGAGGTGGATGAAACTGTAGCCTATTATACAGAGTGAAGTAAGCCAGAAAGAAAAACACCAATACAGTATACTAACGCATATATATGGAATTTAGAAAGATGTTAATGATGACCTTATATGCGTGACAGCAAGAGAGACACAGGTGAAAAGAATAGTCTTTTGGACTCTGTGGGAGAAGATGAGGGTGGGGTGATTTGAGAGAATAGCATTGAAACATGAGTGAATGAGTGAAGTCACTCAGTCGTGTCTGACTCTTTGCAACCCTGTGAACTGTAACCTACCAGGCTCCTCCATCCATGGGATTTTCCAGGCAAGAATACTGGAGTGGGTTGCCATTTCCTTCTCCAGGGGATCTTCCCGACCCAGGGATTGAACCCAGGTCTCCCACCTTGCAGGTAAACGCTTTAACATCTGAGCCACCAGGGAAGCCCATCATTGAAACATGTATATTATCATATGTGAAACAGATCACCAGTCCAGGTTCGATGCATGAGACCTGGTGCTTGGGGCTGGTGCACTGGGATGACCTAGAGGGATGGGATAAGGAGGGAGGTGGGAAGGGGGTTCAGGATGGGGAACACATGTATACCCATGGCTGATTCATATCCATGTATGGCAAAAACACTACAATATTGTAAAGTAATTAGCCTCCAATTAAAATAAATAAATTAATTTTTTAAAAAGTGAGTTGCAATTTTACAAGAATAAATATATAGCATGCATGCATGTCTGCTAAGTTGCTTCTGTTGTGTCTGACTCTTTGCAAGCCTATGAACCATAGCTCACCAGGCTCCTCTGTGCATGGGTTCTCCAGTCAAGAATACTAATATGGGTTGCCATGCCCTCCTCTAGTTGCTCTTAGCATATGATATTTTAAAAGCTTGGGGACTGTGGGGCAGTTGTACATTCAAACTCTTTATCCAAAGATTTGAGGGCTTAGTTCCATAACTAGAGAAGTCCTAAATGCAGAAGCAGATGGGATGGAAAAAATTGAACCTAAGAACCCTGTACCTCTGTACCAGTTGAACCCTGAACCCTGTACCAATCCACAATTGAAGGCACCCAGCATCATGGGTAAGCTCCAATATACTTATAAGAAAAAAACATATAGCAGATAGATTCATCTTGTTGTTTAGTCACTGGGTTATGTCTGACTCTTTTGGGACTCCATAGACTATAGCTCACCAGGCTCCTCTGTCTGTGGGATTTCCTAGGCAAGAATACTGTGAGTTACCATTTCCTTCTCCAGGGGATCTACCCCACCCAGGGATTGAATCCACTCTGCCTCCATTAGCAGGTGGAATCTTTACACTGAGCCACCTGGAAAGCCCATTCATCAGCTTGTTTTTGTTATTCAGTCCCTAAGTCATGTCTGACTATTTGCTTCCCTGTGGACTCTAGCATGCCAGGCTTCCCTGTCCTTCACTGTTTCCCAGAGTTTGCTCAAATTCATGTCCATTGAGTCAGTGATGCTATCTTACCATCTCATTCTCTGCTGCTCTCTCTTCCTTTTCCCTTCAATCTTTCCCAGAATCAGGGTCTTTTCCAATATTTTGGCTCTTCATATTAGGTGGCCACAGTTTTGAAGCTTCAGCATAAGTCTTCCCATTCAGGGTTGATTTCCTGTAAGATTGACTGGTTTGATGTTCTTGAGGTCCAAAGGAGTCTCAAGAGTCTTCTCCAGCACCGCAGTTAGAAAGCATCAATTGTTTCGTGCTCAGCCTTCTTTAAGGTCCGACTCTCATATCTGTACATAACTACTGAAGAAAAAACAAAGCTTTGACTATCAGGACCTTTGCTGGCAAAGTGGTGTCTCTGCTTTTTAATACACTGTCTAGGTTTGTCAAAGTTTTCCTTCCAAGGAACAAGTGTCTTGATCTTTTAATTTCATCTGCTTAAGCTGCCATTAAAAAATACTACAGACTGTGGCCTTAAGAACAAAAATTTACTTTCTGGCAGTTATCTAGAGGGTAGAAGTTCAAGATTAAGATGCCATCAATGTTAGCTTGGTGGGGAGAGGGCTCTGGACTTGGTTTGTAGATGGCTACCTTCTCATTGTGCCCTCACTTGGCTTCTCTGAGTACACAGAGAGAGAAGGATTTCTGTTGTCTCTTCCTCTTCTTACAAGGACAAAATCCTACTGGATTAAATTTCCATCCTCCTGACCTTGCTGAACTCTTACTACCTCCAAATACAGTCATATTGAGGGTTATAACTTCAACATAGCAATTTGGAGGGGAACAAATTCAGCCTGCAGCATCAGGAAAAGGTACCTTGAAGGACATTTTTGATTTCTTAAAGACTTTTTTTTTTTTCCTCCCATAAACAATCTTATTTTATTCTGAAAATTCCCCCCTCATTCATGATGTACATATGCCCTAACAAAAATGGATCCCATTTTAAATTCCAGGGTTTGACCAGATTGACTTTAGATAGAATAGCAATGCAATTATTATCCAAACTGTGACAATATTAAGGTTGAAAGATAGTATAAGTATGACAGATAACACTTTGGGGAAAACTGGGCCATAAGGTCACCATTTGTCATGTCTGGTTCAGGAAGTTGTTGCTGCTGCTATTAAGTCGTGTCCAACTCTGTATGACCCCATGGACAGCAGCCCACCAGGCTCCCCTGTCCATGGAGTTCTCCAGGCAAGAATACTGGAGTGGGTTCCCGTTTCCTTCTCAGGAAGTTAACTATGGTCTAATTTGTGATAGGGTGTTTGTAGAAGTACTTGCTGGGTTTTAAGAAAATCCTTTCTCTTTATCCAACTTTGGGCAGTGTTTTCTGTCATGTAAAACTTTCAGCAGCTGCTATTATTTTGTTACCAAGAAAAGAAATGTCCTTGGTTCACTCACCAAAAATAGGAGGAACATTATCAACCCATAAGGAATAAATAGCCAGTAACTGGACACTGTGGCATGGGGATATCCCTCCTTAATTTAAAGTCATTACAGTCACTGATGTTTTGGTTAACACCACTTAGAAAATCATCATGGGGACCATATAACCATTTTTGCACCTCATACAGTAGTTCGGTTCAGTTCAGTTCAGTCGCTCAGTCGTGTCCGACACTTTGTGACCCCATGAATTGCAGCACGCCAGGCCTCCCTGTCCATCACCATCTCCCGGAGTTCACTCAGACTCACATTCATCAAGTCAGTGGTGCCATCCAGCCATCTCATCCTCTGTCGTTCCCTTCTTCTCCTGCCCCCAATCCCTCCCAGCATCAGAGTCTTTTCCAATGAATCAATTCTTCACATGAGGTGGCCAAAGTACTGGAGTTTCAGCTTTAGCATCATTCCTTCCAAAGGAATCCCAGGATTGATCTCCTTCAGAATGGGCCGGTTGGATCTCCTTGCAGTCCAAGGGACTCTCAAGAGTCTTCTCCAACACCACAGTTCAAAAGCATCAATTCTTCAGTGCTCAGCTTTCTTCACAGTCCAACTCTCACATCCATACATGACCACTGGAAAAAAAATAGCCTTGACTAGGCGGACCTTAGTCGGCAAAGTAATGTCTCTGCTTTTGATATGCTATCTAGGTTGGTCATAACTTGTCTTTCAAGGAGTCAGCGTCTTTTAATTTCATGGCTGCAATCACCATTTGCAGTGATTTTGGAGGCCAAAAAAATAAAGTCTAACACTGTTTCCACTGTTTCTCCATCTATTTCCCATGAAGTGGTGGGACCAGATGCCATGATCTTCGTTTTCTGAATGTTGAGCTTTAAGACAACTTTTTTACTCTCCTGTTTTACTTTCATCAAGAGGCTTTTTAGCTCCTCTTCACTTTCTGCCATAAGGGTGGTGTCATCTGCATATCTCAGGTTATTGATATTTCTCCCGGCAATCTTGATTCCAGCTTGTGTTTCTTCCAGTCCAGCGTTTCTCATGATGTACTCTGCATAGAAGTTAAATAAGCAGGGTGACAATATAGAGCCTTGACGTACTCCTTTTTCTATTTGGAACCAGTCTGTTGTTCCATGTCCATTTCTAACTGTCATACAGTTGAAGCTGTCCTAAACTTTCCTTACACTAAACATTTCTCAGCCAGTAGCCTAATAGCCTATGAATTCCTTCTGTTAAATAATCCTCAGATAATTCTTTTACATTCTCCAAGCCAGGCTTCAGTAATATGTGAACCATGAACTTCTGGATGTTCAAGCTGGTTTTTGAAAAGGCAGAGGAACCAGACATCAAATTGTCAATACCCTCTGGATCATCAAAATAGCAAGAGAGTTCCAGAAAAAACATCTATTTCTGCTTTATTGACTATGCCAAAGCCTTTCACTGTGTGGATCAAAATAAACTGAAAAATTCTGAGAGAGATGAGAATATCAGACCACCTGACCTGCCTCTTGAGAAACCTGTATGCAGGTCAGGAAGCAACAGTTAGAATTGGACATGGAACAGCAGACTGGTTCCAAATAGGAAAAGGAGTACATCAAGGCTGTATATTGTCACTCTGCTTATTTAACTTATATGCAGAGTACAACATGAGAAACGCTGGGGTGGATGAAGCACAAGCTGGAATCAAGATTGCCTGGAGAAATATCAATAACCTCAGATATGCAGATGACACCACCCTTATGGTAGAAAGTGGAGAAGAACTAAAAAGCCTCTTGATGCAGTGAAAGAGAAGAGTGAAAAAGTTGTCTTAAAGCTCAACATTCAGAAAACTAAGATCATGGCATCTGGTCCCATCACTTCATGGGAAATAGATGGGGAAACAGTGGAATCAGTGAGAGACTTTATTTTTTGGAGCTACAAAATCACTGCAGATGGTGATTGCAGCCATGAAATTAAAAGACGCTGACTCCTTGGAAGTAAAGTTATGACCAACCTAGACAGCATATTAAAAAGCAGAGACATTACTTTGCTGACAAATGTCCATCTAGTCAAGGCTATGAGTTTTTGAGTAGTCATGTATAGATGTGAGAGTTGGACTAAGAATTGATGCTTTTGACCTGTGGTGTTGGAGAAGACTCTTGAGAGTCCCTTGGACTGCATAGAGATCCAGCCAGTCCATCCGAAGGGAAATCAGTCCTGGGCATGCATTGGAAAGACTTATGTAGAAGCTGAAACTCCAATACTTTGGCCACATAATGGCCAAAGAACTGACTCATTGGAAAATACCCTGATGCTGGGAAAGATTGAAGGCAGGAGGAGAAGGGGATGTCAGAGGATGAGATGGTTACATGGCATCACAGACTCAATGGACATGAGTTTGGGTGGGCTCTGGGAGTTGGTGTTGGAAAGGGAGGCCTGGTGTGCTGCAGCTCATGGGGTCAGAAAGAGTCGGACACGATTGGGCGACTAAACTGAACTGAGCTTTCTCCCCTCCAACATCCTCCATCACCTACAAATCCCTTGTGATTGCTTAACCCTGAAACACTCACTCCTTGTGATTATATATCGGAAATTCCATTGAGTCAGGTGACATCTTATGGTTCGCTGATGGTTCATGTTTAAAAGGTGACAATGGCAAATATTGTGCAGGGTATGCTATTACGATTCCTTTTGATGTTGTTGAGGCCATGCCTTTACCTTTGGCGACCTCAGCCCAAGGGCTGAATTATACACTTTACGGGGGTTTGCACTTTAGTACAGTACCAAGCTGCCAATATAGCTACTGATATTAGGTAGACTTTCAGAGCAGTTCATGATTTTGGAATGTTAGGGAAAAAATGTGGCTTCATTACTTTTAGCTAAAATAAAATTTAAAATGACCCCTCTATTCAGGAATTGTTTGAGGCCATACTTTAACCTGTTGCTTTAACTACAGTAAGATTCTGAGTCATTCTAAACTTGATTCTCTGGAAACTATGTAAAATCATCTGGATGATATTTTCACAAAGAATGTTGCCCTTAAAGGAATAGGAGCCAGACCCTTGTCATAGTCCAAAGGGATATTTCGCCAAATAATAACTTAGAAAAATTGGCTAGCAAGCTCCAACAATAGGCCTCAGAAAAGGAAAAATGAAGAGTACTGGTCTGGACAAAATAGCATTTAGAATCTTACTGGAGACTCTAAAATTCCCACTGATTACTGCTGTGCATGCATTAAAGCATTGGTCTCCTCACAAAATGATCACCTTCATTAATCAGTATTGGTGGGGAAACATTAATAAAGTCACAAAATGTGCCTACCTTACTTGTCCCACTTATCCAAATACAACCCAAGTAGCCTTCTTCTTTCAACCCAAGTAGTGCTCCCAGACATTTTAAACTGCCTAATGGACCATTCAAGTTCTGGCAAATGGATTTCACATAGCTTCTTCTGTCTAGTGGATACTAATATGTTTTACTTATGGTCTGTATGTTTTCACACTGGACTAAAGCCTTCCCTGGAACACAAGTGATTGCTTCTTCTGTGACTAAAGCCTTTGTGGAAAAGATTATCCCTTCCCTGGGGAAGTTCTCAATGAACATCAAAATGATCTAGGAATCCACTTTACAAGTGCTTTGACAAGTCTGTGATGTTTGGCTGGTTTTATAATACTTCCACTGTACATACCACCCTCAAATCTCTGGTTTAGTGAAATGCCCTAAAAGAATTATTAAGATTCAATTGGTGAAAATTGTAGAAGCTTCCCAAACATCTTGACCAACAGCATTGCCATTGATCCTTTTAAATCTCAGAACCATCCCTTTTGGAACTCATAATTCTCACACTTCATAGTTGTGGGATGCCCTGTGCACTTGGCTCTGGCTTCTTTTGGCACACAATAGACAAAAGAAGTGTTCCAATATTGCAAAGGCCTAGTTGTGTCCATTAAAAATATCTGTGGTTTTGTAGATCAATCTTTTCATCATGACTCTTGGGAGACAAAGATTAAATAGCATCACACTCTATAATCTCAATATTTCATCTATTGGAAAAGATATTCCCTGATGACTTTCATCAACCTCACTGAAAAGGCCCCATTCAGGTACTTTTAACCAACCCTTGCTCTGCCAAGTTCCAAAGAATAAACTCTTGGATTCATGTGACACACCTGAGGAAAGTGTGGAGCCATGACTGGACCTATATAACATATGATGATTTGAAAACAAATATTTTCAAGAAATGAGGCAGATGATATCTGATGAGACAGCTTTGTCAAGATATCCAGACTAGGCTTATTGAAAGTCTGTCACAAAACCTTTGATGATGACATAATTCTTCAGATGATATCCAGTGTCTATGATCTTGATGATATATGCAGTTTAGACAAAATGTCCCTAAGAGTTCTTCCTTCCAACCTTCTTTCTTACCAGAATTTGACCTTAAAATGTTTCCAATCAGTGCTTTCCCTTTAGCAAGTGACATTGTACCTAAGAAATTTCCTTCCTTGTATCAAGGGGCAAAAGGACTCAAACTAGAAAACATGACTCTTGATCAGAGATGCTTTCAGAGAAAGATCTTAATCAAAAGGGGGAAACATAAAAATTAATAAACAAAAACCTCAGCCAAATTGAGGTAGGAGACCAAAAGCGGGAGCTCTTAGGTCCTGTCACAATAGCAGAATCCAACAGGAAGAAGAAAGACTCCTTTTCTTCCCTGTCAAGGACTCAGTCAATGAAAAGCCATGTACACCTCAATTTTTTTGTTTCCATTCTGTGAAAGTGTTTTCCGTCCTTTGCTCTATAGGAACTTGCACAAGGCATAACATAGTTGTTAACCCTGAACTGCAGTTCTCTGTTGATCCTAAGTAAACCCATCTTCACTGAGGAAATATCTGGCAGCCCATTTATTTCAGGTTGATGATAGGAAGTGTAAAAGATCATTTTAGAAAATACGCCTAGCATTGAAATTGGTAACTCTTACAAAGATAGTTGACTGTTACTGCTTTCTAAGATTTGATTCATAAAAGATCACATAGACATAGTTAGAAGCATAGTGTTTTAGACTACTGACTATAGAACAATCAAATGATAACATTCTGAATTCAACTTATACTGATATTCCCTATTCTCTTTAAGTAATTCTTAGTGGGAACAGAATACAAGTTAAAAAAAAAAATCAGATAATTTTAAAACCTTTGCCAGACACCATAGAGACAGATACATCTACTTATCTCTCAGCATATATTCTCTATTTCTTTCTTTTTAACTGATGAATCTCCCATTTAGAGTTTAAACTCAACACAGATCCAGAGCCGCTATTTCAAACTTTCCTTGCAGTTATGAGCAGTCTCATAAATGAATTTAGGCCAGCTGCTGCTGGACAGAAATGACATGTTCACTTTCAGGCCTTGACTTTAAAATATCATGTATGAGTACAATACTGTGATTTATAATAAAAAATATGTATTTGATCTTTGTCCCCGTTCTTGGCACAGAGCTCTTAAAACACTTAGAATTTCCTAAGTGAGGAGAGCAATCAAAGTGTCTCTTGTTATATTAATGAGATGACTTTGGACCCCACACTCAAGGAAGGGGGCTGGTTGCCAGGAAAACCGACCAAGTGTTTGGCTGTGTGCTCAGTTGCTTAATTGTGTCTGACTCTTTGTGACCCCATGGACTATAACCCACCAGGCTCCTCTGTCCATGGCATCTTTCAGGCAAGGAAAATGTGCTAGATCACTATTTCCTACTCCATGGGATCTTCCCAACCCAGGGATCAAAACTGCATTTCCTGAGTCTCCTGCATTGGCAGGCAGATTAGTACTCTACCACCTGGTAAGCCCTGGTGATCAGAGTGTTGGACTTTCTGTCCTATCCTCCTGACCTCTAGTGAAGAAAGAGAGGCTAGAGGCTGAATCAATTCCAGTGACTGATGATTCAATCAATCATGCCTGTGTAATGAAGCCTGCATAAAAACCCAAAAGGATGGGGTTTAGAGAGCTTCTGGGTTGATGAACACATGGATGTTCTGGGAGAGTGGCCTGTTTGGAGACCACATGGAGGCTCCTCATCCTTTCTTTTGCTGTGCATCTCTTCTGTGTGGCTGTTATGAGTTATATCCTTTTATAATAAACCATAACACAGTAAGTGAAATGTTTCTCTCAGTCCTATGAGCTGCTCTAGCAAGTTAATCAGACCCATGAATGAGGCTATAGAAATCTGCAGTCTATATCCAGTAGGTCAGAAGCACAGGTGACATCCTGGGTTTATGATTGTTTCTCAGATGGGTATGGGCAGTCCCATGGGACTGAGTCTTTAACTTGTGGGATCTGATGCTGTTATCAAGTAGACAGAAGGAGGATTAAGTTGAATCATGAAATATTCAGCAGGTGTCTGAGAATTGCTTGGTTGGATAGGAGAAAAAATACCCAAATAAACCCAGGCATTGAAAATGGGCACAGAATATTAAATAGGTAAACCATTATCTCTTTTCCTTGTGGTGGGCTGGCATAAGAACCTGATTGGATTCATTCTAAGTGATACAGAAGAGGATCATGGCTTATGTAATGAAGGAACAACAAGCTGAATCTCTGGTATTTCAACAACAGGCTGAACTCCCCTTTGTGGGGCAGTGCTGAAGTATGAACCATTTTTTTAATCAACAACTAGAATTTTATTTTGACCAGAGTAACCTTCAGTCTATCTTATATACTCATTTTAGCACAAATATCCAAATGTTTGCATGTGGTAAACAAATCATGCCTTTACCTTTGTGGTTTAATTTTGTAAGTCCAACATAAGATGAAACATGGTCTTAATTCCAAAAATGAGGCCCAAAGAGACACATACACAAACATATGGAAAGAATACAACAAGTTAACTATTTTTATTTGCATAGAGGAATCTTACTTCACTGAATACATCAAATAATAATTTTCTCTGCTCAGTCTATCTATAAGACAACTTTACTCTCCCATAGTCATGAGGCACAGGGCACTAGGAGAGATCTCCTTTACAATGGGTTTTTTGAAGATCTGATTTGTACATTAATTTACAGGATAGGCTTTCTGAAATTCAAATTGTAATATAAGTTTTGAAAAGCATTTTAACCTTCTTGAGGCATCAGAAAATAAGTGCTTATGAGAACCAAAAGCTTGGCCCCTCCAGAGGTGCTGTATCAACCATCCTATTCATATTCATTCTCTTCATTTTCCTGGTCACATGAAATTTGAAGGGAACAAAATCTTCAATTACTGATGCACAACAGTGATATATGCATGCAAGCACTGAGCCACACTTAAAAACTAGAATCTCAATATCTACGATGAGTTAAAAAAAGCATTGGATTGCAAAGCGAAATTTTTTCTGTTTCATTAATTTTACAGTGAATGGCAATTCCTCACATATTTCATCCAACTGAATAAATTTGTTCATTAGTCCCCAAATAATAATTCTTATAATGCTTATCCAGGTAAGTACTCAATTTTTATGTGCAGTCATGGTGCATTTTAAAAATTTATTTAACAATTTAAAAATGAGTTTCAACCATATCACTGATATCTTCTGTCTCTTGGAGGCTATACAAAAACTAAGAACATGCTAGGTAACCTGATTTAACAAGAACAAGTGAATATTTAGTTTAGAATAAATATGTGTATGTGGTGTTATACACACATATCCATGCATATATTAATATATGTATATGAATGCAACTATATATGGATATGTATTTATATAAATGTATATTTTACCTATGCAACTGATAATATACAAAGTTATCTATCTATACATATAGAAATAGGTATCTATCTACACATACACCTATTAAATATTATCAATTACATGGGCTGTGCAACAACATTCATAGCAGAAAAAAGTATTATTATTAATCCTAAAATTCTAAGCTTCTTCTAAATGTCAAATATTGTGATAGGCTACTAGTGTTCCTGATATAAAATAAATAACTTTCATCTTCAAATAATTTCTTTTAATTTTACAGGGCATTTAATTTTAATTCACAAGTTTAAAATATGTTTATAACTCAGTGTTATAACTGTTATCATAGTGATAAATCCTGGACATTTAGGAAATTTTCAGTAAGAGGCACTTAACCAGGTCTCATGTGGGAGAAAGAGGAAGAGGTAAGATTTTTAAAGTGGATAAGTTTGAGATTGTCTTGAATTGCAAAGAGAGAGAGAAATACACACCCTAGCTATTTCAACCTATTAAAGAAACGTCTGTGCAGAAGACAGAGCAAAGATGGGTTCCATGTAGATTAACCTGTACGTTGAATACTATGTAAATGAGGTCATGGTCATTAAGGGGACCAGATGTCCCTACTCAATACCTAGGATCCCTCAATTTCCATCCTTACAACAAGTTTTGATCTTACAGAAAGTCATCATAATTAAAAATGATGGAAATGATAACCCTGTATATGAGACAGCAAAAGAGACACAGATGTATAGAACAGATTTTGGACTCTGTGGGAGAGGGAGAGGTGGGATGATTTGGGAGAATGGCATTGAAACATGTATAATATCATGTAAGAAATGAATCACCAGCCTAGGTTCGATGCAGGATACAGGATACTTGGGGCTGGTGCACTGGGATGACCCACAGAGATGGTATGGGGAGGGAGGTGGGAGAGGGGTTCACGATTGGGAGCTCATGTACACCCGTGGCAGATTCATGTTGATGTATGGCAAAACCAGTACAGTATTGTAAAGTAAAATAAAGTAAAATTAAAAAAAGAAGATATTTTTGCATCTAAAAATTTTGAAAAAAATTCACTTTAAACTGATTTGATAGGGAACTGGAGTGTGGAGAATGGGATAAAGTTTTTAATAAGAAGTAATATTCTCAATAAATATTTTTCTTGTTCATGTATCATAATTATAGTCGTGCCTGTATAAAGAGATAGATATGTCTTTTGCCTTGAAGAGAAGATGCTAGACTCCAAGAGAAGAAATATATGCATATGTGATTTTATACACAAATACATATGCATGCATACATTAATATATGTATATGGACATAACTATACATGGATATATATTTTTGTATAATTTATATGTTAGTAAAATTAACATTTTAAACATTTTCCTATGAATTTTGTTTTCTGCTCTTCACTTCCTAGTGTATAAAATATAGAGACATGACTTTGTAAATATTTATGCTGAGAGTATTCACTGAAGTTCACTACAAACTATGAATACAATTTCCACTTTAAATTGTGAAGTATTTTTCTTAAGTATGATTTTCCACAAGTCTGTTTTCCCATTCATAAATTTTGCTTTCAATTGCATTCCACGGAATTGCCCCTTCACCCTAAAAAATTGATTGCTCTTAAACAGAATTTAAGTTTTATATTTATGGATTGGATGTCATACGGCAAAGTACTATAACTGAAATGAGCAGTTTTCAATTTAATTGCTCATATTTGTAAATAGTATTTGTCTTTCAATTTAACCCACATGTAGCAAATTGCCTTTTGATGGTCTACCTTACTATAAACAGGTGTAGTGTGCAGAGTTACAGAGATTTTAATAGCTTTGCCTGTGGCATCTTTTTGCACAGAATGAATTGCACTGCTGTCAAATGTTTTTAAGTTACATACTGCAGATATCTAGATTTTCTATGAAACTAAACATTTGAAAATGAGTCATATGCATAACATTATTACCTCCATTAAAACAGCAACCAATGCTGTGCTTAAAAATAAAATGATTTTCAGTTTAATGTCAAAATAAGATCATATGCAGGGCGTATTCTTTGGAGAAGTTAAGTGTCCAGGCTGTTTGGCCACTCTAGGCATATTCTTTGTTGTTGTTTAGTAACTAAGTCATGTCCAACTCTATGCAACCTTATGGACTGTAGTCCGCCAGGCTCCTCTATTCATGGGATTTCCCAGTCAAGCATACTGAAGTGTCTTGCCATTTCCTTCTCTAGGGGATATTCTGAACCCAGGAATCAAACCTATGTCTCTCGCATTGGCAAGCAGATTCTTTACCACTGAGCCACTAGGGAAGCCCCAGGCACATTCTACCACTTTTGCTTTTTTTGAATTTTATTTCTGTAATCAACAGTGCTTGACTATCAGTTGAATACTCTGAATGATAAGGAGAGGCACTAACATAGTGATATCAGTCAGTTCAATTCAGTTCAGTCGCTCAGTCGTGTCCGACTCTTTGGCACCCTGTGAATCACAGCACGCCATGTCCAAAAGTCTCGGTGCAGATTTAAGCTTTGATGGCTTCAAGGAATAAACAATATAATCTTAAAAATGTAAAGAACGGTATTTAAATGTTTTTGAATGTTCATTTTCTTTCATTAATTTTAATAACAATATTCTATATTATTATTGTTTTGTTTGGGGCCCTCAGATTTGAGGATAGTGACATTGACCAAAATATACAAAACTTTATAAAGCACTTCTGTTTCAAAATCCAAAACTTTCTGTTTTTATCTTTCACAATCTATAAACCTAGTGAAATTCATTCAGTCATGTCCTACTCTTTGCGGCCCCATGGACTATACATTCCATGGAATTTTCCAGGACAGAATACTGGAGTGAGTAGCCTTTCCCTTTTCCAGGGCATCTTCCCAACCCAGGGATTGAACTCAGGTCTTCTGCATTGCAGGTGGATTCTTTACCAGCTGAGCCACAAGGGAAGCCCGATTATTAGTAGACTTGGACCTTAATTCTGCTACTACATGTGGAAATTTGGAGAAAATACCAGTTATCTCTGATGGAGAGAAAAAATAAAATAGTAATACTTTCATGCAGGGTTTCTATGATAATTTGTAAAAATATATATGCAATTTTTACAATGAGGTCTGAATTTTTGTAGATGCTACTTAATTCTAGGCATTATAATTACTTTTGCAAATTAATCATTTGGTTTTCTTTTATTGAAACACAATAGATGAATAAGACCATGTAAGGAGATAGTAACATGTAAGTGAAACCCAAAATGAAAAGTATTATTCAATTAACATGACACTTCTAATTATAAACCACACTAAGTTTTCTTAAGAATAGTCCACCTTTTGATAAGCAAAATACTGCTGAGGGAATCAGTTTAATTTCCAATGTTCTCTTCATTACAACTAAATATAGTACAGAAAGGTGATTAGAATCCTGGTTTGTGAGAGCAGGCAAATTAAACTGCATTTTTTTCATGTAACACTGAATAATTATGTGTTTATGGACAAATGTCTTAGTCCACAATCACCAAATTTCTTTCCTCATTTGTAGCATATCGGCACTTCAAACCTAACCTCAAACCTGCATGCAATCCAGACCTTCGTAATTTGGAAGAAATTGTTTCAGTCAGTCTAAGCCACGTTCAGTCTGAAGTCCAAGGCCCTTCTCAGGGTTTCCAAAGATTCCCAGAATCTGATTTGACTTGTTTCTTTCTGTTCCAAAAAAGAATCTTTTTTTTTTTTTTTTTTGCCACCAGAACATTAACACTCAGAAAGCATGGAATTTTTCTGTTCTATTGGCTGTTGTATTCCAGTGTCCCAAACTCTGTAAATCAATGGTACAATTTTTGTTGCATGATTTAATTAACAGACTAACTCTTTTTATTTAAACTTCTTGCTGTTCAAAATAAAAATAATCATTACAGAGGTTCTCAACTTTTAACCGTATAACTGGCAAAGGATATAAAATCATATTGTCTTCTTCCTATCACCAGAGATTCAGTAGCTTAGGGATTTATTTTCTCACTGTTATGGTTTGTCCTCCCACCTCTTAGAAGGCTGGAAATGGAAATAGCTACTCACTCCAGTATTCTTGCCTGGAAAATTTCATGGACAGAGGAGCCTGATGAGCTACAAAGTCCATGCAGTTGCAGGGAGTAGGACATGACTGAGCACACACACACACACACACACGCTCTAAGAATGCAAGAATATGTGCAGTATTTTTTAGTACAACAAGAAAAAAAACCCTTTTGTCTTCCTATAGATTGTTGTATAAAAAATGTGTGTGAGTTGGGGAATATTTCATATAAAATGGTGAACACATTGCTTGGATATATACAAAGTTCTCAATAAAAATTATTTCCCATAAATCAGATGGAGTTATGTAAACAAGAAACTTTTGTTGTGTAGAGATATAATAATTTAAGTCAGGTTTCAACAGTATGAGAAACGTGAATTTCCAGATGTTCAAGTTGGATTAGAAAAGACAGAGGAACCAGAGATTAAATTGCCAACATCTGTTGGATCATTGAAAAAGCAAGAGAGTTCCAGAAAAAACATCTATTTCTGCTTTATTGACTACGGCAAAGCCTTTGACTGTGTGCATCAAAACAACTATGGAAAATTCTTCAAGAGATGGAAATATCAGACCACCTTACCTGTCTCCTGAGAAATTTGAATGCAGGTCAAATGGCAACAGCTAGAACTGGAAATGGAAAAACAGATTGGTTCCAAATCGGGAAAGGAGTATGTCAAGGCTGTATATTGTCACCCTGCTTATTTAACTTGTATGCAGATTACATCATGAGAAGTGCTGGACCGGATGAAACACAAGCTGGAATTAAGATTGGCAGGAGAAATATCAATCAGTTCAGTTCAGTTCAGTTGCTCAGTCATCACCGACTCTTTGCCACCCTATGAACCACAGCATGCCAGGCCTCCCTGTCCATCACCAACTCCTGGAGTTTACCCAAACTCATGTCAATTGAGTCGGTGATGTCATCTAACCATCTAATCCTCTGCCGTCCCCTTTTCCTCCTGCCTTCAAATTTTCCCAACATCAGGGTCTTTTCCAATGAGTCAGCTCTTCACATCAGGTGGCCAAAATATTGGAGTTTCAGTTTCAAAATCAGTCCTTCCAATGAACACCCAGGATTGATTTCTTTATTTTTTTTCACAACAGAGTGTTCTCAATTCTGAACCCCCCTCCCACCTCCCTTCCCATAACAATACAATATTGTAAAGAAAAAAATAAAAAAAAAACACACAACTGAGTGACTAAACACACACAGTTTCTATAAAACCTACTTTATACAATTTTATAGAGTTTTACATTTTTCTGATGGACTGGTTGGATCTCCTTGCAGTACAAGGGACTGTCAAGAGTCTTCTCCAAAACCACAGTTAAAAAGCATCAATTCTTCAGCACTCAGCTTTCTCATAGTCCAACTCTCATATCCATACATGACCACTGAAAAAACCATAGCCTTGAGTAGCTGCACCTTTGTTGGCAAAGCAATGCCTCTCCTTTTTAAGATGCTGTCTAGGTGGGTTATAACTTCCTTTCCAAGGAGCAAGGGTCTTTTAATTTTATGGCTACAGTCACAATCTGCAAAGCTTTTGGAGGCCAAAAAGTAAAGTCAGCCATTGTTTCCACTGTTTCCCCGTCTATTTCCCATGAACTGATGGGACCGGATGCCATGATCTTAGTTTTCTGAATGTTGAGTCTTAAGCCTACTCTTTCACTCTCCTCTTTCACTTTCATCAAGAGGCTTTTTAGTTCTTCTTCACTTTCTGCCATAACGGTGGTGTCAGCTGCATATCTGAGGTTATTGATAATTCTCCAGGCAATCTTGATTCCAGCTTGTGCTTCATTCAGTCCAGCGTATTTCATGATGTAATCTGCATATAAGTTAAATAAGCAGGTGACAATATACAGCCTTGATGTACTCCTTTTCCTATTTGGAACCAGTCTGTTGTTTCACATCTAGTTCTAACTGTTGCTTCCTGACCTGCACACAGGTTTCTTAAGAGGCAGGTGAGGTGGTCTGGTACTCCCATATCTTTCAGAATTTTCCACAGTTTATTGTGATCCACACAGTCAATGGTTTTGGCATAGCCGATAAAGCAGAAATAGATGTTATTCTGGAACTCTCTTGCAACCCCAGATATACAGATGAAACCACCCTTATGGCAGAAAGTAAAGAAGAACTAAAGAGCCTCTTGATGAAAGTGAAAGAGGAGAGTGAAAAAGTAGGCTTAAATCTCAACATTCAGAAAACTAAGATCATGGCATCTGGTCCTATCAGTTCATGGTAAATAGATGGGGAAATAGTGGAAAGAGTGACAGGCTTTATTTTCTGGGGCTCCAAAATCACTGCAGATTGTGACTGCAGCCAAGAAATTAAAAGACCCTTGCTCCTTGGAAAGAAAGTTATGACCAACCTAGACAGCATATTAAAAAGGAGAGGCATGGCTTTGTCAAAAAAGGTGCAGCTACTCAAAGCTATGGCTTTTCCAGTGGTCATGTATGGATGTGAGAGCTGGACTATAAAGAAAGCTGAGTGCCGAATAATTGATGCTTTTGAACTGTGGTGTTAGAGAAGCCTCTTCACAGTCCCTTGGACTGCAAAGAGGTCCAATCAGTCCATCCCAAAGGAAATAAGTCCTGAATATTCACTGGAAGAACTGATGCTAAAGCTGAAACTCCAGTAATTTGGCCAGCTGATGTGAAGAGCTGATTCATTTGATAAGACCCTGATGCTGGAAAGATTGAATGTGGGAGGAGAAGGGGATGACAGAGGATGAGATGGTTGAATGGCATTACCGACTCAATGGACATTATTTTGAGTAAACTCTGGGAGTTGGTGCTGGACAGGAAGCCTGGTGTGTTTCAGTCCATGGGGTCACAAAGAGTCGGGCATGACTGAGTGACTGATTTTGGTTTGACCCTCTGGTGACGCCCATGTGTAGAATCTTCTCTTGTGTTATTGGAAGAGGGTATTTGCTATGACCAGTGCATTCTCTTGGCAAAACTCTATTAGCCTTTGCCCTGGTTCATTCTGTAGTCCAAGGCCAAACTTGCCTGTTACTCCAGGTGTACCTTGACTTTCTACCTTTGCATTCCAGTCCACTATAATGAAAAGGACATCTTTTTTGGGTATCAGTTCCAAAAGGTCTTGTGGGTCTTCATAGAACCATTCAACTTCAGCTTCTTCAGCATTACTGGTTGGGGCATAGGCTTAGATTACCGTGAATTTGAGTGGTTTGACTTGGAAACGAACAGAGATCATTCTGTCGCTGTTGAGATTGCATCCAAGTACTGCATTTTGGACTCTTTTGTTGACTATGATTACTACTCCACTTCTTCTGAGGGATTCCTGCCTGCAGTAGTAGATATAATGGTCATCTGAGTTAAATCCACCCATTCCAGTCCATTTTAGTTTGCTGATTCATAGAATGTCAATGTTCAATCTTGCCATCTCCTGTTTGACCACTTACAATTTGCTTTGATTCATGGACCTGACATTCCAAGTTCCTATGCAGTATTGCTCTTTACAGCATTGGACCTTCTATCACCAGTCACATCCACAGCTGGGTATTGTTTTTGCTTTGGCTCCATCTCATTGTTTCTGGAGTTATTTCTCCACTGATCTCCAGTAGCATATTGGGCACCTACTGACCTGGGGAGTTCCCCTTTCAGTATCCTATCATTTTGCCTTTTCATACTGTTCATGTGGTTCTCAAGGCAAGAATACTGACGTGGTTTGCCATTACCTGCTCCAGTGGACCACATTCTGTCAGACCTCTCCACCATGACCCTCCCATCTTGGGTGGCCCCACATTGCATGGTTTAGTTTAATTGAGTTAGACAAGGCTATGGTCCATCTGATCAGATTGGCTAGTTTTCTGTGATTATGGTTTCAGTGTGTCTGCCCTCTGATGCCCGCTTGCAACACCTACTGTCTTACTTGGGTTTGTCTTACCTTGGACGTGGGGTATCTCTTCACGGATGCTCCAGCAAAGTGCAGCTGCTGCTTCTTATCTTGGATGAGAGGTATCTCCCCACAGCCGCCCCTCCTGACCTTGAACATGGAGTAGCTCTTCACGGCCCTCCTGCGCCCACTCAGCCTCTGCTCCTTGGACGTATGGTTGCTCCTCTCGGCAACCACTCCTGACCTCGGGTGTGGGGAAGCTCGTCTCGGCCACCACCTCTGACCTCAGAGGTCCGGGAGCCCCTCTCGGCTGCTTCTGTGCCTATGCAGCCTGACACTCTGGGTCACCGTTCCTGACCTTGGGTAAGGTGTAGCTCCTTTCTGCCATGCTTCTGCATGGTCCATCGCAGCCAAAGATAGAGAAGCTCTATACAATCATCAAAAAACAAGACTGGGAGCTGACTGTGGCTCAGATCAGGAATTTCTTATTGCCAAATTCACACTTAAATTTGAAGTAAGTAGGGGAAACCATTACACCATTCAGGTATGACTTAAAACATATCCTTTATGATTATAAAGTGGAAGTGAAAAATAGATTTATGGGACTAGATCTGATAGAGTGCCTGATGAACTATAGACAGGTTCATGACATTGTACAGGAGACAGGGATCAAGACAATTCCCAGGGAAAATAAATGCAAAAAAGCAAAATGGCTGCCTGGGGAGGACTTACAAATAGCTGTGAAAAGAAGAGAAGCAAAAAGCCAAAGAGAAAAGGAAAGATATAAACACCTGAATGCAGAGTTCCAAAGAATAGCAAGGAGAGATAAGAAAGCCTTCCTCAGAGATCAATGCAAAGAAATAGAGGAAAACAACAGAATGGGAAAGACTAGAGATCTCTTCAAGAAAATAAGAGATACCAAGAGAACATTTCATGCAAAGATGGGCTTGACAAAGGACAGAAATGGTCTGGACCTAACAGAAGAAGAAGATCTTAAGAAGAGGTGGCGAGAATACATAGAAGAACTATACAAAAAAGATCTTCATAACCAAGATAATCACGATGGTGTGATCACTCACCTAGAGCCTAACATCCTGGATTGTGAAGTCAAGTGGGCCTTAGAAAGCATCACTACAAACAAAGCTAGTGAAGGTGATGGAATTCCAGTTAAGCTATTTCAAATCCTGATCGATGATGCTGTGAAAGTGCTGCACTCAATATGCCAGCATATTTGGAAAACTCAGCAGTGGTCACAGGACTGGAAAAGGTCAGTTTTCATTCCAATACCAAAGAAAGGTAATGCCAAAGAATGCTCAAACTACTGCACAATTGCACTCATCTCACATGCTGGTAAGTAATGCTCAAAATTCTCTAATCTGGGCTTCAACAGTACATGAACCATGAACTTCCAGATGTTCAAACTGGTTTTAGAAAAGGCAGAGGAACCAGAATCAAATTGCCAACATATGCTGGATCATGGAAAAAGCAAAGAGTTCCAGAAAAACATCTATTTCTGCTTTATTGACTATGCCAAAGCCTTTGCCTGTGTGGATCACAATAAACTGTGGGAAATTCTGAAAGAGATGGGAATACCAGACCACCTGACTTACCTCTTGAGAAACCTGTATGCAGGTCAGGAAGCAACAGTTAGAACTGGACATGGAACAACAGACTGGTTACAAATAGGAAAAGGAGTGTCAAGGCTGTATATTGTCACCCTGCTTGTTTAACTTCAATGCAGTGTACATCATAAGAAACGCTGGGCTGGAAGAAGCACAAGCTGAAATCAATTTTGCCAGGAGAAATATCAATCACCTCAGATATGCAGTTGACACCACCCATATGGCAGAAAGAGAAGAGGAACCAAAAAGCCTCTTGATGAAAGTAAAAGAGGAGAGTGAAAATGTTGGCTTACAGCTCAACATTCAGAAAACTAAGATCATGGCATTTAGTTCCATCACTTAATGGGAAATAGATGGGGAAACAGTGGAAACAGTGTCATACTTTATTTTGGGGGCTTTAAAATCACTGCAGATGGTGATTGCAGCCATGAAATTAAAAGATGCTTACTCCTTGGAAGGAAAGTTATGACCAAACTAGGTAGCATATTCAAAGGCTGAGATATTACTTTGCCAAGAAAGGTCCTTCTAGTCAAGGCTATGGTTTTTCCAGTGGTCATGTATGGATGTGAGAATTGGACTATGAAGAAAGCTGAGTGCCGAAGAATTGATGCTTTTGGACTGTGATGTTGGAGAAAACTCTTGAAAGTCCCTTGGACTGCAAGGAGATCCAACCAGTCCATCCTAAAGAAGATCAGTCGAGGGTCTTCATTGAAAGGACTGATCCTGAAGCTGAAGCTCCAATACTTTGGCTACCTCATGAGAGGAGTTGACTCTTTGGAAAAAATCATGATTCTGGGAGGGATTGGGGGCTGGAGGAGAAGGGGACGACCAATGATGAGATGGCTGGATGGCATCACTGACTCAATGGACATGTGTTTCAGTAGACTCTGGGACTTGGTGATGGACAGGGTGGCCTGGTGTGCTGTGTTTCATAGGGTAGCAGAGTTGGATACAACTGAGCGACTGAACTGAACTGAACCGAGTGACTGAACTGTGACTGAACTGTAACTGAACTGACTGAGTTCAGGAGATAAGCTGACATTTCATAAATGAGGGAACTAAGAATTGAGGAGATTTTTTAACTTGCCAATAAACATATAGTTTGTCAGAAACAGAATCAAGACTGAAAATCAAGCTGAACTATTCTGTCAATGACCAATGGCTATAAAAGTTGGTAAATGCTCACTCAATCTGGTGCTGATCATAACAAAGATGGATAACCATGCACAGGATACCAGTGAACTGGAACTAGAGAAGTATGTTTCTTTCAACTATTTCCTAGAACTCTTTTTGCCTTTGAGAAGGCAGAAGAATATAGGGTTACTCTTTATAAAATATATTTAAAATATTCACATACAAATTACACTATCTCCCGACCCTGTATAATACATGTAGAAAGTTTCTCAACCTTTATTCTGTTTTTTCCCTTTTTTTTAACTTCAAAGTCAAAGCTGAATGTAGTTTTTGATGTGAAGGAATCATATTGGAATATGGAAAGATTGGACTGATGTTTAAAAAACGATTTCCTCATCTCACATCCTTTTAGGACAGATTTCTTTGGGACTGGGTAATTATTTGTTGTGGGGTGTGTTCAGTGCATTGTAGGTTGTTTTGTGACACCTCTGGTCTCCACCCATTAGATAACAGTAGCACCACCTCAATTGTGACAACAGAAAATTTCTCCAAAATGTTGGCCAATGTCCTTTGGAAAACAAAATGGTGAACAAATGCTTTTTGATGATCAATCAAGATGTAATTCTAGGGTGATGTTCATAATTAGGTGTATGTCAGAATAATCAGAAAAGCTTGTTCAAACCTCCCTAGCTGGGCTCCACATTGGGACATGCTGATTACACAGCTCTGCTCTGGGTCCAGTAGTAACTTTTGTACTAAATCCCCATGTGATTGGGTACACACAAAGATGGATAAATATCACCATGGAGAACAGAGAACATGCAGATTTGCTACTACAGGGACACAAAAATAGCCTCTCTGTAGTAAAAGCTTCACAAAAAGTCTGGCATGGTTGCTCCATATTATTAAGGACACATAAATTTGGGAGATATGTGAGTCACCAAAGGAGTCTGGGTCTATTGATGTACAGATTAATGAGGACAAAGAGAAAATATAATCTAACTCGTCCACTCTCAGACATACTGTTTCAAGCTGGACCCAGTACGGTGACATGGAGTCCCTGTCTAGGTATGAGGTCACAATAGGTCAGCCAAGGATTCACATTTAGGGCTTTATTCCCTTTCAGTAAGCACATAGGAAGAATGGCAAAGTGATTAAGAGCTTGAGACTTCACTGTATTTGATTTCGGGCTGTACCATCTCCCTAGCTGAATAGTCTTCTATAAATTGTTTTTATTTCTTTCTAAACATAAGTTTTCTCATTTATTCATATAGTTATCTATAGTTAACAGAAAAATGTTCCCCCAAAGAGATTGACATCTGATCCCCATGACTTGAGACTATGTAACTTTAATGGTAAAATAAACTTTGGGGATGTTATTAAGAATCTCGAGATGAGAGATTATACTGGATTATTTGGGTGGGTTCAATGCAATTACCTTTGAGCTTCCATGGTGGCTCAGTGATAAAGAACATGCCTGCTAATGCAGGAGACATAAGAGACTTGGGTTCAATTCCTGGGTTGGGACAATCCCCCAGAGAAGGAGATGGCAGCCCACTTCAGTGTTCTTGTCTGGGAAATCCGTGGACAGAGTATCCTGGAGGGCTAGATAGTCCAGTGGGTTACAGAGTCAGACATGACTGAAGCGACAGAGCTCCCATGCACAACAAAATTGTAAGCATTCTTAGAAGAGGGAGATTTGACTAGAAAAGAGGAAAGAGTGATGTGACACTAGAGACGGGTATCAGAGTGATGCAGCCAGAAGCCAAGGAATGCCAGTGCCCTGTAGAAGTTGTGAGAAACAAGGAAGGAATTCTCTTTTAAAGCCTCCAGAAGGACCTGGCCTTGCTGACATCTTGATTTTAACCTCATATAACTCACTTAAAATGTATCTCTCTAGAACCACAGAGAATAAATTTGTGTGGTTTTAGGCATTTAAGAACATGGTCATTTGTTAGAGCCATGACAAGGAACTAATACATTATTTCCAGGGTAGCAATGCAGATTGAGTTAATACATGCAAAGCATTTAGAAGATTCTACCACACAAAAAGTCAGTGTGTTTAGTCTTATTATCTACTCTACACTGTGTGCATTTAAATCACAACTTTGTTCTAAATAAGCTATTTTTATTAACGTGCTCAATAATGGTTTCTCAATTAACATATGAATGATCTGTAGGACAGTAACTGTCCTACATGTTCCAGTAGCTCTAGAGGTTCTAAGATTGGGAGGACCTTGACCCAAATTTTAATTTTTAGTTTTTAATTTCACAGAAAAACCTGAACAAACTTTTTGGCCAACCTGATATTATGCCCACCTTTCACTTGAATTGAGATTATTTCCCTGTGAGGTAATAGGATTTAAAAGCTGCAGGGCACACCTGACCAAAAATCTAAATTTATTGATGAAACTTATAGTTTATGCTCTTGGGTTCCTAATTCCGAAACATAAGATTTATTTCTATGTGTAGATTCTTATCATTTTGCTGAAAAATGTAGCTGTTTAGAAAGTTATATTAACATTTTCTGTCTTAAAATTTATAGCACTTCTTATCTTTCAAAAACAAAGATAGCCATGTAAACAAATTACACATATTATAAATAAAAACCAAAATAACTCCCTGCCCTCCTCTCTTTATACAAAGAAGATCTCTTGATTTTCGATCTTTGAAATACTAAAACTTTTAGGTACATAAAAGAGTTTAGCTAACAACTTTATCATATATTCAATAAAAAACTTTTGCATACAGTATTCTTTTCGCATCAGATGTATGAGGCAGGTAAGGGATGCACTACATCGTGCGAAATGCCAGGCTGGATGAAGCACAAGCTGGAATCAAGATTGCCGGGAGAAATATCAATAACCTCAGATATGCAGATGACACCACCCTTATGGCAGAAAGAGAAGAGGAACTAAAAAGCCTCTTGATGAAAGTGAAAGAGGAGAGTGAAAAAGTTGGCTTCAAACTCAACATTCAGAAAACTAACATCTTGGCATCCAGTCCCATCACTTCATGGCAAATAGATGGGGAAACAATGGAAACAGTGAGAGATATTATTTTGGGGGATGGCTCCAAAATCACTGCAGATTGTGACTGCAGCCACGAAATTAAAAGATGCTTGCTCCTTGGAAGAAAAGATATGACCAACCTAGGCAGCATATTAAAAATCAGAGACATTACTTTGCCAACAAAGGTCCATCTAGTCAAAGCTATGTTTTTTCCAGTAGTCACGTATGGATGTGAGAGTTGGACTATAAAGAAAGCTGAGTGCTGAAGAACTGATGCTTTTTAACTGTGGTGTTGGAGAAGACTCTTGACAGTCCCTTGGACAGCAAGAAGGTCCAGCCACTCAATCCTAAAGGAAATCAGTCCTGAATATTCATTGGAAAGACTGATGCTGAAGCTGAAACTCCAATACTTTGGCCACCTGATGTGAAGAACTGATTCATTGGAAAAGACCCTGATGCTGGGAAAGATTGAAGGTCGGAGGAGAAGGGGATGATAGAGGATCAGATGTTTGGATGGCATTACTGACTCAATGGACATGGGTTTGAGTAAGCTCAGGGAGTTGAAGCCTAGCATGCTACAGTCCATGGGGTTGCAAAGAGACAGACATCTAAGCAACTGAACTGAACTGAAGGGATACAGTTACTATTGTTCCCATTTTATACGTAAGAAAATTGAGGCAAAAATATTTGCTTTAATAATTTGCCTTATGTTACCTTCTTATTCAATTGTAGAGAAAAAGGTAATACAGTCAATCTTCTGGCTGCTAATTTAGCATTTTAAACATTTCTCAGTATAATTTGTTAGATTTTTTACGGCTACGAGGAAGAGGCATATTGGGATAACATGGGTTTAGTGCAAGGAAACACAGATGGAATGTAGAAGAAGATGCATGGTTTTAGAGGTACCTTCAATAGTTTCCTACCTCAATATACAACCTCAATATACAGGATAAGAAGGGATTTCACAAACCCCCAGTGAAGCTCTTTAACATTTTGTTTACCCACCAATCACACCATTTGCCTTACATATGTGTTTTATACAAAGAATCCCCAACAATTTTTTTTGGTGGTACTTATTATAATCTCTATACTCTCCTAGCAACAACCCCAGAGAACTCTGATATGATGATGCTCAGGCCATAGCTGATCACCTCTGGCTTGTGTCTGTCCCCTGGACAATCGTTTGTGGCTTTGGCAGAAGACAGCATTGTTTTCAGAGTCCTACTTCTGTTAGACCTCTAAGGAAGGGCAGTATCCAAGGGTGACATTGCATAGGTCCACTGTGCCATGCAGTGCAGGCACCAAGGATGAAAGTGTACTTACTTCAGTCTGCTCAGACCTTAACTGCTTTATAGCATGCCGCTGATTTATGGTACATAAATACTCTCATACTGAGATCAAGGGAAAATGAACAAGATTGTATTCTGTTATAGAACATGAATTATTTGTCATTTAAAATATGATTAAGCTGTGTATTTTTAAACCCTTTTATACCAGAAAAATGAACTTTAAAAATAAGGTGAAAATACTCTTAATATTCCATAAGGATATCATAAAATTTAATGCATAACCTTTCTGACTTTTTAATAACTATGTCATGTCTACTGCCGGTAATTATCAAATAAAATGAAGACCTTACTTAACCTTCTTAGTATAATCACGGAAACAAAGTGACACCTAAGTCAGCAGATCTATTATTTGATAGTTCACAGCCTCACATTTCTTAGAGCAATCCTCAAGGGGAAATTTGATGTTTCTTTTTTTGTTGGTTTTCACTTTTTGATTTAATCATAACAATGTACATCAGAAGGATTTTGCACTTTTTAAGAGAAATATTAAATATTCATAGAGAGAGTTTTCTTCATTTATAAAGGATGAGTCAATATTTTGCTATGACAGTTTCACAGAATGAAAGATATTGCTTTAACTAATCAAACATGATCACCCCCATCAAGTGCCCGCAATTCAGAATTTGCCCCCATTTATCTCATCAGTTCTCACACATTATTCTCTCCCTTCCTGGTAGTAGTCCTCTAAAAATATTATACAGAAGCCTGGATTCTGGTTGTAAATGCATGCTCTGGGAAAATTCTGCCATCAGTTATTATTTTCCTCTCCTTTTTTCTCCCCTCTCTTTTATAATGAATCCCTCACTCCATTGCCTTCCTGTTCTAAACTGAAGAACAAAATTATCCTTTGGCTTTCTCTGTTTCTCAAGGGACACACCTCCTACGTCATTTATAGAAGTGACCGTTAAGTCTCAGCCATGGGGTAAACTCTGGACTATATGAGTGCCACTTATCCTGCTTTATTCCATTTTACTTGAAATTTGGTTTATTTTAAAATTTACCTGAAAAAAGAAAAGGGCAAATCTTCTTGATTTTTTTTTTTTTTCTGGCTTAGATGATCCTTAGCATGCTTACCATATTATCTGAGCTTTTGTTTCCATCATGAAATGAAGTATCACCAGATGCATATTTAGTTTGTATAAAACTCTTTCTGAGCCTTTGGGCAGTAGCCTACCAAGCTCCTCTGTCCATGGGATTTCCCAGGAAAGAATACTAGAGAGGGTTCCCATTTCCTCCTCCAGGGGATCTTTCCAACCCAGGGATCAAACTCATGCCTCCTACAGCTCTTGCTTTACAAGTGGATTCTTTGCCCACTGTGTCATATGGGTTTCCATGCTTAATAAAATTATCCACGATCAGACTATACTTTGATATTGAGTTATATGTGCAAAAAAAAATCTGAAGCTTCATTTCTTCCATGTATGCATTTGAGGCAGGGCAGCCCTGTGTAAAGAGTTTGGACACTGGGGAAGAAAGATCCTTCTGTTCATATTCGTCCTTTGATGACGTTCTAGTTGCATGGCATCAAGCAAGTTCCTTAAGATTTCAGAGGTTACATTTGTATTTCAAAGATAATGTCTACAGTTTAACTCAGGAAACATGACACTTTAAAACAGAGGCACAATATAATCCCAGCTGAGTGAGTATCAGTTTAAGTAAGGTTGGCTTAAAGACAGTTTGCTTAAGTGAGAACTGTAGATCTAAGGAGTTTGGGTATACAATAACACTTTTGAATTTCTTGTGAGACTTCTCACTGTTTTAGAGTTCAAATTCACATGAAATATTTTTAATTATAAATGGCATAAGTGATATAAAGAAACCAAAAGTTTATCATTTCATTTTTTTGAATTTTTTTCTTTTTTAAAAATTTTATTGTTATTATTATTATTGTCTATAAAATTAACATTTGGCATCAGTTTCATACTAAATATGTTTTTGCATTTGGGCATTTCCTAGTTCCAAGGAATTATAATTATTTATCTGCTTGAATTATCCCACCATCATCTTTTTTTCAACGAAAAGCAGTTTCGAAACATTTAATGATATTTTTTTGACAATAAACATCTAAATAGAAACCAAACTTTCTTTAGACACTTTTGTATTCAGTATTGTTGCAAAAGATAATAGTATATTGAAGTATAATTTGTCTTTTCTCTTTATTTTGTCTTTTCTCCTTTAATGAATTCTTGGAGGATTTTTAAGGATGCCTAAATATGTGAATATGTGTACGTGCTAAATGAGAACCTGCTGTATTAAACTCGAATTCAAATTTTTATTTCATTTTTAACACTAACATAATGCACTTCTGTAAGAAAAGAGAGTTAACTATTTTCATCATTCTAAATAATGAATGTACACAAGTTTTGCTAGAAGTAGTTTCTAAATTATAGACTTCTTGAATTGAAGGAAAATTTGTTAATTAACAAATGTAACTCCTTAGTTCTATAGACTGAAAGATTATAACCTAGAGAATTAGAATTCCTCAGAATCAAACACTATTCTAGATGCAGTTTGAATTCTGAACATTTCATCTTTTTATGTCTCTCTCTCTCTTTCCCTCATCTCAATTCTTTCCCCCACCTTTTTTTTTTTTTTTACCAGTTTTGCTCCAGTATTTTTACATGTTCTTCCACCATAAATAATTTATTTCCCCTGGAGAACAATATTTACTTTCTGCTGTTTGAGTACATTTCAAGATTTAAGAAAACTCCATTCTCATCGAAAGTACTTAATGAATGCAATCTTCCAAGTTGCTTTAATGCTAGCAGTCTAAAACTGACAGTAATCAGATTTAAGGTTGCTCAGAAAGAAGGGGGGCTCTAAAATTTAGAGTGCTGCTCTTGTAGATTTTAAAATTGCTGTCTCTGCTGCCAAGAAGTTTTAGATTTCAGATGATTTACCTTTGAGAACAACTGAGGATCAATAAGCGGGCTGAAGGAGAAGAGAATGGGTAAAATATGGAGGAAAAAAATCTGAATGAAACATTATAGAAAAACGAAAAGAAATGTGGCATGAGAAAAAATAAATCATGAACTGAATAAAGAGAGAGGATTCATATAGGAAACGAATCGCCAGTCTAGGTTTGATGCAGGATACAGGATGCTTGGGGTTGGTGCACTGAGATGACCCAGAGAGATAGTATGGGGAGGGAGGTGGGAGGGGGATTCAGGATTGGGAAAACGTGTACACCTGTGGTGGATTCATCTTGATGTATGGCAAAACCAATACAATATTGTAAAGTAAAAAAAAAATAAGTAAATAAAATATAAATGTCAAAGTGAGAGATCTGCCCTTTAGAATTAAAAAAAAATAAAGAAAGGCAAACACGACTCAAGGGAACAACTCACATATTTTCTTCACCATTAAAAAAACAAAAAGTCATGACATTTTCAGGCAGGTTAGGAAGTGAACACATCTTCCAATATAATGTAAGCATATTTATCATCCTCATAGCAGAATCAGTAAAGAAATAAACAACTGTATCCAGAGAGTGGTAGGTAGTTCCTTATGCTTCAGCATTGCATGTTTTCAAGGCACACTCCCAACAACTTTCTCAGAAGGACCATTTCAAAGGTTTTTTTTTTTTTTTTTAAAGAAAATCTCAAAGGTGGGCATATCTCCACCTTTCATAATGTGTGCCTTCTACTAGTAGCATCTTCCTCAGAAACCTTTCCAGACCAGTAATGTTCTGGTACTTAATGTTCTGTTTCCAGAATTTAGCTTCTGCATGAACACTATGTACAAGCCCCTGTGCCCTTGTTTTTGAAGTAAAAGGCTGACTCAAGAATTAATGATTGGGTAATGTGAAGATGTAGAGACAAAGAATAGCTGTTGGAGCAAGGAATGGCTAACTATTTTGACTATAATTCTGCCACATAGTAAAATTCCCAAACTCCCAGTTCCTTGAAAGATATATATATATGTGTATATATATATATATATATATATATATATATATATACATATATATATATACATACATACACACACAAAGCCTGAAACACATTGCTAAGTTGTTTTTACAGGAAGTAGACCACCACAAGATGAACACTGCTGACCACAAGAACATCGACCCCAAGAGTGGTTGAAACCAGAAGATTGTTGATGCTTGAAACTTCATCTTGGTGCCAGCCAATCCAAGAATCCTCCACCAGCTGATCACACCCTGCTCCTTAAACACTATAAAACTCCTCATCACCTCCATGGGTCAAAAGGTCTTCAGAGCACTAGCTCACTATGGCCCCTTTTGCCTGGCAAAGTAACAAAAGTGACTCCTTTTTACTTCACCCAAAATTTTGTCTCTGAGTTTCTATTTGGTATTGGTGAAAAGAGGCCAAGCTTTGGCAACAGTACCCTTCCTTTACATTATATTAGCCTTTATTTGAATCAAAGATAATAATATAATGGTTCACTATATAATTTTATCAGTTGGAACCATGCTGAGGTTCAATCACCTGCTCAATTATGTTGGAAAGTTTTGTAAATATGGTAACTGTTGGTGTATTGTGAGTGGAGGAAATGAACACTCATAAACAGCTCATGGATAATTCAGTACACTTTTCTGAAGGATGTTTGTAATATATTAAAACATTTACATCAAATTTATGCTTAGCTAGCTAGGTAAGCTCATGCTTTGGATCTGTATGTGTGTTTAGCCACTCAGTCATGTACGACTCTTTGCAACCCCATGGGCTATAGCCTCCCAGGCTCCTGTGCCCATGGAGATACCCCAGGCAAGAATATTGGAGTGAGTTGCCATGCCCTCCTCCAGAGGATCTTCCCTACTCAGGGATGGAACCCAGGTCTTCCACACTCCCGGCAGATTCTTTACCATCTGAGCTATTGGATCTGTATAATGCTACCATATATGCACAGATTGATAGAGAAAATTAACATGAGACTATTAAAAATATCATCATTGGACTTCAAGATAGACATTCCCAGAGTTTAGGGACAGGACCAAAATGTAGACGTATGTGTAGGGTTTAGAGATGAACACAAACTTGTCTTTCAAAGTTGGCATTGGCAGTCAGGAAGGGACCCAGGGAGCTTAGCTTGCTGGGTGAGATGGGTGGGGGTGGGTTCAGGAGGGAGGGGAAATATGTATACATTTTGTTGATTCAATTCCTTGTACAGCAAAAACTAAAACAACATTGCAAAGCAACTAGAGATGGTAAAAATTATGCCTGCAATGCAGGATAGGGTTGATCCCTGGGTCAGGAAAAGTCCCTGGAGAAGGGAATGGATATACATTATTTTTGCCTGGAGAATTCCATGGACAGAGGAGCCTGGTTGACTATAGTCCATGGGGTCACACACAGTAGGACATGACTAAGCACCTAACACAAACCAATTATACCCAATTTGAAAAAGAAAGAGAGAGACTGTCCTGGGAGGAGACAAAAATAAGTTTAAGTTCAGGAAGTTCTGTAAAGAGAACAACTGGATAACAATTGCATCTCTTTTTTTCTAGTTTTTCTACAGGTATCTTTAATTGGGTTTATTTCATGGATCAAGTGTAACATGTTAAAGTGAAAGCAGTAAAACTACCTCTCTTTTTCCTTTTTCTGGGAAATGACAGTTGGGATGCTGTTTATATTAGCTAAAAACTGCCAGACTTTTTTTTTTTTATTAGATCAATATGTTTTATTTATGTATTTATTTTTTAATTTACAATAAAATTTCAACCTGGTGGGACACATTTAGTGAGCTTTTGCTGTTATTTTTTTAATAAAAATAAAATAGATGAAGCAAAACAAACTCCACACTTATGTCTGAATGTTTAAATTATCACCTCTGACAATGTCTCCCTCAAAAAATTAAAAAATAAAAATGCATAATTTTACCTCAGTTCAGCTCAGTTCAGTTCAGTCACTCAGTTATGTCCAACTCTCTGCGACCCCATGAATTGCAGCACACCAAGCCTCCCTGTCTATCATCAACTCCTAGAGTTCACTCAAATTCATGTCCATCGAGTCGGTGATGCCATCCAGCCATCTCATCCTCTGTCATCCCCTTCTTCTCCTGGCCTCAATCCCTCCCAGCATCAGAGTCTTTTCCAGTGAGTCAACTCTTCGCATGAGGTGGCCAAAGTACTGGAGTTTCAGCTTTAGCATCATTGCTTCCAAAGAACACCCAGGACTGATGGCCTTTAGAATGGACTGGTTGGATCTCCTTGCAGTCCAAGGGACTCTCAAGAGTCTTCTCCAACACCACAGTTCAAAAGCATTAATTCTTAGGCGCTCAGCTTTCTTCACAGTCAAACTTTCATATCCATGCATGATCAGTGGAAAAATCATAGCCTTAAGTAGACAGACCTTTGTTGGCAAAGTAATGTCTCTGCTTTTGAATATCCTATCTAGGTTGGTCATAACTTTCCTTCCAAGGAGTAAGCGTCTTTTAATTTCATGGCTGCAATCACCATTTGCAGTGATTTTGGAGCCCCAAAAAGTAAAGTCTGACACTGTTTCCACTGTTTCCCCATCTATTTCCCATGAACTGATGCGACCAGATGCCATGATCTTCGTTTTCTGAATGTTGAGCTTTACGCCAACTTTTTCACTCTCCACTTTCTCTTTCATCAAGAGGCTTTTTAGTTCCTCTTCACTTTCTGGCATAAGGTGGTTTCATCTGCATATCTGAGGTTATTGATATTTCTCCCGGTCTTGATTCCAGCTTGTGCTTCTTCCAGCCCAGCGTTTCTCATGATGTACTCTGCATAGAAGTCAAATAAGCAAGGTGCACGCAGATGACCCAGAGAGATGTTATGGGGAGGGAGGTGGGAGGGGGGTTCATGTTTTGGAACGCATGTACACCCCTGGTGGATTCATTTCAATGTATGGCAAAACCAATACAGTATTGCAAAGTAAAATAAAGTAAAAATAAAAATAAAAAAAAATAAAATTAACTACTGGAAACTTAAAAAAAATAAAATAATCACCATTAAAAAATAGATAAATAAATAAATAAGCAGGGTGAGTCTAGTAATTCATAATAGACTACATAAACACTCTAAGATATGAATAGCAATAGGTTTATAGGCAATGTCTATATAGAACCCTAGATTAGTCATTTCAGAGATTCACAAATAATGTGCCGATATACCCACTGTGGGGCTTTCCAGGTTGCACAGTGGTTAAGGATCTGCCTGCCAATGCAGGAGACACAGGTTTGATTACTGAGTAGGGAAGATCCCCAGGAGCAGGAAATGGCAACCCACTCTAGTATTATTTCCTGGGAAATCCCATGGACAGAGGAGTCTGGCAGGTTATAGTCCATGGGTGGCAAAAAAAGACAGGACTGAGCAGCTAAACAGTAACAATATCAACTATTCCCTTTCATCTCTCACTGAATTACTATTTACTGCCTGGTTTAATAAGCCTGAAAGCACACTAAACTTAACTCTTAAGGAATCTTTATGGTTCCAGTTTATGAAATATCATCCACATTTGATTCAAATTAAAGCACTTAAGAAATGCAATCCTTCTCTAAAGGAATACCTCTTGAAGACAGGGTGTGCTTTATTGAGATGTTAAATTTCACTAATAATAAATTGAAGTTGTTTGTTACAAAAAGTGAAAATCTTTTAAAAGTGAATATGTCCTAGGGAGCAACAAGTAAAGAAGTATTTTTCTGTCATTTTAGGTAATATTTTAAGGAACCTAATATTCTGGTAGAATGATGGACAGGCTATATTTAAATTATAGAGAAAGTACATTTAGAGTAAATCACAAAAGTGTTCCTAGCCACACATTGTAATTTTTCTCTCATTATTTTTTATGATAATTCACATTAGTTCATCAGCATAATCAGTGTTTCATTTCTCCAAATTGCTGCTACATAATTTATGAAAAAAAAAGTGAAACAAATTGACAGGTGGTTTAAATAATCTTTATCAAGCTTAATGCATTGAAATAGTGACATTAATGTTTTTAAACTGTATTTAATGGCAGTAAGGTACACATACAATCTAAAGAGAAAAAATAATTGCACAGGATTTCTAATGAAAAACAGTGGTTTTTTGCCATTCACCCCTGTTTTCTACTCTTCTAAATTCTTCTTTCAATTAACAAATAATTTTTTAATTTACTCCTTCAAGGCTGAATTATGTGATTATATTTTGACTTTTTAGGTTTAAACATTATTGTAATTTCCCAACATAAGAGATGAAGATTTAACTCTCTTTGTTTCCTTCCTCATCACCTACTTAAATGCCCTCACCACCTACTTAAAAGCCCTCATTCTCCCAATTCAGTTACATAGCAGTTTTGGTTTAATGTTTAAGTGTTAGAAGCTCAGTTGTGTCTGACTCTACAACCGCATGGACTGTAGCCCACCAGGCTCCTCTGTCTATGGATTTCTCCAGCAAAGAATACTGGAATGGGTTGCCATTTTCTTCTCCAGGGGGTCATCTTGACCCAGGGATCAAACCCAAGTCTCTTGCATGGCAGGAAGATGCTTTACCATCTAAGACCCTGGGGAAGTTTTGGTTAGATGAATGCTTATTCCATAAAAATAATGCAAATGCAATACATGCCTATCAATGAGGTAAACTGTGATTATTTTTATTTTTCACTAGATTTTTTTCTTTTTAGTCTTATAATTCCAAGTTGCTCTTTTTTTGTTGCTGGCTTGGTTTATCTGCTGAGTTATCAATGGACACTTTCTACCATACTAATTCATATATAAAGCTCTTCTAAAAACATGGAGGTCCATTAAGTATTCCATTAACTTATTGCAAGAGTGTTGTTTTATCTTTTATATAGTAAGTTTTTTTTTTTCATGGTTGTAGTATAATCTTTTAACGCCATGTTATTATTAATGGCAGTATGTTTTTAAACTTTCCTACTCTATATAATTTCTACTTATTCAAATAGTTCCTTCCTGATTTATTCTCTTCCTATTAAAGGCTTCCCTCAGATATCTGGTAATCTTTTATTATCTGCTCCTATTTAAAGTGGAGACTGGAAAGCTGACTTTAAACTTTGGGCTCTTGGCTGCAACTTGTCTCCTGTGATGTGGTTGGCCTATTTATCTAGGAGAACTTAGCTATTCAGCTCTTTGTGTCTTTCGGCCTCATTAGATATCCCCACGGAGAATCTGGCAATTTCCTATCTGCAGAGAAAAAAAATATATTTCCTAGCAGTTGAAGAATCATGTAGAACTCTGTCTGGATAGCTCAGAAAATAAAATACTTAATTAGATACTTCATCCTGCTGTGTCAATAGAGCTAATTAGGAGACAGAGATCACATAGTAATTTGAACAGACAATGTGATATACAACGAATTTTTAACTATAAAGGGTAAAGAAAATTCTAAAAAATATCCTTTGCCAGAGGGAGAATCCCAAAGAAAGGGACATGGTTGGAAAGAAGGTCCCATTGTCAAGGCTGAAGGTCAGATCTCACCGGAGAGGGTGTACTTACATCCCTTCTGGGTAATGGTGAAGTTCATGTGGTCTATATCAAAGCTAGTTCACAGTTGCTGGGCCAACAGAAAACATACCTCTGGGATGTAGGTGCTGAGGCTGGTAGACAGAGGAACCACAGTCAGTTCTGGCAAGTTAGTTTACATTACTTCTGGGTACAGGTGAGCAAGAAACTAAGGCCTAGAGGAGAGTCAAAGAGGAGTCAAATACTCCTCTAAGGTACAGAAGGGTAATGCAATGAAAATGACCCTTTGGCACTGCTACAATGTATTCACTTGGCATCTACCTGAGGGGGTGTTGCTGAAATTTACTGGAATGCTATTCACTGTGGTGCTGCCAAAACTTGATTGGCCATGATCATCACTGGGTGTCTGCCTTATGAGAGACACTGATAAATGTAATAGAAAAAAAAAAAAAAGAAGAAGAAGAAGAAGAAGAAGAACCTCAGGATCAGAAAGAAGTTCTTTCTCTTCCAGTGTCCCCACTATGCCCTCTACTAATAATCTGAAATTGTGCCTGCTGCAAAGGATGAATATTAATAGAGTTCAGCTTCATTGTAATAGGGCTTGAAGTATAGATTCAGCACTGAAAGCAATGAATTAAAAACTGGCACACTTAGTCTTGATGGTCTTTATTTTTTTAATTTATTTTAATTACTTTATAATATTGTATTGATTTTGCCATATATCAACATGAATCCACCATGGGTGTACACGTGTTCCCCACCCTGAAGCCCCCTCCTACCTCCCTCCCCATAGTGGTATCTACTATGTTGCTAATTTTCTGAGTCCAGAGACTTTCTGTTTCCTTATTCTCCAGAAAACTACAAGCATCTGCTAGGTGAGGAAGCAGTGTCCCCTGGAGTGGGACACACTACTGCACTGAGTAGAGATAGTTCTGGCTGCTTCTTGAACAAACTTTCTACATATTTCATTATTTTCGAACTCCCCAAACCACCAACATTTTAGCTCTGTTGATGTAGTACCTCAGCCACTTGAGGATTTGCAACATACATTTATTTGGTTCATATTTTCCCATGCTTTTGTCTTACAATTCAGTTTTCCTAGATTTTTTAAATCACATGCTCAAGTCCAGTTTCACAATGTTCAGGTCAAAACACAAAATGAAGTGAGAATCCTTGCCCCTAAATCATTAAAAATGTCAATATAGTGACAGCAGCCCATTAAACCAACTGCACGACATGACTATGTGTGGGTACCTGCATGACTGCACTCACTGGCCATTCAATGAGCTGACCCTGCATTGACTAACCCTCCCTCTGTTTTCAAAATTCAAGATTTTCTTTTTTTTTTTTTTTTTCCCTCTTTCAAATGTTTCATGTCATTATGACATGACATTTAAAAAGTAAATTACTAAATATTCTTTTTTTCTTGAGATCCCAAATGAGGTGAGACTAAATATATTTGTCTATTCTGCTGTCTTTACCTGAAACTTTTGTTTTTACATGCCTAATGTAATGAAGGGTTAGCTGTTTCTCACTTCTACTGAAACTTTCGAGTTCTGATTTCATATATAGAGGCATGGAAATATAAATTTAAAATTTTATATTAAAAATTTAAGGAAAATATCAATCATTCATACCATGAATTTGACAACAGATACTTCCCTTAATTTATCTTCCTACATAAGTGTCTGATAAATCCTGAAAAAAAGAATGAAAGAGAAGTATGAAGTTCTATTTTGCTTCAATTTCACTATTAATTTTCTCTCTCCTTTCCCCTCTCTCTGCCTTCTTCCTTCGTCATCTCTTTTACTTCCTTCCTTTTTTCTTTCTTTTCTTTCTTCCTGCATCCCTTCTTATTTTCTTTTTTATTTCTTCTCTTTGTTTCATTCTTAGATATTGACCACAGTGAAAAACACTTAAAAGTAAGGAAGTACATACTTTAGAAAATGGAATTCAAGAAATCTGTGTATTTAAACTCATATATGCAATACATAACACTCCATTTTATTTCTAAATTCAATTTCCATTTTGAGTTATCTATTTTTACAAGTTATTGGAAATATGTAATCTCAGTAATTCTGAAGTTTTTCTCCGTTCTTAAATCTTTTCCAACTTTGCTTTCTAAGTATTTTACCTTAGATTAAACTCATTGTCTTAATATATAAATTGCAAAACCTCAGTAGTTTATAATGTAAACACTTGTTCATGGAAAGTTCAAATGAATGTTCTTCATTGGTAGACAGTTCAACTCCAAGTGATGATTAAAGGCTTGAGTTCCTTCAGTATTTTTGGATCCACCGTCTTTAAAATCTATCTTCCAAGGCCATGATGGAAGGGATGCAGGACATGGATGAGAGTCTGTAGGAAGTTTATAGTTGGGCATTATATCACATCTTATTCTACTAGCTAGAATTTAACCTCCTCACTGCAAGAGAAGATGGGAAACAAACTTTTTGCCCAGAATGAAGAGAAAATATATTTGACGGTTAGTAAGCAATTTACCTTTATACATGGACATCACCAAATGGCCAATACTGAAATCAAATTGATGATATTCTTTATAGCCAAAGATAGAGGAGCTATATACAGTCCAGAAAAAAATAAAAATAAAAAACAACATCTGGAGTTGACTGTGGCTCAGATCATCAGCTTTTCATAGCAAAATTCAGTCTGAAACTAAAGAAAGTGGGGAAAACCACTAGACCAGCCAAATATGACTTAAATCAAATCCCTTATGAATATGCAGTAGAGGTAACAAATAGATTCAAGGGATTAGATCTTTTAAAAAGTGTGCCTCAAGAACTATGGATGGAGGTCTGTAAGTATTGTACAGGAGGAAGTGAACAGAATCATTCCAAAGAAAAAGAAAACAAGAAGGCAAAGTGGTTATCTGAGGAGGCCTTACAAATATCTAAAGAAAGAATAGAAGCAAAAAGAGAGAAAGGGAAAAGTGCATCCAGCTAAATGCAGATTTCTGAAGAACGTGGAGAGACAAGGCTTTCTTCCATGAACAGTGTATAAATCTAGAAGACAACAACAGAAGGGGAAAGACTAGAGATCTCTTTAGGACAATTGAAGATATCAAGGGAATATTTTGCCCAAAGATGGGCACAATAAAGAAAGTAAATGGCCGAGACCTAGGGACACTGGAGAGATCAAGAAGAGATGGGCAGAATACATAGAAGAACTGTACAAAAAAGATCCAAATGAACCAGATTACTACGATGGTCAATCATCAGAGCCAGACAATCTGGATAACAAAGTCAAGTGAGCCTTAGGAAGCACTGCTGTTAATAAAGCTAGGGTCTATGATGAAATTCCAATAGAAATATTCAAAATCCTAAAGGATAATGCCATCAAGGTGTTGCATTCAATATGTCAGCAAATCTGGAAGACCCAGAAGTGGCCACAAGACTGGAAAAGCTCAATCCTCATCCCAATTCCCAAGAAAAGTAGCATCAAAGAATGTGCTAACCATCGGACAATTGCACTCATCTCCCATGCTAGTAAGATCATGCTTAAAATCAGGCTTTATGCAAACCAAGAACTTCCAGATGTCCAAGCTGGGTTTAGAAAAGGAAAAGGAATCAGAGATCAAATTGTCAACATTTACTGGATCATAGAAAAATCAAGGGCATTCCAGAAAAATATCTACTTCTGTTTCATCGAAGCCACCAAGCCTTTTACTGTGTGTATCGTAATAAACTGTGGAAAGCTCTTAAAGAAATGAGAATACAAGACCATCTTACATGTTTCCTGAGAAACCTGTATATAGGTCAAGAAGCAACAGTTAGAACACTGTATGGAACAACTGATTGGTTCTGGATTGAGAAAGGAGTATGACAGGGCTGTCTGCTGTCACCCTGTCTAATCTATATCTTAAGCACATCATGAGAAATGCTGCACTGGATAAGAATCTGAACTCAAATCTAGACAAGCAGGAGAAACATCAACAACCTCAGATATATGGATGATACCACTCTAATGGCAGAAAGCGAAGAGAAACTAGATCTCTTCATAAGAGTGAGGGAGGAGAGCAAAAGAGCTGACTTAAACTAAATATTAAAAAAAAAAAAAAAAAAAAAACCCAAAACTAAGATTTTTGGCATCTGGCCCCATTACTTCATGGCAAATAGAGGGGAGAAAGGTGGAAGTAATGACATATTTCCTCTTCTTGGACTCTAAAATCACTGCAGATGGTGACTGCAGCCATGAAATCAGAAAATGATTGCTTCTTGGCAGGAAAGCTATGATAAACCTAGACAGTGTGTTGAAAAGCAGAGACTACTCTGCCAACAAAGGTCCATACAGTCAAGGCTATGGTTTTCTCAGTGATCACATACAGTTGTAAGAACTGGGCTGTTAGAAAGGCAGAGCACTGAAGAATGGATGCCTTTGACCTGAGATGCAGGAGAAGACTTCTGAGAATCCCTTGGATAGCAAGGAGATCAAACCAGTCAATCTTAAGGGAAATCAACCTGGACTATTGTTGGAAAGACTGATGCTGAAGCTGAAGTTCCAGTATTTTTTTCATCTGATGCAAACAGTGGGTTCATTGGAAAAGTCCCTGATGCTGGGAAAGATTTAGGGCAGAAGGAGAAGAGGGCAGAAGAGGATGAGATAGCTGGATGGCATCACCGATGCAATGGGCATGAACTTGGGCAAACTTCAGGAGACAGTGAGGGACAGGGAGGCCTGGTGTGCTGCAAAGAGTGGGACACAACTGGGCAACTGAATAATAACAACTAGCAATCTACTACATCAGAATTTTAGAAAAAGTTCTTTGATCTTATTTGATAAGAAACTAATTGCCTACAACTGCTCAATTTTAAATAATTATTGGTGGATTCGTAGTATTTATTGATTCAAGTTTATAAAGTGCTATTATCTAGAAATAAGGCAATCTTATTACTATTTTTCTTAGATATATAGTCCACATCAAAATAAATTAGTACCTTATCAATGGAACTTTGAGTATGCACACAATGTTATGATAAAGTCAATTTTATATTAAACACTTTCTCTCAATAATGTGACACATACTTTAACGGAAGTCACTAGGTTGAAAGAGAAAAATAAACTGCAAACCTTATTCCACTGCTTCTTAGCCACTTCTTTACCAAACCCATTCATTTTCTCATAAAGAGAAAATTGATGTTGAGTATCTAGTTGCTATAGGTCTGATGAATTGATTTATTTCCATGAACATCCATCAATGCTCATGTGGTATAAAGCTTTGAGTGGCTAACATCATTGGCAAACCAAAGAGAAAATGGTATTGTTGGAAGGCACAGAAGCACTAGTGCCTAGGAACCTATCAAATAAAAATGAGAATTAATGAGACAGTAAATTGAGAATTCCTAGAAATCACATCTCTATGATTTTGTATTAAGGCAAGTGAAGTTAGTGTCAGTCACAGCTTCTTCAGCAAAGAAAAGGGAACCTGCCCCGTTAGCTATTTCTGACCAGTGTGGTTGAATTTCTGCTTCTCATTAGAGAAAGAGCACTGCGGTTTCCCTTAATGTTCTAGGTGACTGAATATTTCATCTTTTAAAGAAAAAGAGGTAACTAACATTGTGCAAAAATCTCATTGCATATTGGATGTTGTAGAGGCAAAATTAGATTGGAAAACCATACTTTTCAAAATCTGAATTGTAAAGTTTTGCAAAAAGAAAAAGAAGATTCTTCATCTGCGAAAATAAACCAGCATAAAGGTACTAAATCCTAGTTGAGGTATTAAAATTTTAACAAGTTTTTTTTTTCACCCCAAATTAAATACTGGAGTAATCAAAAGTTGAAAAAATATATTTTATATTTTCTCTTCTATGAGTACACTATTAGAGTAATCCTCAAATTTTATTGGAACATATAACTATACAGTGATAATCTAAAGATGTGATCTGTTCTGATGGCTCTAGACTTGGCCTTAATAGGAATCGATTTTATTATTTTGGATGTATATTATGGAACCACTTGAACTTTAATGATTCTTTTAAGTAGAGGAATCATTAAATCATCATACTGTATTGATCATTGTCTGGGGTCTCTGTTTCTCCTCACTCTCTTTTAATGAAAATTGCATACATAATTTTGGAAATATCTCTTCAATCACCTGATTCAAGAATTGCTGATCTAAGAATCCCCAATGATCTCCTCTTGCCTAAAACATTAATATATTTGAGGTCTTCATAATTAAGGGTTATTCATCAATATATTTAACAGGTGTCAGACTGGTGTCCTTATTGATCCACAAGCACAATACATTTATCCCTGTAGTAATGGTTTTGCTTATCCATTTGCAGAACCAAAAATGCCCTAATTACTTTTTCCTGAGGGTTTAAATGTATTCCTTCCAAGTCACGGTTACATTTCTACAGGTTTTACAAGTATTCCAAGGCTTCTACAAGTCACAACCTTCTATTCATCATTTTTGCCTCTGTTGCACTCAATTGTTCTCCAATGATTTTTATGCTTTATTCCCATTCTTAGATATCTTATTATAACAGAACATTATTATGTTGCTGAATATTAAAATTTAGGGCACAGAAAATAACATGATATATTTAAGAATGCGTGCAAGTTGTTGGAGATCATTTAAATTGATAAGACTTTCTGCAGGTCAAATTTGACAATTTCTATCTTGAGATGTATAATATCCATGAAACCATCAATTCCTGAAAAATTATCCTATTTTTCTGCATACTGTTAAATATCTGAAACTCAGAACATGTAAGTGAATCCCATTAAGCATAATCCCTCTTATATAGCAAATGCTTACTTTTCAAAATATGTGATAGCTTATAAAAATTAGTAAAGAACAGAACAGCAATGTGGCTTTTACATTTGGCAAGTATGTAACCAGATAGTTCATAGAAAAGCAAGTAAAAATGACTCAGACTTCGTTTTTTAAAAAATAGCTTAATCTCAAACTTTTTGCAAAAGCCTGTTTATTTCCATAGAATTCAGTGAACTCTTGCTTTTCCTCACTAGAGGAAATATGCTAGTATTTCATATATATATGTATGAAATACTAGCATATATATATAAATATATTTATATATATTTATATATATATTTACATTTATATATTTATATATATATATATATTTATATAAAGTTTCTTATGTCAACCTAGATAGCGTATTAAAAAGCAGAGACATTACTTTGCCAAAAAAGGTCTGTCTAGTCAAGGCTATGGTTTTTCCAGTGGTCATGTATGGATGTGAGAGTTGGACTATGAAGAAAGCTGAGTGCCAAAGAATTTATGCTTTTGAACTGTGGTGTTGGAGAAGACTCTTGAGAGTCCCTTGGGCTGCAAGGAGATCCAATCAGTCCATTCTATAAGAGATCAGTCTTGGGTGTTCTTTGGAAAGACTGATGCTGAGGCTGAAACTCCAATACTTTGGCCACCTCATGCAAAGAGTTGACTCATTGGAAAAGACTCTGATGCTGGGAGGGATTGGGGGCAGGAGGAGAAGGGGACGACAGAGGATGAGATGGCTGGATGGCATCACTGACTCGATGGACATGAGTTTGAGTGAACTCCGGGAGATGGTGATGGACAGGGAGGCCTGGCGTGCTCCAATTCATGGGATCTCAAAGAGTTGGACACAACTGAGCGGTTGAACTGAACTGAACTGAACTGTATATCAAAAGATGAATTCTTGGGTAAAAATGTAATAATGGTAGATATCTACCCACCCCAACAAAGATCAATATTCTGTCAAAAAACAAACATACAAACAAACAAAAAAGACAGCAAAATTTAATAAATGCCATTGTCATTTTCTATGAATGTGACTTCGGACAAATAGCATATCTTTTATCCACTTTATCATCTGTATGCTTCACATAGTTCTATTAAAAATCCAACAAAAAAATAAGGTAAAAGTTTTAGGTAGAGTGTTTAGAAAAAGTCCCAAGAGATGACAAGCGTTCAACAAATGTTAGCAATCACTATTCCCACAACTCTTAACCTGGATGTTACTATTGTTGCTACTTATTAAAATGTAAATAGACCTGAACAAAATGGTTAACAGCAAGGGCTCTGGAGTCAGACTGCCCAGTTTGATATTTTCATTATAACATTTTTTTTTTAATTGACATGTTGTACTCTGTCCTTTCCTTAAGATTTCATCATTAATATTTTTCCAAACTCTTTGCTGGGCTTTGTAGGAGGTATTTTATATAAATTTATGCATGTAAGCATGCTGAGTCATGTCTGACTCTTTGAACCCCTTGGACTGTAGCCCACCAGTTTCTTTGTCTATGAGATTTCCCAAGCAAGAAAACTGGAATGGGTTACCATTTCCTCCTCCAGGGGATCTTCTTAATTCAAGGATAAAACCCACATCATCTGTCTCCTGCATTGCAGGCAGATTCTTTACCACTGAATCACTGGATAAGCCCATTTTATATCAATACTTACCTTTAAAAAATCACATGAGCATTTCTAAAGGAAATATGCATTGACTTGCCATCAGCTTAAAATCATGTTGCTGTTCAGTATAATAGTAAAATGAATAATGTTATTCTGGAAATGTGGATGTATAGATCCAAGGACATAATATAGTTAGAAGAAACGTATTTTTATTGCACTTTCTGTTCACTTACTTGGAATAAATTCTCATTTGATATTCTAATTATGCTAAGAGACATAGATTCCACTGAAAGTAAAACAAACAAACAAATAAATGTCATCAACCCTACATATATGCATTGAAGATTCTTCTCCCCAGCATCTTTATGACAATTACAGAGTAATGGAACCAGATTCTTATTAGTATCAACATCAGAATACAGTCTATCCTATAGTTAGAAAGGGAAAAAGAGCTGAGATGTAACCCTATAATACTAACATTGTAGGGTAGTGCAGGGACAGCAGATACTTATAGGACAGGCTACTATGTTGTCAGAAAGTGACGAACAAGTCTCTAATTTTAAAAACAAATAGTATATGAGTGCCCAATGTTACCAGTATTGTTCAGGGCTGTGGTGATGCTCTGTAGTAATTTACACTACCTGAAGAGATTAGTTAACCAGTTATAGCCTGGCCATTCTATTTTATATACATGCCCATTGTTACAGTTCACATTTCATCAGTTTTCAAATGTCCTATGAGAATTTAATGCAGACAATTTATATTAATTGACATATGTATTACTTTCTGGCCATTTCCTAATATATTTTATTGTATTTACCAGCCTTAGTCTTTTAATTTCAACAATGAATAAAACTTATGACTACCTGTTTGATTGAATTAGCATTCTCTCAAAAAAATCATCATTATTCAAATTGTTGCAGTGACCACAGACAAGATGTCACTCAAAGTCTGTCACTCAATAAATTGTACACCCTGGCTAAGCACTGAAAACAGCAAGTACAATAACATCATTGCCTTTGTTCAGATTTGTCAAAGAAAATTACACCAATGTTAAATGGACAAGGATGAGTTTATTCAAGACTATTGCAATAAGGGAGACAGGCCATTACTGAGTCTGAATTCAGTCTTGCTAACACAAAGAAGGACAGAGTTTATAAGAGGTGGGATGAACTAGTCGAAAAGTCCTAAAGGGTTTGGGAGGGTTGATCAGTTGGCTATGTAAAGTACACTGAGTTGTTTATGGAGTTAATGATTAGGGTCAACTGGCATGAAATATTTTTCCTTGTGATTAGGCTATCTGGTTTGTGTAAGGTTCAGGGTAAGAGGAAGGGAATCTGACAGCAAGAAGGAATTGGTTTAAACTTTAGTCAAGCTGAGGGGAACATTAAGGCCATCTTTGTCAATGCCATTCATCCTAAGGTACCCTTAGAGACAGTAGCAAAGCTTTTCTAGAAGAAAATTAAAGGTATATCTATGGTATACTTGTACTCTTCCAGAAGCTCTACAGCAGTGACTTCAAAAACACTGTATTTTCCATATGGAGCAAGATATTTTGAAACATTATAGTAATTAGAGTCTTTGAAACAGTGCCAGTTCCATGTCTTTCTTGGATTAGTCATCAGAGGTGTTATTGGGTTCCCTAAGGCAGATGGTATACCTGGTGAAGTGATGGATTTGAAAGATGTTATTACTTATGCCAAGATAATGTTTTCACAAACTGGCACTCAAGATAATGCCATTATATGTAGTTAAAACCAAAATCACTTTCAGGTGAAAAACAACAACAGAAAAAAACAAAACAAAACAAATGAACAAACAACAGCAGAAATGGAAGAAACAAGAGCTAGAAGCTTATTAACTCAAAGGCTTGTACAGAAAAATACAGTTGAGAGAACCACAACAGTCAATGTTTGGTTGGGTACTTTGGAGTTGTGCTGTTTAAGGCATTGTTATACCTATTTGGCTTCACTGAAAAAGGGTGGAAGTAAAGTAGAGAAACGATGTTATCACTTGCCAAAGGGGTATTTATTGGACTAAAACTTCCCTCTCTAAGCTACTGATGCAGTAAAAAAAAGAGAGGTAACAAATTAGAAAATAGGGAAGTAAGGGGTGAAAAAGAATCCATATTATTTGAGAAGTCGGAGGGTTTCATGCTTTGAAATATGATGCCTACTGGCATCAGTTATGGATGAAGTAGGCGCCTTAAAATTTGCAATGAAGCTTTAAGAACTCACCAAGATTACGGCTTAGAATTCTAATCAATTCAATCTGAATGGTAAGACACTCATATTTTCAAACTGACTTCATCACTATGAATACAAATAGGCAGTAGATAATGCAGTTTTTCTTATAATTTGAGAACCATGTAGATGATGAAGAAGGTCCCTGGCACTTTTCAAATAAACTGGCAACCATCTTTTAGTTTCACAAGTTCTAGAAAATATTTTCTTGCATTTGTCTTAATGAAACACAAAGTAGATATTTTTGAAATTCCAAGTGTTTATGACATGAATATGTACTGTGCTTAGTCTCTCAGTAATGTCCAACTCTTTGCCACCCATGGACTGGACCCTTCCAGGCTCTTCTGTCCATGGGGATTCCCAAGGCAAGAATACTGGAATGGGTTGCCATGCCCTCCTCCAGGGGATCTTCCTAATCCAGGTATTGAACCCAGGTCTCCTGCATTGCAGGTAGATTCTTTGCTATCTGAGTCACCAGCGAAGCCAATTTTTTTCTTTTACATTTGGTAGTGGTAAAACTATCAACAGTAAAATCAGGAAGTGTTATCAGTATCACACTTGTTTTGTTTTGTTTTTGCTTTGCTGCCACAGTATTGCATGATCTTATGGCTAGGGTACCCCACTCCAGTACTCTTGCCTGGAAAATCCCATGGACGGAGGAGCCTGGAAGGCTGCAGTCCATGGAGTCACTGAGGGTTGGACACAACTGAGCGACTTCCCTTTCACTTTTCACTTTCATGTGTTGGAGAAAGAAATTGCAACCCACTCCAGTGTTCTTGCCTGGAGAATCCCAGGGATGGGGGAGCCTGGTGGGCTGCCGTCTATGGGGTTGCACAGAGTCAGACACGACTGAAGCAACTTAGCAGCAGCAGCAGCAGCATGGCTAGGGTTTCCCTGTGCTAATCACTCCTAAAGAAATATGTGGATACTGACAGAAGTGTACTTTAACACAGTATTCATTTACATAAGTACTCCACTATGTCAGTGTGATTGTGCAAAAGATAATTAAGACCTTAATTTCATGTAAATCATTACATTTTTTTTTTTTACTAAAAGTAATGTTTTGAAGTTGGAAACAATTTGGATGCACCTGTGTTTCTGAAAGAAGTTTCAATCTGAAAAGTTCTGAAATTAATTAAGTTTGAATACTTCCTTAAATACACAATTCACTTGCTTAAAAGTTTGCTCTTCTAGAGCTTGTAATATAAAAAGACATCAGAAAATTATCACCTTGCTGATGCATAGCAAGGGGACATCAAGCTTGGAGAGAAGCAGATTGACTGTAACAGTGTTGCACATAATACTAGTACCAATAGGAAATCAGGGGTGGGCTCTGCTGTTGGGTTTACACATTTTGCATGTGTGCTCAGTGACTTCAGCCATGTCTGACTCTTTGCAATCCAGTGAATGTAGCCCACCAGGCTCCTCTGTTCACAGGATTATTCTGTCAAATAAACTCGAGTGGGTTGCCATTTTCTCTTCCAGAGATTCTTCCAGACCCAGGCATCAAACCCGGGTCTCCTGTGGCTCCTGCACTGCAGGCAGATGCTTTACCACTGAGACACCAGGGAAGCCACATTTATACATTTTAGATACATTTATATTTATGGGAACCAAGAAAGTTTTGCTTAGAAATTCTTGAAAGATCACAGCTTCTACATATCCATGTGCTTTATTTTTTTTACTTAACAGTTACAATAAAAATGCATTAATATGCTTAACAGTTCTCTCCCTGTATGGCATCTAGTTAGTAAGCATGTGCTAATTCATGTAACCTATTATCCTTAGCATCCTTTGTCTGTAGTTCCACCTTTCAGAAGAATTGGTGTTGATTATACCAGTAGATGGTTGGATGGCATCACTGACTCAATGGACATGAGTTTAAGCGAACCCTGGGAGATGATGAAGGACAGGGAATCCCAGCATGTTGCAGTCCACAGGATTGCAAAAAGTCATGACTTAGCGACAGAACAACAAGTGGTATTTAAAATGTCCGTTCAAAATTTTATGGCTTGAAACAGCTCATCTTTTAATAACTAAGTCAATAAAACCAACTTAATTTAAATAGTGATGCTGTTTTTTAGGCCTGTGGAGTCATTACAATGAGTAATTCATAATTAGTATTTTATTGATGTCCATGCATCATGTTGCTGAGCATCATCAAGAACCTGTGATGATTGGTGGTAATTTGATAAACATTCAGAACTATTGCATTAATTATGTGCCTTCCAATTATATCTGAAGTGAATGAATATATATTAAAATTGTGGAGATGAATTTAAAGGATAGCTCAAATCTAATTATAAGACAGTCTTTTTTTCCCCTAATATTCTAATTATAACTTTCCTACTTATCAACTTTTAGATGAAATGAGGCTTATCTAAAATATGAAATTTGAATATTCATCATATGTAACAATCTCTTTTCTAAATTTTTTTTTTTATGTTGTTAAGCAGCTCAGTAGTGTCTGACTCTTTGCAACTCCATGGACTGCAGCATGCCAGGCTTCCCTGTCCATCACCAACTCCCAGGGTTTGCTCAAATTCATGTCCATCGAGTCAGTGATGCCATCCAACCATCTCATCCTCTGTAATCCCCTTCTTCTCCTGGCTTCAATCTTTCCCAGTATCAGGTTCTTTTCTAATGAGTCAGCTCTTTGTGTTAGGTGGCCAAAACACTGGAAATTCAGCTTCAGCGTTAGTCCTTCCAATGAATATTCAGGGTTGATTTCCTTTAGAATTGACTGCTGTAGTCCGAGGGATGCACAAGAGTCTTCTCCAGCATGACATTTCAAAAGCATCAATTCTTCAGTGCTCAGCTTCCTTTATGGTCCAACGCTTAAAGCCATACATGACTACTGGAAAAACCATTGCTTTGAGCAGAAGGACATTTGTTGGCAAAGTAATGTCTCTGCTTCTGAACATGATGTCTAGGTTGGCCATAGCTTCTCTTCCAAGGAGCAAGTGTCTTTTAATTTCATGGCTGCAGTCACTGTCAACAGTGATTTTGGAGCCCAAGAAAAGAAAGTCTGTCACTGTTTCCAATGTTTCCCCATCTATTTGGCATGAAGTGATGGGACTGGATGCCATGGTCTTAGTTTTTTGAATGTTGAGTTTTGAGCCAGCTCTTTTCATTCTCTCCTCTTTCACCTTTAAGAGGCTTTTTAGTTTGTTTTTGTTTTCTACCCTAAGGGTGCTGTCAGGTACATATCTGAGGTTGTTGGTATTACTCCCAGCAATCTTGATTTCAGCCTTTGCTTCATCCAGCCCAACATTTCTCATGATGTATTCTGAATATAAGTTAAATAAGCTGGGTGACAATAACACCCTTGACATATTCCATTCCCAATTTTGAACCAGTCTGTTTTTCCATGTCCAGTTCTAACTGTTGCTTCTTTACCTGCATGCAGGCTTCACAGGAGGCTGGTGAGATGGTCTGGTATTCCCATCTCTTGAAGACTTCTACACAGTTTGTGATCCACACAGTCAAAGCATTTAGCATAGTCAATGAAGCAAAAGAAGATGTTTTCTGGAATTCTCTTGCTGTTACTATGATTCAAAGGATGTTGGCAATTTAATCTCTGATTCCTCTGTCCTTTCTAAATCCAGCTTGAACATCTGGAAGTTCTAGTTCACGTACTGTTAACGCCTAGCTTGGAGAATTTTGAGCATTACTTTACACCTAGCATGTAAAATGGTAGTGATTCATTCAAAATAGTAGTCAATGTAATTTTTGCACAATGTGATAAAACAACAACAACAACAACAACAACAACTATAAAGAATATTTTAGACGAAGCTAAGAGGAGAAAAATGTCCATAAATGTGATGACTAGAAAAACCTTTAAATGATTTCACTAACTTTGCCTATGTGTTTCCCAGATGGCTCTGCTGGTAAAGAACTGGCCTGCCAGTGCAGGAGACAGAAGAGCTTTGGGTTCGATCCCAGGGTCAGGAAGATCTCCTGAGAAGAGCACCACAACCTATACCATTATTCTTGCCTGGAGAATCCCATGCACAAAGTAGCCTGGTGAGCTACAGTCCATGGAGTTGCAAAGAGTCAGACACGACTGAAGAGACTTAGCGGGGAAATTTTCCTGTGTTTATTTTAAAACCCTTATAGAAGTTATGTTAAAACTTTCTATGCTCAGTTTATAAATTAAAAGAATTACAATAGTAAAAATCAATATTTTTATAGATTAAAAATCCCTTATCAGTCAAGTCTATAAATACCTTCTTTCTTATAGATGAGGCTGGAGAAGGAAGAAAGGGTCATCCTTAGTCGGCACCATTTAAACTTAATTGGCGGAGTGTATTTTTGAATAGTCATTTTAATAAAGAATAACTGGAAAGACATATGCAAATATTTTCAATATGAATGAATCTGGAAATCTTGAAATGTCATTTCAATTTGAAATGACAATGTCTACAGAATGCAGGTGATGTATGTTTTCAGGATACTGTCTATAGGGCTTTAAAATCATCAGTGTTAGTTGCAGCTATCAGCTCATTGGTCACCCAAACATGTAGAGGATATCCTTGCCCTTGAACTCCTCCTGCTGTCTCCTTCTTCTGGCTAAATCTCTGAGATTGAAGGGTCACTGATCAGTCTTCACAGTCTTGAAAATACAGGGACTACTGTGCCCAGAGGAGGGAGAAAAGCTAAAATGAGAAAGAGGATAAGAGAGAAAGTGAATAAGAAGGGGAAGCAATAGAACACTGAAAATAAAATTCTCAGGGAACTAATCTTTATAAAAGTTTAAAAAAAGAGTTGTTTTATAGTGTACAAATAGAACCAAGAGTCATCAGTTACTAACTAGCCTTTACTAATTTCCTAAATTTATTTTAATCTACAATCAGGTTGTGGGGCTGGGAATTGGGGAATATGGATTCTTAACCATATTATTTAGATATTATAAACAACTGTTAAAAACAGGCCATTGAACTTTCTCCAAAATTAGGAGTTTCAGTAAATAAGCTTAAATCTCCTCACTAACTTCAAAAGTCGGTGCTTATGAAAATGCCTATGCAGCTATCACTCACTAAATACCATGGCTTATGTTTAGAATAGGCTTCCCTGGTGACCCACTGGTAAAGAATTTGCCTGCCAAACAGAAGATGCCTGTTAGATCCCTGGGTCAGGAAGATCCCCTGCAGAAAAAAATCGCAACCCACTCCACATTCTTCTCTGGAAAATCCCACGGACAGAGGAGCCTAGTGGACTACAGTCCAATTCAGTTCAGTCCAGTCGCTCAGTTGTGTCCGACTCTTCACCACCCCATGAATGGCAGCATGCCAGGCCTCCCTGTCCATCACCAACTCCCGGAGTTTACTCAAAATAATGTCCATTAAGTCGGTGATGCCATCCAAGCATCTCATCCTCTGTCATCCCTGTCTCCTCCTGCCTTCAAACTTTCCCAGCTTCAGGGTCTTTTCAAATGAGCCAGCTCTTCACATCTGGTGGCAAAAGTATTGGAGTTTCAGTCCAAGGGGTTACAAAAGAATTGGATATGACAGCAACTAAACCACAGAAATATATTTAGAGTAGTTTGTTACTCTTGCACTTATAAATCTTAATTCAGGAATATACTCCAAAGAATATACTCCAAATAGTGTCAAAAAGAGAAAACAAACACAACTGTATGACCTTTGCATCATGGATTTTGGTGTGCACTATGAGTGGTTGCATATTATAAATTAATTAACTATTTTTAATATTTAAAAATACAGTTACATCTTGTATTAGTGTCCTAGGTGTACCTGTAACAAATTACCACAAACGGGGTGACCTAAAACAAAATATATCTCTTCTCTCACAATTTATGAGACCAGAGGTCTGAAAGCAAGGTGTTAGCAAGGTTGGTTCATGTCAGAACCATACCCTATAGCATGTCACAACCTTCACCCCATAAGATTGTTTTAAGAATTAAATAGGAATAGAGCAATAAGTGTATAGAGCAATGCCTGCAAATACAACACACATTTTTGTTAAAATAAAAATAATATGAAAGCATTTTATAATTTATTAAACAGCTATAGACTAAATGCCTATTACACGTCAGCTGATGTTCTAGGTGGTGAGCATACAGCAGTTGGTAAAAGAATACAGATTGTAAAACCAGGTTTGTATCTATTGATTATAAGGGCAGCATAACTAGGCTGCAACAGTACATTGACCAAGGACTTCTAGATGTTCAAACTGGATTTGGAGAAGGCAGAGGAACCAGATATCAAATTGCCAATATTCACTGGATCACAGAAAAAGCAAGAGAATTGCATGAAAACATTTACTTCTACTTCATTGACTACACTAAAACCTTTGACTGTGTGGTCATGACAAACTGGAAAATTCAAGAGATTGGAATATCAGACCACCTTACCTACCTCCTGAGAATCCTGGGTGCAAATCAAGAAGCATCAGTCAGAACTAGATATGGAAAAGTGGACTGGTTAAAAATTGGGAAAGGAGTACATCCAGGCTGTATATTGTCACCCTGCTTATTTAACTTAGATTCAGAGTACACATCATGTAAAATTCCAGGCTGGAATCAAGATTGCCAGGAATAATACCAACAACCTCAGATACCCAGATGACCACCCGTATGCCCGAGAACAGAGAGGAACTAAAGAGCCTCTTGATGATGGTGAAAGAGGAGAGTGATAAAGTTGGCTTAAAACTAAACATTCATAAAGCTAAAATCATGTCATCCAGTCCCATCACTTCATGGCAAATAGATAGGAAAGCAATGGAAATAGTGACAGACTTTATTTTCTTGGGGTCCAAAATCACTGTGGACAGTGACTATAACCATGAAATTAAAAGATGCTTGCTCCTTGGAAGAGAAGCTGTGGCCAACATATATAGCATATTAAAAAACAGAGACATTACTCTGCCAAAAAATGTCTGTGTAGTCAAAGGTATAGTTTTTCCAGTAGTCATATATGGATGTGAAAGTTGGACTATAAAGAAAGCTGAGCACAAAAGAATTGATGCTTTTGAATTGTGGTGTTGGAGAAGACTCTTGAGAATCCCTTGGCCTGCAAGGGAATTCAACCAGTCAATCTTAAAGAAAATTAAGCTTGAATATTCATTGGAAGGACTTATCCTGAAGCTCCACTACTTTGGCCATCTGATGCAAAGAGCTGACTCATTAGAAAAGACCCTGATGCTGGGAAAGGTTGAAGGCATGCAAAGAAAGGGATGATAGAGGATAAGATGGTTGGATGGCATCACCAACTCAATGGCCATGAATTTGAGCAAGGCTCTGGGAGATGGTGAAGGACAGGGAAGCCTGGTGTGCTGCAATCCAAAGGGTCTCAAAGAGTCAGACATGACTGAGTGTTTGACTAACAAACTAGATGTAACATGAAGAAACTATCTGAACAAACCTCTAATTGCCTCACATTTGGCAATTTGTATCTTCATACTGTTTGATTTCAGTGAGATTTAGAGAAATGGAAAAGAACCTTCAAAGTTAGGCCTATGCTTTAAAACTGTTATTTTTTTTTTCATTTTTTTTGGTTTTATTTTATTTATTATTATTTTTTTTTGTTAATTTTAAAATCTTTAATTCTTACATGTGTTCCCAAACATGAACCTCCCTCCCACCTCCCTCCCCATAACATCTCTGTGGGTCATCCCCATGCACCAGCCCCAAGCATGCTGTATCCTGCGTCAGACATAGACTGGCGATTCAATTCTTACATGATAGTATACATGATAGAATGCCATTCTCCCAAATCATCCCACCCTCTCCCTCTCCCTCTGAGTCTAAAAGTTTATTGAAACCTTTCATCACAAGTCTCACAAATGTTTGCCAGATCTAAGAGCCTCCAGATCAGGTGTGCTAGAAGCCAGAAAATTTAGACAAAGTGACCACAAGCAGGAAGACCTACATATCAGACCTAAGTTTTAAGTTAAAGTTCCAGGCAACATTTTAAAGTCTTCATGGTTCCTCTCTTTCCTGTAATTTCATGCTGTTAGGTAGCTGACTCCAATCACTACCAGTCACTGCTCACTTAAAAATTGAGTCTGTTGTTCATTCTAAGTGAACTTCATGTGAGATATTAACTATATCTGAATATTAAGATTTCTTATATTTATTGAGTAAATAGCTTCATAAAATTGGTTGTGGTAATGATATGAATGATTTTGGTAATGATAACACTGATGGAAAAAGGAACTTCTAAAAATTGTTATTTTTATTATTGGTATGATGTATTATTACTATTGTCATTATTATTTTTATTATCACTTCAACATATGGCAGTGACCAATTTGATCTATGCATTAACTCAGCACCACATTTAAATCAGTTTCAATACTCTCAAATTCATAAATTATTATTATTTTAACCCTTTTATAAACTTTATGTTACCATCAAAATGTCCATCCATTATAAGATAGTAAGTGGTTTCTTCACTTCCATGTACAAATTTCCTATAATTGCTATTTCTTTAAGGTTCTCCAATTTAACAGGGTTTTGAAACGGTGCTCTGGTTTTTCAAATGGAAATTCCTTAATACACCAAATGTTTCTATGATATATGAATAATAGGCAGGCTGCTCATCTCTTGATAGAGAATTCTTGCATTTGTTGCAGAGAAAATGCCAAATGCCTCCATAACCACTAGGGACATTCTATCATGCTGGAAAATCCAACCAATGAATCCATAAGAAATCCCTTTAGAAAGACCTGTCTAAAGAAAATTATGCTTCTACCACGCCACCATGAGGAGACTGACTGTATGTCATAATTCTAGGTTACATATTCAGTCCTGTATCAAAGATTTCAATGAATTTGTAGACAGAAGGCTTGTGACAAGAAAGTAATAGAAACCATTCTCTTTGTGATTTAGACTTATGCAAAATATTTCAATACTATAGAGAAACTGAAAAATGTTTAAGTGCAAGCACTTACCATAACTTCCATTAGAGGCTACATTATTGAGAAGTTTTGCTAATAATATATTTGGAAGTAGCTGTTTAAAAGCAATACCTGTGTTTATGTAATCCAAAATTATGACTATAATGCAGTATCTAGAAAATCCTCTTATTACTCTAATTGCTAGTTGTGAGGTAAATGTGTTTAAGAGCACTATTGTTTCATCTTTTTCTATTTTATTATACTAAAAAAATTAAACTTTTATTTCAAAAGCCTGGGAAACAGTTCTGTTTTTTTTCTATGCCTGCTATATTCTCTGTAGGAAAACTTATAATAAAAGTAATAAATTAGCACTAAAACAATTATATGATTTTGTAGGACTCAGAGTGTTTTTAATGTGTCGAGAAAATAAATTTAAATGATATTAAAAAAAAAAAAAACCTCGAAATGTACTCTAATTTTATCATCTGGATGAAAGCCTGAGAAAAACATGAATGCCTTATGTTCAACTGGGCCGTGATCTCTCACATTGCTCAACTATAGTCTGACATAACGGGTGCAAGGAGCTTCCTTGCAAGAGCTGGCCCCTGGAGGATGTCTGATTATTTAATCCAGTGATGAAAGTGATTGTGTCACCCTTAATGGTAAGGAATGATGTTTCCCACATAGAGTGGGAGCTTTGAAGTCGTAGGATTTCAGTCCTGAAGTTTCCATGTGTCAGTTCTGAAAACTAAATGTAGATAAAAACGACAGCTGCACTAGAATCTCCAGGAATAGCCTGAGTCAGTAGCAAATGAACAGACATTCTGTTGGACATATTGATTTAGTTTGTAATTTTCCTGTTGCTTGTTAAAAACCAGAATGTACTCAGATCCTTCGTGTCTGTATCTCATAATATGCCATTGATCTTTTCACGAAAAAGCAGTTGCTCAGAATATCTCTCCACTCGAGCTTTTGCGTGAAGCATTGTTGGTTTCAAAAGCAAAGCTTAATAGAGATTTATGGATAGTTTTATTGGATGGACATTTGAATGAACGGAAGGCAATGAATAGGAAATTATTCCTACCAGGTTTCCAGGGTATTGTAATACAAATGTGAATCCGACCAAGATGAGTTGGGAATTGCTACCTGTAAATCCAGCCTTGTTACATGTGAGTAATGTACTCCTTTCATTCCACTGCTTTTGAAACTTTCATGCTCATGGATACTACTCTTGCTATAAAGAGTCCCTAGTTCCTTTGTGTTGCTTAAAAATAGCCTTTATCAGAAAAAAGAATAATTATAGAAAGGTAACAAGAGGAAGTAAAAGAAAACTTCAGAAAATAAATAACATAAAGGAGGTGCCATTGCAATTTATAAATGAGAAAAAAAGTTAGTATTTGCTGAGTGAATACTATGTGCACTGGGCTTCCCAGGAGGCTCAGCATTAAAGGATTTGCCTGCCAATGCAGGAGTTGCAGGAAATGTAGGTTTGATTTCTGGGTCGGGAATATCCCCTGGAGGAGGAAATGGCAACCTACTCCAAGATTGTTGCTTGGAAAATCTCAGGGACAGAGGAAGCTGGAGAACTACAGTCCATGGGGTTGTAAAGAGTTGGACATGATTGAGAGACTGAGCAGACACGCAAGCACTATGTGTACTATATGTGTGGGAATGAGGATGGGGAGCACAAATATGGGTAACAGATTTCCAGTGTTGCCAAAATTTAAACCATGAATTTAAGCAAATATTAAAAATTCAAACTGGAGATTTAAATTGGGGGAAAAAAAAGGCACAAAGAATGCAAAAAGGATGTGAGGTTACAATTACCCTGATAGTTAAGAGAGTTAGACACATGAGCATAAAAGTGTCCATAAAAAGCCTACAAGAGAGGATATGGACACTAGATGAAAAATGACAGGGTTGAGAGGGAGGCAGGTGTTTGGTGAGACAGAGCATTTCAGACAGATGAAATATTATATACAAGAATACAGGGCAGAGAGTCCAGATCAAGGCTCTGTGGTGACCAGATGAGCAGGATGGGAGAGTGGGAGGGAGGTTCAAGAGGGAGGAGATATATGTATGTTTTCCCCCTCTATTTGCCATGAATTAGCTGATAAGGACCATAAAGAAGGGTGAGTGCCAAAGACTTGATGCTCTCAAATTGTGCTGGAAAAGATTCTTAAGAGTCCCTTGGACTACAAGGAGATCAAACGAGTCAATCCTAAAGGAAATCAACCTTCAATATTCATTGGAAGAACTATTGCTAAAGCTGAAGCTCCAAAACTTTGGCTACCAGATGGGAAGAGCTGACTTATTGGAAAAGACCCTGATGCTGGGAAAGACTGAAGGCAGAAGGCAGAGGAGAAGGGGGTGGCAGGGGGTGAGATAGTCAGATAGCGTCACTGGCTCGGTAGACATGAATTTGAGCAAACTCTGGGAGATAGTGGAGAACAGAGGAGTGCTGCATTCCATGGGGTTGCAAACAGTTGGACATGACTTAGACACTGAATAACAACAACCGCATATCTGACTCTCTTTGTGGTATAGCAGAAACTAAAATGACATTGTAAAGCAATTATACTCCAAGAAAAAAAAAATAACCATTTTGGAGATAATAGACATATTAAACACAAACAAATTTTTGTATAGTAAGTATACCTCCAATAAAAGACTACATCATGTATGATACCATTTATACGAAATGTTCAGAAAAGGCATATATATGTGCATGCTAAGTTGTTTCAGTAATGTCTAAGTCTGTACCACCCTATGGATTGCAGCCTGCCAGGTTCCTCTGTCCATGGGATTTCCCAGACAACAATATTGGAGTGGGTTATCATGCCTTGCTACAGGGGTTCTTCTTGACCCAGGGATCAAGCCATGTCTCTTACAACTCCTACCTCCAATAAAGCTGGAAACATACAATAGAAAGGAAATGTATCATTAAGAAATAATAGTAAAACAAGATTTACTCTAAAAAGAGGAATAAGATGAATAGAAATGCTTGGGAAGCCTTCAATATACTACCTTGGCTTCAAAGAAATGTTTAAGAAACATTTGGGATAATCAATAGCTAGGCAATATTACTGTGATAATATGAGATCTCTTTGAGAGAGAAGATCAAATCTCAAGGTCATACTTTTTGAAATATACAGGGCCTTTGTCCAAAATAATGCCCTGTGATTACTTGGATTAAGAAAACTTTTCATAAATCTTCTTTATTTTGGCAAAAAACTAATTGCACAGTTCAGTAAAAATTACTACTTGTGATGAACTGAAAACTATATCTCTATTTGTGCTTCTTCAGTTGTTAATTTTGAACATGAGGAAAAGAAGCAAACTTTTGCCAGGGTCAGTGTGTTCACACACACTGAATATTATCCAATCAAATCCTCTTAGATTTCTACCACTCTGGGAGAGATAGAGGAGAGAGAATATGGCTTCCATCTTTTTCTGTAACCTTTTAAAATTAGTTCTCAAATGAGGCATAATTTTAACATTTTAAGTATTTTAACATTAAATTAGCTGCTGTTCTTATGTTTGATAAGTTAATTTTCAATAAATTTGCATATTTAGGTAGTTAGATTTAAAATTCCTATTAGAGGCCTAAAACTGGTATAAGTTTGAACTGAGATATAAATTCTCACAGCTATACTGGGAGTATTTTTAAAGATTAAGCAAATCCATACAATTTCTTCTTGTCCTATAACTCATGTTAGCTATTAGCTGTTTATCCAATGACTAAAACTTCTAGATATTTTAAGAAATGATCCTATTATAAAAGGAATGTGAATTGTTAAAGCTGAATTTAAAGAACATAACTTTTTTTCTACATTCCATGTGTCAGTTAAAAATCTGAAAAATATGAGACTTGTGAGTTTTCATTGAACTAATATTCTTACAGAATGGTTTAGAGATCTTTCTGATGGGGTATACTGACTTTATATTTTTGTCAGTAGCCACAATATCTGACTCTTTGGATTGAAAATAAAAAACAAACAAACAAAAAAAAAACTTAAATATTGTTATAAAAGGATACACTCTATGTTAAGAGGTATTAAATACACAATTAAGGGGAAAAATATCTGAGTTAGAGATCTTAGGTTTCAGTGTTTTTGCCATTGTTGTTTTGGTTTTTCTGATGTGCAAGCTAAATCCACACAAAATGTGTAGATAGGTGCTACAGATTGTATCAGTCTAATTTTTCCAGGGCCAGTGTCCATAGCTCTTTGGGTAGCAAGAAATGTAAACAGTCTAAAACTGCTGCTGAAGCAGTGTTAGACATTGTAAACGGACTGAACTTTATATGTAATTCATCTCATAATGAGGACAGATGTAAACCAACATGCGACATTACCCATGTGACATTTCCTCCATTCCCCACATAGACTGGGGAAGAACTCAGTGTTCCAGAGACGTTGGGACATCTGAAGATGGCCATAGTGTTAGGTATGAAGTTGTCCATGTGTATATCAGAGAACTAAGACATTCTGAGTATCAGGAGAGGCAGGCTGTAGGAGAGAACCTTCCTCCTGAGACAGGTCTGTCTGTCCTGGGTGGTCAGTCTAAATTGTAAGCCTTCCTGGGCTATCAGTTTTTCCAGAATGGATAATATCTCTGAGCTGTTAGTCTCTCCAGAGAGGCTTCTCTTTCCAGATTTTGAGTAGTGAGAATAGAGTTCTCAAAAAACAGACATTGTTCAGAGGGTGAGAAATAGAATAACCCTTATGTTTTTCCCACCGCTTATACTAGACCTGGAAACAAACTGTTTGTTTTGGCTTGAATCTGACTATGAGTTGAAAGTATGTAAAAAGAGTAATTGATAGGAAACTTAAAAAGCCCTAGTCTCAAAGAGAGGGGATCTGTTCTTTATTCCAGCTCTGCCAAAGACCAATAACTATCTTCTCCCCAACATGCAAGGAGTGGGGAGACTGATGAGAAACACAGCCTAGATGACATGGATTCTGTCTTATCCCCACCCCAGCCAGCCCTTCACTCACAGTCCTTTATGTTTTACTGTCCCTTAAATCCCTATCTTTTCTCCCAGGATCTTTGCATAATAAGGGCTGATGTGATGCAGAGAGCTAATTGATTGTGCTAATTGGTTGTATGGCTTGAGCTGCCTGTCATACCTTAGTGTCTATGTGAATTCGGGTAATTTAATTATCCAAACTAACTGCATTTCCTCTTGAGTAAAAAGAAATTAATAAGAGAATGAATCTATATCACAGTTTCTCATAAAAATTAAATAAGAAAGATCCATGTAACAAAGTGTCTGTCACACAATTAGAGCTGTCAATAAAATTAGCTCTGCAGTTCTTAACCAGGAAATGCTTAGGCTTGTTTCCTAACCAGGGACTTCCTTGGTGGCTTGGCGGTAAACAATCCACCTGCCAATGCAGAAGATGCAAGTTTGATCCCTGGTCTGGGAAGACATTGTTTTCTCAGAGAGATTAACTGAGGATGCAGTGTGTGTTAACTACCAGGCTAAGATGTCAGGAATTACCAGTGAGCCACCGTGTTAATGGTTTTCACTTTCATGAAGATTACTTACTATCCAGGAGGAGAGACAGACAATGAACCAATGAACCAACCACATACATGTAAAATTTTGACTGACCCTAATGCAAAAATGAAAAGTGCATAGCACTGTGTAGACATGTAACTTGGGAATCTGAGCCGAACTAGGTCATCAGGAGACTTCCATAAGGAAATATCCTTTGGGCAGTATAGCATAAACATTGCAAGTGTATAATCAGGGGCCAGACTGCCTGGATTGAAATCACGATTTTGCTACATATTAGCAGAGTGGCTTGGGTAGTTGCTTAGTCTCATTGACCCTCAGGTTCCTCATTCATCAATGCAGAGAATGATGGTGTTGGCCAATGGGGTTATAATGAGTATCTAAGGAGTCAATATTTGTAAATTACTTAGGACTGGCATAGAGTAGACACTATAAGCACTACTATTATTAATAATCTCAGTGCTATAATTATTAGATGCTGTGATTTGTAGATTACTATGGGTTAAGTAGTAAAAAGAAGACTTGAGGTGGGACAGAGGGAACAATTTCCTAGGGAATGGAGAGCAAAGGAAGTGTTGCAGGAAGAGGGATGAAAAGGGACAGAATGACAGATAGTGTCACAGGCCAGCATTAAGGACTCCTTGTCTGGTTACTGCAGAGAGCAAGAGTAGAGGAGGATGGAGAGGAAGCCACTGAAATGGTTCAGATGATTTAAAAAAATCTGGCTATTATAAACAGTGCTGCGATGCATGATACTGGATGCTTGGGGCTGGTGCACTGAGACAACCTAGAAGGACAGTGCGGGGAGGGAGGGGGATTCAGGTTGGGGAACACGTGTATACCTGTGGTGGATTCAGGTTGATGTATGGAAAAACCAATACAATATTGTAAAGTAATTAGCCTCCAATTAAAATAAATAAATTTATATTAAAAAAATCTGACTCTATAAAAGCAGTGGTTGAAGAGGTACTGAATTAATTTACTTGTTTTATCCTCACATGAATTAGGTGTGGGGAAAATAATATGAAATGGGATACTTTCAGTCTATATCACAAAACCTCTCTTAATTCTTAATCTCACTTCTAATTAAACAGTTTAGATGGAAAGACATTCTAGGACTCTAAGGAGGGGAAAAAAAGAAGAAGAAGAAAAAAAAAAAAACAACATGAGATGAAAGAATCCTGAGTCCCTCAGGGACTACGTGGAGCAAACTCTTGTTCCATCTCCCTGTTGATAAGGAATGATAACTGAGGTCAAAAAAAGGGTGCAAGAGGGCAGTAACCTCACCTACCCTGAATCACCAAGCAGTGGAATCCTACTCTCCTCCTCCCACTTGTGTCATTCCCATAGCGCCTGTCTACCTGCTATAGCGTCTTTACTTTGGAAATGATTAATGTAACTGAGTTCCTACTTATCCCTTCAACATTAGAGTTTCTGTCTTATGAAAGTAAAAGTGTTAGTCACTCAGTCAGGTCCTACTCTTTGTGATCCCATGTTGCAGCCCGCCAGTCTCCTCTGTCCCTGGAATTTCCCAGTCAAGAATACTGGAGTGGGTTGCCATTCCCTTCTCCAGGGGATCTTTCTGACCCAGGGATCAAACCCAGGTCTCCTGCACTGCAGGTGGATTCTTTACCATCTGAGCCACCAGGGAATCCCTAGAAAATAAAACTCTCGGACATATATAAATATATTCTATTTATATATTTATTTAGTTAGCTATTTTTAACTGTTGCAGTGGCCTTGTAGTAAGGTATCAAATTTAAATTACAGTTTTGAAAATTAAGCATGTTAATACAACAGGTTGAGAAATACCAGCTTATACCTTACCTTGACTCATCAACCATTAACATTTTGTTATTCACTCACACTGATAGAGAGGGGAATATAGATATAGATTTATTTATATATATATACATATACATATATATATATGAGTGACCATCAGGATACTACCTCCCTAAATATGTGGTATGATTTTCCCGAATATAAAAATAGCTTCTTTTCATAACAGAATAGCAGTATCACACTTAAAAATTAAGAGTCCATGAGTAATTTTTATTCAGTTTTCTTCAAAATGCTCTTTATGTTTTTCCTGCCCTCTTCTCCTAAGAGGAATTCAAGTCAGTTTCATGCATTTGATGTGTCTGTTGCCTCTTCCGTGTCTCCCACCCACCTCTATCCATTGTGACATGGAATTTGTAAATAAGTTTCAGCTGAATCCTTTGACAGAGTCATGTTATATGACAAAGTGTTAAGTAGAGCATTGGGGTAATAGAAACCTGGATTTTGAATTATATCACTTTCTGTCTGTATGACATTTGTCAGTTCATTTAATCTCTCTAATTCACTACTTTCTTTGCTTTAAAATGAGGATAATCGTCATAGTGATAGAAACAATGCCTAACCCATAGGCTAGTTATGAAGAGTAAACTATATAAGAAATGAAACAAGTTAATCCAACATTGAATTTAAGTAACACAAGATATAAAACTAATGAGGAGGATGAAGATGTGATGATAATATTGCACACATGCATGTTTCAGTCGTGTTCAACGGTTTGCAACCTTATGGACTATAGCCAGCCAGGCCCCTCTGTCCATGGGATTTTCCAGGCAAGAATCCTGGAATACAAGATTGCTGCTGCTGCTGCTAAGTCACTTCAGTCGTGTCCGACTCTGTGCGACCCCATAAACGGCAGCCCACCAGGCTCCCCCACCCCTGGGATTCTCCAGGCAAGAACACTGGAGTGGGTTGCCATTTCCTTCTCCAATGCATGAAAGTGAAAAGTGTAAGTGAAGACGCTCAGTCGTGTCTGACTCTTAGCGACCCCATGGACTGCAGCCCACCAGGCTCCTCCACTAATGGGATTCACCAAGCAAGAGTACTGGAGTGGGGTGCCATTGCCTTCTCCGATTACTGGTTGCCATTTCCTTCTCCAGGGGATCTTCCTGACTCAGGGATCCAACTCCCATCTCCTCATTTGCAGGCAAAGATTTTACTGCTGAGCCATCGGGGAAGCCGGAGGATGATATTATGGTTAGTGTAACTGTCATTTTGGGCAGGACTGTTGAGGCCCTGATGTTTTCCTCCTCTGATAAGGTACTAGTTTATACAGATAGTTGTCTTATTCTTCTTATCTCAGCATATCACATAGCTTTACTTTCAAAAGTGTCCCAATTGAACAATGATTTATATTATGCTCCCTACAGCGTGCGGGGAAACAGTTCCCTCAATAAAGCCTTATTTTCTCCCTGCTAAAAAGGAACTCCTGCTTAATTTGCTTAATTTGCCTTCCTCTCTCACTCTGACTCCCAACATGTCACATCACTGATGGAGCAGGCTTGACAACGTCCCCATACTTCCCCACCCACACATACTTTCTTTTTTTTTTTTTTTTTTTTCTCCTCAGTAAGAGGATTCTTTGTCAAGAGAGTCAGGTTTATCTTCCTTTTTTAATCTTTACTGATTTGTTTATTCATTTCATTATTATTTGTCATCTTTATTGTTGTATCACAGATCACTTAATATAATCATTTCAAACACTTTTATTTATTTAACAAGGTTCTTATAAATTCCTGTGGACATGTTCCTAACCAGCTCTCCAGTAACTATTCTCACTCCTCCGCAAACATTTACATTTTCCGTCTGCTTCCCCCTTCTCCAGGCATTCTCAGTCAAGTGAAGAAAGAACATTATGTAGACAAAAGAATAAAATTCTAAAAACAGCAACAATATAAAGCAGACCTGTACACCACCACAGTGACTAAGGAAGCACCCTGAACTTGGTGCAACTCAGGCTTAAAACGTCCCCATGTCCATGTGACTAGCATGGCCTCTGGTGGCTGATTCAGAGGTTCCAGTCAAATCTTGTTTTAAACTACATAGCTTCCCTGTCTCTCATAGCTAACTCTCAAAAGCTTTCTAGAGCAAAAATAGCAACTCCTGTTTGTGTAATTATCTTGTTCCAGGAAATTGAGAGCACCCATATGATGCTCCAGTTTCCCATAAGCTTTAAGGATTACTGTTGCGTTTTGATTTCTCTTTTTCTTACGTGCTTAGATGGTGGTGCTAAAATTAGGAGTAGGGGCAAAATGAGAAGTCACATAAATGCTTATTCTTAGATCTTATTTGCTATAAGGAAAGATCGTATTTCCTTCCTGTCAGGAAAAGCTATAATTAATATGTGACATTCTTAATAATTATTCTTAGGATGAGATACAAGTTAGGATAACCTACAAGTCCAAGTTTAGGAGCTGTACTTGTTTCCAGTCTTCCCCAGTGTACCCTTGATGTTGTCTGGCTGGGCAATGCATTGGGGAGCATTTATGGCAGGGTTGCAGCCATGACTCCCACTATCATGATCCATTTGCCTCACTTGTAGCCCTCCCTGTAGCCTACCCCTGCTTTCTCACTGCTGCTGCTGCTGCTAAGTCACTTCCGTCGTGTCCGACTCTGTGTGACCCCATAGAGGGCAGCCCACCAGGCTCCCCCATCCCTGGGATTCTCCAGGAAAGAACACTGGAGTGGGTTGCCATTTCCTTCTCCAATGCATGAAAGTGAAAAGTGAAAGGAAAGTCGCTCAGTCATGTCTGACTCTTCACGACCCCATGGACTGCAGCCCACCAGGATCCTCTGCCCATGAGGTTTTCCAGGCATGAGTACTGGAGTGGGGTGCCATCGCCTTTTTCACTGCAGAGACCTATATTTCCTATCCCTCACCCAAATATACCTATCTAGTACCTATTATTTTAGGAATGAGACAATAATGATATGGTTATTATAGTTGGAGAAGACTCTTAAGATTCCCATAGACTGCAAGGAGGCCAAACCAGTCAATCCTAAAGGAAATCAACCCTGAATATCCTTGGGAAGAACTGATGCTGAAGTTGAAGCTCCAATACTTTGACCTGATGTGAAGAGCCAACTCATTGGAAAAAACTCTGATGCTAGGAAAGATTGAAGGCAAAAAGAGAAGGGGATTGCAGAGGATGAGATGATTTGGTGGCATCACTGATTCAATGGACATGAACTTGAGCACACTGCCGGATATAATGAAGGACAGAGCTGCCTGGTGTGCCACAGTCCATGATGTCACAAAGCATCAGACATGACTTAGCAACTGAACAACAATATTATAGTTAGATAGGTAAATAATATTGGGGAACCAGGAATGTCATTCTTTTTCCATTAATTATAAGAAAGTTAATTGTCAATACATCAGAAAATAACAAATTAATTCATATTTTAGTCAACATATATATTTATTCACCATTAATGGACATATACAGCCAAATAATTTGATTTATTGTGTCAGCACAGAAACACTGGACATTTAGTTTATTGCTTTATTTGAATTGCATCCAAATTTAAATGGGCAAATCACATAACATATCAGGATTTTAATTTTTTTTTTTTTCCTGTAAAATGAGATCACTGGACTTAGAAACTTCCTTTGACTTGGCTTTACTAGAAGGTAAACCTAAACAGTCACATGTATTCACTTAACTTTTTGTTTGCAACAGATTGTGTCAATTTTAATCAAGGAAAAAAATAGGAAATGTTATTATTTGGGAGCATGAACATAATGTTGGAGACAAAATTTTTGCCTGCACAGTAACTTAATTACATATTTAAACTTACCTTAAGAATATACAGCCTTATAATTTGTTATTGCCTAATAATTATCTGATCTAAAATTGCAATGCAACCTTAATTTAAAAATTACTGCAGCAATTTAATTTTCAATGGGAAGGATAATTAATGGAAGACAGAATCTTTCTTAATATCCTATCATATATTCTGAACATTTCTGCTCAGTTTTATCCAGTTAGAATCATTAAATAAAATTTCAAGGAAATTAAAGTTGATAATTTCTTCTATTCAACTATGTTCAACATATGTGTAGTTCAACAAAAGAGTTAAAAAGAAGGCTAGACAAATGTCAATAGCTATTTTTTAAAGAGCAAATAAGAGGCTTGACAAAATGAGACATAGGAAAATGAATTTCTTGACAGGAGAGGTTGTTAAATATCTGAAAAATCTCCTAACAGTTTGTAGAACAGGAAGACTTTAAAAACAGGAGACATCTTTCTATCTACCCTATAGGTGATGGTTTGGGTGAGGTTATGACTAAAGGAAAAAACAATAAATCTGATGAATACAAATGGAATTTGCTAGCCCTGTGGGTTTGAGATTTATTTTGGAGGCTATGATAAAAATCAGATTTAAAAGTCATACCTCATTGTAAAAGCCAAGCAGAGAAAAATTTGATTTTGAGATATTTTTGAACAAAGAAAATGAAAGGAAATGATTGTCTACTTCACATTAATACAGTCTGTACTGTACACAAAACAAAAGAGATTTACATTCTTATAATCCCTGTAAAAGGGAATTATATGTGGGGAAAAGTTCAAGTCTATGTTGCTGGGAGATAAAAGTAGGGAACTGGTGAGAGAATTCCTCTGATAAAAACAGTCTTTGTTTAGTAGAATGTTTTGTTGGTCCATTTTGGTTATAGAACGTTAACACACAGAATGTCCCCCTAGTGGGCCAGGGGGCAGGAAAGTATATAGATTGTGAGGAAGAAATTTGTGAAGTGGACTGTAAACAAACAAAAATAAATAAATAAATACAGGGAGGGGTGGAGGGGAAAAGTAAATCAGAACAATTTATATCCCCAGGACCCGGACAAACAGGTGCTCTGCCAGACTCCTGGGCCTTCCTTGAAATGTTATAAGGCCCCTGCCAGTGTTCAAGACATGCCAGGTCTGCAGTTGTCTCTGTGCAACACTGTGAGTCCTGAGAGGGTTCTTTGTGGGTCTAAAGTCTTTTCATTCCCCTAATAGACTCTCTGACCCTTTCACAACCCCCTAAGTGATGTCAACCAGATGTCCAGAGGAGCTCCAGGGCTGAGATCTATGGGGTCATGTGGATTCTTGTGCATGGTTGGGTTTCAGGAGGGTGGCACAGTTTAGCAATGACTCACTGATCTCAATTATTTTCCTCCAGGATCACTAGAGATGAAGTCACCCATTCTAGATGACTCTGATCATACAGGCAATTCTCTTAATGCAGGGTTTAGGACCAATGACTTTCAAGTCCTGAAATTTGGCTTGAGCTATGAACTAGAGGGGGGCTTCTCAGGTGGCACTAATAGTAAAGAACTCACCTGCTAATGCAGGAGATATAAGAGACTTGGGTTCGATCCCTGGGTGGGGTAGACCCCTTGGGGAGGGCATGGCACCCCCCTCCAGTATTCTTGCCTGGAGAATCCCATGGACAGAGGAGCCTGGCAGGGTATAGTCCATAGGGTTGCAAAGAGTTAGACATGACTGAAGTGACTTAGCATGCATGCATGCACATGAGTGAGAGTGAGGGCAGGTGTTCAGGAGTCCTGCCTCCTGTCTACAGTACTGGAGAGCTTCAGGGATGGTAGGAGACATTCCTTACCCTGTGTGCCACCCTCTGTGGGCACCCAGGCAGTCACCTCACTGCAGCTGCAAGCTCTTGGCCACAGATTCTCCAGTCTTCCAAAGGTGGATACATTTATGTCCTCTGAATTGCTGAGACCACTGATGCAATGCAAAGCAGACCTTACATATGATAGACAAGCTCTGCTATCCTATCCTCCCAATCGGTGGTGACAGGTAAAAAAACAGATATGTGGTAAATATTGAAAGAGATCAAATTCAAGTAATATATTGACTATAGGCTATAGCAGCATTCCTCAACCTCTGAGCCATGGAGCTGTACTTCCTGTCAGATCAGCAGTGGCATTAGATTAGAAATAAAGTGCACAAAAATGTAACGGACTTGAACCATCATGAAACCATCTCCCCAAACCCTGGTCCATGGAAAAACCATCTTCCATGAAATGGATTCCTGGTACCAAAAAGGTTGGAGATCTGTTTTCAAGGGTTCAAGAGGAGATACATATGAAAAATGTGCTGTTGTGCTATTTAGATCGACTGCTATAGAATCCAGAAAAGTACATCTAAAAGTGCGTGCCTGTGTGTGTATGCTCAGTCATGTCTGACTTTTTTGCCACCCATGGACTGTAGTCCACCAGGCTCATCTGTCTTTGGGATTTCTGAGGCAGCAATACTAGAGTGGGTTGCCATTACTTCCTCCAAAGGATCTTCCTCACCCAGGGATTGAACCAGCATCTCCGGCATAGCCTGTATTGGCAGGCAGATTCCTTACCACTATGCCACCTGTGAAGCCCACAGTATATTTAACATGTCCCCAAATAAACTATCTTTTACATTTTCCTGCATAGTTTCGTTGAGACTTCTCTTTGTGGTCATCCCCAAAGCCTATAACAATTTTTGAAGGAATCATTCATGCCAGTGTTCGTAGATGGCACAAGGACTTACGCAGTGGTGTGTGTAATGATGAAGCCAATATTAAGTAAATTGATTCAGGGACGGCAGTTGTAAGAGGAGATATATTACCCCAATATAAATTGCACCTAAAGAGTCACAGGAATGTGGGGAATGCTGTTGCATTTTCTTACTACCATTTTCTTTTTATTTCTTTATTTTATTTTATTTTAATTTTAATTTTTACTTTATTTTACTTTACAACACTGTATTGGTTTTGCCATACATTGACATGAATCAAGCACGGGTGTACATGAGTTCCCAAACATGAACCCCTCTCCCACCTCCCTCCCCACAAAATCTCTCTGGGTCATCCCCATGCACCAGCCCCAAGCATCCTGTATCCTGCATCAAACATAGACTGGCAATTCTTTTCTTACATGATAGTATACATGTTTCAATGCCATTCTCCCAATTCATTCCACCCTCTCCCTCACCCTCAGAGTCCAAAAGTCCGCTCTACACATCTGTGTCTCTTTTGCTGTCTCGCATACAGGGTCATCATTACCATCTTTCTAAATTCCATATATATGTGTTAGTATACTGTATTGGTGTTTTTCTTTCTGGCTTACTTCACTCTGTATAATCGACTCCAGTTTCATCCATCTCATTAGAACTGATTCAAATGTCTTCTTTTTAATGGCCGAGTAATACTCCATTGTGTATATGTACCACAGCTTTCTTATCCATTCATCTGCTGATGGACATCTAGGTTGTTTTCATGTCCTGGCTATTATAAAGAGTGCTGTGATAAACATTGGGGTACATGTGTCTCTTTCTATTCTGGTTTCCTTGGTGTGTATGCCCAGCAGTGGGATTGCTGGGTCATAAGGTAGTTCTTTTTGCAATTTTTTAAGGAATCTCCACACTGTTCTCCATAGTGGCTGTACTAGTTTGCATTCCCACCAACAGTGCAAGAGGGTTCCCTTTTCTCCACACCCTCTCCAGCATTTATTGCTTGCAGACTTTTGGATCACAGCCATTATGACTGGTGTGAAGTGGTATCTCATTGTGGTCTTGATTTGCATTTCTCTAATAATGAGTGATGTTGAGCATCTTTTCATGTGTTTGTTAGCCACCCATATGCCTTCTTTGGAGAAATGTCTATTTAGTTCTTTGGCCCATTTTTTGATTAGGTCGTTTATTTTTCTGGAATTGAGCTGCAGGAGTTGCTTGTATATTTTTGAGATTATTTGTTTGTCAGTTGCTTCATTTGCTATTATTTTCTCCCATTCAGAAGGCTGTCTTTTCACCTTGCTTATATTTTCCTTTGTTGTGCAGAAGCTTTTAAATTTAATTAGATCCCATTTGTTTATTTTTGCTTTTATTTCCAGAATTCTGGGAGGTGGATCATAGAGGATCCTGCTGTGATTTATGTGGGAGAGTGTTTTGCCTATGTTCTCCTCTAGGAGTTTTATAGTTTCTGGTGTTACATTTAGATCTTTAATCCATTTTGAGTTTATTTTTGTGTGTGGTGTTAGAAAGTGATCTAGTTTCATTCTTTTACAAGTGGTTGACCAGTTGTCCCAGCACCAGCTGTTAAAGAGATTGTCTTTACTCTATTGTATATTCTTGTCTCCTTTGTCAAAGATAAGGTGTCCATATGTGTGTGGATTTATCTCTGGGCTTTCTATTTTGTTCCATTGATCTATATTTCTGTCTTTGGGCCAGTACCATACTGTCTGGCTGACTATGGCTTTGTAGTAGAGCCTGAAGTCAAGCAAGTTGATTCCTCCATTTCCATTCTTCTTTTTCAAGATTGCTTTGGCTATTCGAGGTTTTTTTTTGTATTTCCATACAAATCTTGAAATTGTTTGTTCTAGTTCTGTGAAAAATACAGTTGGTAGCTTGATAGGGATTGCATTGAATCTGTAGATTGCTTTGGGTAGTGTACTCATTTTCACTATATTTATTCTTCTGATCCATGAACATTGTATATTTCTCCATCTATTAGTGTCCTCTTTGATTTCTTTCATCAGTGTTTTATAATTTTCTATATATAGGTCTTTAGTTTCTTTAGGTAGATATATTCCCAAGTATTTTATTCTTTTTGTTGCAATGGTGAATGGAATTGTTTCCTTAATTTCTTTCTCTACTTTCTCATTATTAGTGTATAAGAATGCAAGGGATTTCTGTGTGTTGATTTTATATCCTGCAACTTTACTATATTTATTGATTAGCTCTAGTAATTTTCTGATGGAGTCTTTAGGGTTTTCCATGTAGAGGATCATGTCATCTGCAAACAGTGAGAGTTTTACTTCTTCTTTTCCAATTTGTTTTCCTTTTATTTCTTTTTCTGCTCTGATTGCTGTTGCCAAAACTTCCACAACTATGTTGAATAGTAGTGGTGAAAGTGGGCACCCTGTCTTGTTTCTGACTTTAGGGGAAATGCTTTCAATTTTTCACCATTGAGGATAATGTTTGCTGTAGGTTTGTCATATATAGCTTTTATTATGTTGAGGTATGTTGCTTCTATTCCAGCTTTCTGGAGAGTTTTTATCATAAATGGATGTTGAATTTTGTCAAAGGCCTTCTCTGCATCTATTGAGATAATCATATGGCTTTTATTTTTCAATTTGTTAATGTGGTGAATTACATTGATTGATTTGCGGATATTGAAGAATCCTTGCATCCCTGGGATAAAGCCCACTTGGTCATGGTGTATGATCTTTTTAATGTGTTGTTGGATTCTGATTGCTAGAATTTTGTTGAGGATTTTTGCATCTATGTTCATCAGTGATATTGGCCTGTAGTTTTCTTTTTGTGTAGCATCTATGTCAGGTTTTGGTATTAGGGTGATGGTGGCTTCATAGAATGAGTTTGGAAGTTAACTTTCCTCTGCAATTTTCTGGAAGAGTTTGAGTAGGATAGGTGTTAGCTCTTCTCTAAATTTTTAGTAGAATTCAGCTGTGAAGCCGTCTGGACCTGGGCTTTTGTTTGCTGGAAGATTTCTGATGACAGTTTCAATTTCCGTGCTTGTGATGGGTCTGTTAAAATTTTCTATTTCTTCCTGGTTCTGTTTCAGAAAGTTGTACTTTTCTAAGAATTTGTCCATTTTTTCCATGTTGTCCATTTTATTGGCATATAATTGCTGATAGTAGTCTCTTATGATCCTTTGTATTTCTGTGTTGTCTGTTGTGATCTCTCCATTTTCATTTCTAATTTTATTGATTTGATTTTTCTCTCTTTGTTTCTTGATGAGTCTGGCTAATGGTTTGTCAATTTTATTTATCCTTTCAAAGAACCAGCTTTTGGCTTTGTTGATTTTTGCTATGGTCTCTTTTGTTTCTTTTGCATTTATTTCTGCCCTAATTTTTAAGATTTCTTTCCTTCTACTAACTCTGGGGTTCTCCATTTCTTCCTTTTCTAGTTGCTTTAGGTGTAGAGTTAGGTTATTTATTTGACTCTTTTCTTGTTTCTTGAGGTATGCCTGTATTGCTATGAACTTTCCTCTTAGCATTGCTTTTATAGTGTCCCACAGGTTTTGGGTTGTTGTGATTCTAATTGTGGATATAAAGTCAGGCACTGTGGTAGACAGGATTCTCTTGCTCTTGTGTTATCCCTTTCCTTTTGAGTGTAGGTGGAATCTTTGAAACTATGGAGATATCAATTCTGCGATGGGGTTCAATTATTTGGTGAAAGGGAAATTGTCCTGGGTAAGCTTGACACAACAGGTGAGTCCTTTAAAAACTGTATGTTTTATCAGGCTGGATGAAGAAGACAACCTCAGAGAGCAGGGCTTTGGCTATCAAGGAAGAAAGCAAACATCTATTTTGTTAATTGTTTATGGGAGCCAAGTGGCAATGAATCCATCTAGGTAGTCTCTTAGAGCTAAGAGCATTTTGTAGCCAACAGTTGTGGCAGGAAAAAAAGAGATCTCAGTCCTACAACCACAAATAAATGATTCTGCCATCATCATTTATCAGTGAACCTGGAAAAGATCCCTGGGCCCAGATGAAAACCACAGTTCCTGCCCAAACCTTTATTTCAGCCCATCTAGATCTTCAGCAGGGATTCTGTGGTGGCCCAGTAGTAAAGAACACGCCTGCTAATGAAGGAGATGTAGGTTCCATCCCTGAGTCAGGAAGATCCCCTAGAGAAAGAAATGGCAATCCATTCTAGTATTCTTGTCTAGAGAATCTTGTGGACAGAGGAGACTTGGAGACGACTGAGCAACTGAGCACACATATACAGACCTTCAGAATAAATCCAGTCATACTGTCCCTTGACCTCTGACCTTTGGAAATTGAGAGATAAAAAATTTGAGTTGTTTGAAGTTGCTAAGTTTGTGTGGCAATTCTGCAGCAATAGAAGACGAACACTCTCAGAAATAGCACAATGACAATAAAGTCCATGAAGCGATGATTCCTGGCCTTGAACAGAAAAAGATGGTGCCTAGATGCTAAAACAAATCTTCAAGTGTTCTCTTTAGTCATTGAACAAATATCCATGTCCCTCATCTCTATGGTTATTATAATCATTCATCAATAAATCACTATACTTCACCTTGGCCAGTGGCTCATCTGGTAAAGCATCCACCCACAATGCAGGAGACCTGGGTTTGATCCTTGGGTTGGGAAGATACCCTGGAGAAGAAACGGTTACCCACTCCAGTATTCTGGCCTGGAGAATTCCATGGACTATATAGTCCATGGGGTCGCAAAAGAGGCAGACATGACTGAACGACTTTCACTTCACTTTAACATATGTTTAAAAAATCACATTTTTCATATTGACAAGGTCTCTGTCAAAAATATTTGCCCACGCCCATGCATACCCAGGTGGCTTAGACAGTAAAGAATCTGCCTGCATTGCAGGAGACCTGAGTTTGATCTCTGGGTTGGGAAGATTCCCTCGAGGATCTAGTTTTCTTAGCTGGAGAATCCCATGGACAGAGGAGCCTAGTTAGCTATAGTCCGTGGGTCATTAAGAGTCAAACAGGACTGAACGATTGGGCAAACAATGCATACCCTATGAATGTCACTGCACCCTGAACATGTTTCTTGCTCTGATGATACATCTTTGCATTAAGACACAATTTAAGTTGAGTTTTGTGTTACTTGCAGGTAAAGGTATATTAAAAGATAAACCAGTATTATTTAAATTAAGGTATTATAGATGATTTAACTCTCAATTTTCCTGTGATGAATATTCAATCAGTGATCAACAATATTTTCTTCAGATTTTTTCAATCTAGTTATGTAGCACAGTAGAATGTAGGTATTAAATTATCTTTTATATACATCAAAATAAATATGCTAAACATATTTTCAGAATATGGAGGATTAATAAAAAACTTTGCAGTTCATTGTGTGTTTATACATGTATGTAACATAATATACTCATATACTTATATAAGTCCAGTTATTCTTAATAGCTAATTGTATGAATTACTTTAAAATTTCACATTCATCACATCTATAGTTCTGTATATTTTATAAATACATGTAAAACACTGATAGACTACAAAATATTCCTAAATGCTTACTTTTCATAAATGAGAATTTTAATCAGTGATATATTTTCCACACACATTTTCAATAATGAAAAATTTTCAAATTCTACTTTCAAAATAATATAAGCATAAGCAAATATATGTATATATATGGTCTCTATAGCACAAGTCTCTGAGATATTGCCTCATATTTATTATTAAAACATTTACATATTGAAGAAAACATTCTAAAATAAAATTGCTACTTATATTTGTGAGAGCCCTTTGTCTTCATAGTAAGAGTCAAAAAGTATGGGAAATGTCTTTTTTTTTTTTAAGTGTTACTTATGTTTATAACTGACATGTAAGTTCTTTCTTATCAACAGCCCCAGATACCAGGCTCAAAACTGCATCCTTCCACAGTCCAATGACTACCAGTATTTTTCCAACCTTTATTCCATTGATTGATATTTGTTTATCAGCATTTGTTAGCTTGTTTATTTATTAACTGACTTGACCAGGCATTTACCTGGCCAAGTGAGACATCTGTGAGATATCTGGAGAATGTTTATACAGTTTTTAAATACTAAGGAGCTTTAAGTGAGCCTAAAATATACTTTGTGCTATGTCATATCTTTTAATTCATATTTCATTTTTTAAAAATTAGATATAAATTATATATCACTAAAATTTCTTCAGTGATCCTGCTAGAGTTTATCCTATCCTAAATATGCATGATATAACTAGTGTATTTGGAAAACTTCAGATCAGGCCTCCATGATTGTTATGATATGATGAGTACCATCCTAAGCAAAGGAGTATACAACACAGTGCAATAAATTTAGGTACAGATAAAAACAACAATGATGTAAGTCAACAGGATAGGATTTCCTTAGGAAATATATGATTATGAGCTCTAGTCACACTTTAGAAGATAAGTGCTGTGAATGAACACGTGGAAATCATCACAAATGTTCTCTGATAAAGACGGGAAGTTGCCTTTAATCATGGAAGGAGTATGGAGACATGCAGAAGAGAAGACACTCCAAATGGACAGATTGTCATGGTAAAGGACCAGTCATGGAAATGCATATGAGAGATTGTGAGACAGTCAACAGACCACTGAAAAGGATGGGAGGCTAGTGTCAGAAAGCAGGCTGAAGCCAGGCCTGGGGTTTTGACTTGTAGGATCTAGCATGAATGTCTTCTTTAGAGATGGATTCTTTCAAAAGCTTGAAATGCTCAAACTTTCTGGCCACAGAGGTGCCTCTTGAGATACAGCAACAACTAAATATATCCAGGGAGACGTTATAGGGGAACCAAAATAATGAAATGAAGATGTGGTCAATATCAGATTTATTTATTCAAAAGCTTAACCATACTCATGACTCAGCTTTCAACATTATCAGAATGTTTTCCCATTCAGTAGCACATACATATGTGCTTCACTTGTTTTTAAGAGGAGGCTTGAGTTTAAACAGACTTATTCATTTTTACAATATCAGGAATAACTTGATATGTAAGCAACTTGCTGTATGTTCCCAAGTTCAAATTGCTTGTGTCACCTTTTCCTTTACTAGTTAGGTAAAATAGGCTTAAATCAACTATCAGTGTATGATGGGAATGGGGAAAAATACTGTATTTCCAATGTCCCTAGAGATTTCCAAGGATTTGAAAGAAGACTTGCCTACACATTTTTCCTAAGTGCCTCAATCTCTACACTTATACATTTGTTTCTCTCTCTCCCTCCTGGATTTTTTCCTCTTGTACCTATAGTCTGTTTCCTATTTAATGTCACTCTCCAGAAGTCACTTTTTCTTCATTGTGTCATTTTCTGTAAGCCATTTGCTTTCAAGGACCATGGACTCAAGGCTGTGTATATGCCAGACTTCAGTGAACATTGAGGGCAGTCAAAGAATTTCACAGAAGTTTGGCAAAGCAACAATCTAATGCTAAATATTTAAGAATGTGTTCTTAAAAGTACCTCAAACATTTCCGTCTCCAAAAGATTCTCCCTGATCATCACTTTAATTCAAGTCACAATTTCCCACCACTACCACTACCTGATGTTGTTCAGTTGCTCAGTTGTGTTCAACTCTTTGCAACCCTGTGGACTGCAGCATGTCAGGCTTCTCCGTCCTTCACCATCTCCTGGAGTTTGCTCAGTCATGTCCGTTGAGTCAGTGATGCCATACAACCATCTTGTCCTCTATCATTCCCTTTTCCTTCTGCCTTCAATCTAACCCAGCATCATGCTACTAATAATCAACATATATGGAGCAGTAGACTAGTAGCAATAATAATACAATAAAAAACAATTATTGACATTCTATTTGGGTAATTAATATCCACATCATACTAGTGATGTAAGTGCTTGGATATCTCCATTTTGAAGAGAGGACAGTTCCAGTTCCAGTTCAGTCCCTCAGTCGTGTCCGACTCTTTGCCACCTCATGAATCGCAGCATGCCAGGCCTCCCTGCCCATCACTATCTCCCGGAGTTCACTCACATTCACCTCCATCGAGTCCATGATGCCATCCAGCCATCTCATCCTGGGTCGTCCACTTCTCTTCCTGCCCCCAATCCCTCCCAGCATCAGAGTCTTTTCCAATGAGTCAACTCTTCCCATGAGGTGGCCAAAGTACTGGAGCTTCAGCTTTAGCATCATTCCTTGCAAAGAAATCCCAGGGTTGATCTCCTTCAGAATGGACTGCTTGGATCTCCTTGCAGTCCAAGGGACTCTCAAGAGTCTTCTCCAACACCACAGTTCAAAAGCATCAATATTTTGGCACTCAACTTTCTTCACAGTCCAACTCTCACATCAACACGTGACCACAGGAAAAAAAAAATAGCCTTGACTAGATGGACCTTAGTCGGCAAAGTAATGTCTCTGCTTTTGAATATGCTATCTAGGTTGGGCATAACTTCTCTTCCAAGGGGTAAGTGTCTTTTAATTTCATGGCTGCAATCACCATCTGCAGTGATTTTGGAGCCCAAAAAACTAAAGTCAGCCACTGTTTCCACTGTTTCCCCATCTATTTCCCATGAAGTGATGGGACCGGATGCCTTGATCTTTGTTTTCTGAATGTTGAGCTTTAAGCCAACTTTTTTACTCTCCTCTTTCACTTTCATCAAGAGGCTTATTAGCTCTTCTTCACTTTCTGCCATAAAGGTGGGTGGTGTCATCTGCACATCTGAGGTTATTGATATTTCTCCCGGCAATCTTGATTCCAGCTTGTGTGTCTTCTAGTCCAGCGTTTCTCATGATGTACTCTGCATAGAAGTTAAATAAGCAGGGTGACAATATACAGCCTTGACATACTCCTTTTCCTATTTGGAACCAGTCTGTTGTTCCATGTCCAGTTCTAACTGTGGCTTCCTGACCTGCATACAAATTTCTCAAGAGGCAGGTTAGGTGATCTGGTATTCCCATCTCTTTCAGAATTTTCCACTGTTTATTGTGATCCAGAGAGTCAAAGGCTTTGGCATAGTCAATAAAGCAGAAATAGATGTTTTTCTGGAACTCTCTTGCTTTTTCCATGATCCAGCATATGTTGGCAATTTGATTCTCATTCTTCTGCCTTTTCTAAAACCAGCTTGAACATCAGGATATTCACAGTTCACGTATTGCTGAAGCCTGGCCTGGGGAATTTTGAGCATTACTTTACTAGCATGTGAGATGAGTGCAATTGTGCAGTAGTTGGAACATTCTTTGGCATTGCCTTTCTTTGGAATTGGAATGAAAACTGACCTTTTCCAGTCCTGTGGCCACTGCTGAATTTTCCAAATTTGCTGGCATATTGAGTGCAGCACTTTCACAGCATCATCTTTCAGGATTTGAAACAGCTCAACTGGAATTCCGTCACCTCCACTAGCTTTGTTTGTAGTGATGCTTTCTAAGGCCCACTTGACTTCACATTCCAGGATGTCTGGCTCTAGATTAGTGATCACATCATCATGATTATCTGGGTCGTGAAGATTTTTTGGTACAGCTCTTCTGTGTATTCTTGCCACCTCTTCTTAATATCTTCTGCTTCTGTTAGGTCCATACCATTTCTGTCCTTTATCGAGCCCATCTTTGCATGAAATGTTCCACAAAGAAGTACAAAGAGATGACTTTTTCCAAAATCTCATTACAAGGGACCACAAAATCTCATTACAATGAGTGGAAATTAGAAAGCAGATTTCAGATCATGCTATTGTATTGACCACACTTCACAGTTATACCATATTTCTGGGCAGGGCTTACTCAAGAGTATATGCTGCTGCTGCTGCTAAGTCGCTTCAGTCATGTCCGACTCTGTGAGACCCCATAGACATCAGCCCACCAGGTCCCCCCGTCCCTGGGATTCTCTGGTCAAGAACACTGGAGTGGGTTGCCATTTCCTTCTCCAATGCATGAAAGTGAAACGTGAAGGTGGAGTCGCTCAGTTGTGTCCAACTCTTTGTGACCCCATGGACTGCAGCCTACCAGGCTCCTCCATCCATGGAAGTTTCCAGGCAAGAGTACTGGAGTGGGTTGCCATATGGCTGTAAGCAAACATCTTTGGTGTATGTACATATAAGCAATTAGATATTTTTAATGTGTTAAAAATGCATGGGGGTTTCCTAGGATGTGCTAGTTGTAAAGAACCCACCTGCCAATGCAGGAGATATAAGAAATGTAGGTTTAATTCCTGGGTTGGGAAGATCCCCTGAAAGAGGACATGGCAACTCACTCCAGTATTCTTGCCTGCAGCATCTCATAGAAGAGGAGCCTAGTGGGCTACAGTTGACAGGGTCACAAAGAGTCAGATACAACTGAAGTGACTTAGCATAGCATGATACAAAAATGCATGGACCCATGCAGGATAGAGTGATTTATTAATGAGGATTTAAAATAATGAATAGAAAGATTCTTTGTATCGTGCTAAACTATCTTTTCCTATTCAGGCCCAGGGACCTTCTATTCTTTTTTTTTTTTTTTTTTTTAACTATCAAATGTGGCATTTTTTGCTAATTCTATTACTCCCATCATTTGAAAAAGGTAGCTATATCACCATTACACTTAATGACATGAATTTTTTCAGGTTGTCTGAATTGAAACAACATGAACATTTTTGGCTTTTTGGTGCCTTAAAACTACTTAATGCTGTGTCACGCACTGTGCCATAATGGATACTGACTTCAAATGACTCCCTCAAATGTTGTGATGTGCTTCATTCATAATGACCACAAATGCAGTCTTACTCAGAGTATGCAGGAAAATTTGAATGATAAATAGTCTGCTGGTGATGTTGAATTTACCATTGGGAGGACACAGTGTAAATGGACAAGCTATTCTCTTGGACAAATTAGACAATAGCAGCATTTGTAAACTATAACCTCTTTTGACATGGACATACACTACTTTTCTGCAAATCATGGAGGAAAGTGATGAAGACTAGATGAGGGGACTAGAACACTAGAAAAATAGTCCCATTTATCCAAGTAATGTCCATTCCTTATCTAGCTCAGCTTGTGACATAGCTGGAAAAGCATGACACCATATTAATCAGAGGCAAGATAGGGATTGGGGGCAGTAGGAGAAGGGGACGACAGAGGATGAGATGGCTGGATGGCATCATCAACTCAATGGACATGAGTTTGAGTGAACTCCGGGAGTTGGAGACGGACAGGGAGGCCTAGAGTGCTGTGATTCATGGGGTCACAAAGAGTTGGACACAAGTGAGCAGCTGAACTGAACTGAACTGAATTGTACTAAACATAGATGACATTGTTTGGAAGAGCTTGTTGATGTTTCAGAGTGACAAGAACTGCCTGACAGGGGTCAAAGAGCCTGTGGTGGGAATGACTGAATGGTCCTCAGTGACAGTGTTGGATGAGCTTAGGCTAAAGGGTGTCTGCTGCTTCTTCAGCCACCCTTGAGTGTCCTGTGTGTGTGTTAGTCACTTAGTCATGTTCAACTCTTTTCGACCCCATGGAATGTAGCCCGCCAGGCTACTCATGTCCATGGAATTCTCCAGGCAGAAATACTGGAGTGAGTTGCCACTTCCATCTAAGAGGATCTTCCTGACCCAGGGGTCAAACCCAGGTCCCCTGCATTGCAGGCAGAATCTTTGCCATCTGAGCCATAGGAAAGTTCCCTGGGTTCTCTGGTCAAAGGCAGCATTTCAGTTGGAATGAGTAAAAACAATTTCAGCATTTCAGTTTCTATGAATGAGTAAAACCGGTCACCTAAACCTACACATGCAATGCAAGCCCCAGGGTCAGTAGTGAATAACCAGTAACCCAGAGCCTTGCATTCTCTCCGTTAGTGACAGTCACACAAAATCAGCAACATCCTGCATCAAGGAAGAGGCATTGAGGTTAGGAAGCAAAGCTCCCAATAAAGTTCCCTAAGGAGACTTAAGACTATTTTTCATAGCCTCAAACTTTCACTATCATCTGATATATGATTGTTAAAAACAAAGAAGATAACTAATAAAGAAAAATCCAACCTGAAAAAAATAATACCTCAAAATTATATTGAACATATTCCATCGTAAAAATGTGTTAAAATCATTGCCTAATTACAATAATAAATAGATAAATTGATAACAGTTGAGTAAGAAATAAATGAATGAATACAGGCACCAGGATTCAAAACAGTTTTCTAACTACTACTCCAAATCTATTTGAAGGAATCCATGTTGCAGACATCAGTAATTCTTCTAATGCTCATTGACAAAGAACAATATATAATTTAGTCTTTCTAATATTTCTAACGGAGCCTGTCTTCCCTCAACTGTTTACCACATTCCCCATATTTCAGTTATACAGTAAGCAATTATTCTATGCTATGTCAATATATTTGCTATTTTTATTTACCACAATAAAATGTCACTTCTCTCTTCAGATGTAGATTTGCCATTAATGAATGCTTTTGTCCTTACATCTACCATCATTATACTCCGTTGTGGGTGAAGTGGGGCTTCCCAGGTGGCTCTAGTAGATTCTTTAACAGTAGCAGGAGATGTAAGAGACACAGATTTGATCCCCCGATGGGGAAGATCCCCTGGAGGAGGGCGTGGCAATCCACTCCAGTGTTCTTGCCTGGAAAAATCCCATAATCAGAGGAGCGTGGTGGGCTACAGTCCATAGGGTGGCGCAGAGTGGGACATGACTGAAGAAACTTAGCAGGTAGAACATGGGTGGGGTAATGGAGGAGGAAACTACGATCCCTGAGGATGTTTTTGATGTTAACAAAGATAAACACTAGGTGAATATCAGGGTTTTATTTTTTACTGTTCCACTTAAGAGTTACTTCTGCTGGCAATGAGACAATGTCTTGAATTCTATTTAAACAGAATACAGGTCTTCTAAATTCATATCATTTTTTTTAAGATAGTGTATAGCTGGTGGATATTAGATAAATTTTCTGCTCAAAACAAGATTTGTATCTTTTTTTATCAATCATTTCCCCCCTAATATTGAGTTCAATGGCCAAAAGAGAAAATACTTCAAGAAGATCCCACTAATTAATAAATGAGTCATCTTCAATAAATAAAGTATATCATCTACTGAAATAATATTAAAATGTCTAAAGGATTTTGGGAGAAAGTATGTCTTAATCATCGTTTAGCTAATATACTATCTTGACACCTGGTAAGCACATAATGAGCACTGGATCATGGCTGATGAATGACCAGCTTTGCCTGGAAAATCCCATGGACGGATGAGCCTGGAAGGCTGCAGAGCCTGGGGTCACTAGGAGTTGGACATGACTGAGGGACTTCACTTTCACTTTCACGCATAGGAGAAGGAAATGGCAACCCACTCCAGTATTCTTGCCTAGAGAATCCCAGGGATGGAGGAGCCTGATGGGTTGCCATCTATGGTGTCACACAGAGTCGGACACGACTGAAGCATCTTAGCAGCAGCAGCATGTCTTAATCATCTTTTAGCTAATACACTATCTTGGCACATGGTAAGCACATAATGAGCAATGGATCATGGCTGCTGAATGACCAGGTAAACAAAAGATTCACATGGCTTCTGTAATACTTTGCATTTTTTGTTTTAAATATCACTTTTCTTGGCAAAAAGTAAAATCCTTGTAATAATATGTTTTCTTTTTTTTTTCTCTTCTTTTTTCTTTTCCTCTTTATTTTTTCTCCTTTCTTCCTCCCTCCCTTCCTTCCTTTTTTTCTCTCTTTCTTTTATTAAAGCTTTTGTGCTGATTTCCTTTAAGCCCATATATCATTATGGAAAGTTGAGAAGAAAATAACATTAGTGTGTTTAATTGAGGAAAGCTAGGAGTTGGTTTCTATAATCTATAAACCTGAAGCTCTGTAAAAAATTGAGTGTTTTTTTCTAATATTTTGGAAACTCTAAAATATAAATTTTAGATATGTATGTGTGAGTGCTCTGTTGTTCAGTTGTGTCCAACTATTTGCAGCCCCATGGACTGTAGCTTGCCAGGTTCCTCTGTCCAAGGCTCCTCTAGGCAAGAATATTGGAGTGGGTTACCATTCTCTACTCCAGGGGATCTTCCCAACCCAAGCGTCGAACCAACCTCTCTTGTGTTGCCTACCTCAAGCCAAATCGCATAGAGAAGGAGCACTAGAACTGCAGATACATTTCAAAAGGCATATTGTTCTGCTTACAGTAAGCATATTCAGCAGTTCTCATGCCTATCATTTTATGAAAATTAAAATAACTTCCTAACTCAATACAATGTAGGTATGCTGCAGACTCTTTTAGTAATCTTCTCAGCAAAAAGTTTTTCATCATACTACTCTTTGATTTAGACAATAGCAAGTCTCAGGCCCAGGAGTGGTAGATGTCCCCATTCTCTTTGCCAGTGTTTGGGCATGCCATGGCATTCTATCTATTAGAATATGTTATATTTAACTTATATGCAGAGTACATCATAAGAAACACTGGGCTGGAAGAAGCACAATCTGGAATCAAGATTGCTGGGAGAAATATCAATAACTTCAGATATGCAGATGACACCACCCTTATGGCAGGAAAGTGAAGAGGAACTAAAAAGCCTCGATGAAAGTAAAAGAGAAGAGTGAAAAAAATTGGCTTAAAGCTTAACATTCAGAAAACAAAGATCATGGCATCTGGTCCCATCACTTCATGGGAAATAGACAGGGAAACAGTGGGAACAGTGTCAGACTTTATTTTCGGGGGCTCCAAAATCACTGCAGATGGTGATTGCAGCCATGAATTTAAAAGACGCTTACTCCTTGGAAAGAAAGTTATGACCAACCTAGATAACATATTGAAAAGCAGAGATATCACTCTGCCAACAAAGGTCCATCTAGTTAAGGCTATGGTTTTTCCAATAGTCATGTATGGATGTGAGAGTTGGACTGTAAAGAAAGCTGAGCGCCGAAGAATTGATGTTTTTGAACTGTGGTGTTGGAGAAGACTCATGAGAGTCCCTTAGACTGCAAGGAGATCCAACCAGTCCATCCTAAAGGAGGTCAGTCCTGGGTGTTCATTGGAAGGACTGATGCTGAAGCTGAAACTCCAATACTTTGGCTACCTCATGCGAAGAGTTGACTCATTGAAAAGACCCTGATGCTGTGAGGGATTGAGGGCAGGAGGAGAAGGGGACGACAGAGGATGAGATGATTGGATGGCATCACCAACTCGATGGTCGTGAGTTTGAGTGAACTCTGGGAGTTGGTGGTAGACAGGGAGGCCTGGCGTGCTGCAATTCATGAGGTTGCAAAGAGTCAGACACGACTGAGTGACTGAATTGAACTGAACCTGCGGGTGTGCAGCCCTCTTGTATCCATGAGGTATTCCAGAACTACACGAGGAATAACAGAGCAGAAAGAGGAAATGAACTCAGATGTTTAATGATATCACTGTTTAGTAAATTGACTAATAAAAAAACACTCTTTCCTGGACTATACTATTTACTCGGAACAATAAATCGTATTGTTTTATCTAGTTTTTTTTTTTAATTTTTTTATAATTTATATCTAGAACTATCTTCATTGATGAAAAGCATATCTAGTGAGAAATCTTATTATTCCTTTTGCTGAATGTAATATGAATGGTTTACTAATAACTGATGGATGAGTCCAATTATGGAGTAAAACAGACTGATTTCAGAGTGACATCATCTATACATTCATATGAAATCCATTAAACATGTATTATGTGTTACATATTATTTGAAATACCGTAAGTCACAAAGGGTTATGAAGAAAATGATCTTCACCCAAAAGCATGATTATGTGAGGTTGAAAATTATATCTAACCTGTGTTTGAACTATGGGTAAACTTGCAAAGAACTTGTACATTTATTCTCTGCAAATGAATTCTTTGCAAGCTTTGTCTACATCCAGTTATTTGATGGAATTGAATATTCAGTCAATTTATTTTTCAGATAGGATCTTGTTTCCTCACCTGTAGCTTGGGAAATCTACAAGCATTTTTTGAAGAATAACAAAGAATGAACATTCTGAAGTGAAAAATCTATCAAAGTCTATTCTGAAGGATATATATTTAAGGAAAAATAAGAGAAACCAGATTGAATCTACTCAGTTATCCAGGAATATACCAACTGTCTATAGAATTTAATACTGGAGATACTATTACTTATGACTCCAGAGATCTGGGTTAGTTTTGAAATAGCTGTTGTAGTTTTTATTGAATAATCACTTCTCTAGGTAGCCTTAATTTTATTCAAATTGAGTCAGACAATTAGAGTCATAATAAGTGATCTGGTCCCTTGGAAATCTGTCTCTCATTGAGGAAAGTTATAAAAAGAGATAATTGGAAATCGCTAGGGTATTTTGAGGACATGTGCCTCTACATCATAAGAAACTTCTTAGAGGCATTTCACTCAGATATTAGTACCAGGAAAGCAAACAAGCGAGCAAATAAACAAATTTGACACCCCCTAGACAAATGGTTTCTTTTTAGCTTGAAGAATTAAGAATCTTAATATCAAACATATGTACTCTTTTGATTTGGCCACCAGGAACTTATTGAGATAAATTTGAAACCTCTGTCTCCTTAGCTTGCCCCCACCACCCTGTCAGCTTTATTAAGATATAATTGACATATACCATTGTGTAGGCCATAAAGCTGATGATCTGATACACTTACATATTGTAAAATGTTTACCAGAATAAAGTAGTTAATTAACAGGTCCTTCACTGCACATAATTATAATTTCCGTGTTTTTGTTGTTACAGTGAAACCTTAAAGATCTACTGTCATAGCAATATTTAAGTACAGAACACAGTATTATTAATTATAGTCACCATGCTACAGCTTATTCACCTAAAAGTTTGCATTATTTTAATAGTGAGATAATGGTTTTATTTTGAAGATAATTTTTCTTATAAATATGCACCATCTTCCACCTTTAAGTGTTCATAGTGCCTTCTAAAGATATTTTTTATTGCTTATTTAGACAATTTTGTAAGAAATATTGATGATGAAGTTTATGGTAATAACTCAATAAAATTAAAGAAATAAAAAATTTATCACCCTTTCCTTTATAGTCTTTCCCAGGCTTCAATAATGTATGTACAGTTAGGAACCTTATTTTCCATCCAATAAAATATTTTTTTTTTCAAATTTATGTAAAAATTTAAACATCATCTAAATAAAATATAGGCTAGCAGAAATTTCTTGAACCATTGTTCAACATTTAAAGAGTCTAGTGCAAAGTTATACAGCTTATCAGGATCTCAATAAACATCTAAGAAAAACCAATGAAAGTAGATTTGAACTGTAGCCATAGAGCAGATCTGGCTTAAAGTTTTGTTTGACCCACATCAGTGTGACAAACCAGTTTTTTAATTAACTGCACATATGTCTGTTTGTGTCTGTGTGACATTTCACTGAAAAAACATGGAAATTTCATGCTTCTAAAAATCAAAACAAGAAAAAAAAAAACTGGGAGTTCTGACAAAACTAGGTTTGCATTCCTATATGTCAATAATCACTCTGAGCTCAGTGAAAAACTACACTCTAATCTGGTGTTTGGGTCGGTTTGTCACAGTCCCCACCACTCTTAATAGTTTACCATTGGTTAAAAGAGTCTGTGGTTGGCTCCACATAGAGACACTGGAATAGGAAAAAAAAAAAAAAAAAGACATATTATCTCCTCTGTACTGTAGGTACTTTCTAGATCACTTGCAGGAGCCCTTCCATTCCTTAGGGAGCCTCCCATCCATGCATCTGCCTTAAGTTGTTAATAGACTTACCCTTGAATTTACATGTTCAGACCCCAAACACAATTTTTTTCTGGTCTTGGCACAGCTAACATGGTTAGCAATGAGTAACATTCATTTGTCTCAAGCAAAATTTATGAAGATATTCTTGTCTATTTGAATATAGCCATTTTTACATCATATGATTAAACTTACTACACACAACAGGCAAAATAAGAAAGACATCCATATAGTTTAATAAATGTTTGCATTCTTTGACCATCGTCTCCCTGTTTCCTCCACCTCTCAGCCCTGGCAACCCTCATTTTAACTTCCTTTTGATCATTGTCAGTTAAGTACTCCTGGCTTTATGTTACCCCTGACATTCATTATCTTCCTTTACACCTCAGCTTCTTCATCTGTATATTCTAAAATCATGAACTGTTTCTATTTTTGCTATTATTTGTGAGTTGAGAGCACATAAATGTCTGAATTTTCTCAACTATAAGTCAAGAAAACATGCATAGATGAGCTGTGTAGCATCTTTGAATTGTTAATGTTGCATTTATCTGTTTCTTCCTTCATTCAATTTGATGTTAATAAGTGGTGACATTAATTATTGATATTGATATTTCAAAGGAAGTTACTTTAATCTCTAGTCTTAAAACAATGGCATAAATCAAAGAAAATCATTTGAAATAAAGAGATTAGTTGTTCTAATCCAAACTTGTCATTAATAAAGTTAATTAAGAAAATATCTAGTTAAAAAATCTATAAGCATATAATGTATTAGCATTAGCTTTACTTTCTTGTCTCTAAAACTAATGGCTATTGCATCTCAGTATATTTATTTTTCTAAGTATAGTGATATTTTATAAAAAGGTAATAATTACAACTTGTCATCATCTGATATTTCTAATGGCACACTTTTAAAGAATTATTTAGGCATGGGCAATTTCATTTCCTTAATCATGTTCATCTATCAGTGAGGCATGCAATACTATGTATCTCCTACTGTTTTAAAGGAAAATATTGTTTTTAAATGTGTTCCACATGGATAAAATGTAATATCATTTTGCAACTAAAATATAGACAAATAAAACTAGATTCTGGAAATTCTCCAATACAAAATTAAACTGCAGAAATCTATCTGGAGATTTTCTTCCAGATCTTTATTCCTCTTCACTGTCCCCTGGAACCCATTTCAAATGTGGATATCAAGTTCCATAAAATAGGAAAATGCATTGGTCCAAATGTGTAAAGTAACATTTAAGTTGAAAAATTCAAATAGCATATTTCAAATCTCTTTTTTGACTTTTAGTGAGAGGACTAAGAATAGGAATTAGAAAGAACTGGTATTTTATGTAACACAAATCCTATTGCTTTTGAATGAACTTTTTCCCCCATAGACCGAAACCAGAGTGGGTGATTAGTTTAGGTTCGTGGAAATTGGAACATCTGGCACAACATTCCTCTTACCCAGCTATTCCCCCTTGTCTGTGGCTGAAACGCTTAGGTAAACTTTGGCATGAGAGTCTATCATTTGATGTACCCTCTCTTTCCTTCCTTATTTGCCAATTAGTCTGTCATCTCAATTTCCACTTAATCCTCATGAAAACAACATTTTGCCATGTGCTCAGTCACGGTCATGCCCAACTCTTTGCGACCCCATGGACTGTAGCCCACCAGTCTCCTCTGTCCATAGAATTTTGCAGGCCAAAATACTATAGTGGGTTGTCATTTCCTTCTCAAGGGGATCTTCCTGACCCAGGGACTGAACCAGCAACTCCTGCATTGCAGGTGGATTCTCTACTCACTGAGCCATCAGGAAAGCCCCAACACTTTGTAACTTGTATAATATTTTTATAGACTCCCCATAGGGTCTTCAGTTTGAAGTATTTGAAGATTTTAATGATTCTGATTTAAAATATTTTTGTGTAATTTGAAAAAAGTTTCTTAACATCCGTATTATGGTTATGTTGATTTTTGCTTAATACTAATACAGTCACTTAATAGAAATGACTCAAATGTACTTTAATCTCTCTTTTAAATTATATCCTGAATCATGACAATATCATTCAGAGTTTGTGGGTTAGTTGACCCCTTTAGTAAGGCAGTGGGTTTGAAATGCATGTTTAGACAAAAAAAAAAAAAAAGAGAGAGAGAGAGAGAGATTTCAAAGCAATATTCTGCAATTTAAAAAAAAAAAAGGTCCTATGATAAACTAAAATAGAAAATAATACTAAAAAAGAATGTAAATGTATATATATCTGAGTCAATATGTTGTATAACATGAATAAGCAAAACTGTAAGTCCAGCTTCTGAGGTCACCCAGTGGTAAAGAATCTGCCTGCCAATGCAGGAGATACAAGATATATGGGTTCAATTCCTTGGTCAGGAAGATCCCCTGGAGAAGGAAATGACAGCCCACTCCAGTGTTCTTACCTGGAGAATCCCATGGACAGAGGTGCCTGGTGGGCTACAGCCCATGGGATCACAAAGAGTCATAAATGACTTAGTGAGCACACAGCTCACAAATCAAGTATACATCAATACAAAATAAACACAAAATAATTTCAAACTCCTAAAGAGTCAGTCTGAAGGAAAATGAATTTCAATGTGGATTGAAGCCTATGCCAATCAGGTGGGCTAAGTGATGTTTGTTCTTCAGTAAAGGATTACATGACATGACCAAAATAATGCCTTTGCCTTCTAGTGAGGATTAGGAGGAGAAAAAAAAAAAAAAAGAAGGAAACAGAGGGAAGATAAGTGAAAAAAAAAAATTCCTGTTTCTCCTTCCACATCCTGGTCTGCTGTTAGTAAGCTGAGCTGAGGATGAAGGCATGGGGACTGTGACTCTATGGCACAACTATGTACATGGATGTGATAACTGTTCACTGCAGTCCTGCAGGCAGGCTCAACATCATAGCTTCAGGCATAGACCTAGGTGCAGGGTGCTGCAGACTGTCAGGACTTCATCAGTTCAGTTCAGTCACTCAGTCGTGTCCGACTCTTTGCGACCCCATGAATTGCAGCACGCCAGGACTCCCTGTCCATCACCAACTCCCAGAGTTCACTCAGACTCATGTCCATTGAGTCAGTGATGCCATCCAGCTATCTCATCCTCTGTCGTCCCCTTCTCCTCCTGCCCCCAATCTCTCCCAGCATCAGAGGCTTTTCCAATGAGTCAGCTCTTTGCATGAGGTGGCCAAAGTACTGGAGTTTCAGCTTTAGCATCATTCCTTCCAAAGAACACCCAGGGCTGATCTCCTTTAGAATGGACTGGTTGGATCTCCTTCCTTGCAGTCCAAGGGACTCTCAAGAGTCTTCTCCAACACCACAGTTCAAAAGCATCAATTCTTTGGCGCTCAGCTTTCTTCACAGTCCAACACTCACATTCATACATGACCACTTGAAAAACCATAGCCTTGATTAGACGGACCTTTGTTGGCAAAGTAATGTCTCTGCTTTTGAATATGCTGTCTAGGTTGGGCATAAATTTTCTTCCAAGGAGTAAGTGGGCAGGGACAAAGACATAAGTTCTGCAGCACCGCTGCCTGTTTTCACAGGAGAAAAGTTTATTGGAACACAGACACATCTGTCATGTTACCTATTGTCTATGTCTGTTTTTGAGCTTCAGTGGCTGAGTTGAGTTTGTTGCAACAGAGATCAAACACTTACAAGGCTAAAATATTTACTCTTTTTCCCTTTAAGAAAATGTTTGCCAACCCCAGGTCTAGAGTTTCAACAGGGCACACATGAGGCCTAATATATGGGTCCTGAGCAAGCATTCGGAGAACAGTGTATGTTACAACAGCCTCCAAGGAATACAAACTGGAGAAGCCATGTCCATGGGACCTCCATTGTCTCAGAAACAAGAATAAGAAACAGGCTCTTACTGGCTTCCTAGGGCCAATTATTCACAGCTCTTCCTATACATAAGTAATTCAAGATGCAGTCATTGGAGTGTTTACACAGTGGAAACTGGCAAGTGCCACCAATCAGAGCAGGAACATGTGTATTCATTAATTCATTTAAATTCCAAGTAGCTTATTTTAAAAAATTTACCAGTATAGCACTGCTCAAAATATTGAAGAGTCAGAATTCACTGCCAGTATTTTGAGATTATATAGGGTCTCACATCTACCCCAAAATCCATCTTAGAGCTGTGCTGAAAGGAATGAACAAATATTCAAGTGGCTAATTGTTTTTATGCTTATAATAAGAATTATCTATGGTTTTAATTATTAAACTGGCCTAGTTTTAAAAGCAGATTAGCTTAAAATCTCCTGACTAATTTGATTATTCATTCACTTACTCATTCATTCATTTATTCATTCCTATATTTGTGTATCGGAGAAGGCAATGGAAACCCACTCCATTACTCTTGCCTAGAAAATCACATGGGTGGAAGAGCCCCGTAGGCTGCAGTCCATAGAGTCGCTAGGAGTCGGACACAACTGAGCAACTTCCCTTTCACTTTTTAATTTCATGCATTGCAGAAGGAAATGGCAACCCATTCCAGTGTTCTTGCCTGGAGAATCCCAGGGACGGGGGAGCCTGGTTGGCTGCCCTCTATGGGGTCACACAGAGTTGGACACGACTGAAGTGACATAGCAGCAACAGCAGCATATTTGTGTATTTCTGTTACCTGGTAGGTCAGCTCCTTAGCAAAATGAAATGAGTTAACAAATTTGTTTCTATAGCTTTTTAGTGTAAGAAAATTTCCAAATATACATGTGTATATATGCATATATATATTGAATTGTATTGAATGGAAATATTATATATAGGTAGATTTTGTATCATTTTAAAGTTTAAATGCCATGAATGTTTCTCATAAGACTAAATACTCTTGAAAACATTAAAAAAAAAAAGCCCATAAATTGTCTTTCACTTTCTCTTTTTATATTAGTAAATATTATTTTTCTTTGATATTTTAAATTTTCACACAGGAAAAAGAAAATAGGGGTCTTCATCACCATCTAGATACTGAGAGACTGTCTTCTGAACTATAGTTCTCAGTAAGGTGTCAGTAAGGTCTCAGAACATGACTTGCATCTTTTAGGCTGTTTGCATGTATACCATCAATTTGAACGTTTCTTTCATCTTTAATTCCATATTGCTGGAAAAAGCTTAACTGCGTTCTCTTGCTAATTTTTCTTAGCTGCAAGTATTACAGGTGATTTCATACTTTAGGTAATGAAAAGATAAGTCTTTTCCATACAGTCAGAGGGTGGCAGTGATTCAGAAGTTACGCTATACCCTTAACACTACCAGTTTCAAGTCATCAACATGAAAATCCTTGATAACTTTGAAAGATGTTGTTAGGAATCAATTGATCAATGTGCCTCCCTCCTTATTAGATGCTCTATCCTGTCTGACTCTTTATGACACCATGGACTGTAGCCCACCAGGCTTCTCTGTCCAAGGGATTATCAAGGCAAGAATACTGGAATAGGTTGCCATTTCTTGCTCCAGGGGATATTTCCCAACCAGAGTTTGAATTTGGGTCTTCTGCATTGCAGGCAGAAGAGTTTTGAAATACTATTTCACTTCAGTTCCTTTGCATTGCTGATTGATTTTTAAAAATCCATGTTTATTTTTCCTGTTTGAAGTATTTTATGTAATGATATTAACTCTTCAAGGCTGTCTTCCTGTTTTACCTCGAAGGATACTCATATCTCCCCTTCCCACTTTTTTGTCCTAAATTCATTAAAAGCATTTCTCTGTCATAGATTCATATGCAGGTGCTCTGGTGCTGGGGTCCAGCCCCGGTGGATCCAGGGTGATCCGAAGGTGGGGGGATGGAGTCGGCGTCTTTGGAAATAACTTATTTAATTACAGATAGAGAGGGATTAGAAGATTAGCAGAGAAAAAGAGGCTGAATAACTTGGTTCACATGGGATACCAATCACCACCTACATAGGCCGCAGGCGTCTTCCGGTTCTCCCGAAGGAGAGGAGGCACTGAGGCCCCCCCCCCCCCGGTCTGATCTTAGAAACCCAGGCAAAATTAATAGGTTTGGTGGGTACCCATGCATTAGATGGGAATTCAGCCAGAAAAACGGGAGCAAGAAAGAAGTGACATGGGGGAATCAGTCTTTCCGAAAAACTGATCCAATTTCTTTATTTTTGGGTTTGCTTATATACCTTTTGTTACACATAGGGATGAATACAGAGTCATGCAGGGGTCAGCAGTCCTGACCTTTATCAAAATCAGGTGCTTCACATAAATGTATAAAAAAGGTCTTAGGAATATTACATCATCTTCTGGCCATGAGTGAGACCTGCTGACATTTTATGATCCTTTCTTTCTGATAACCAAAAAACTTATTTCTTCCAAGGGTGTTTTTTCTTAAACCAGGCACCACCCTCCAAGTAAAGTTACATTCCTATAGGGTGAGGGTGTAGTGAGTTACAATCAAGAAAGGAATGTATTTAACCCAAGGTTAACATGATTAATCTTAAAGGTTAATACTTATTTCTCCTATATGCTTAAAGGCTAATACTTATTTCTCCTATATGCTAGTTATAGTCATTATAAGGGAAGGGAATATGGAGATTTAGCAGCAAACATCAGCCCAACAAATGAAAATCCTTTCACCAATGCTCCCCTTAAGATCTATTTAGTCTTAAGATAGTGATAAAGTTACATTTTTACATAGCAAGGACACAGTGACTTGTAACAAAGTACAGTGATTTATAACAAAAGAGAAAATTCATTAACTCAAAAAGTCTAGTATTGCTAACCTTAAAACTACTATATTTCCTTTTCTATATTCCAAATACATTGATTAATATATTCCCAGGTGCCTAACGATATGGAGGCCTGGCGGCAATCATTGACTCAACAAGAAGAAAAAGCCCTATGCTAATTAAAACTTTCAAAATACTCTAAAACTCTCTGTGCTGCTTATGGTTGAGAGGTAGTAAACAATCATGTGCATAATGGCAGGAGTATGGATAATCCTGTCACACAAGCTAGTCTGTCAGCAGAGAGGTTTGACCTGAGACATCCTTGTCCCACCCAGGGGAGGGAATTAGCAACAATTATTGACACAACAAATGAAAAACCCTTCACCAATATAATTCCTAACCGACCCACTATACTAATAATTTCTAACTCCCCCAAAGAATTTGCCTTTAGTAAGTCTAAAACATCTCGTGCCTCTCAGGTTGGGAGGCTGTAAACAATCACATGTGGCCGGACGAACCTATACAGGCGAGCTAGATAGCCTTCAGAGGAGTCCGTAAGCTGAAAACACTCCTGTCACGCCCAGGAATTTTTATTGCCTTGGAGCTGCACGTTTACTCCTTCTCCGAGAGAAATGGTTATGGGGGAGAGCCCCCTGTAAAGTAGAGGTGTAGGTGAGAGCATAAAACTGACTCTGGTTTTGGGGTTAGATGCTCGGGAACAGCGGGTTTCCTGAGGCTTGATAATGCCTTTGCGTATGCCAAGCCTCCTTCCTCATGACCTTTGCCATGGGCGGAGTTCCTCACGCTGGCCCCCGGCACTCTGGTTGTTTGAATATCATGGGAAAAACTTGGTTTTGTAATGTGTGGCAGTTTGGAGGTCATTTTGGAAGTGGTGGTTCCTCACTGGTGGTCACACTCATCTGCTCTATTCTACTTGTTTCTATTGACTATTCCACATGTGGCTGAGGATTTGCCATGCTAGATGTAGCACCTCTTCCCCCCAAATCCCCAGAAATTTGATGGGGCAGATGGGTGTCCGTGGGTTGCCAATACTTCAAGGTGTCTGGATTTTTAATTCAGAGGAAAACTTTTCTTCCATGTTTTCAAGGACAGATGGAGCCACATATGCAAAACATGCCTCATTTCTAGGTGGCTGGCAATCTCACTGAACTCGGAGTTACCTGGGCTGTCAACAGGTAGGTGTTCGGTGTGTAAACTTTGATTCACATCCTCTTCAGATTGCAACAGCAATTTAAAGGCAGGGGGTGGGGGTGCACTGGGGTGGGATGGGGTGGGGGGTGGAGCTCCTCCTTACAGTCAGCAATTCTTGCCCAGTTAATGCATATGAAGAATGGACAAACTTGAACTTCTCTAGCATCTCCAAGACCAGCTCCAAGACAAGAAGCAGCATTTCTTTTCAATGGCTTTTTAATCAGATCTCTGGCTTCTTGTGTGAAGTAAGAAGGCAAATTGAGTTTACACTGGAGGACATTTCTTTTTCTTCTCCCAAGTTAAGGAGGTGCTCCAGTCAACATGTCCTATATTAATACTCCCCAACTCCACTAATCCCCGGCTCTACTGTGGCCACTTCTCATCAATATTTCAGGGGTCACCTATACTGCTGTTTGTCTATACTACTAATGTGTCTGTGACTGTTCCACCATGAATACATTAACTGAACAGTTCAAATTCTTAGTTGCCATGACCTTGTGAATATGTATTTCTTTGGCTTCAGGTGTCTGTGGATAGTCACTTTTTGATGTAAATGTCCAAAAGCCATGGGATTTCTGCCAGTAAAGCAAGGTGTGTGTTACATAAATATTTCCTTTTTTTTTCTTTTTTTTTTTTTCCCCAAATTGTTTTCACCTATTACACTCTCACTAGAGTATATGAGAGTTCACTTTGTTCCCTATCCATGCCCAACATGTTTTTGGAGAAGGAAAGGATGGAGTTGTGTTTATTGAGATATAATTTATATACAGTAAAATTTACCTTCTATTAGTTTAATGAATACATATAGTTATATACTAACCACCATGAGAAGGCAATGGCTCCCCACTCTAGTGCTCTTGCCTGGAAAATCCCACTGCATAAATAATTCTCCTCTGCTGAGATACTCAAGGATGAAGTAGAATTCTCCACCAGTCAGAAAAGCATAAATTAAATCCACAATGAAGGCATACTTTACTTTCTCCAGAATATTCCATCCTGATTTTTGTATGAGCTGTATCTTTAGCACCTTTTTTTTGTTGTTGTTACTTCATTGTCTTCTTAAGCACCTTCATGGCAAATATTTCCTGGGTTTTTGTTTCTGTTACTTTTCATATCTGAAAAACCTTTCATACATCCCTATAACAAGTACTAATGTAACTCAAAACATCCCGGCTAGAGTTTTTCTGGCCCTCTGTCCACAGTAGTTTCTGAGATTTCAAGTTTCTCACAACACTCCATGCCAAGGGCATATGGTCCAACCACCCCATAGTTCATGTTTTCATTTAACTGATCTCTCTCCTTTAGCTCATCCTCAGAGCCTATATCCTCTGGCTGGTCCAGGCAATTTCAGACACTCCTGACATGTTCCCAGTTTCCCTGTTTTTTCTGGTGCTTGGTAGAAGCCATCCTAGCTCCTTTGTGACCTCAAGGGCTGAACCCTCCACCTCTGTAGCCATTACGAGCTATATGGCCTATCATCTATCTATCTATCTATCTATCTATCTATCTATCTATCTATCTATCTATATTTATACCATCTATCCCTTCCTAAGAGAAGGTAAAGTTAACACAGAGACTAATGAACAGACTAGGCAGAAAACAGGCTCAGTCCATGATCCCTACTTGAAATGACTACATGACAACATATGTTCTGAATAGAAAAAAGCACAAACATAGCACTTTGCAAGGGAATGTTTTGGCTTTCAATGGGAAACAGGGTGGCTCAGATGGTAAAGAATCCAGCTGCAATGCAGGAGACCTGGGTTTGATCCCTGGGTTGGGAAGATCCCCTGGAGAAGGGAATGACAACCCACTCCAGTATTCTTGCCTGGAGAATTCCATGGACAGAGGAGCCTTGTGGGATTCAGTTCATGAGGTTGCAAAGAGTCCGACACGACTGAGCAACCAACACTTTCACTTTCTTTATGGGAGATAGGAAGAAGGTGGAAAGTAAGACAGTCTGCAAGCAATCCTACACTCCATCCTACCTACGTCCTCTGTCCCAGAAATCCATGCTTCTCCAGATCCTGTCAAGAATTCACCAAACTGTTACTCAAATTAAAATAAAATAGCTACAGATGAGACATTTTCAGAACACGAATTTTGTCATTTACTTAAAAGTCTCTAAAGTAAAGAATATGAGTGTGTCTAATTGCCCACCAGAAGCAAAAAATCATCACTGCCAATTTTGAGAAATGCAAACATTTTTAGCAAAATTCGTGTTTGGATGCTTACTTCATCTGAAAGTTGTAACTACTTAAAAAGTATTTATGAAAATGTATTGACATACACCTTTATAATTCCTCTATTTCTTTATGCTTAGTTCAGTTCAGTCCCTCAGTTGTGTCTGATTCTTTGTGATCCCATGGATTGCAGCATTCCAGGCTTCTTTGTCCATCACCAACTCCCAGAGCTTACTCAAACTCTTGTCCATCGAGTCAGTGATACCATCCAATCATCTCATTCTGTCTTCCACTTCTCCTCCTGCCTTCTACCTTTCCCAGAATCAGAGTCTTTTCCACTGAGTCAGTTCTTCGCATCAGGTGGCCAAAGTATTGGAATTTTAGCTTTGGGATCAGTCCTTCAAATGAATATTCAAGACTGATCTCCTTTAGGATGGACTGGTTGAATCTCCTTGCAGTTCTAAGGAACTCTCAAGTGTTTTCTTCAACACCACAGTTTAGAAGCATCAATTCTTTGCCCCTCAGCTTTCTTTATGGTCCAACTCTCACATACATATGTGACTACTGGAAAAATCATAGCTTTGACTAGACGGACCTTTGTTGGCAAAGTAATGTTTCTGCTTTTTAATATGCTGTCTGGTTTGGTCATAGCTTTTCTTCCAGGGAGCAATGGTCTTTTGATGCTTGCAGTCATGGCTGCAGTCATCATTTGCAGTGATTTTGGAGCCCCCCCAAATAAAGTCTCTTACTGCTTTTATTATTTCCCCATATATTTGCCATGAAGTGATGGGACCAGATGCCACGATCTTTGTTTTCTGAATGTTGAGTTTTAAGACAACTTTTTCACTCTCCTCTTTCATTTTCATCAAGAGGCTCTTTAGTTCCTCTTCTATGTTTCTTTACATAAGATTATTGAAAGGAGAGAAACAAGATATGTGATATTTATGTGTGTGACCTGTTGAGACAGACACCAGTTTTGAAATCTGCCCTGAAGCCTTATCAGCTGTATCCCTGAGCTTATTTGATCCCACAGGGCTATAGTTTTCTCATCTGTAGAAAAGATTAATGATGATTCCTACTCCATAGGCTTATCCAAATGACACAGGTTACTATATATCATGTATACAAAACAGTACTTTCATAACAGGATTACTCAGTATCTATAGTCTATAATACTCTCAAAAACAGATTTTTATATCTTGATATATATATTACCAAATCATCTTTTACAAATGAGACATGTTTTCATCACTTGCTTCATCCAATGAAATATGAAAGACTAATTTTCCAACATTCTTAACATCTCTTATATACTCATTTTTATCCTTTTTTGACATGGTAGGAAGTACTACTATGCTCAAATTTGTAATTCTTGATTATTACTAACTTTCTTCTGACAGTTTTTTCTTTATATTATTTTTCTCTTTCTGCTCTTGACCCATTTAGGGATTATTTATATGTTTTTTAAAAATAATCCAGTAAAAACTTTCTAAATTAGTAATCATGCATAAGCATTCATAAAAGACAAATATTTCAAAAATATTTTCTTCTACAATTTTTTTCTGATGCTTTATTTTTGTCATGAAGTTTGTACTATATACTTTTTATTTATGATCTCTTTTCCTTTGCACTATTGCTTTTATGCTTTAATATAATCTTATCTCAAAGTAAAAAAAAAAAACATTCTCATGTCTAGTTTATAGTTTCATTTTTTCACAATTAATTACTTTAATGTTCTGGAATGATTGTTTTCTAAATAGTTAACCTAGTATCAAGAGTCTCCTGACATTTTATGTATTCATTATCATTTGTTTCTGTCTTATTTTAACTGTACCATTAAACTGTCTATCACTTGTGTCAGTTCTAGAGGCAAAATTGATCTTTTTTCATTTTTGAAACTTTATACAATGTAAATTGAAAACTGTACGGGAGTAATTTTTCCCTCTTCTTTCTTTCCACCTACTTTCATATTCCTTCCTTGCAACAAGATTCTGAGTATGTTTCCTAATCTTGTCCATTCTGATCTTATCTAAAGTCTTCTGGAGGATTTCCTGAAAGGTATATATCTTCGTGATTAAAAAGAACGAAAAAAAATGACTAAGAGAAAATCACCTTTTTAGTTCTTAGATTGGACCTGGTTGTGTGAGTATGTGATGCCTGATCTATAGGATTGTTGTGAACACGAGCAATCACGAGTTTCAAGAATCATGAACATGCCTTCTCTTGTCACAACTAAAATATGATGCCTCTTTACTCTGAACACCAACAACAGTTGGCTTATATCATTGAAATGGCAAGTTTCACATGAGAATTAAAACCATTTACAGCCCCACAGCTTGTTTTTTACACTAACATGAATTTAATATTCTATTGCCTGCAATTAACATGAATTGAATACTCCAGAAAAAAAATTATCCATGGAAATGAAGTTATAGTAACTTTATTCATTTCTTTAGGAACTTACTAAATATCTGTTTATCTGAACAATGGATGAGTCTACTTACCCATAGCTCCTCCTCAGGATAATAATGCTCTATTTAGCCGAACAAATAAATCTTTACTTTTCAAGATTCACTTAAAACCTTTCTCTCCCTGTGCCCACCAATCCTAAATTATTACAGAACAAATTTTGCCCGGTCCCAAACAGCGTTGGGGAACAGAATAAAAAACAGTCTCCCAACCTAGAAATTATTTCCACAGAGGTATTGAGTAAACATTAATTAAACCAGAGTGTGATGTTCATTACAAGCAATCTGCTAAGAGATTTCAAAGACAAAAATAAGTCTCACATTTTTACACAAGCATGCAAATATGACCTATTACTTACAGGTTTTCAAGATAAGTGTAAGTAGTCCTCAAGTCAGAGAATTGACAGCACCATTTATCACACATAGTTCATTTTAGCTTTGACTTATTATGCTGATCTCCATCTGTGTGAATTAATTAGCCTTATTCAAAAGACAAACAAACTTATCATATCTTTATGATAGGAAGTAGTTTAGCACCTCAGAGTGAAATGCCCACAGAAATAGGCTCCTATCTTCCCAAAGAAACTGGGAGTTAGGGGTGCTATCTCTCTTGATGATTACATTTCAAAGGAACAATCTTCAAGTCTTTGAGAAAGACATCCCTAGACTATAAACCAACAAAATGCCAATCTAGTCTTCAAAAGGATTTATATACATTTCAAAGAGAGAAGAAGGTACTTAAAATTATAAATTTCTAAAGTGACTCCTCAAAGAAAAAGGAGAAAAATGAAATCTCCAAAACCTTCTGAATATATTGCCATTGATGTCTCCTTTCTGAGACCCTCAGAAGACTGTTAATACAAGGGCTCCCCACTACTGAAGTAATATATTTGGCTTTGGTTTATCCATAGGTTATCATGGAGGTGACATTTTCGAGGACCTAGCAAAAGACACCTATTATCTTATTATGATTTTTGAATCTACTACATATCTTCTAATAGACTATAAGCTACTAGAGTGTAAAAAAACTATGTAAATGTATGTTTTCTCTTTCTTTTCTCTATGGCTAGTAGAAGATCCTATATTCATTTGAGTCTCCACTGAAACATCACATTTTCTTTCATGGTTTCAACAGTATCTCATCCATTTTATGATGCAAGTAGGACAGAATTAACTGGTTCTCCTCTGCAGATAATTTATATAATTCTCTCTTACTCTGAACATAATTTAATGTAAGAATACCATTTGTCCTTTAATATAAACCGAAAAAATGACTGAAACAACCAATTACAAAATGCCTGCCATAAAAATTAGTATTATTTTATAATATCAGTGGTAGAATATAGGCAAATGGCACTATTTAAACAGACAGAAATTACTAGGTTTCCTAATGGATTGTTACAGTTACTTCTTATTCATTAATGTGTCTTTTCTTATTCTGATCCTCCTGATTTTTGGCTGACTCTCCATGTGTTAAAAGAATATGCTTTTTAAAAAGCACTTCAGAGATGCATAAATGAGATGCTTTCTGAAAATGATCTCCCCAAAGAGATCTGCTTTGAGAGAAATTTTAAGCCCTTTCATTTCTAATTAACCCCCTACTGGGGTATTGTACAGTTGCTCAATCATCATATAAGCCACAAATTTCTTTTCTTTAAACATTCCGTAGACCAATGGCTCTTGCTGTGATTAGACAAAGGCAAGATGCCAATACAGTGTTAGCCATGACCTTTTTTCCCCTCTACCAGAGGCATCAGGCAGTAGCTACTTCAAGATTGCCAATGAAATAGCAACACTCAAAATGGTAATAAAAAAGTTCTGTTATAATTAGGGAGAAAAAAACTGATACTGTAATTTCTTATTTGATACTTTCATTTAACTTGCAGGAAACCTGCTGAAAGTGCTGAAAAACATGTTAGGGAGTTTATTTGACCTTTATGTTGCAGCTACCAATATCTGTCTAGATGGACAATTAAAGTCGGCAAATAAATAGCTTGCATTCAATGAAAATACCATTCTCAAGTGGAGTAAGACATTAACATAATTCTAAAAATACTTGGGAGAGTTAATCACATTTCTTTTCTATGTACTAGACCTTCTTCTGAGTCATGCCTGTTTTTGTAATTCTAGAGTTTAGCATTCTTTTCCTTTCAGCCATGGACACCTTTTCTCCAATTCAGATAACTACTCTCAGCTGAATTAATTACACATGCTATTCTTCCCAGGTTTAAATAAATAAGAAGGAATTGACAAACATAACATTCTATCTCACAACATATTTTTAAAGATTGTTGCTCAATCATGTCCAACTTTTTGCAACTCCATGGACTGCAGCACATCAGGCTTCCCTGTCGTTCACCATCTCCTGGAGCTTGCTCAAACTCATGTCCATTGAATTGGAAATGTCATCCAACCATCTCTTCCTCTATCATCCCCTTCTCCTTCTGCCTTCCATCCTTCCCAGCATCAGATTATTTTCAAATGAGTCAGCTCTTTGCATCAGGTGGCCAAAATATTGGAGCTTCAGCAACAGTCCTTCCAATGAATATTCAGGGTTGAATTCCTTTAGGGTTGACTGGTTTGATCTCGTCGTACTCCAAGGGACTCTCAAGAGTCTTCTCCAACACCACAGTTAAAAATCATCAATTCTTTGGTATTCAGGCTTCTTTATGGTCCAATGCTCACATCCATACATGACTACTGGAAAAACAATAGCTTTGACTATATAGACCTTTGTTGGCAAAGTAATGTCTCTGCTCTTTAATATGCTTTCTAAATTGGTCATAGCTTTTCTTCCAAGGAGCAAGTGTCTTTTAATTTCAAGACTGCAGTCACTGTCCACAGTGATTTTGGAGCCCAAGAGAAGAAAGCTTGTCACTATTTCCATTGTTTTCCCATTTATTTGTTTTAAAGATAAATGCACAAAATATACAATCAGCTCATCCAACTCAATAGCAGAAAAACGAACAACCCAAGCAAAAAGTGGGCCAAAGAACTAAAGAGACATTTCTCCAAAGAAGACATGTAGATGTCTAATAAAAATATGAAAAAAATACTCATTACTTATTATTAGATAAATGCAAATCAAAAATCACAATGAGGTGTCATCTCATGTTGGTCAGAATCAGTTCAGTTGGCTGGAGCGATTGTAAGTAGATACCCCATGTCCAAGGTCAGAGAAGCCCCAGGAAGATGTAGGAGGGGCAGAACTGCATTTAGAATCAAACTCCAGACCCACCAGAGATGCTCAGAGGGCTCAAAAATACATGGTGCACTCCAGGACCCAGAGACCCCACCAAGACTGAGACAGAACTGTGTTTGAGTGTCTCTTGCACAGGTACATGTCATCCGTGGACTGCTGCAGGGGTAGGGGCTCTGGGTGCAGTAGACCTGGGTATGGCATAAGACCTTTTGGAGGAGGTCACCATCAACCCCAGCATAGAGCCACCAGAACTTACACAGGACTGGGAAATAGACTCTGAGAGGGCACAAATAGAAGGTTGTGTGTATCAGGATGCAAGAGAAAGAAGCAGTGACCCCAGAAGACACTGACCCAGACTTGCCCGTGAATGTCCAGGAGTCTCCAGTGGAGGCATGGGTCAGCGGTGGCCTGCTGAAGGTTGGGGGCACTGAGTGTAGCAGTGCTTGCATGGGACCTTTTGAAAGAGGTCAACATTATCTAAAATTACCTCCACAAGAGTTTGTCCTCAAGGTCAAATAACTGGGATGGAACACAGCCCTGCCCATTAACAGAAAACTGGATTAAAGATTTACTGAGCATGTCCCCACACATCAGAACGAGATCCAGTTTCCCCCCTCAATCAGTTTCTCCCATCAGGAAGCTTCCATAACTCTCTTCTCCTTCTCCATCATAAGGCAGACAGAATGAAAACCACAATCACAGAAAACTAACCAGTCTGACCGCATGGACCACAGCCTTGTCTAACTCAGTGAAACTATGAGCCATGCCATGTAGGGCCACCCAAGATGGACAGATCATGGTGGAGAGTTCTGACAAAATGTGGTCTACTGGAGAAGGGAATGGCAAGCCACTTCAGTATTCTTACCTTGAAAACCCCATGAACAGTATGAAAAGGCGAAAAGATAAGACACTGAAAAATGATCTCCCAAGGTTTTAATATGCTACCAGTCAGAATGACTGCCATCAAAAAAATCTGCAAACAATAGATGCTGGAGAGAGTGTAGAGAAAAGAGAGCCCTGTTACACTGGTGGTGGGAATGCAAACTAGTACAGCCACCATGGAGAACAGGGTGGAGATTCCCAGAGGGATGGTACGGGGAGGGAGGAGGGAGGGGGTTTCAGGATGGGGAACACATATATACCTGTGGCAGATTCATGCTGATGTATGGCAAAACCAATACAATATTGTAAAGTAATAAGCCTCTAATTAAAATCAATAAATTTATATAAAAACTGGAAATAGAACTGCCATCAGTTCAGTTCAGTTCAGTTCAGTTGTTCAGTCGTGTCCATCTTTTTGCAGCCCCATGGACTGCAGCAAACCAGGGCTCCCTGTCCATCACCAACTCCTGGAGCTTACTCAAACTCATGCCATCCAGTTGGTGATGCCATCCAACCATCTCATCCTCTATCATTCCCTTCTCCTCCTTCCTCAGTCATTCCCAGCATCAGGGTCTTTTCAAATGAGTCAGTTCTTCAGATCAGGTGGCCAAAGTATTGGAGTTTTAGCTTCAGCATCAGTCCTTCCAATGAATATTCAGGACTGTTTTCCTTTAGGACGGACTGGTTGGATCTCCTTGCAGTCCAAGGGACTCTCAAGAGTCTTCTCCAACATCACACTTCAAAAGCATCTACTCTTTGGTGCTCAGTTTTCTTGATGGTCTGAATCTCATATCCAAACATGACTACTGGAAAAACCATAGCTTTAATTAGATGGACATTTGCCAGCAAAGTAATGTCTCTGCTTTTTAATATGCTGTCTAGTTTGGTCATAACTTTTCTTCCAAGGATCAAGCACCTTTTAATTTCATGGCTACAGTTACCAACTGCAGTGATTTCAGAGCCCCCCAAAATAAAATCTGTCACTGTTTCCATTGTTTCCCCATTTATCTATCTGTCTATCTCCCCCATCCTGAATGCTCCTCCCACTTTCTTCCCAACCCCATCCCTCTGGGTTGTCCCAGAGAACTGACTTTGAGTGCCCTGCTTCATGCATCCATCTTTCACTAGTTATGTATTTTACATATGGTAATATATATGTTTCAATGCTATTCTCTGAAATCATCTGACGCTTGCCTTTTCTCACATAGTCCAAAAGTCTATCATTGTTTCATCTAGTCATCTATTTTACATATGGTCATCTATTTTACATATGGTTAGATACATCATCTCTGGTTGTTTCCCCATCTATCCCCATCCCCATCTAGAACTGCTGTACAACCCAGCAATCCCACTGCTGGCCATACACACAGAGGAAACCAGAAATGAAAGAGATACGTATACTCCAGTGTTCATTGCAGCACTGTTTACAATAGCTAGGGACATGAAAGTAACCTAGATGTTCATTGGCAGACGAATGGATAAGGAAGCTGTGAAACATACACAATGGAACATTACTCAGCTATAATGTGAGTAAATGTGACACATTTGAGTCAGTTCTGATGAGATGGATGAAACTGGAGCCTATTATACAGAGTGAAGTGAATCAGAAAGAGAAACTGATTTCAGAAATCAGAAAGAAAAGTGTATTAATGCATATGTATTGAATTTAGAATGACAGTACTGATGATCCTACATGCAAGGCAGCAAATGAGACACAGATGTAAAGAACAGACTTTTGGACTATGTGAGAGAAGGCAAGGGTCAGATGACTTGAGAGAATAGCATTGAAACATATATATTACCATATGTAAAAGAGATGACTAGGGAAAGTTCTATGCATGAAGCAGAGTACTCAAAGCCGGTTCTATGGGACAACCTAGAGGGATGGGGCGGGTAGGGATGTAGGAGGAGGGCTCAGGATGAGGGGGGTCATGTATACCCATGGCTGATTCATGTTGATATATGGCAAAAACATATATTGTAAAGTAATTATCTTCCAATTAAAATAAATTAATTAATTAAAAAAAACAATGTCTTCCTTAAAAAAGAATAAATTCAGAAATTAAGATTAGAATATAAATATTATAGAGGAACATATACTCTTTTTTTGAGTGAGTTTGTAATGGGGCAGCTAAGCTAGTCTGAGACTTCAGAAAAAGTTTCATAAGAAAAATGGCTTAAGTCTTGAGACATGAAGATTAGATTGACATTGGATAGACAAAAAAGAGGTGAAAGAATGGTGTTCCAGCACTTAGGAGGTCTGTGATGCCTGAGAAATTTAAGGAACCAAAATAACATCAAAGGGACTGGGTACCTGGTGTGGAACTCTTCTGGAGAGTAATCCAAGAACAAATTTAAAGGCATTCTGAGGTTATATGGAGCCTATAATATATCCTACAACCAAGGACAAACTTTAAAGGGTCTCAAAATAGTGCTTGAAAAGTCCTGAAGTATTTGACATATGTTTTAATAAGGCTATAATTTTAAAATATATAAGCATCCAGACACTAAATAGAAATAATAATACTTGGAGTTCCGTATATTTCCTTCTAGGAGAAAAAAGGACAGGAGTGAACAGATATTAGGGAGACACAGAGCAGAATTCTGTTAGTCATACATCTAGTTTCCTGGAAACATATCTGTTTTGAGCCAAGGGCAGGCATTTGTAGGGGGTCTCCCCAAAACTTTAATATCACTTTGTTAGGCTACTATGAAACGTAAATCTTATAGTACAAAGTCAATTAAACCAATTAGGTTATATTTCCAACTTTCAACGTTTAGATAGATGTTCTAAAATTACTTTTAATGCATAACTACATAAATATGAGATTTAATATCCAGATAGTATGATTGGCTTTCAAATGTGGCTTGCTAAGCCAATCTCAAGTTTACAGTGCACAAGAATGAAAGTATAAAAGGCTTGTTTTTCTGTAAAGCAACATCTTAATCCAAGAAATTTATGCTATTCAGTTAGGATTAAATACAAAATAAAACTCAATTGAATCAATAAATCACTGGATTATTGAATTGAACCACATTGTCAAATGCTTTAATATCTGTTAAGGTTAACACTCTACCTTATGCCAATAAATAAAATTCTATTATTTGGAAGATGAGTCCATCACCTAATGGCATAGGGACTTCATAGGTTAGATAAAAACAAACACATTTCACTATTGTAGACCACCTGTCATCCATGAAATATTTTTTTTAATGAATTAAACTGAAAATCATATTTTTTTCCATAAAGGAATCAAGAAAAATTACTTCAATATTCATCTGTCTTCTGAAATAAACTCATGTTCCCCAAACTTTGACTCTGATGACATTGGGATTAAAAGAAATGTCATTGAAGGCTGTTGCCGGGCAACCATAAGGCATTAGGTCACATAGTTCAAAGGCAACTTTCTCAGTAGCTGACAGTGGTATTCTCTTACAGAAAAAGATACTATTACTTCAATTGCTATACAATTAAAATCCAGTTAAACAATAGAGAAAACTGAAATGATGCTTTTTGCCATTTTCTACATTTAGATTATTATTGTGACTAATTCCTAAGAGTGCGAATTCAGAGCCAATAAAAGCATAAATAATTTTACATTAACAAATTAAGAGTTAAATATGTTTCAAGAAACCATAATAGGAAAGTGAGAACCCTGAAAATAGACTTGCTTTTCTAGGTCTTATCTTGTGACAATTAGGAGCATTCTGAGAGGAAAGCATTTTCAACATGCACACAAACCATAGAGACAACAGAAGGTAGAAACATATGACCATAGCACAGGCTGTCTGTATTAATCCACTGTCCCATTCCTGAAGTCTCAGAGACGGTGCATCTGAACAATGTGCTCAGAGTTTTAGTCCACTTCTTATTATTTCTCATCATTTAACTTTTTTTCCATAGTCAAAATAATTCCTTATTCTTTCTCCAACAAGTCCATTTTATTCCTGCTTCTATATCTTTGGAATTGCTCTGACCTTTACTTCAGAGATATTTTGTTTCATCCTCTTGTTATCCAGATGCCAAGTTTCCAAAATATGGCTAAATCCTGCCTGTAAATATGAATTTTTCCTTATTTCTTTATTGACATCAGTTCAGTTCAGTTCAGTCACTCAATCGTGTCCGACTCTTTGCGACCCCATGAATTGCAGCACGCCAGGCCTCCCTGTCCATCACCATCTCCCGGAGTTCACTCGGACTCATGTCCATCGAGTCAGTGATGCCATCCAGCCATCTCATCCTCTGTCGTCCCCTTCTCCTCCTGCCCCAAATTCCTCCCAGCATCAAGGTCTTTTCCAATGAGTCAACTCTTTGCATGAGGTAGCCAAAGTACTGGAGTTTCAGCTTTAGCATCATTTCTTCCAAAGAAATCCCAGGGCTGATCTCCTTCAGAATGGACTAGTGGGATCTCCTTGCAGTCCAAGGGACTCTCAAGAATCTTTTCCAACACCACAGTTCAAAAGCATCAATTCTTTGGCGCTCAGCCTTCTTCACAGTCCAACTCTCACATCCATACATGACCACTGGAAAAACCATCGCCTTGACTAGACGGACCTTAGTCGGCAAAATAATGTCTCTGCTTTTGAATATACCATCTAGGTTGATCATAACTTTTCTTCCAAGGAGTAAGCGTCTTTTAATTTCATGGCTGCAATCACTACAGGAAACATTCTTTTTTTTTTACTATAGTAAAATCAACTCTAGGGTTGGCAGAAGGTAGGCTACAGGTCATATTTGGGTTAATTGAAATCTGCTGAGTTTGGCTGGATTTGACTGAACTCAGATTAGCCCCCTGCATCATCTAGCTCCAGAAAACACTGTGAAGGATTAACCAACATCTGGGATATGTTGTTTTTAAGGAAGGGTTTGAAATAAATTACATAGATGTACCCAAAGATTTGGTTTGAACTGTTATCTTGTATGACATGTCTACTCTCAGCTTATTGGCTAAAACAAACCACTTCCACATGTCTTACATTGAAGCAGAAAGTATTCTCCACTTTCTGGAATATAGGACTGTATAATACTCTTAGAGGGGAGAGAGCAGATAATTTAAACAATAACACCAGTTACTCCAATCTGCACTCTTGATGGGATATAACTGGGTTTCCTCCTACATGAAAAAGGCACTCAATACTTCCCCTAGGAATAAACATAAAATACAAAGTCCCACATCTCATGACCTCAATCAGATCCAGATGTAGTTCTTTTCGATTTAGAAACATATGAGCAAATAATACAAGAATATTCTTCATCCACACCAAATATTTTATGGTGAAACAGGAGTACTCTAAGCAAATAAACATACCCAGTCATACAGAGAAAAAGAAGAGACATTTGGAGTCCTGACTGAATGGCAGTTAATGTCTATATCTCAATAAAGGTCCTCCACCATGGAATTTAGGGAATACTCCCTGATTAACCCCCAGTTTAATTCACTCATCTGTTGGTTACTGATCACCAATCCATGTTTCTCATAATTTAGACTTTGCCTTCCTGAAGTCTCTGTCACCCTCCTTGGTCACCTCGGAAAGGCACCTGGGAGAATCTGAGCATGGTGGAAGCTGAGTAACTTTCTGTATCTGTCATTGAACAATTAAGAAGCTAAGGATTGTTTTGCATTTTAGTCTTTTTTTTAAACTAAGCTGGTGGCACTTTTGGAGGCACAATTTTCAGACACCTGACTTTTTGCTATGTGATTTCAGCCATCTCTTGTTCCAGTAGTAACACCCACAATTCTTTTTGAGACCTATCTCTTGTCTAGACCTCTCGGTAGCTATTTTGACCTCAACAGTCCTTTAGGGGAACCACAATTTTTGTCTCTTTTCTCTGCTCATAAGTCAGTGAGAAATCTTAGCAACTCCTCATAGCAAACAGCTTGATGATCACCTCCCGCCTAACTTGTGCCTTGATTTGATGTTTCTCTTAAGACTTTGTCTTCATTGGCTTATGCAACACAGACCTTTACTCAAGTTTATGTTTGAGGACTGCAGTTGAATCCATCTTTCAAACCTGTAAGTCCTGAATTTTGAGAATTCTTTGTCTGTTTCATCTTTTAGTGCCAATAGCCTAATTTTTTCTTAGACTCATCTCTTTTCTGTGGTACCATGCCAAACACAGCTAATAACCAGTTTGCTTGTGTGCTTGTTTGCTCACTTGTGTCCAGCTCTTTGCAACCCTATGGACTGTAGCCCACCAGGTTCCTCTGTCCATGGGATTTTCCAGGCAAGAATACTGAGATAGGTTGCCTTTTCATCCTCCAAGGGATCTTCCTGACCCAGGATTTGAACCCACATCTCCTGACCTGGCAGGCTGATTCTTTACCACTGAGCCATCTGCTAAGCCCAATATTCAGTGTGAGTGAGTGAGTGAGTGATAGTCACTCAATCGTGTCTGACTCTTTGTGACCCCATGGACTATAGCCAACCAGGCTCCTCTGTCCATGGAATTCCCCAGGCAAGAATGCTGGAGTGGGTTGCCATTTCCTTCTCCAAATAACCAGTGTAGGGGGCACAAATTCATTTTATACATTACCTAATTTTAAAATAGTTTAATGATTTAGCAAAATTTCAGCAGAAATAACTTTGGATTGTTATTTATCTAAGCTTTACGAATGATGTCCACACTGCCTGACACTGGGCCCAAAGTCAGTAGCACCCTATTTTAGTTTTATATATGCTATAGCAGCACTCTGACTCTGGTAATAATTACTCTATAAGTCCTGGGAAAAACAACAGGGTCAAAATATCAGAACTTTACAATATTCATGTCTTTTTCATATTTCAGTAAGGGCAGGAAGTTGGCAGCTGTTCTGCCCTGCTCCCCATGTTTTCTAGCCTGGAACTGAATAAAGCAGCCTCTATCTGGGACTTGGTATCCTTGGAGGAGGAAATAGTAACCCACTCCAGTACTCTTGCTGGGGAAACCCCATAGATAGAGGAGTCTGGAAAGTTACAGTCCATGGGGTCACAGAGTCAGACACCACTGAGCGACTTCACTTCTACTTCATTTCCTGGAATAGAAAGTGAAAGTGAAGTCGCTCAATCATGTCTGACTCTTTGCGACCCCATGGACTGCAGCTCACCAGGCTCCTCCATCCATGGGATTTCCCAAGCAAGAATACTGGAGTGGGTTGCCATTTCCTTCTCCAGGAGATCTTAAGACCCAGAGATTGAACCCCAGTCTCCTGCATTGTAGGCAGATGCTTTACCATCTGAGCCATCAGGGAAGTTCCTGGAATAGATAGCACCCAAATAAGAGAGAGACTGAGCCAGATCATGGAGTAATACTTAAGCTTTGGTTTTTGACATAATAAATATCACATTTACTCACATTCCACTGGTCAAAGCATATTTCATGATTAAGTTCAAAAAAAATGTGAGGCATAATTTTTCTCAATAGAAATACTGAGTAACTCTTGATAATGAATAGGGATCTATGAAACAGTTATGAAGAGCAATGACTAGCTGGACAACAATCTATCTTATTACTGATCCCTTTAATATTATTTCGTTTACTCCTTGGAATTTTAGATTTTATTTAATGTAAATCTTGTTTCAGGCTAGTAAATGTTAGTTTCCTAATAGATTATAACCAATTTGATTCAAATTCTTTATCTTCCTTAACTTTTAGTACATTTTTGAGGATACAATATTTATTCCTTGACCAGGAAGTCACATCAGCCCATCCATGCTTGTCAGTTCAGTTCAGTTCAGTCACTCAGTCATGTCCGATCCTTTGCAACCCCATGATCACAGCACGCCAGGCCTCCCTGTCCATTACCAACTCCTGGAGTTCACTCAAACTCACGACCGTCGAGTCGGTGATGCCATCCAGCCATCTCATCCTCTGTCGTCAACTTCTTCTCCTGCTCCCAACCCCTCCCAGCATCAGGGTCTTTTCAATGAGTCAACTCTTTGCATGAGGTTGCCAAAGTATTGGAGTTTCAGCTTCAGCATCAGTCCTTCCAATGAACACTCAGGACTGACCTTTAGGATGGACTGGTTGGATCTCTTTGCAGTCTAAGGGACTCTCAAGAGTCTTCACCAACACCACAGTTCAAACACATCAATTCTTCAGCACTCAGCTTCCTTCACAGTCCAGCTCACATCCATACATGACCACTGGAAAAACCATAGCCTTGACTAGACGGACCTCTGTTGGCAGAGTGATATCTCTGCTTTTCAATATGCTATCTAGATTGGTCATAATTTTCCTTCCAAGGAGTAAGCGTCTTTTAATTTCATGGCTGCAGTCACCATCTGTGGTGAATTTGGAGACTCAAAAAATAATATCTAACACTGTTTCTACTGTTTCTCCGTCTATTTCTCATAAAGTGATGGGACCAGAGGCCATGATCATAGTTTTCTGAATGTTGAGCTTTAAGCCAACTTTTTCACTCTCCTCTTTCACTTTCATCAAGAGGCTTTTTAGTTCCTCTTCACTTTCTGCCATAAGGATGGTGTCATCTGCATATCTGAGGTTATTGATATTTCTCCCGGCAATCTTGATTCCAGCTTGTGTTTCTTCCAGTCCAGTGTTTCTCATGATGTACTCTGCATATAAGTTAAATAAGCAGGGTGACAATAGTGAATCAGCTATATGTGTGTGTGTGTGTGTGTGTATGTGTGTATATCCTCTCCTTCCTAAGCCTCCCTCTCACCTCCCCCACCCCACCCATCTAGGTCATCAGAGAGCACCAATCAGCTTCTTGTGCAATACAGCAGCTTCCTACTAGCTATCTATTTTATAAATGGTAATGTATATATGACAATGCTACTGTCACAATAAATTACAACTAAAAATAGTCTATTTTTATTTTAGGGAATATAAAGTATATTCAATAAATTACTTGAAAAATGTAAATAGCAAGGAAAATATCTTTGAGAATTCATGGAAAGAAAATATAAAATATTTCCTGTATCCACACTCCCCAATTTTACCCTCAATGTCAACTGTATGCATTTCTATTACATTAGTTTGGGATTAAAGAAATGTTTTGAGCTGCAGGAAAGTCAGTTAGAGAGATTATGAGTCAAAGGTTCTCTGAACGGTTCTACTGCTCTTGGTAATCTTCTAGAACTCCTGAAGTTTTTAGGGTTTGGGGAATTTTGCAGATTTTTTCAGACAGTTTGCATTCTAACTCATATGTATGTGAATTTGCCACATGCAGTACAATATTATTAGTAAACATTTCCATATTGATTCAAATAATTATTATTTACATAATTTCGTGCAGCAAATATTTTGATCATATATAGATAAAGTGAATATACTTCATACTTTAATTATCTAGAAAAAGAGCTTTATAACACAAAATATAAATGATAGACAATTTGTTTAGTAAGGAACTGAAGTATTACAAAATGTAGGACCCAGGAGATCTGGCCTAGAGTTACCTCCACACATAACATGGTAACATTTACTTGAGCAATTTATTTCTCAGGTGTATTTTGAAAGATGAGTAAAAGTTCAGTAGCAAGAACAGAGTAAGTATTCTAAGGATTAGGAAATTTCATAACATAAAGAAAAAGAAGTCTAAAATATCATAATGGATTCTGCAAACTATAGCCAATTTGAATTACTAGAAAATAAAGAACAAATTGAGATATAAAACAAATAAGTTTGGAAAGTAAGGGAAAACAAAGATCATGATGGGTTTGTCATACCATGTTTTGGAACTTAAGATCAACCATGTGAAAAGCAGTGTTAAATACACATACTTTCTATTTTTCAAAATGTAACTGTTTAGAGCAATGATGTATGATGATATAGTTTTAGGCATAGTCTAATTATTGATAGATTTTTCGTTGTTGTTAAGCCAATGGGAATAAAAATATTAGTGTAATCTTTACTAAAGAATCTGAGTATGCAAGAATTTAAGGAATTTTAAGTCAGTAATCAGTCATATGATCAATGGTCAATCATTGCCAAATAACCCCAAATTTGACTATGTTGGTTTAAAAATTTTCCAAATAATTCTTGAAATTATAAACTTGTCCTCCAAACCTTAAGGATATCATCAGTTTTTAAGTAAAACCTTTCTCTTAGTTTCATCAGCTGTATTTGAATCTGAAGCACACATAAAGGAGAGAAACTTTATAAATCACATATGTCCCAAGGAGTTTTTCTCATCTAAATCAGCCAATCACTTTGAAATTGTGACATTATTATCAGCAAATTGCTCAGCAATGCTTAAAACCATTATTTCACTGAGTTGAAGGCATTTTAGCCACAGCAAATTAGTACCTAATCTGAACCTGCCTGTAGTACAATCAAGTCTAGTGTGGAGGCTAGCCAATCTCTTAAACAAGCTCAGCAAAGTAGTTTCCTCTGCAGTTCCAAGTTCATTAGGTTCAGAGCTCTTGTCTCAGAAGAAACAAATTGTAATCATGTCAACCATAGTTTGAGTGTAATTTATTAACTAACAAATTCATCTGACATGCCACCTTAATAAAATCTTCCACACCTATATTAAAATAAATGTTCATAATCATCTTTAAATCTTCCCTAAGATGATTTTTAAGAGCATTGATGTCACAGTATCTCTCCCTTTTAAAATTTCTTCACATATAGCAGAAAATATCATTAAGAAACATAAAACCCAGACTCACATAATGCAAAATACAGTATAAGTTGGTACACAGAGTCCCCCCCGCCTTTTATTTTTTGCTATCTGAGCTGTTTACGAATGGAGCCCCAAAACTGTATATTATTTATTTAAAGGTGGTCAAGATCTACCTGACTAGAAAAACTAGTTCATCAGGCAAAACACATCTCTTAGAAATAGGAAGTAAAACCATAGGGATAACACAGATTAAATTTCTCTAAGGAATGTTTGTTAGCTAATCTCACCTTGGCCTTGGAAGCATAGAGAGCTTGCCCAGTGATCTCTTATTGCTAAGTAAAACCTCACTGTGGCTTGATTTTTAGAAAATCAAAATAGAAAGTAAGAAGAAAGTGACTTGAAACTAAGTTCTTATAAAGCCAAGATGATTGTTATTCAGTGTTTTGTTCTTTTAGTATTAGTTTTAGCAATACTTCCTTGAGGTTCATTTCTGTACATGAATAAAACATATCCCTTTTATATTATTTATAGGGGAAGCTTTAAACCTTTAATTTTAAGATAACATACTACTTCTTTTTCAAGTCTACCACAAAATGTTGAGTTTTTTAAATAAGTTCCTTAATTCAAAACATTTTATCTTTAAAGATATTTATAATTGGTCATATGAAATGTACAGTAGATATGTTTATTGTATAAACATCTACAAATTGGAACTTAGAGAAAGCATTCTGGTGATCTAATTGATAGGAAGTTCATTAGAAATAAAGATGGGAACAATGATGCTTTTAAATTACAGAAATCTAACAAACACTTTTGTGATAAATTAAGTGATTTAAAAACTTTATTTCGTCAAGTTACCATTTACTGGGTCAGAAACCAATTGTATCACTATCTTCTTTAATAAATTTTCATCCTAATACCTTAGTTGAATAGATCTATTTTTTAAAATAATTATCTACTTAACAATTAAGCTACAAAAAAACATAAAAACCTCATCACTATAACAAAACTTTAGGAATGGAATCATATGCAAAATTCCAGCAATTTCTTTAGTCCAACATCTAATTATGTACATACCCATCATTTATTTCCCAGAAATGAATGTCAAGCTAATTAAGACTTTTATTATGTTCTTCATTCATATATTAGTAGGAAAGAAAATAAGCTGGAATTTCTCAGGGGGCTTCCCTGGTGGCTATGTGGTAAAGAACCTGCCTGCCAGTACAGGAGGTGTGGTTCAATTCTTGGTTGAGGAGGATCCCCTGGATAAGGCAATGGCAATCCACTCCAGTATTCTTGCCTGGGAAATTCCGTGGGCAGAGGAGTTCGGGAGCTACAGTGCATGGGGTCTCAAAAGAGTCAGACAAAAATTAGCAACTAAATAACAACAGATTTCTGAGTAAATTTAAAGGTTACTCTACATGGGGTACTAATTGTATTCCAAGATTTTATTATCCAAATGTGTTTCTGCTGTATTGCAAATAATTTAAACAATTGTCAGTACTATCCTACTACTCACAAGATTACTCGGAGAAATATCAGTAACCTCAGATATGTAGATCACACCACCCTTATGGCAGAAAGTGAAGAGGAGCTAAAAAGCCTCTTGATGAAAGTGAAAGAGGAGAATGAAAAAGTTGGCTTAAAGCTCAACATTCAGAAAACTATGATCATGGCATCTGGTCCCATCACTTTATATGAAATAGATGGGGAAACAGTGGAAACAGTGTCAGACTTTATTTTGGGGGGTTCCAAAATCACTGCAGATGCTGATTGCAGCCATGAAATTAAAAGACGCTTACTCCTTGGAAGGAAAGTTATGACCAATATGCTAATCTAGATAGCATATTGAAAAGCAGAGATATCACTCTGCCAACAAAGGTCTGCCTAGTCAAGGCTATGGTTTTTCCAGTGGTCATGCATGGATGTGAGAGTTGGACTGTGAAGAAAGCCGAGGACCGAAGAATTGATGCTTTTGAACTGTGGTGTTGGTGAAGACTCTTGAGAGTCCCTTAGACTGCAAGGAGATCCAACCAGTCCATCCTAAAGGAGGTCAGTCCTGGGTGTTCACTGGAAGGACTGATGCTGAAGCTGAAACTCCAATACTTTGGCCACCTCATGCAAAGAGTTGACTCATTGAAAAGACTCGGATGCTGGGAAGGATTGGGGGCAGGAGGAGAAACGGATGACAGAGGCTGAGATGGCTGGATGACATCATGGACTCGATAGTCATGAGTTTGAGTGAACTCTGGGAGTTGGTAATGGACAGGGAGGCCTGGTGTGCTGTGATTCATGGGGTCACAGTAGTCGGACACGACTGAGCGACTGAACTGAACACACTTGTGACTTCTTCCACACTCACGATGTTGAAAATTATATAGATTAGATGGAGCCAATATGTTCTTTGTGCCTTGGAGAGCATGGACATAAATTTCATTTTGCACTTTGACCATCAGGAATCATCAGATTCCCAGAAAGCCTAGTTTGTGCTTCATTCTCTGGAAACACATCACAGTATGGATCTGTACATTGCTTGAAGTGAAGTGTTAGTCTCTCAGCTGTGTCCAACTCTTGTAGTTCAGCTCAGTCCCTCAGTCATGTCCAACTCTGAGACCCCATGATCTGCAGCACACTAGGCTTCCCTGTCCATCACCAACTACTGCAGCTTGTACAAACTCATGCCTATTGAGTCAGTGATGCCATCCAACCATCTCATTCTCTGTTGTTTCCTTCTCCTTCTGCCTTCAATATTTTAAATTAAACAATTAAAACATTTTTCCTCTCCTCATTTCCTTAGTTCTTTCCTGCAAATGATACCTCACTTTCACCTGAAATGACTTTTTTTGTGCAGCTCTCAGTAAAACAAACCTGAAAAGTGAAAGCGTTAGTTGCTCAGTAGTGTCCTACTCTTTGCGACTCTTCGGACAATAGTCAGCCAGGATCCTTCGTCCATGGAATTCTCCACACAAGAATACTGGAATAAGTATCAAACCTGAAGTTGGACAACACCTGTCTTACTACTCATTTCCTCAGGCTGACCCTACCCCGTCTACCTCATTTCTGCTTTGAAACACATTTTATCTGATTTCACTACCTGTTCTTCATTCTTTTCCCACTTATTTACTGATTCTGTGATCATCTACCCTTTATTTTTTACCTCTCTCACTTTTTACTTCCCTCACTTAAACTCACTCCTACACTGAAGCTATGACACATTGCCCTTGATGTCACTATACACAAAGATGCTTCTTCCACTTTTGTGTGGCAAGCACTAGTATTGTTATTAAATATTCTGGCGGTCTCCTGGTCAGATAGTACCACACTTCCCAGTTCTCTTATTGTTAGGTGGGGCCATTTGCCCAATTCTCCTCAATGAGCTCTGAGTAGAAGTGATTTAAGCATCCTTTGAAGTTGAAGCATTTAATCAAATGGAGACACGCCAGAGTCTGAATCTACCCAGCAACCCTCCACTGCCTCTGATGGTGATGAAGCTGCAACATGAACAAGACATAAACTTGAGTTACTGTGTATTATTTATTTTCTGCAACATAACCTAGGTTTTCCTAAATGATACATCTAGCCTCTCCATTCTGTGCACTCTAATAGCAAAAGGCCTATCTTGGTTAAATTGTATTATTAATAGCTATTATAACTAAAACCATGCGAGTTAAAAAGAATAATCTGCCTTTCTAGCTGGCCTAACTTTAAACTCAGGATTGCTAATCACATGTGACCCCATAAGGCTGCCCTGAATTCCTGCCACATTTTCTTAGTCCATTTAACCTCCCACAATAAAGCAACTATTGTGAAGCTTTCCCTCTGTCCTCAAACATCAACTATATTTTATAAATTATAACAGTACTAGAAAAAAATTATGTTAATTCCTTGAAAGTGGATATTAACCACAGTCAGTAAACAGTTTCCACAAAGACTTAATAAATATTTTTGAGATACAGAAATGTGAAACTTAAAACACACACTCCTCAGATTCTTCCATTATTTTCTGACTTGATTTCTGCATTGTATTTTTTTTTTTTCAAATTTAAAATGACTAGTATTCATTAAGTACCTGCTGAATGGCCAGGCAATGTGTTACATTCTTTACAAGTTATATATCATTTAATTTTCAACACGATTCTACTACATACTACTAGCATTCTCCTTTTGAGATAAGAAAACAAAATCAAAAATATGAAATACTTCATCTCAAATTCAAGTGAGTCAGTAGTTGATGTGGGATATGTAGAGGCATTGATTGTGGATTCCAGGGACCATGGGTCTAACTACTACATACCTTGCCTTCCACAAAATATTGGAGAGAGTCTAAACAGTTTGATTCAGAAACAGGAGGAATAAGCAAAGTTATTTTGTTTCCTGAGGTTCTAAAATTAATAGCTGCTATGTTGATTTTTATCCAGGAAAATTACTTGCAGACATAAGTTCATTTGATAGTGTTTGTTCAGCTACTGGGGCTACAAAGGAAAAGGGACTGCTGCACTGGATTTATTTCTAGTAGTCAACCAATTTTTATTATAACTCTAATTATATTTTGAATAATGAATATATATTTGGGAGTTTAAGTATGTCTTATTTTTCTCCAACTTTGCCACTTCCTATTTGACTTCAATTTATCTTGATTTCTTTTATTACAAAATACAAAATAGTAATTCTAAACAGCATTGCTGAGTTATAGTGAGAATTAGGGAGATGATATCTGTGTGAGGGGCTGTGCCACATGTTGCCTTATTGGAGCCTTAGTTGAATTTGGGACTTGCTGGCTAGGCCAGCCAATGTGATTAGATTGCCTCCTGAGAACTACCAAATGGATTTCTGGGCAAACATAACTCATTAATCATTATCAAATGCTTAATATTTTTCTAAACTTGTATCCAAATACTTCTCCATATTTACAGTCACAAATCCTAATGCAATATAGAAAAAAGACATGTAAATCCATCTGACAGAATGGTGGTGAGTATAGAATGCCAAAAAATACACATAAAAAAAAGATAATGAGATAATTTAGAGAAAAAAATATGTCTGCTAATGAGAAAAGACCCTGTATGGGGCTCAGACTGAACAGGATCTTCATGGTAGAGTGGACCAGCCATTTTGGGTAGAATGTAAAGTTGTTCATTAACTTCTCAATATTATCATTTGGTGATCCTGGAAAGATGACTACAATAACAGAACTGAATCATTGGGGGCACAAATAGTTCTGCTTTGTAACCTCTTTTTACACAATTCAGACAAGCCCAAGGGAATATGTTTTCCTATTTTCCTAAGAGAGAAGTAAAAACCACAGAAGCAGTCAGAAATGATGATGAACTCAGAGGAATGACTGCCAAGGGAATGACTTCCCTAAGGTGGTCAGAGGTCAATAAGCCTGGTCAAGGAAAACAGTGTTCACACAGCAGACCACAGCAGGTGGACTGGTGCAGAATAGGAGGAACGCAGACAAAAAGGCACAGAGACGCTAAGGGAAAACCAGGTCAGTGATGTATAGGCCACTAGGCAGTAATTTAGAATTTTGTGAGATACTTTGCTTTGGGGATTCCTAGGGTCACAGCGGAATAATAGCTAAAGGCTTTAATTTTTGGTGGGCTATGTCTCATGAGCCAAAACATTGGAGACAAACTGCTAAAATCCATTTTCTATGATCCTTTAACTAATACATTTTATGGTACTTTTGTTTACAACAAGCAAAATATCTGATCAATATTGTTAATATCAAACATTGGTCTCTTCCCTGACGATTGTATAACTCATTCAATAAAAGTATGAAAATGGTTTCAGAGTACCAATTTTTAATAAAATAGAAGATTTTATATTGTAAAGAGCTATATTTTTACATGGAAAGCAGAAATATATTTTGGCTGTTTAATGTAACCTCTACTTTTTTTCCCCCCACTAAAAGCCAGAGGTCTGTTCAACTAAGCAAACTAAATAAATTTCCACAATGTTTTTGTAAAGCCCTGTTTGCTTACAGTTAGCCCAAATGTGCTAAAAAACCACCAACGTTCTACCTTCTTTTGTTGCAAGTAAACTTGCCCTAGAAAGTGAATTTAGGGATTATTATATTTTTCCATTACAAGCTGTTTGTGTAAACCTTTCCACATTGTCAAAATGAAAACGTTATTGAAGGAAAGTGAAATAGAAAAAGACTAAAAAAATAAATAAATAAATAAAGTTGATAGATTAGCTCAGCTTTTCCCAGAAGACATTTTTTTTTATTCTCTTATGCTTGGTAGTTTCTTATCTCAGTGGACTATACCTCTGCTTTTTATCAATTACCTGAGGGGCACTTCTCTGCAAATACTTTCAATTCTATAGAGTCCTCTGGCAGACCTCCCTATTACCTTTGGCTCTTTATCTCTGGATTCTATCAGACACTTTCAAGAGAACTATTCTGTAACCAACTCTCCAAACCCGAGCACTAGACTGTTTCAGATCTTTTTCCTGTGAAATAGCTAAGGATCCCAAGATACCTATTTGAAAAGCAAGCACCATTTTGTAAAGGCAGGACACTCATGATAAGAAATCTTTCTATAAAATTGTATTTTTATTAATTTGTATTTTTTTATTTTGCAAAATTCTTAAGGGGTTATCTATCTATATCTACATATATATCTGTATTTACAGACAGAGACAAGACAGAGACATAGAGACACAGAGACAGGTTATCTATTCATTGTTGAAAACTACATTTTTAAATACCATTTTGTCTACTGTTAAAAATGAATAGCATAAGAAAGGTGTATAGTTCTGCTAAGCAGAGGTTTTAAATCGATGTCTTCAGTCAATCCAGAGCTACATGGATATAAGAAATCCATGAACTGAGATTAAAAAAAAATTACATATTTGTTTTAATCAGTCTCATACTGACATTTAACCTTTTATTTTCTTTTAATGAGAAATGTGGATAATAAATCACATCAGCACTTTGTTACACATAGAAATCATACATGTTTTCCTTATCCTATTCCATTTGAGATATTGTGCTGTAGATGTGTTTTACATTGATCACTATTTTGTAGTCATAATTATTAGATCATCTCTGTTAAAATATATTATTGGTGTATTTAATAATGATGTATTGATTTATAGAAGGGCTTTTTTGTGGAATTTATATTATTGCTTCCAATTTTTAAAATTTGCTGCCAGTGAGTCTGGAGTTATCTTTCCTAGAAATACTTTTAATAATTACCTTAATTTTTGTAATAAATTTAGTACTATTCAGACACAGCTATTTCTTCCTGACTGACTTCTGGAATACTTTGTCTTTCAATTAATTTGCCATTCTACATTAGTTCTCAAATTTCAGTTCAGTTCAGTTCAGTTTAGTCACTCAGTCATGTCTGACTCTTTGCGACCCCATGAATCGCACCATGCCAGGACTGCCTGTCCATCACTCAACTCCCAGAGTTCACTCAGACTCATGTTCATGGAGTCCATGATGCCATCCAGCCATCTCATCCTCGGTCGTCCCCTTCTCCTCCTGCCCCCAATTCCCCCCAGCATCAGAGTCTTTTCCAATGAATCAACTCTTCGCATGAGGTGGCCAAAGTATTGGAGTTTCAGCTTTAGCATCATTCCTTCCAAAGAAATCCCAGGGCTGACCTCCTTCAGAATGGACTGGTTGGATCTCCTTGCAGTCTAAGGGACTCTCAAGAGTCTTCTCCAACACCACGGTTCAAAAGCATCAATTCTGCAGCACTCAGCCTTCTTCACATCCAACTCTCACATCCATACATGAACACAGAAAAAACCATAGTCTTGACTAGACGGAACTGAGTCGACAAAGTAATGTCTCTGCTTTTGAATATGCTATCCAGGTTGGTCATAACTTTTCTTCCAAGGAGTAAGTGTCTTTTAATTTCATAGCTGCAGTCACCATCTGCAGTGATTTTGGAGCCCCAAAAATAAAGTCTGACACTGTTTCCACTGTTTTCCCATCTATTTCCCATGAAGTGATGGGACCAGATGCCATGATCTTAGTTTTCTGAATGTTGAGCTTTAAGCCAACTTTTTCACTCTCCTCTTTCACTTTCATCAAGAGGCTTTTTAGTTCCTCTTCCCTCTCTGCCATAAGGGTGGTGTCATCTGCATATATGAGGATATTGATATTTCTCCCAGCAATCTTGATTCGAGCTTGTGTTTCTTCCAGTCCAGCGTTTCTCATGATGTATTCTGTATATAAGTTAAATAAGCAGGGTGACAATATACAGGCTTGACACACTCCTTTTCCTATTTGGAGCCAGTCTGTTGTTCCATGTCCAGTTCTAACTGTTGCTTCCTGACCTGCATATAGATTTCTCAAGAGGCAGGTCAGGTGGTCTGGTATTCCCATCTCTCTCAGAATTTTCCACAGTTTATTGTGATCCACACAGTTAAAGGCTTTGGCATAGTCATTAAAGCAGAAGTAGATGTTTTTCTGGAACTCTCTTGCTTTTTCCATGATCCAGCGGATGTTGGCAATTTGATCTCTGGTTCCTCTGCCTTTTCTAAAACCAGCTTGAACATCAGGACGTTCACGGTTCACGTATTGCTGAAGCCTGGCTTGGAAAATTTTGAGCATTACTTTACTAGCATGTGAGATGAGTGCAATTGTGCGGTAGTTTGAGCATTCTTTAGCATTGCCTTTCTTTGGGATTGGAATGAAAACTGACGTTTTCCAGTCCTGTGGCCACTGCTGAGTTTTCCAAGTTTGTTGGCATATTGAGTGCAGCACTTTCACAGAATCATCATTCAGGATTTGAAATAGCTCAACTGGAATTCCATCACCTCCACTAGCTTTGTTCATAGTGATGCTTTCTAAGGCCCACTTGACTTCACATTCCGGGATGTCTGGCTCTAGATGAGTAATCACACCATCGTGATTATCTGGTTTGTGAAGATCTTTTTTGTACAGTTCTTCTGTGTATTCTTGCCACCTCCTCTTAATATCTTCTGCTTCTCTTAGGTCCATACCATTTCTGTCCTTTATTGAGCCCATCTTTACATGAAATATTCCCTTGGTATCTCTAATTTTCTTAAAGAGATCTCTAGTCTTTCCCATTTGGTTATTTTCCACTATTTCTTTGCATTGATTGCTGAAGAAGGCTTTCTTATCTCTTCTTGCTATTCTTTGGAACTCTGCATTCAGATGCTTTTATCTTTCCTTTTCTCCTTTGCTTTTCACTTCTCTTCTTTCCACAGCTATTTGTAAGGCCTCCCCAGGCAGCCATTTTGCTTTTTTGCATTTCTTTTCCATGGGGATGGTCTTGAACCCTGTCTCCTGTAGAATGTCATGAACCTCATTCCATAGTTCATCAGGCACTCTATCTATCAGATCTAGGCCCTTAAATCTACTTCTCACTTCCACTGTATAATCATAAGGGATTTGATTTAGGTCATACCTGAATGGTCTAGCGGTTTTCCCTACTTTCTTCAATTTAAGTCTGAATTTGGCAATAAGGAGTTCATGATCTGAGCCACAGTCAGCTCCTGGTCTTGTTTTTTTGACTGTCTAGCCCAAATGATGAAGAAAAGGGAGAATACACAACTCAGAAATCACCAATATCAGGCATGAAACAGTAGCCCTTACTATAGATCATCAAGATATCCAAAAGATAAAAGTAGGCTATTAGAATATTTGTATGGTCCAGGACCTACTTTTATGTTTTGGATATCTTTCATACCTGATATTGGTGATTTATGAATTGTGTATTCTCCTTCTTCTTCATCTTTTGGGCTAGATGCTTGGGGCTGGTGCACTGGGATGACTCAGAGGGATAGTGTGGAGTTGGGAGGTGGGAGGAGGGTTCAGAATTGGGGACACATGTACACCTGTGGTAGATTCATTTTGAGGTGTGGCAAAATCAATACAATATTATAAAGTAAAAAAAAAAGAATAATAAATTAATTAATTATTTAAAAAAAGATTAATCAATTTGATTGATTTTTTTTAAAAAAACATCTTTTTGTTTCATTTTTTCTATTATTTTGGTTTCCAATAATTTATTTGTTCTTTTTTCTTTATTATTTTAATATTTCAACTAGATTTGTATTCAAAGCCTCTTGTTTTTGAAGCTTCTTAGTGAAAGTTGAAGTCACTCAGTCATGTCTGACTCTTTGCAACCCCATGGACTGTAGCCTGCCAGGCTCCTTTGCCCATGAGGATTCTACAGGCAAGAATACTGGAGAGGGTTGCCATGCCCTCCTCCAGGGGATCTCCCCAACCCAGGGATAGAACCAGTGTCTCCTGCATGTCAGGCAGATTCTTTACCAGCTGAGTCACCAGGGAAGCCCTCAAGTTTCACAAGGTGGGCATAAAAATACTTTATTTGAAGCCTTAATGTATAGCCTTTTAGACTATTAATTTCTCTGTAAGCACTAATCTATTAGTTTCCTACATATTTGGTACAGATATGTTATTATTTTCATTGAAACAATATAGTGTTTTATTCCTTTTGTGACTTCCTTTTAGAATCATGTCATTTGATAATGATTGGTTCAATTTCTAAAATATTCAGTATTTTCCAGATCTTTGTTTTTGATACCAATTTTAATTCTATTAAAGAGTACTCTTTGGGTAGTATACTCATTTTCACTATATTGATTCTTCCGATCCATGAACATGGTATATTTCTCCACCTATTAGTGTCCTCTTTGATTTCTTTCACCAGTGTTTTATAGTTTTCTATATACAGGTGTTTAGTTTTTTAGGTGGATATATTTATAAGTATTTTATTCTTTTCATTGCATTGGTCAATGGAATTCTTTCCTTAATTTCTCTTTCTATTTTCTCATTATTTTTGTATAGGTGAAAATGAGTATAATACCCAAAGCAATCTATAGATTCAATGCAATCCCTATCAAGCTACCAACTGTATTTTTCACAGAGTTAGAACCAACAATTTCACAATTTGTATGGAAAAAAAAAAAAAAAACACCTTGAATAGCCAAAGTAATCTTGAGAAAGAAGAATGGAACTGGAGGAATCAACCTGCCTGACTTCAGGCTCTACTACAAAGCCACAGTCATCAAGACAGTATGGTACTGGCACAGAGACAGAAATATAGATCAATGGAACAAAATAGAAAGCCCAGAGATAAATCCATGCACCTAGGGACACCTTATCTTCGACAAAGGAGGCAAGAATATACAACGGAGAAAAGACAGTCTCTTTAACAAGTGGTGCTGGGAAAACTGGTCAACCACTTGTAAAAGAATGAAACTAGAACACTTTCTAACACCATTCACAAAAATAAACTCAAAATGGATTAAAGGTCTAAACGTAAGACCAGAAACTATAAAACTCTTAGAGGAGAACATAGGCAAAACACTCTCTGACATAAATCACAGAACTCTCTCAGTTAATTTTAATAATTCTGAAAACATCAAGTGCTGACAGGGATTCAGAACAACTGGGATACTCATGCATGTGGTGTTGGAGAAAACTTTGGAGAGTCTCTTGGATTGCAAGGAGGTCCAACCAGTCCATCCTAAAGGAGATCAGTCCTGAGTGTTCATTGGAAGGACTGATGTTGAAGCTGAAACTCCAATACTTTGGCCACCTGATGCCAAAAGCAGACTGATGAAAAGACCCTGATGCTGGGAAAGATCGAGGGTAGGAGGAGAATGGGACGACAGAGGATGAGATGGTTGGATGCATCACTGCCTCGATCGACATGGGTTTGGGTAGGCTCTGGGAGTTGGTGATGGACAGGGAGGCCTGGTGTGCTGTGATGCATGGGGTGGCAAAGAGTTAGACATGACTGAGTGACTGAACTGAACTGAACTGACCTGACAAGAAAGCAAAATGTCTCAGTCGCCTATGGACACCTTATCTTTGACAAAGGAGGGAAGAATATACAATGGATTAAAGACAATCTCTTTAACAAGTGGTGCTTGGAAAACTGGTCAACCACTTGTAAAAGAATGAAACTAGAACACTTCGTAACACCACACACAAAAATAAACTCAAGATGGATTAAAAATTTAAACATAAGACCAGAAGCTATAAAACTCCTAGAGGAGAACATAGGCAAAACACTCTCCGACATAAATCACAGCAGGATCCTCTATGACTCACCTCCCAGAATACTGGAAATAAAAGCAAAAATAAACAAATGGGACCTAATTAAATTTAAAAGCTTCTGCACAACAAAGGAAAATATAAGCAAGGTGAAAATACAGCCTTCAAAATGGAAGAAAATATTAGCAAATGAAGCAACTGACAAACAACTAATCTCAAAAATATACAAGCAACTTATGCAGCTCAATTCCAAAAAAATAAACGACCCAATCAAAAAATGGTCCAAAGAACTAAATAGACATTTCTCCAAAGAAGACATACAGAAGGCTATCAAACACATGAGAAGATGCTCAACATCACTCATTATCAGAGAAATGCAAATCAAGACCACAAAAAGGTACCATTTCACACCAGTCAGAATGGGTGCTATCCAAAAGTCTACAAGCAATAAATGCTGGAGAGGGTGTGGAGAAAAGGGAACCCTCTTACACTGTTGGTGGGAATGCAAACTAGTACAGCCACTATGGAGAACAGTGTGGAGATTCCTTAAAAAACTGGAAATAGAACTGCCTTATGGCCCAGCAATCCCAGTGCTGGGCATTCACACCGAGGAAACCAGAACTGGAAGAGACACGTGTACCCCAGTGTTCACTGCAACACTGTTTATAATAGCCAGGACATGGAAGCAACCTAGATGTCCATCAGCAGATGAATGGATAAGAAAGCAGTGGTACATACACACAATGGAGTATTACTCAGCCATTAAAAAGAATACATTTGAATCAGTTCTAATGAGGTGGAGCCTATTATACACAGTGAAGTAAGACAGAAGGAAAAACACCAATACAGTATACTAATGCATATATATGGAAATTAGAAAGATGGCAACGATAACCCTGTATGTGAGACAGCAAAAGAGACACAGATGTATAGAACAGTCTTTCGGACTCTGTGGGAGAGGGAGAGGGTGAGATGATTTGGGAGAATGGCATTGAAACATGTATAATATTATATCTGAAATGAATCGCCAGTCCAGGTTTGATGCATGATACTGAATGCCTGGGGCTGGTGCCCTGGGACGACCCAGAGGGATGGTATGGCAGGACCAATACAATATTGTAAAGTAATTAACCTCCAATTAAAATAAATAAATTTAATAATAACAATAAAATAATACTCTTTGATGTGATTTTAATTATTTTGAAAATATTGAGACTTTTAAAAAATGTTTGGTCAAGTATACATCTGTCTTGTTGAATGTGATCTGTGAACCTAGAAATCATTTACATTCTAACATTGTTGGTGAGTATTTTATAAATGTTAATTAGGCCAAATTGGTTGAGAGTTTTGTTCAGATCTTCTACATTTTTACTGATGTTTTGAAAAAGAATCTTTAAGTCTTCAACTATAACTGTACATTTTTTTCATTTCTAATTTCAGTTCCATCAGTTCCTATATTTTAAAGCTCTCTTGTCAGCTATAGCACACACTGAAGACTGTTATCTCTTACTGGTCTCTTGACCTGTTTATGTAACATCTCTATTCCCTGCTAGTAACATTTCAATTTAATCTCTCCAGTTTTCTTGTGTTTGATGTTTGCATGGCATACACTTGATTTTTGGCATTGTGCTTTTTTTCTCTATATGTGTCTTTGTATCTAATGTGGCTTTCTTACTCTGATCTGACCATCAATGTCTTTAATTGCTAGTTTTAGATAATATACATTTAGTACAATTTTTCTTACATTTAGATCAAATCTATCCTTACTAATTTCTTAATAAATCTACCCTTACTAGTTTATTTTTACATAGTTAGATAAATTTACCTTAATAACTTTTTTCTATTTGTTTTATTATTTACTTTCCTTGACCTCTTTTTATTTATTTACTTAGCTTGACTCTGGATGAATTGTGCATTCATTTTTAAATTACATTTTATTCTTCACTATTGAGTCATTATTTGTACCTGATTTTTTCACACTAGATAAATTGAATCAAATGGTTAAGAATCTGCCTGCAATCCAGGAAACCTGGATTCAATCCCCGAGTTGGGATTATAACCCTGGAAGAGGAAACAGCAACCCACTCCAATATTCTTGTCTGGAAAATCCCATGGACAGAGGAGCCTGGTGGGTTACATTCCATGGGGTTGCAAAGAGATGGACATGACTGAGACAATTTCACTTCATTTCTTCTTCATTGCTTTTATTACTTGTAAAAAGAAAATTTGTGATTTTCTTAGGATTTAAATAGTATTTTTTAAAATATCAGAGTTTTTCTACAAATAACACTATATCCATTTACCTTTAGTAAACATATAGCTCTACACTTCTAATCTCAATCACCAAAATGTTTGTGCTATTATAGTAAAGCATTTTACTTTGATCTGTGCTATAATGCACAGCACATTACTACCGTTCACTTTTGAAACATAAACTATCTTTGTAACATGTTGGATCAGGTAATTTCTTGATGTCCAGGCTGTCCTGTTTATTGCCTTTTCATACTGCAAAAAACAAACAAACAAAAACCAAAGAAGATGCTGTTTCAGTGCTGCAGTCAATATGTCAGCAAATTTGGAAAACTCAGCAGTGGCTACAGGACAGGACAAGGTCAGTTTTCATTCCAATCCTAAAGAAGGACAAAGAATGTTCAAACTACCACACAATTGCACTCATCTCACATGCTAGCAAAGTAATGCTCAAAGTTCTCCAAGTCAGGCTTCAACAGCCTGTGAAATGTGAACTTCCAGATGTTCAAGCTGGATTTAGAAAATGCAGAGGAATCAGAGATCAAATTGTCAACATCCACTGGATCATAGAAGAAGCAAGGGAATTCGACAAAAATATCTACTTCTGCTATATTGATTATGTCAAAGCCTTTGACTGTGTAGATCACAACAAACTGTGGAAAATTCTTCATGGGAATACTAGACCACCTGACCTTCCTCCTGAGAAATCTGCATGCAGATCAAGAAGCAACAGTTAGAACTGGACATGGAACGACAAACTGGTTCCAAATCAGGACAGGAATAATTTAAGGCGATATGTTGTCACCCTGCTCACTTAACTTATATGCAGAGTACATATAGTGCCTGGCTGGATAAAACACAAGCTGGAATCAAGATTGCTGAGAGAAATATCAATAACCACAGATAACGCAGATGATATCACCCTCATGGCAGAAAGAAGAGGAAGTAAAGAGCCTCTTGATGAAAGTGAAGGAGGGGAGTTTAAAAAGTTAGCTTAAAACTCAACATTCAAAAAGCTAAGATCATGGCATTCAGTCCCATCACTTCTTGGCAAATAGATGGGGAAACAATGGAAACAGTGAGAGACTTTATTTTCTTGGGCTCCAAAAATCACTGCAGATGGTGACTGCAGGCATGAAATTAAAAGGCACTTGCTCCTTGAAAGAAAATCTATAACCAACCTAGACAGCATATTAAAAAGCAGAGACATTACTTTGCCAACAAAAGTCTGTCTAGTCAAAGCTGTGGTTTTTCCAGTAGTCATATTTGGAGATGAGATTTGGACCATCAAGAAAGCTGAGCGCCAAAGAATTGATGCTTTTGAACTGTGATGTTGGAGAAGATTCTTGAGAGTCCCTTGGACTATAAGGAGATCCAACCAGTCAATCCTAAAGGAAATCAGTCTTGAATATTCATTGGAAGGACTGATGTTGAAGCTGAAACTCCAATACTTTGGCCACCTGATGTGAAGACTCATTTGTGACTCAGATGTGACTCATTTGAAAAGATCCTGACGCTGGGAAGGAATGAGGGCCTGAGAAGGGGACGACAGAGGATGAGATGGTGAGATGGCTTCATGGCATCCTGGACTTGATGGACATGAGTTTAAGGAAGCTCTGGGAGTTAGTGATGGACAGGGAAGCCTGGTGTGCTGCAGTCCATGGGGTCACAAAAAGTCAGACATGACTGAAGGACTGAACAGTCTTGTTTTATAGTGTGTTTAGCAGGATCTCTGGTCTCTATCTAATACATTGCAGTATCACTGTCCTAGTTATAAACATTATAAAAAGTCTCCAGAAATTGCCAAATGGCCCCTGGGGAGTAAAATTGCCATTGGTTTAGTACCTCTGCTTTAACATAAGGAGAACAATTATTTGTATATATACTTTAATTATAACAGTTTTCAGAGCCCTTCATATTTTGTGTATAGATGTACTTTTTATCCAGCCTTATATTCTTGTTCATGCCTTCTCTCTCATCTGTCTGGAATTTGAATTATATGTATGTTAAAATGTGTATTCTTGTCCCACATCGCTGTATGTAGAAAACTTTCCATTCCACACTAACATTTCCATTTCACCTTTTCTGTCTATTGAAATTCCTCATCTGTTTTTCACATTCCAGTAGGCAGTTTACCATATTAATTACAGTTGTTATAAATTATCTTTCTGTGTATTACTACATAGGGTTCATCTCTGAGTCTGGTCCTGTTGATTGCCTTGTCTTTGGTAATATGTTTTTTTTCCCCTTATTTCTTTCATGAGTTTTACATTTTGTGATTGACTCTCTAAATGTTTAATATTGGACAGTGGAAATTGAATTACAGGTTCAAGGAAACCTTTAAATTTGTAATTTGGACTTTTAGTGTTGTCTAAGTGGGGGTGATGCTCTTTCCACCTTTCCATATCCAAAGCAGATGTTGAACCAGAAAATCTTTGACAGTACTAGTGACAGGTTCTGATTTATATCTTTGTTAAAAGATAACTCTTGCTGCTTTATGGATGGAGACTGTCAAGTAAAAACTGAAGAAATAAATCAGCAGGATAGTACAATAGTTAAGACAATGGTTCAGTATGTGAAAAGTCATCAAATTCATGGTGTAATTTAAGGAACTGAGAGGATTTTCTCATAGATTAATGTTGCTTGCATGAGAGTGGAGTAAAGAAAATTTCCAGGCAAATATCTTGGCTAATTACATGGATTGTGGTAACATTTACTGAGAGAGAAGATAACTGTTAAAGAGCAAATACTTCCCAAGGACAGGGAGAGAGGAAAAGTGAGTCATCCATTCATTAATTCATCAAATAATTGTTACAATTTTATTTTATTTAACTGGTTAGGGGTCACCTAGGTGAATTAGAAATATCGTCCTTATCTTGAAAGCATGGATGTTGTAGGACTATAAGCATTAAACCTCAATTCAGTGCGACAAAGGCAGACCCGAGTCAGTATATTACAACAAGCAGGAGGAATGCTGATCTTAATTAGAATCTGAATATTGTTCCTACAACATATAAGGACTCAAACTACAAAATTAAAAATGCTCATTCAAGTACTAAAAAATGTAACTGCCAAATTAAAAAGGTTGATATTTCTCTGCTTCATGTTTTCCATACCACCTGATTGTCAAAGATTTAAATATCTTAGTGCTAACACGTCTTTTCCTTATCTGACCTCTTTTTGCTTATATACTTCAACACTACAAGATTTTATTCCTCTCCCTTTTCTACACTTTTTCATATGATATAATGTCATATGATATAATGAAGTGGCTCCTCTTCCTACATCCCAAATTTCAGTGACCATCTGGTAAAATATGACTCAAAATAATCAACTCAATTTTTTATCTCCTCGAGGCTTTCTTAAAACACTGCAGCAAGGATTGGCATACTTTCCTCTCTGTCTTCTTTTAGTTTTTTATACTGATTTCATAACCCCTTTTCTTTGTATATTAGCATTTCCTTGTTATGTTAAATGAATTCCCTAGATTATTTGGAATTTAAAGGAAATATTGAGTTTGATGCACTTGGTACAATCAACATTAATTATTCTATAGGCTTCCTATAGTGTCATCTGTATGAATATATGTGTGCCTTCATGAAAGGGAATGAAAGTGTTGGCAAGTAGGGGAGATATGTTTGTAAGAAAAGGAAAAGAAAATAGGGAACATGAAGATAAGCCTGAATTTCTTGAGGTAAACAAAAAATGTGTTGATTTTTCTATTTCTAGAGTTGGACACAGAACATGATTCTCTAAGAAGGCTATTGTTGACTTTCACAGCTCTTACTACTGCCAAGACAAAATATTATCTCTCCACCATTTATCAATTTATAATTGTCAGTTTTTATTTTATAATATTTAGAATAAGGGTCTATGTAGAGAAGTACAAGGTACTTTTACAGCAATAATGCATTTTCCTATTGGTATGTCATCAATATTCAATTCTGCACAGTCAATAAGATTTTCCATGACTTTACTATTTGATTTAAAGTGGGAAATGTTACCATCTTCACATACCACCCAGACCACAGTATTAAAATAGAAACTTTAAAAAGAAAAGTCTAATGCTATTTTAATATGTGAAAATTATACTACAAAATCTACAAGCAAGATTCTTCAGGAAATTTAAAATCTTTAATGAAGATATGTATATATAAACAGATAAACACACAAACATATATATTTGTACATACATATATTTAGTCAAAGATATATATTTGAACAATTTTCAACTATAATTTCCTAAAATATTTCCAAAGATACTTTCTGAGACTTAAATAATTATTTAATCAAATTGAATCTGATAGTTGCAGAAAGCCTGCCCAGACTTTTCTTTAGTCATCATTCTGATAGTTCCCAAGTTGAAGAGAAAAATGTTTCTATCAATTACTAGAAAATTATAATATTATATCTCCTTAATGAATATTGAGTTTTCCTTTAAAAAATTGATGATGATTTGATGATTTGAGCTGATTTTTAAACTTGCATCTTCAAAATTAATTTTCGAAATAGAAATTGAAGAATATTAAATTAATGACTTTTTTTACTGTAATTATGTATATGTGCGGAGAAGGCAATGGCACCCCACTCTAGTACTCTTGCCTGGAAAATCCCATGGATGGAGGAGCCTCGTAGGCTTCAGTCCATGGGGTCACTAAGAGTCGGACACGACTGAGTGAGTTCACTTTCACTTTTCACTTTCATGCATTGGAGAAGTAAATGGCAACCCACTCCAGTGTTCTTGCCTAGAGAATCCCAGGAATGGGGGAGCCTGGTGGGCTGCCGTCTATGGGGTTGCACAGAGCCGGACCCGACTGAAGCAAATTAGCAGCAGCAGCAGCATGCCAAGAGTGGGATTGCTGGATCATATGGTAGCTCTACTTTTAGTTTTTTAAGGAATATACATACTGTACATAGTGACTGTCCAATGTACATTCCTACCAACAGTGTAGAAGGACTTCTTTCTCTCCCTACCCTCTCCAGCATTTATTGTTTGTAGATTTTTTGATGACAGCCATTCTAAACAGCGTTAGGTGATATACCATTGTAGTTTTGATAGTAATGAATACAAAAACCAAAATAAATGAAAGGGCCCTAATTCAACTTAACAGTCTTTGCACAGCAAAGGAAACAATCATCATCAAAATGAAAAGAAAACCCACAGAATGGGAGAAAATATTTGCCAACAAAGCAACCAACATGGAATTAATCTCCAAATATACAAACAGCTCATCTAGCTCAGTGTATTAAACAAACCACCCAATCAAAAAGTGGGCAGAACAGCTAAATAGACATTTTTTCAAAGAAGACCTATAGGTAGCCAATAGGCACCTGAAAATATGTTCAACATCACTAATTATTAGAGAAATGTAAATTAAATCTACAAATCTTTATTGAACAAGTTATTCTATATTTATTTGTTGTCCTAGGGTTTCTCTAAATGATTTTCAGTCAATATTTGGTGTTTTTTTTTGGCTATGAAACAATGGGGTTTTCAAGGATTTTTAGTAATTAGTTTTGATTACTTTTGGGAAAAGTTCTGTGTGCTTGTGTGTGTATGTGAGTGTGTCTGGGGGTATGTATAGGGAGAGAGAGACAGAGATAAGAGACAAAGAGACAGAGACTAAGAGAATATATATGCTAGCCTGGGCTGAGTTCAAGGATTCATTTATAATGGACATACTTTTTTGATATATTATACATTTTCAAATTCAATAGGCACTGGAATTTTAGAAGTCTCTGACTCTGACAAATTCCTCATAACCATAATGATTTATCACTTGTAGCAGGGGATTGCTATTGTATTTTTTCTTCCTTTCTGTGTGGAGGTCAGGGCTAACATGAGAGTGTTCAGTATTTAAAATTAAAGGAAACAAAATGACAATTTGCTGTAAATTCAGGTAAGTATATTACTATATTCTCTTTTGTGAGAGTTGTCATTAACTTGAATATGGGGATGGATAAGGGAAATTTTAAAATTAACAAACATTTATTGTCAATGAGATAAAATTACATCAGATGATGATTATTGAAAAAGAATTATTGATCCACTCCCACTCAGCTGTGTTAGTGTTTATTTCCATGGGAATCTTGTGCATTATGTTTTTTGTAGGTATAGGTTTTTCTTTACATGACATAGACATCTTTTAGCAATATTTTGATATCCATGTGACAGAAAAGTATGTGTAATAGGAGGATTATGCATGTATTTATTTAAAATCATCATCACCGGCAACAAATCTTCAGGGAAATGTAGTTTCCACAGGGCATTAACCTTGTTCATGGTGTCATACTGCATGGTAAATTTTGTCCTTTTGCTGAAATAAACTGCTATTGAAATACCATTTTCATGATTCTCAATTTTTCAAATTTATGCAGGTGTTGTACTGCATGAGAAAACCTGCATTTAGTATGCGAACTGGAATTGCCAAAGGAGAATGGCTGCTCTCCTGCTAACTTTAAATAAGTCATGTCACAAGTCCCATGTAAACCTTATAAAATATTAACACTGGGAGACATTGAAACAGATCAGGACTACTATGATCCTGGGAAAATATATTCTAAATGTATATCTAAACTAAATAAAACAAAAACAAGAAAAAAAGTTTTACTTTTCAAGCCAGGTTTATGAGATATATTCCTAAAGTTTGTATGAGTACTATGAAGGTAACTCAAATAGCAGAGAAAAGCAGGAAACTGGTGTGTTTTCCAGAAACTTATGCTATATTTTGCTTCCCTGTAACCAGAGACCCATAAATATTCAGACATAAAAATGTTCCTAAATTAAAACAACACCAATACAGTATACTAACGCATATATATGGAATTTAGAAAGATGATAATGATAACCCTGTATGCGAGACAGCAAAACAGACACAGATGTATAGAACAGTCTTTTGGATTCTGTGGGAGAGGGAGAGGGTGTGATGATTTGGGTGGCATTAAAACATGTATACTATCATATAAGAAACGAATCGCCAGTCTAGGTTCGATGCAGGGTGCAGGATGCTTGGGGCTGGTGCACTGGGATGACCCAGAGGGATGGTGTGGGAGGGGAGGTGGGAGCGGGGTTCGGGAATGGGAACATGTGTATACCCTTGGTGGATTCATGTTGATGTGCGGCAAAAATAATATAATATTGTAAAGTAAATAATAATAATAATAATAATAAATAAAATAAATTTAAAAAATGGAATGGCATAGATAACAAACTTTTATTGTAGGCTTTTTCTTTTCTTCCCCTTTATTTGAGCATTGAAGCTTATTTTCAAACACTTTAATTAATGGGATTTATACAAAAATTCTGTTTATGATTGTGTAACTGTCTTTTTAAAGAAGATACTTATTATAATTTAATAAAAAAATACTTTATGGAATAAGCCATACAGGCACAATTAGTTGTTTTTATTTTTGTTTGTTTTCTAGAATGAAAGGGACACATTGTCCAAAAAATGAATAAATAAGATAAAACCATAACTCAGTATCAAGTTCTAGACTGTTCTCTTTGCTATTTAGTAGAAGAAAGGGGGAAATAAGTGAAGTTATGGGGAATTCTGTTTTATTGATTAAATCTGATGTTCAGGAGAAAGATGAAAGATAAAAAGACTCTAAGTGTTAGCCTTATAATTTAAAGGTGGTGAATATGGGTATACACCTGCTAAGTCCCTTCAGTCATGTCTGACTCTGTGAGACCCTATGGACTGTAGTCTGCCAGGCTCCTCTGTCCATGGGATTCTCCAGGCAAGAATATTGGAGTGGACTGCCATACCCTCCTCCAGGGGATCAACCACACACAGGGAACAGATCCCCATCTCTTATGTCTCCTGCATTGGCAGTTGGGTTCTTTACCACTAGTGACACCTGGAAAACCCAAAGGTGTTGAACTCTCTGTGATAAATTTATTTTTTTGCTCATGTGGATGGTTTTCTTAGGCAGAAATATTTTTTCTACTTCCATCTTTCCGGTTCCACACTAGATTATTCTCCCAGTTGATGTTTTTGCTCCAGTTTAGTGACACCTTACCTGGAAAAACCTCCATCACCTGGGGGTGGTTTAGTAGCTAAGCTGTGTCCAGCTCTTGCAACCAGCCTGCCATTGGAGCGGGTTGCCATTTCCTTCAGCAGGGAATCTTCCTGACCAAGGAATTGAACCCAGGTCTCTTGCAGTGCAGGTAGATTCTTTACCTACTGAGATACAAGAGAAGCCCTTACCTAGAAACACAACAGTTAAGGAACAGTTCAGTCGCTCAGTCCTGTCTGACTCTTTGTGACCCCATGGACTGCAGCATGCAAAGCTTCCTTGTCCATCACCAACAGCAGGAGCTTACTCAAACTCATGCCCTCAGGTCAGTGATGCCATCCAACCATCTCATCCTCTGTTGTCCCCTTCTCCTCCTCTTCAGTCTTTCCCAAAATCAGGGTCTTTTCCAATGAGTCAGTTCTTCACATCAGGTGGCCAAAATATTGGAGTTTCAGCTTCAACATCAGTCCTTCCAGTTAATTTTCAGGACTGATTTCCTTTAGGATGGACTGGTTGGATCTCCTTGCAGTCCAAGGGACTCTCAAGAGTCTTCTCCAACACCACAGTTCAAAACCATCAATTCTTCGGCACTCAGCTTTCTTTATAGTCCAAGTCTCACAGGAAAAAACACAGCTTTGACTAGATGGACCTTTGTTGGCAAAATAATGTCTCTGTTTTTTAATATGCTATTTAGGTTGGTCATAGCTTTTCTTCCAAGGACCGAGTGTCTTTTAATTTCATGGCTGCAGTCACCATTTTCAATGATTTTGGAGCTCCCCAAAATAAAGTCTCTCACTGTTTCCATTGTTTTCCCATCTATTTGCCATGAAGTGATTGGACTGGATGCCATGATCTTAGTTTTCTGAAAGTTGAGTTTTAATAGAACTTTTTCACTCTCCTCTGTCACTTTCATCAAGAGGTTTTTTAGTTCTTCTTTGCTTTCTGCTGTAAGGGTGGTGTTTTTTGCATATCTGAGACTATTGATATTTCTCCCAGCAGTCTTGATTCCAGCTTGTGTTTCATCCAGCCTGACATTTTGCATGAGGTACTCTACATATAAGTAAATAAGCGGCGTGACAATATACAGCCTTGACATACTCCTTTCCCCGTTTGGAACCAGTCCGTCATTCCATGTCCAGTTCTAACTGTTGCTTCTTGACCTGCATACAGATTTCTCAGGAGGCAGGTAAGGTTGTCTGATATTCCCATCTCTTTAAGAATTTTCCACAGTTTATTGTGATCCACACAGTCAAAGGTTTTGGGGTAGTCAATATAACAGAAGTAGATGTGTTTTTTTGGAACTCTCTTGCTTTTTCAGTGATCCAATGGATGTTGACAATTTGATCTCTGGTTCCTCTGCATTTTCTAAATTCAGCTTGAACATCTGGAAGTTCATGGTTCAAGTACTGTTGAAGCCTGATTTGGAGAATAATGGGCATTACTTTGCTAGCATGTGAAATGTGTGCAATTGTGTGGTAGTCTGAATATTTTTTGTCATTGCCTTTCTTTGGGATTGGCATGAAAACCAATTCCAATCTACCTAGAAAACCGGTTCTTTTTTTCCAAGTTTGAATAAAACCTTCATTGTAAACCAGCAATTCTATGTGAATATCTCTGTGATTGTACTTTCACATCTTATTAAAGTGATCTAAGTGTCTGTCTTCCCCAGAAGACGGGAGAGTAACATTTAGTTTTTATTTTCATTTTGGAATCTTCTTGTTTTCTATATGTTTCTCTTATATAAGAGTCTCAAAAGATGATAAAATTGTAAACAAAGTCTACATCAACACTCTAGATTCAATATATATAGTTACACTGAATCATAACTAAAATAAAATAAAGTGAGCATCCCTGGAGAATATATATTTGAAAATGTCCCTACCCTATGTTAAGTTTAGAGCACATATTGAGATAACAATTTATAAATTCATAAATCCACTAAAAAATAGAAATGGAGAATTAGAGCAATTGCAGGCATTTTTTCCCATAACTACATACTTTTTCCATTCCAACAGATGCAACTTATACAACTTATTAATGAAATAGTTTTACATGAATTATCATAAGTGTTTCATGCTAGTGAAGACATAACATTAGGAGAGGTTTATAGAGCAAAATGAAGTAACTGAAATTTTTGATGATTAGAAATTGCTGACATTCAATGTATAAAGTTATTATCAGAATTCACCTTTTAGGAATGATTCATATCAACACAACACAGACACAAAGCAGAGACAGAGGAATTTGTGATATTAAAATTATCATCAGTAGGGATTGTGAGATATGTAGAATATGACTTCTGAGTGACACAATGACTGTGGGACATGGCTTTGCCTTTTTTAAAATTTAAAACAGCTACGTTTCCCTGACTATCCACTCTTGCTATTTTCCACCAAGGTACAATATTCTTAGTCTCAACTGAAGTACAAAGTACTCAGAAATCATATTTTATTGGCAGTACTTCTATAAGGGCTAGCTTTCTGTCATTTTTTTGAGAATTGACTTTTGTTTTGTATTATTTGCCTAGACATGTTTTCATCCCAAGTTAAAAAAAAAAAAGAAAAAGACTTTTATACTAAAATTTGAAAATCAAACATGCTCAGAGTAGATTTTAATCAATATGCATATTTAGATTAACTCATCTTTCTTGAAAGGCCTGTGCATGCAGAGTTGCTTCAGTCATGTCCAACTCTTTGCAAACCCATGAACTGTAGCTTGCCAGACTCCTCTGTCCATGGAATTCTCCAGTCAAGATTATTGGAGTTGGTTGCCATGTCCTCCTTCAGGGGATCTTCCCAACCCAGGGATCAAATCTGTGTCTCCTGGGTCTTCTGCTGGGCAGGAGTAGTCTTTACTCACTGAGCCACCTGGGAAAGCCTTATCTACAAATTAAAATTTCTTATCTTTTACTTAACCCCTTATTTTACATTACACAATAAGAAATGATTGTACACCTATGGCTATTCATGTTGATGTTTGACAGAAAATAAAATTCTGTAAAGGAAAACAAACAAACAAACAAAAGAGCTCTGATTGTTATGAATTATTTTTAGCATCCTTTCTGGAAGTAGCATTGCAGCCCACAAATTTTTTTAACTTAATGTTTGAAATATTTATACTTATATAATATTTATTTAATTAGGAATAAAAATAGCTTTTTAAAAAGTCTACAAATGACATTTTTTTCCATTTGAGAATATGTATCATTAAAAAAGAATCACCTTTATGCTTAGTCAAATTTGAGTCATTAAGGATATTCAGTTTCATGTTTAGACATACTCACCCAATTCTACTGAATATATATTCTTAGTCTTGAAAATGTAATATATTTATTTAGAGAATAAAGCTGGACTTTCCATCCTCTACTTATTGTCATCACTTGAAACTGGCTATTTTTACTGGAGTTTGCAGCATAGATATGGACAACACTCTTATTCTTAAGTTTTCCCATTTTACCTTTGAAACTGAAAACATTATTCAACCATGCATACAGATTTTTATACTATTTGGCATATTCGTTCTAGAGCTATAAAAATCTGCTTTTTACATAACGAGACTTCCTTTAATATCCATTTAAAAACCCACAGATTTTTTAGATAGGTGAGTAACTGAGGGTAATTTATATCTTCAAGAACACCCAGTACACTTATATTGGCCTGTGTATATGTGTATGTGTGTATAACTGATTTTCAGTCTAGTAGTCTGCTATTGTTAAGCTGTCTCAAATATCTTCCTGAATAGATATTTATTGCAGAGGTCTAGTTTTCAAGAATTTCCCACAGAGCTGTAAGCTAAACTGTACTAAGTACCTTTATTCAAATATTTAAATTGTGTTAACATTTAAAATATATAAAAATCATTTTGAGAATGCTTTCTGTGTAAAGTAACATTTTATAAAAAGTAAAAAAATATTTTTTACATAAATTTTACCCTTTATGCATATAAAGTTCATTGGATCCTCTGGATAAAGACAAAGGACTCAATTCTGGTAGAATTTATATTTTAAGATATTTATAGTGAAAATGGTTCTGTTGTCAGAATATGTTTAATAAAGCAAATTTAAAACATAGATATTCTTTAAGACTTTATAAGGTCCGTCTAGTCAAGGCTATGGTTTTTCCTGTGGTCATGTATGGATGTGAGAGTTGGACTGTGAAGAAGGCTGAGTGCCAAAGAATTGATGCTTTTGGACTGTGGTGTTGGAGAAGACTCTTGAGAGTCCCTTGGACTGCAAGGAGATCCAACCAGTCCATTCTGAAGGAGATTAACCCTAGGATTTCTTTGCAAGGAATGATGCTAAAGCTGAAGCTCCAGTACTTTGGCCACTTCATGCAAAGAGTTGACTCATTGGAAAAGACTCTGATGCTGGGAGGATTTGGGGGCAGGAGGAGAAGTGGACAACTGAGGATGAGATAGCTGGATGGCATCACGGACTCGATGGACGTGAGTCTGAGTGAATTCCGGGAGATGGTGATGGACAGGGAGGCCTGGCGTGCTGCGATTCATGGGGTCGCAAAGAGTCAGACACGACTGAGTGACTGAACTGAACGGAAGACTTTATCCTTATAAGACACTTCTTCATCTGTTCCCCAGCAACCTTTTTCTCTTCACCTTCTTCCTTCTTTTTTTTTTTTAATACTTACATTCCAAAATTTTGAGTATTTAGTGCTGTTCAACATGCAATGTCCCTTTATGTCTCTGTGTACTGTAACATACTGATTCCTGTGACTTGAATGCTCTGTTTTGAGTTGACCTTTCCTCTCTGATAATGCAACTTGTAATACCTATGAGATGTAATCTTAGTGGTACCTTTTCCAGCTGCCTCGGATACAACAATTAGGATTCAAGGATAGAAAAGAAACATTAAACACTCAAGTTTCCAAGGAAAGGGCCATCAAATCATACAACGATTAGTCAAAAATATTTCTAAAAATGATCACTTTAGATCTGTTATTCCAAACCCATCACCCCTGCTGCTGCTAAGTCACTTCAGTCATGTCCGACTGTGTGACCCCACAGATGGCAGCCCACCAGGCTCCTCCATCCCTATTCCCACTTATTTTTCTTAGACTGCAGAAAAGAGTAAACGGGGAATCAGGTTACTTAAGGATTTCTGCCTAATTCCTTTCTTACTCTCAAGCAGAAACTTGAGATGCGTGCTAAATTGTTTCAGTCCTGTCCAACACTTTATAACAAACACCATGGACTGTAGCCCACCAGGCTCCTCTGTCCATGGAGCCTGGACAGAATACAGAGTGGGTTGCCATTTTTTCCTCCAGGAGATCTTCCTGAGCCAGGGATCGAACCTGCCACTCAGGTCTTCTGCATTGGCATGTGGGTTAATTACCCCTAAAGAAGCCTGAGATAATCACCCTTTGGTATTGAGGTGTCTACAAATAGGGAAATAAAATCCTGGTCCCTGGCAACATGTTTGATAAACTGGGGTTTATCAAGGTCTTGGTTAAATTCCTTTAACCAAGGTGGAGAGAGCATGGAAAGGGTGTCTGTAGCAGAATGTCATGTGCATCACCTGTTTTGTGGCCATTTTTATGACTGGAGTCCAATGCCTGCTTCTTTGCTGGAGGTATTTAAGCATGAAATTTTGTCTGAAGTAGCCTAAGCCATCGGAATGAGAAGGGATCATCATTAAACTTAGAGTTGTTAATGGTCTGTAAAAGGAGAAAGCAGAGGATCTTAGGAAGTCTCTGTGAATTTTCTTATTTAAGATAATACTCAAGCATATTTCCTGGTGGATGTATTGATGTTAAAAAATATTTTCTTATAGAAATATGAATATTTTAAAATATTTTGGTGAGTGTATTCCCATATATTTTCCTGAACTTATTAAAAATGCATTTTCTTAATATATTAGAATTGTGTCATCAACAGATATAATCATATATTCCAATGATGGCTTCCCAGGTGGTGCTAATGTTTAAGAAATGATCTGCCAATGCAGGAAATATAAGAGACATTGATTCTATCCCTGGGTTGGGAAGATCCCCTGGAGAGGGAAATGGAAACACACTCGGGTATTCTTGCCTGGAGAATATCATGGACAGTAGAACCTTATGGCCTATGCTCTGTAGGGTTGGGAAGAATCGGACACAACTGAAACAATTAGCACACACCAATGATGTATTTTAAATACATTTATTGAATTTATATAGAATAATATATAGTTCAACTTTACAATTATGATGAATATATTCTTTGTATGTATTCTTTGTCTTTGGATGCAGAAGCAGAGTACTAGAACAGAGACTAATTAACAATACTTAAAATGCTATATTTTAAAAAAGAGAGAGAGAAAACTGGATATTAGAAATTAAGAGAGTAGAAGTTTTCCTAGAATCAAATCTTGCCCCCATCTCACATTCAAAGAGTTTGGAGTTATAAGCCTGGTAAAAAGCCAGCTCCATTTTCTTATCTACTCCACACCCCAAGTACAAGCCTGCATAGTTTTGAGGGAGGGCAGGAGACAGAATTTGAGTCAAGGCTGAGATTGGTATTTCCTTTCAGGCTTTAATCACTATGTTAAGAAGAAGGACAAGGGGGCAACTTTTTCTCATATAGTGAGAAAGAGTTTCAGAAAGTGAAAAAACTCAGTGCTTATCTATTCCCTTGTTTTGTGATTTAGTCATACTGCTTTCTTTCTTGCAGTTTTAGTTACATAATTGGACCATTAATTCCATCCTAGCTAGACACATTTGACACATGTTTGGTGCTCAGATTCCTTTTTAAAAATCTTTTATTGGTACATTTTTTTCTAGACAAACTTCCTTCCTGGCAATTAGTTTTTTTCTTTATGAACCTCCAATTCTCTTTATTTACTGTCACAACTAGCATCATTATCATATTGCATTCTAATAATTAATAATTGAAAGGTTTTGCTCTTACAATGTCATCTATTAGACTGCAGTTACAGCACCTTTGTTATCCTGGTGTCCTCACTCCCCAGCACAGTCGCTGGCATTTATTAACTCACTTCAAATCGCCAATGTTGTCTGCTTGCTGTGTTCTAGGCACTTGGTAATACAGAAGTTAAAAAGGAAAGCGTCTCTTACAAAGTAGAGTGAAGAAGACAGGCAAATCTATATAAAACTTTAATATACATATGCTTAATGTATATGGTTGTCTAGAAGAAAGGTTTGCTTAGACAAATGTCAATAACCCAATTTTGGCATGCACATTTCTCATATTTCTTGTAAAACTAAAACACACTTGTATCTTGACTATAAATACCAGTTATAAGTTGCAAAGTAAAAGGATATATTCACTTTTCAGGTTAGGGATTGGATGACATTTTCTGTAAAAGAAGGAATGGATAGTAAGTATCTTAGGATTTGAAGGTCACTCAGCCTCTGTTGACTCTATCGACTTTATGGTGTAGCAGTCAGACATGACTGAGTGACTAAGCACACAGCCTCTATTAAAACTTCTCAACTCTGCCACTCTAGTGTGAAAGCAGATACAGATCATACATAGGAAATGGATTAGGCTATGTTCCAATAAAACTATAAAAACAGGTAAAACACTCATCCCTGTTTTAGGCAAAGATGTTAGTACGTTGGTGTTCAGTTGCTAAGTCATGTCCAACTCTTTGGAATCTCATGGACTGCATCATGTCAGGCTCCTCTGTCCTCCAATATCTCCTGGAATTTGCTCAAATTCATGTCCATTCAGTCTGTGATACTATCTAATGGTCTCATTCTCTGTCACCCCCTTCTCCTCCTGCCTTCTATCTTTCCTACCATCAGGGTCTTTTCCAACCAGTTGGCTCTTCACATCAGGTGGCCAAAGTATTGGAGCTTCAGTTTCATCATCTTTCCTTTCAATGAATATTCAGGGTTGATTTCCTTTAAGACTGACAGGTTTGTATGTATGAGTGGATAAATATGATTTGCAGAATAATCTAAAAATAGCTGGCTATTAATGGTAAGTATTGTGGAAGTTTAAGGAAATAATGAGATGATTAGACGTCGTAACCAACTCAATGGACATGAGTTTAAACAAACTCCAAGAGATGGTAAAGGACAGGGAAGCCTGATGTGCTCCAGTACATTGGGTTCCAAAGAGTCAAACATGACTGAGCTATGGAACAGCAACAAAAAAAGAAGTAATGAGACAAGTTTCATGGAGATGGAAGAATAGGACAAGCTTTATTGTTATTATTATTGTTACTTCAGGCAGTTTGGACTTTTGCCACTCAAAGTAAGGAAGGGTAAGTAAAAGGTTAGTAATTATGATGTCTGAAGCAGAATCACCTAAGAGAATTATAAGATAAGCAACTTTTAATACTATGTATATTCCCTGGTGGCTCAGATGGTAAAGCGTCTGCCTGCAATGAGGGAGACCCGGGTTTGATCCCTGGGTCAGGAAGATCCCTTGGAGAAGGGAATGGCAACCCACTCTAGTACTCTTGCCTGGAAAATTCCATGGACTGAGGAGCCTGATGATAGGCTACAGTCCACGGGGTCACAAAGAGTCAGACACGACTGAATGACTTCACTTTAACTTTTCATATAATATTGGGAAAAGGAATGGGATAGATAGATTTGGGATGGCAAGTTTTACAATTTTTGTCTAGTTAAGCTCTTCCAATTGAAAACCACCATAATGTGTGCCAGGCTGACAGTGAGGAGTTTTATTCAGGATTATGGAACAGTCATACTTTCTTTCAGGTGTATCATTATTCAGATCTTAAAAAAAAAAAATGTTTAAGGGGGTCAAATGGAGAAAGAAAAATTATGAGATGGTTCAAGTGAAAGATACAATCTTTATAGGGTCCTGATAGCAATGATGTTGAGCACAAGCAAAAATTATTGCTTTGAAGACAAATTTTATTGAGTGGGTAATTAATAATAAGCAGGGAAGACCAAAACAACACTGCATAGCCTCTGTATTTTAATTGGAGCTAATTATTAGATATTCAAGAGGTAAAAATTCAGGAATAGAGCAAACTGGGTATATATGTGTACAGCAAACTCGATTACTTCATCATTGAAAATTCTGATTATTTTCATATCAATTAGACCAGGTAAAAATAAATGAATAACAAGAGCATAAATGCCCCTCAACCCCAAAACACATGGTTTTCTTAATCATTTTCTGACAGAACTGCATGCTTGATTTTCCTGTGAACTCTTGATCCTTCAAGTAAAAGTAAGGTTGATGACACTTGTAATCTTTCTTGTTTTTGTTTTGTTGGCTTATTTTGGCTGTGCTGGGTCTTTGTTGCTGCGTGGGCTTTTCTCTAGTTGCAGAATGGGTGCTACTCTCTAGTTGTGGTGTCCATTCTCAATTCTCATTCTCCTTGTGGTGGCTTCTCTTGTTGCAGATCACAGGCTCTAGGACTTCAGTAGTTGGGACACTTGGACCCAGTAGTTACAGTTCCTGGACTCTAGATCACAAGCTCAATAGTTGCAAGGCACGGGCTTTGTTGCTTTGAGGCAGGAGGGATCTTCCCATATCAGGGATCAAACCCAGGTCTCATGCATTGGCAGGTGGGTACTTTACCATTCAGCCACTAGAGAAGCTTGAAATTTGTCATCTTTTAAATGAATTATAGACTTCACTTGGGGCAATGTCTGTTTTGAATGAATCAATCAATCAATCATTTTCCATGCAAAGATAAATGTTGAATCACCTCTAAATTATGGCATGGTTTTCTCTCTTAGGAGAGAAAGAGACTGAGAGAAGGGGAGGGACGGAAGGTGGTAGAGAGAGAGAAGAGAGAGAGAAGAGGGAGCACTATAGGGTAATGAGTCAAAGGGGTTTGAAGAACAACTTTAACCATATTCCCATGTGGCTAATTGTAAATTTTCAAGGCCAGAAATTTGACAATAAGTTTAATAAATCTTGTGATTTTTGTACATAACTATTTTGACATATGCCTCTAGGTTGATGCCACTAAAACATTTGGTGTCTATCTTCCTTCCTGTGGCAGCGCACAGCTATTCAGTGCTAAGTATGACAAGAGTGATTGGTAGAGGGTCTTTCAAAGGATTTAGAGCCATCACAGAGGGAAAAGTGAGAAGGAAGTGCCATTTGTAACATCCAAAGAAGAACAATATCCCCATTAAGAATTGAGAGTTGAACATCACTTATCAGTGTTTCCTATTTAGTTTCATATATCACTTGAAATTTATTGAGACTTCAAGCACAAAATGGGATAGGGTGAGATGAAAAGTCTGACCATCTTACGTATCCGTTCTAGAATGAGTTTCCAGTGAGGATAACTAAGGTCACAATTCATCTTGATTTTTCTTTATAGTTATTATCTTGGGGGCATGCAAATCATTCAAGAGCTTATGTTGTACTTATTAGTTGCAGGCCCAATACTTACAATATTGCTTGAAAGCATGGTATGTACCGGGAATGATTCAGAAGTCACAGGATAATGTCAGAGATTAATCAGTATGGGTAAACTTTTTTCAGTCTCTACATCACCAGTCATTGAAAGCAGAAGAAAAGTTGAATATTCACATGCTATATATTACCATTGCTTTTTGCGGGGTTTAGATAATTGGGCATTTATCACATCCTTTTTTTGCTTTAATACATTTATTTTGAATATTTTTTAAAAAGTTATCCAAATACACAATAGTGAGGTCACTTGGATTATATTTATTTCTACCCATTTTATGGGGCTTCCCTGGTGGCTTAGCAGGTAAAGAATCTGGTTGCAATGCAGGAGACATAGGAAACAAGGGTTTGATCCCTGGTTTGGGAAGATCTCTGGAAAAAGAAATGACAACCCATTCCAGTTTCCTTGCCTGGGAAATTCCATGGACAAAGGAGCCTGATGGGTTCCTTTTACATATTTATTAACACTAATTTACAAGTAACAGAAAATTACACACAATTTTGAAAACTCTTTGTGTAAGTTAACATTATGTTAACTGAAAATTCAGGCAGTCAGTTTAATATAGGCTTGAATCTATAAATCTAGGGATACATGATAAGTTATAAGGAAAGTAAAGAAAGTATACAGCACAAGGTAAAGCATATGATGAATTTAGCTGGGATGTCAGGGCTCAAATTCCTGACATCTCAAGCACAGAACGTGAGTAAGTAATAAGCTCAGTAAGTTACCTTACCTCTCTCTGCCCTAGGTTATTCAATTATATAATCGGCTACTTTTTGCTAATGTAGATTTAATGAGTTATTATATATAAATCACTTAGAAAGCTATATGGTATATATTAAGCAATGAATAAATGCTAGCTATCTTTACCTATTAATATCCTTCACTCATTAGAAGTAATTTTGAAAAAAAAAAAAAAAAACGACGTTTTCTATATTTCTTCCATTGTTTTCCACGGCATACAAATATAACAGAGCTTATAAAAGTTACTAGGGTATGAACAGATATTAAATTTCAAATTTAGTGCTCTAATATTGAAAACGTTCTGTTTCAGAAAGAAATTAACCGAGGCTGTGTTCATGCAAACTTTCATATAATGATTGGTATTGTTATTCAAAATAAATAATCGACATATGTGCTTGGCTAATACAGTCTTTCAGGATTTGAAACAGCTCGAATGGAATTCCATCACCTCTTCTAGCTTTATTCTTAGTGATGCTTTCTAAGGCCCACTTGACTTCACATTCCAAGATGACTGGCTCTAGATTAGTGATCACATCATCATGATTATCCGGTCGTGAAGATCTTTTTGTACAGTTTTTCCGTGTATTCTTGCCACCTCTTCTTAATATCTTCTGCTTCTGTTAGGTCCAGACCATTTCTGTTCTTTATCAAGCCCATCTTTGCATGAAATGTTCCCTTGGTATCTCTAATTTCCTTGAAGAGATCTCTAGTCTTTCCCATTATGTTGTTTTCAGCTATTTCTTTGCATTCATCATTGAAGAAGGCTTTTTTATCTCTTCTTGCTATTCTTTGGAACTTTGCATCCAGATGCTTATATCTTTCCTTTTCTCCTTTGCTTTTCACCTCTCTTCTTTTCACAGCTGTTTGTAAGGCTTCCCCAGACAGCCATTTTGCTTTTTTGCATTTCTTTTCCATGGGGATGGTCTTGAAACCTGTCTCCTGTAAAATGGCATGAACCTTATTCCATAGTTCATCAGGCACTCTATCTATCAGATCTAGACCGTTAAATCTATTTCTCACTTCCACTGTATAATCATGAGGGATTTAATTTAGGTCATACCTGAATGGTCTAGCGGTGCATCACTGCGAACAAAGCTAGTGGAGGTGATGGAATTCCAGTTGAGCTGTTTCAAATCCTGAAAGATGATGCTGTGAAAGTGCTGCAATCAATATGCCAGCAAGTTTGGAAAACTCTGCAGTGGCCACAGGACTGGAAAAGGTCAGTTTTCATTCCAATTCCAAAGAAAGGCAATGCCAAAGAATGCTCAAACTACCACATAATTGCACTCATCTCACATACTAGTAAAGTAATGTTCAAAATTCTCCGAGCCAGACTTCAGCAATACGTGAACCGTGAACTTCCTGATGTTCAAGCTGGTTTTAGAAAAGGCAGAGGAACCAGAGATCAAATTGCCAACATCTGCTGGATCATGGAAAAAGCAAGAGAGTTCCAGAAAAACATCTATTTCTGCTTTATTGACTATGCCAAAGCCTTTGACTGTGTGGATCACAATAAATTGTGGAAAATTCTGAAAGAGATGGGAATATCAGACCACCTAACCTGCCTCTTGTGAAATCTGTATGCAGGTCAGGAAGCAACAGTTAGAACTGGACATGGAACAACAGCCTGGTTCCAGATAGGAAAAGGAGTACGTCAAGGCTGTATATTGTCACCCTGCTTATTTAACTTCTATGCAGAGCACATCATGAGAAACGCTGGACTGGAAGAAGCACAAGTTGGAATCAAGATTGCCAGGAGAAATATCAATAACCTCAATATGCAGATGACACCACCCTTATGGCAGAAAGTGAAGAGGAACTAAAAAGCCTCTTGATATAAGTGAAAGAGGAGAGAGAAAAATTTGGCTTAAATCTCAACATTCAGAAAATGAAGATCATGGCATCTGGTCCCATCACTTCATGGGAAATAGATGGGGAAACAGTAGAAACAGTGTCAGACTTCATTTTGGGGGGCTTCAAAATCACTGCAGATGGTGACTGCAGCCATGAAGTTAAAAGACGCTTATTCCTTGGAAGAAAAGTTATGACCAACCTAGATAGCATATTCAAAAGCAGAGACATTACTTTGCCGAGTAAGGTCCATCTAGTCAAGGCTATGGTTTTTCCAGTGGGCATGTATGGATGTGAGAGTTGGACTGTGAAGAAGGCTGAGCACCAAAGAATTGATGCTTTTGAACTGTGGTGTTGGAGAAGATTCGAGATTCCCTTGGACTGCAAGGAGATCCAACCAGTCCATTCTGAAGGAGATCAGCCCTGGGATTTCTTTGGAAGGAATGATGCTAAAGCTGAAACTCCAGTACTTTGGCCACCTCATGAAAGAGTTGATTCATTGGAAAAGACTCTGATGTTGGGGGGAATTGGGGGCAGGAGGAGAAGGGGACGACCGAGGATGAGATGGCTGGATGGCATCACGGACTCGATGGACTTGAGTCAGAGTGAACTCCGGGAGATGGTGATGGACAGGAAGGCCTGGTGTGCTGCAATTCATGGGGTCGCAAAGAGTCGGACACGACTGAGCGACTGACCTGACCGGAACTGAATACAGTCTTAAGTCTTTATATTGGGAATGAGATCTTTATATTGTCTCATTATACATTTATAATAATCATTGTGTTTTAAAAGCTAGAAATTACTATTACATATCCAGCCAGATGAGTATTTAGGTACATGGATACTTATAATTAAATACATGTTTGGAAGCTACTGCCTTCAGTTCAACCTAAAGAACATATACATTCTCTAACTCTCTCTCTGTCTCTGTCTCTGTCATGTCTATCTATTTATCTATATGCATAAAGTTGTTGTTCAGTTACTATGTCCAACTTTTTGTGACCCCATGGACTGTAGCCTGCCAGGCTCCTCTTTCCATGGGATTTTTCAAGCAAGAATGCTGAAGTGGGTTACCATTTTCTTTTCCAGGGTATCTTCCCAAATCAGAGATCAAACTCACATCTTCTGCATTGATAGGTAGATTCTTTACCACTGAGCCACCAGGGAAGCCTATATCTATGATTCAGTTCAGTTCAGTCGCTCAGTCGTGTCCGACTCTTTGCGACCGCATGAATCACAGCACACCAGGCATCCCTGTCCATCACCATCTTCTGGAGTTCACTCAGACTCACATCCATTGAGTCCGTGATGCCATCCAGCTGTCGCATCCTCTGTCGTCCCCTTCTCCTCCTGCCCCCAAATCCTCCCAGCATCAGAGTCTTTACCAATGAGTCAACTCTTCGCATGAGGTGGCCAAAGTACTGGAGTTTCAGCTTTAGTATCATTCCTTGCAAAGATATCCCAGGGCTGATCTCCTTCAGAATGGACTGGTTGGATCTCCTTGCAGTCTAAGGGACTCTCAAGAGTCTTCTCCAACACCACAGTTCAAAAGCATCAATTCTTTGGTGCTCAGCCTTCTTCACAGTCCAACTCTCACATCCATACATGCCCACTGGGAAAACCATAGCCTTGACTAGATGGACCTTAGTCGGCAAAGTAATGTCTCTGCTTTTGAATATACTGCCTAGGTTGGTTATAACTTTTCTTCCAAGGAGTAAGTGTCTTTTGATTTCATGGCTGCAGTCACCATCTGCAGTGATTTTGGAGCCCAAAAATATAAAGTCTGACACGCTTTCCACTGTTTCCCCATCTATTTCCCATGAAGTGATGGGACCAGATGCCATGATCTTCATTTTCTGAATGTTGAGATTTAAGCCAACTTTTTCACTCTCCTCTTTCACTTATATCAAGAGGTTTTTTAGTTCCTCTTCACTTTCTGCCATAAGAGGGTGTCATCTGCATATCTGAGGTTATTGCTATTTCTCCTGGCAATCTTGATTCCAACTTGTGCTTCTTCCAGTCCAGTGTTTCTCATGATGTACTCTATATATAAGTTAAATAAGCAGGGTGACAATATACAGCCTTGACGTACTCCTTTTCCTATTTGAAACCAGGCTGTTATTCCATGTCCAGTTCTAAATGTTGCTTCCTGACCTGCATACAGATTTCTCAAGAGGCAGGTCAGGTGGTCTGGTATTCCCATCTCTTGGAGTATTTTCCACAGTTTATTGTGATCCACACAGCCAAAGGCTTTGGCATAGTCAATAAAGCAGAAATAGATGTTTTTCTGGAACTCTCTTGCTTTTTCCATGATCCAGAGGATGTTGGCAATTTGATCTCTGGTTCCTCTGCCTTTTCTAAAACCAGTTTGAACATCAGGAAGTTCACGGTTCATGTATTGCTGAAGCCTGGCTTGGAGAATTTTGCGCATTACTTTACTAGCATATGAGATGAGTGTATTTGTGTGGTAGTTTGAGCATTCTTTGGCATTGCCATTCTTTGGAATTGGAATGAAAACTGACCTTTTCCAGTCCTGTGGCACTGCTGAGTTTTCCAAATTTGCTGGCATATTGTTTGTAGCACTTTCACAGCATCATCTTTCAGGATTTGAAACAGCTCAACTGGAATTCCATCACCTCCACTAGCTTTGTTTGTAGTGCTGCTTTCTAAGGCCCACTTGACTTCACATTCCATGATGTCTGGCTCTAGATGAGTGATCACACCATTGTGATTATCCGGGTCATGAAGATCTTTTTTGTAGAGTTCTTCTATGTATTCTTGCCACCTCTTCTTAATATCTTCTGCTTCTGTTAGGTCCATAGAATTTCTGTCCTTTATCAAGCCCATCTTTGCATGAAATGTTCCCTTGGTATCTCTAATTTTCTTGAAGAGATCTCTAGTCTTTCCCATTCTGTTGTTTTCCTCTATTTCTTTGCATTGATCGCTGAAGAAGGCTTTCTTATGTCTTCTTGCTATTCTTTGGAATGCTGCATTCAGATGCTTATATCTTTCCTTTTCTCCTTTGCTTTTCGCCTCTCTTCTTTTCACAGCTAGTTGTAAGGCCTCCCCAGACAGCCATTCTGCTTTTTTGCATTTCTTTTCCATGGGGATGGTCTTGAACCCTGTCTCCTGTAGAATGTCACGAACCTCATTCCATAGTTCATCAGGCACTCTATCTATCAGATCTCGGTCCTTAAATCTATTTCTCACTTCCACTGTATAATCATAAGGGATTTGATTAAGGTCATACCTGAATGGTCTAGCGGTTTTCCCTACTGTCTTCAATTTGAGTCTGAATTTGGAAATAAGGAGAATGGCAAACCGTTGGCAATTTGGTAATAAGGGAATGGCAAACCACTTCAGTATTCTTGCCTTGAGAACCCTATGAACAGTAAGAAAAGGCAAAATGATAGGATACTGAAAGAGGAACTCCCCAGGTCAGTAGGTGCCCAATATGCTACTGGAGATCAGTGGAGAGATAACTCCAGAAGGAATGAAGGGATGGAGCCAAAACAAAAACAATACCCAGTTGTGGATGTGACTGGTGATAGAAGCAAGGTCTGATGCTGTAAAGAGCAATATTGCATAGGAGCCTGGAATGTCAGGTCCATGAATCAAGGCAAATTGGAAGTGGTCAAACAAGAAATGGCAAGAGTTAATGTCAACATTCTATGAATCGGTGAACTAAAATGGACTGGAATGGGTGAATTTAACTCAGATGACCATTATATCTACTGCTGCGGGCAGGAATCCCTCAGAAGAAATGGAGTAGCCATCATGGTCAACAAGAGAGTCCAAAATGCAGTACTTGGATGCAATCTCAAAAATGACAGAATGATCTCTGTTCGTTTCCAAGGCAAACCATTCAGTATCACAGTTATCCAAGTCTATGCCCCAACCAGTAATGCTGAAGAAGCTGAACGGTTTTATGAAGACCTACAAGACCTTTTAGAACTAACACCCAAAATAAGTTGTCCTTTTCATTATAGGGGATGTGAAGTGAAATTGCTCAGTCGTGTCCAGCTCTTTGTGACCCCATGGACCCCTACCAGGCTCCTTTGTCCATGAGATTTTCCAGGCAGTAGTACTGGAGTGGATTGCCATTTCCTTCTCCTGGGGATCTTCCCAGCCCAGGGCTTGAACCCGGGTCTCCATCATTGTAGACAGACACTTTACAGTCTGAGCCACCAGGGAAGCCCTCATTATAGGGGACTGGAATGCAAAAGTAGGAAGTCAAGAAACACCTGGAGTAACAGGCAAATTTGGCCTTGGAATGAGGAATGAAGCAGGGCAAAGACTAATAGAGTTGCCAAGAAAATGCACTGGTCATAGCAAACACTCTCTTCCAACAACACAAGAGAAGACTCTACACATGGACATCATCAGATGGTCTACACTGAAATCAGATTGATTATATTCTTTGCAGCCAAAGATGGAGAAGCTCTATACAGTCAACAGAAACAAGACCAGGAGCTGACTGTGGCTCAGATTATGAACTCCTTACTACCAAATTCCCTTCTTCATTGAACCACATTCTGTCAGACCTCTCCACCATGACCCACCCGTCTTGGGTTGCCCCGCGGGCATGGCTTAGTTTCATTGAGTTCGACAAGGCTGTGGTCCTAGTGTGATTAGATTGACTAGTTTTCTGTGAGTGTGGTTTCAGTGTATCTGCCCTCTGATGCCCTCTTGCTACACCTACCATCTTTCTTGGGTTTCTCTTACCTTGGGTGTGGGGTATCTCTTCACGACTGCTCCAGCAAACGGCAGCCACTGCTCCTTACCTTGGATGAGGGGTATCTCCTAACTGCCACCCTTCCTGACCTTCAATGTGGGATGCTCCTCTAGGCCCTCCCGTGCCCCCGCAGCCACAGCTCCTTGGACATGGTGTGGCTCCTCCAGCTGCCGCCCCTGGCCTCGGGCATGGGGTGGCTCCTCCCAGCCACCGCCCCTGGCCTCGGAAGCAGGGTGGTTCCTCCCGGCCACCGCCCCTGAACTCCAACGTGGGGTAGTTCCTCTCGGCTGTTCCTGCACCATCACAGCCTGGCACTCTCGGCTGCTGCCCCTATCCTCAGACGTGGGGTAACTCCTCTTGGCCACCACCCTTCGGACATGGGGTCCTCCAGGATTCTGCCCCTGCCTTGGACATGGAGTAGCTCCTCTCAGCTGCGCTTAGTGCGCTGGTCAGTCGCAGCCACTTGCGCTTAGTGCGCCGGTCAGGGTTGGACATAAAGTTCATTTGGGTTTTTTGTAACATCTTATGGAAAAAAAAAAAAAATGTGTGTGTTATACATATGCATACACACATACATATATATGAAGCTAAATACATATATATATGTATTCATGTGCTTATAGTATGTACATAGATGTGTAAAGCTAAGTGTATGTATCTGCATATAATATATATGTGCATATATATACACATATATATGTAATATATATTTGATAGATCACTATCCTAACTATGCCTCAATATTCAGGGATAATACAATAAAAAATTACTGAACACATCTTGTTTGAAGACCAAGAAATAATCTATAATTTCCCAAATTAAAATGAAAACATCTGTTTATTTCCTGTTTTAACACTGAGGTCCCCACAGTAGGTGTATTATTCTTACTATGCTTAAAATTCTACAGATAAGGTGACATGTAGTTTACTGCCTTCTTCCTTCTCAGTGTTGGCTTTATTTCCTTGATTCTTTGCAATGTGACTGGACATATCCCCTGGAATATGTCAGACGAAATAAACAGAACTCTCAGCAGGTTTTGCTTGATAATGACAGAGTTGTAGCCATCATTTTCTGGAGACTGGGGAATCATCTTTGTCTGTGGATGTGAATGAAGGGTGTTACTTTGATATTAGATTATTTTAAGATCTCTTTCTGACTTACCAGCCTTCCCAGAAGAAGCCCTCTTCTTTCTGGCTCATCCCAAAGATGGACCTATAACTCTTCTCTCACCGACTTTGCATTGATATTTCTACTCAGGTAACAAGACAGGGAAGGGACCCAGAGACTGAAATGTACAGTGTGGCCTTTCTTGTAGTTCATTTAAATAGGCCCCTCTCTGAAATATTTCTCATATTATTAGAAATACATGAAGAGAAAGGTTTCCATGGATTTTTATTTTATTTTATTTTTTTTTAGGGATAAAAGGAACCTGGTCCAACAAGAACATACACCATGTGAAGTCTTTTGTTCCAGTGTACAATTTAGGATGGGTTTAGACTACACATCCAGAAATTTAGTCTGACAGATTTATAATTGAATAGCAAACTATATTTTTGGCTTCTCTTCAGTAAAGATCATGAAAAATATTGCTAGATCATTAAAACACCTTTGCAATAATTTAAGTGCTTACAGCTTTATACTAGTGTAGCTCAGTTACTATTCTGGTGTAAGAGCATTTCTCTCATGTAGAAAATTGGATGACTGTGGTTTTATAGGAGATTTGTAATTATTAATATTTATGCCAATAATAGATCAACAGTGCATCTATTAATATATATGGAAAGAAAATGCATATAGACAGATGTGTAAAACTGGAAAATAAATATATAACAAAAGATATATATATATTGAAAAGACAGTATATATATGCACATCAAACAATACAGTACATACATGTGCATTAAACATGGAACAGTTTTAGTGACCATAGTATTTATTTATTTAAAATTGGCAACATTAGTGGCAACTGAAAATGGCAATAAAGCAGCCAACAGGCAAGCAGTTTCAACAAAAGTCTAAAAATAAACACCATGTACAAAGTATGTTTCTTTCTGCTTTTAATCTTAAATGGCAGAAATTAGCACACTTAAGTAACCATCTGTTTTCTTCAAGCAGAAATCATTCTAATTCCTCACTTTCTTATCCCAAGAACAGCTGTCAGCCAGGAGGGCAGAGCTGAAATGTATTGCTCACATTACATGATGCATGAAACCAACTCCACTATTCCTTAAGACTCAGAACTTTGTCTCTTATAAAGCGGCCTTTGTTTCATCTGGTTGATCATCACCCCTTGCCTTTCTCCTTTGCTGTGCTTTTTCTTTTTTCATTTATTTATCTCTTTGCTGATAATAATCAAAACTGTGAATGACTATGTTCTTTCTCAGTTATAATTATCTCAAAAAACATTTTAATGATGAATCATTGACTTATAAAAAATCCTTGCAGAGTTTTTTATAAAATTTTTATTATTGATATCATTTTATCTATTTTATTGATGTATTTATATATCAATATGATATGTACAGTCAATTATTTTTTTATAAATTGAACATATCCTCAGAACCATAATCCTTAACAAGAATACAAATATTCCCAGCATTCCAGAAGCTTCCATCACATTCCATTTAGTCACTAACTGCCTGTTTGAAATATAACCACTATGTATTTTAAAGCTATACGTTCATTTTCAGGCTAGCATTTTGCTGCATTTTTAGTTTTGGTTTTGTGGGTTTCATTGTTATCTGTGATTTAGCTTTTTTCTTAGCTCTATCTGGATAATATATCATTAGATTGAGTTAAAACCTACACACAGTTGAATATACAAATGTGCACATATTAAGTGTACAATTGGATAAGTGTGACCAATAGAGAGAATCTTCTAAGGTAATTTTTGTGCCCTCTTCTAGTCTGCATTTATCACAAAGGCTATTCTGAGTTCTGTAACTTTAAATTTATCTGGCCTGGCTTTAGCCTTTCATATAAATAAGATGATACAGTATGCATGGAGTTTTTTGTTTGGCTTCTTTTTCAATCAACATATCATATTATAATTCATACACACTGTTTCCTAAGTCACAGGTGCCACTTAGCCGATGGAGTAAGGTGGTTCGTGAAGCAATAGCCTTAGCAAAATAAGCCTGAATATAGAAAGCAAAGTGTGACACAAAGACAGAGTGGCTTAATAAGAGCACAAAAAAAGTGCCGACTATGAAAGCTGTTGTAATAATTGATAGTGCACGATCAAGAATGCAGACAATGGAAGAGAAAATCAGGTACAGAGTAAACAAATGCAAAGTAATTTATGACTTCAAAATAGTTAAACTTAGAGCAGAAGCCAGCTGAAAATAAACAAGGAAATTGGTGAATGAATGAATAGAGGAAATGAGATGAAATAAAATCACCAGAGTGAAACACTGAGATAATTGATATGAAGGTCTGGAAGTATTTCCACCAACTACAGGGATAATTGAACCTGATTGAGAAAGGTAATTATAGACTGACTTACACTTTACTGAAGAAATTGAGCTTACTTATCAACAGAAACATAGAAACTTCATTATAGTCTGACCCAGAGACCCATGGCTCTACTAACTGGAAAACTGGATAGCTACTATTATGCTGGACAGCTGATACATTTTGAAGAGGCTTTTGTACTGTTGCCCATAGTTTTATAGCCATTTGGGGATTGCAATTCTAAGAAATCAATGCAGCAGGGAGTCAGAAAGACGGAAAGTGGTATAGAAGTATACAGCATTACAACCTAGAAGCATTTTCATCCTAAATAAAGCATTTTCAGCAGGATAGATATGAGAATATTCCTGGAAATAGCACATTCTCAACATCTTGTTGTTCTTTATTTTAGATTATCAGAAAACCTAACAATGATATTAGTTGGAGTTCAGTATAGGAAACCTATGTTCTATGAATGCAGTCAGCTTATGGGAATAGGTTTATGTATTCCATAAACCAACTTTCAAGTTTACATATGAAGAGGAGATATAGCCAGTTATCATGCAAAATGTGTGCCCATGTAAAGGATATTTCCACACCTTGATTAATAAAAAATAATAAATATAAATATTTTTTTTTCTTGCTCAATTTGTAATAAAGAAATTAAAGGAAAAAAAGAAAGCTTTTATTGAAATTCTATAGAAAATTAAGGAAATATTACCATAAAGATGCAAGAGGAAAGCAAATGTCTGAAAATTATCTACTGCAAAAAACCCATAGACAAAACTAGCCTTTGTGTAAAAAGGGTTAGTAAGCAGATAGAGCTTACTGTATGATTATTATTCAGTCGCTAAGTCATGTTCAACTTTTTGAGACTCTATGGACTGTAGCATACCAGGTTTCCCTGTCCTTTACTCTCTCCCTGAGTTTGCTCAAACTCATGTTCCTTGAGTCAGTGACACTATCTAACCGTCTCATCCTCTGTCACCCTCTTCTCCTCCTGCCTTCGATCTTTCCCAGCATCAGGATTTTTTTCCAGTAAGTTGGCTTTTTTGCATCAGATAGTCAAAGTATTGGAGCTTCAGCTTCAGCATCAGTCTTTCTAATGAATATTCAGAGTTCATTTCTTTTTGGATTGACAGTTTGATCTCCTTGTTGTATGATAGAGTCATACTGTATGTTAGGGTCATGTATTCTTTATATTGGGTATGGAATCACGTAAAGGTCTTTGATTTGATAGGCATACTGCCTTCTTGGGAATGACATCCCATTTTCAAAGAATGTTAGTTACGTCCAGATTAATGATTCAAGTATACATTATCCATTGCTTCAATCAGGTCACCAGATCTTGAGTGATGCAGTACGAGCTCTAACCAGTTGATCCCATGGTTGCATGACCATGTATATGCTAGAAAGTGGATCCCTTGTCCCAAAGGGTATTAGCTGAGATCCAGGTCATTGGATTAAAAATTTTGCAAATGTCCAAGTAGTGGTGCTTGTTGAGGGTCTGAGGGCATGAAAGACAAACTCATAGTCAGAATATGTGTCTGTTTCTGTGACATCAAGCTGCTGGCCATTTTGATATGGAAAGAGACTAAGCCAGAAAACTTACCAGTGAGTGGCTGGATTGTCCCCTTGAAGAATAGTGCCATACTGGGGCCTCAGCAATGTTCTTTATTTCTAGCAGACGGGACACTTAACAATAACAGTAGCTGGGCCAGCCATGGTAAACAAAGGTCCATTCTGTCAGGCCCATGCCTATTGTCTGGCCATTGCTATAGTGAACACTCCTGTCCTGTGCCTACTGTATTGGTACTGGGGTGGCCAGTGGTAGATATCATCCTACCTGGTAGGATCAGTGTATTAGCTCACTCAGCCCAATAAGCATGATCTTACCAATAAAATGGATAAATGTGATCCTCTGTAAGAATGAAATGGTCTAGCTTTGTCTTCAGGCAGTGTTATGACAGAGGCGTGAAAGTTAATATAACCCTGTGGCCAAACTCCAAATAGATGCAGTTTGTGTAGCAGGATGTTTATTCTGGATTATGTACACTGAGCTTCAGTTTAAAGCAAAGGATGTTCACTGTTGTTGTTTAGCCGCAAAATCGTGTCTGACTCTTTGCGACCCTATGGATTGTAGCCCGCCAGGCTCCTCTGTCCATGGGATTTCCTAGGCAAGAATACTGGAGTGGGTTGCCATTTCCTTCTCTAGGGGAATCATCCCAACCCAGGGATCAAACCTGCATCGCCTGCATTAGCAGGCAAATTCTTTACCACTGAGCTACCAGAAAGCCCAAGATATTCATTAAGTATCAGTGTTTTTGAAAGGAAAGGAGAGGAAGTAGACTTGTAAAGAGGGACAAATTGAACAGAAATTCAGGCTAAGCTTTGGCAAATGTTCAAGCAAATACTGCTTATGAAGTTTGCCTGCCTTTAGGCTGTTATGGCCAGGCATTTACACTCAGCTCTACTCCATCAGCAGAGGTGGCTTGTTCCAGAAGAATGATGACCTCGAACAAGACAGTTGAGGCTGACTACGAATGAGGTGACAGCTGGAGGCTGAATGGCAATTTTTTTTTCCCTGAAGGTGAACAGTATGTTCTACTTATAGTATGATCTAATTGTTATCCACAACAGAAGCCTATAATTTTAGGAAAGAAGGTATTTGAAAATTGGGCAGGTACCCAAAAATGTCTTTGAAATAGGAGTAAAACAAAAATCAGGTAAGATGGGATAAAAAGGAAGATGGTAAAGTAAGACAGGATGGCAAAACTTCATAAGTAAATGAACTCAAAAAGAGAATTGGCTGAGAATATCAAATTATAGGGGACACTCATGCACACTACCCAAATTTAAAGTCAAAAGAGATGAATGAAAAGTCAGTTCAGTTCAGTTCAGTTCAGTTTAGTTCAGTTACTCAGTTGCATCCGACTCTTTGCAACCTCATGGATCGCAGCATGGCAGGCCTCCCTGTCCATCACCATCTCCCTGAGTTCACTCAGACTCACGTCCATCGAGTCAATGATGCCATCCAGCCATCTCATCCTGGGTCGTCCCCTTCTCCTGCCCCCAGTCCCTCCCAGCATCAGAGTCGTTTCCAATGAGTCAACACTTTGCATGAGGCGGCCAAAGTACTGGAGCTTCAGCTTTAGCATCATTCCTTCCAAAGAAATCCCAGGGTTAATCTCCTTCAGAATGGACTGGTTGGATCTCCTTGCAGTCTAAGGGACTCTCAAGAGTCTTCTCCAACACCACAGTTCAAAACCATCAATTCTTTGGCGCTCAGCCTTCTTCACAGTCCAACTCTCACATCCATACATGACCACTGGAAAAACCATAGCCTTGACTAGACGGACCTTAGTTGGCAAAGTAATGTCTCTGCTTTTGAATATGCTATCTAGGTTGCTCATAACTTTTCTTCCAAGGAGTAAGCATCTTTTAATTTCATGGCTGCAATCACCATCTGCAGTGATTTTGGAGCCCAGAAAAATAAACTCTGACATTGTTTCCACTGTTTCCCCATCTATTTCCCATGAAGTGATGGGACCAGATGCCATGATCTTTGTTTTCTGAATGTTGAGCTTTAAGCCAACTTTTTCACTCTCCTCTTTCACTTATATCAAGAGGCTTTTTAGTTCCTCTTCACTTTCTGCCATAAGGGTGGTGTCATCTGCATATCTGAGGTTATTGATTATCTCCCGGCAGATGTTCATAAATATTGTCAAAAAAAGTGCCAAAGTAAGAGAGTTATTTTAGTTAGAAAAAAAGAAAGATAAAAGTAGTAATTCAAGAAATATTGTATTTAACCAGTTCTAATATCCTACTTTTCCATATGCTAATATTTTTGAAATAAGAAGGAAGCTTACAACATAAGTCTCATATTTTAATTGGCAGGACTTTTAATTTCATAGTAAAATTAAAGTAATGGTATATTGAACTGATAAAGCTGAGTAAATGAAGAAAGAACAGTATTTTCAAAAAGAAATAAAGAACTAAAAATGAAAAAGACTGACTTTTCAATTTGGAGACAGATTAAAAGGGATCTTTGCAGTGAGAAAAGACCAGTGTCTAGAATCGAAGCTTCATGAAGTTAGGAACTTTGTTTACTGCAATATTCACAGCTTCAAGAATATTGCCAGGCACTTAGTAGAAACAAACGGAAATTTTCATTTAATTGAATAAATCCTGATACAGGTCATATTATAAAAATAAAGAAAAATTATACATGATGCCAAGTAGTTTAACTTATGGTTTAGAGCTAGACTGTCTAGGCTTGAAATGCTGTTCTGCCATTGTGGAAGACGTTTGTGAAAACTACTTACAAATAAGTATAACAAATCATTGTCCCCTTCAGTACACATGGCAGGATGACCTATTGCCATATTTGCAGTTAAACAGGGCCTTATGACTAGTTCTGGTGCATATGTCCGGCTAGTGTATGTCACTCTGAGTCTTTTAATAGCCAGTATAACTTCTGTGCTTTCTTCTCTGACAGTTTTGGGTATAGAAGCACAGGGTAGGTCATCAGATCAAGCAGCTGAGCCAACGCAAGGAGTATTGTTGCCTTGAGACAGTGTCTAACTATACATTTGAGTTTTATTAAAAACAACCTTTTGTGGATTACAGGAGTTGTTAACTGCAACATAATGTAGCCATTCTGAATAACAGGGTGTTTAAATCAGAGCAACATTATGTGAGAAAATTATTCTGCTATGACTCAGTTTTATTAATCTTTAAAATAGCTAATAATTTCACCTATTTCTAGATTTTTTCAAGGGTTAAATAGGATCATGTAAAGTAGTTCTGAAAGTTCCTAGCTGATAGTCAGAATTAATTAACATAGAAGAAAATAAAAAAGGGAAGGAAAGTTTCCACATGGGAGAAAAATTGTGTTAACCATACTTTTAGGATATGAGAACTGGACATGGAACAACAGACTGATTTCAAATAGGAAAAGGAGTATGTCAAGTCTGTATGTTGTTACCCTGCTATTTAACTTACATAAAGAGTACATCATGAGAAACACTGGGCTGGATGAAGCACAAGCTGGAATCAAGATTACCGGGAGAAATATCAATAACCTCAGATATGCAGATGACACCATCCTTATGGCAGAAAGTAAAGAAGAACTAAAGAGCCTCTTGATGAAAGTGAAAGAGGAGAGTGAGAAAGTTGTCTTAAAGCTCAACCTTCAGAAAACGAAGATCATAGCATCTGGTCCCATCACTTCATGGCAAATAAATCGAGAAACAGTGGAAACAGTGGCAGACTTTACTTTTGGGGGCTCCAAAATCACTGTAGTTGGCGATTGCAGCCATAAAATTAAAAGATGCTTACTCCTTGGAAGAGTTGTGACCAACCTAGACTGAATATTGTAAAGCTCCTTTAGGCAAAGCTATGATTTTTCCAGTGGTCATGTATGATGTGAGAATTGGACTATAAAGAAAGGTGAGAACCGAAGAATTGATGCTTTTGAACTGAGGTGTTGGATAATACTCTTGAGAGTTTGTGGACTGCAAGGAGATCCAACCAGTCCATTCTAAAGGAGATCAGTCTTTAGTATTCATTGGAAGGACTGATGCTGAAGCTTAAACTCCAATAGTTCGGCCATGTGATGTGAAGAGCTGACTCATTTGAAAAGACCCTGATGCTGGAAAAGATTGAGGGCAGGAGGAGAAGGGAATGACATAGGATGAGACTGTTGGATGGCATCACCAACTCAATGGACATGAGTTTGAGTAAATTCCGGGTGTTGGTGATGGACAGGGAGGCCTGGTGTGCTGCAGTCCACTGGGTCACAAAGAGTTGGACATGACTGAGTGACTTAACTGACTGACTGAAGTAATGTATTCACATTTAAAAAGGAAATGATCTTCTCCCTTGGGAATTTTATAACTAGTAAAATTTTCATACATAAAGACAGTAAAATATTCTTATATATTAGAGTATAGACATCATAGACACTTTGAAAAAATTACTTGAAGATAGATCTTAGACAAAAGCAAAATGATGACCAAGATTAATGATTAAAGATTGAGAGAACTATGATAAAAATCACTTGCCTAAACTTCTTTTACCTGGTTTGAATCTGCCACCAATAAATCTAGTTAGCTGGAATCTTATAACTGTGCCTGAACTCCACGTCTGCAGGGTAAACCTGAGCCCTTCCTGACCTTACACACAATTTCTTGTTCTTCTTCTCTTACTCTCCCTAGTCCTTCTTCAAGGAATTAACAGTATGAAGAGACTAAAGACATATTTCTGAGTGGCTATCAGTACTATGTGAAACTATTTTTGACTAGGAGGAGCTCAGGAAGCTAAACATGTTTTATATGTATGGTAAGTTGAATAACGGCTTTCTGAGATGTTCCTGTCCTTATCCTCAGAATAGGTGATGAACTGTAGCCTGCCAGGCTCCTCTGTCCCTAGGAATTCCCAGGCAAGTATAACCAACTTCAATGAGTTGCCATTTCCTTCTCCAGGGGATCTTCGCAACCCGTGAATCAAACCCATGTCTCCTGAAGTGGCAGGTGGATTGTTTACCACTCAGCACCCAGAATCCCACCCAGAATCCGTGACTGTTACCTTAAATTGCAAAAGAGACTTCACGGATGTTAACAGGTTGAAAATTCTGAGATGGGAAAATTATCCTGGACTACATAAGTGGGCCCACTGTAATCACAATGGCCTATATATAAGGGACACAAGAGGAGTTCAAGTCAGACAGAAAGTGATGTAACTACTGAAGCAGAGAGACAGAAAATGAGATTTGCAGAGGCTACAGTTTCAGCTTTGAAATCAGAGGAAGAGGGCCATGAGCCAAAGACTGTAGGTGGCCTCTCGAAGCTGGGAAGGGGGAGGAAATGAAATCTCTCCTACAGCCTCAGATCACATAGTCCTGCTCACCCATTATAGACTTCCAGAACAAATATGTGTTGGTTTAAGCCACTGAATTTGTTGGAATTTGTTGCAGTCGCAATAAGAAACAAAGACATATTATGAAAATTAATTTTTGCAAAGTCATGTTTAAATAATTGACTTTTGAGCTTGTTGGCTGTTATCAATATTTTGAATCACTGAAATATTTTTGAACATCCAATTGACAGAATATAAGTTATATGATACTTTTTGCCTTTTATTCTCTAAGCATGGAACAAAAAATAATGGAATGATTTGTCTAAAAGAATATATTTTTCCTTTTGTTCTTAAATTCATTTGATTTCTCATCTTTATGAGCAAAATTAATTGCACATGATAAACATGTTTATATTTCTTTAAATTATATGCATGTGTGACTGAAAGGATGTTGTTGAATCATGATGCCAGGATTCTTGGCCCCCGGAGGAGAAGAATTCAATCTGGGGCCAGAGACGAGGCTTGATCGCTCAGAGATTTTGTGTAATAAAGTTTTATTAAAGTACAAAGGAGATAGAGAAAGCTTCTGACATAGGCATCAGAAGGGGGTAGAAAGAGTACCCGCTTCTTAGTGTTAGCAATGAAGTTATATACTCTCCAGTAAATCCAAAGAATGTCTGGAGGTTGTAAAGACCTCACCGGACCTACTCCCATAATGTACATTTTAAGATAACAGAATTACCCAGAAGGTTTAATCCAGAAACTGTCCTCAGGCAGAATACATTGTTGCTATATAATCCTTGTAAAGATCAGGTCTACTCCCATAATTTACAGAATTAGCCAGAAGGTTTAATCCAGAGACTGTCCTCAGGCAGAATACATTGTTGTTATATAATCCTAAGGAATGTAGAGAAGAAAAAAGTTTGTCCTTTCTTCCTCCTTGAGAATTCCAGACCCCTCTCTCCTTGGGGACCCCTAGACTCCTTATTAACCTGCCTAGGAAATGACTCTCTCATGACTATGCAACTTATATTTGCATAATGCTAATAAACAAACATATTTAAAAGATTGAAGATGAAAATAAAATAGAAGAGACAGAACAAAGGTGTATATCAAATAACATCCTTCAGCATCTCACCAGACTGCATTGTAGACCCCCCAGCAATCTTGCTCTCCCCATTAAAAATTGCTATATTAGATAACCAATACAGATCACTTCCCACTATTAAATCGTTTTCTTCTTTTTCTATTGTGAGCTGTTAATGCCAAATATAGTACAGATTTAGTTAGATGCCATGGGGTATGATATTGAATAAGAAATGTGACTAATCCTCATTGTGTATTCCCAAGCTGAAGCTTAGTACTCTATTTTAATGTCTCTTGAACACTATTGCTTATTAAAACTGTCTATTTCTGCAGTGTTTCAGTGAAAGGTATTATGATGCAATGTATTTTCTTTCTCAACTTGCAGAAGTGAGGAACTAAAATTATATGATCATTTGACTAATGATGATCATTTGGCTCATGACATTAATTTATCTGTGTGAATATATACATACATACATATACAGACACACACACACACACACATTAAAATCACATGCTGTTATGGCAGGAAATAAGATTCAGTTTCTCACATTTTGAAAAATCAAATAATATACATGTCACAACTAAAAAGACATTTTGTTGAATGAGTCTATTTTAATCTCAGTATGATGGTGCCAATCTCCTATTTTTTTCATATTAGAGTGAAATGGAGAACAGAGCTTTTCTAATTCTAAAATATCCTGGGCTTCTTTCAAAGTTTCTGGCCTCCAGTCATCTAAAGTGACCTAAACTATCATTACAATTGCCATGATTTACATAAAAGAGAAAAAAAAAAAAAAAAAACAACTCACAGATACCATCATTAATGAGATGCCCACATTGAATAATTTAAGTGTAAAATGACTTAAACAGAACTGTGTTGTTTTGAAATTTAAAACATCTGCTAAAATTTGTTTTGCACAAAAGATCCTAGTAACCTCTCACAGAATGACCAAATTCCTGTCAATAACATTTAAGGTCAGTGAGATCAAAGAGAGAAATAACAGGCAATCTACACTAATGTATCTTTGTCTTCAACCATAACTTTTTGTTTTTTTCTTGAAATGAGTTATTTTACTGCTCCAAAATCACATTATGTCTACAGAATACATAAGTTCCATCTTGTAATCAAACCGATACACAGAAATCACTCCTCTTGCATCAGAATCAGAGAGATGTTGATTATCACAAAGTACTATTTATCTAGTGGCTTCCCTGATATCTGAATGGTAAAGAAATCACCTGCCAATGCCGGAGACGTGAGTTTGATCCCTGGGTTGGGAAGATCCCATGGAGAAGGAAACAGAAACCCATTCCAGTATTCTTGCCTGGGAAATCCCATGGACAGAGGAGCCTGGTAGGCTACAGTCCATAGGATCAGAAAAGAATTGCACATGACTTCATGATTAAACAATAAAACTATACCTAGCTGTTACAAAAAGTAGGGTTTTTTCTGAAAATGATCATGAATCTTGACCGTGGGTTGTGAGAAAAATGATACAAGGGAATTAGATGGAGATTGGAATCACCACATTGTCCTGACAACCTCATGCATATTCTCCATAGATCCCTAGGGAAAGACTTGAAGAACTGCTGTCTGAGTCTTAGAGGATTATTCTGTGATCCCCTCTGAACAAGAGATGGTGGGAGGTTTATGAGGTACTACCTCAGGTCATCTCACTCTCTTGTGGAAATGAGAGACTCATTCAATGTCTGAGATGCCCCTTCTCCCAGACAACTCTTGAAAGCACTTAGAAGCCAAGCCAGACAGCCTGACACTCAAATCTGGAAATTGCATGTGTTTCTCTGTGTATCAGATTGCGTATGCTAAGAAGGTCCCCTCATTAGATAGCATATTCATCTTTTGGGTCCCAACCCATCCCTCACATGCCCTCTGCAGGATGATAGAATAGGCAAAACACATATTTTCTTCCTTTGCTGAACCTTGGCTTCTAAAATTCTCCTTTTTCTGAGTCTATTCCATGAAAGTTAGTGAAATTTTCCTGACATCTAATGTATGAAAGGTAGTAACCCTGATGAGATGGACAGTTTGGAACACAAATATATAAGGAAACATGCTAATATGGATTGAATTGTATCCTTCCAAAATTAATATGTTAAAGCTCTGTGAAATGAAAATATCTCCTGCCATGTTAATAAACAATAAATATCACAGCCATCAGCGATTTCTGGTTTCTACACGCTAGTAAAGTAATGCTCAAAATTCTCCAAGCCAGGCTTCAGCAATACCTGAACTGTGACCTTCCAAATGTTCAAGCTGGTTTTAGAAAAGGCAGAGGAATCAGAGATCAAATTGCCAATGTTTGCTACATCATGGAAAAAGCAAGAGAGTTCCAGAAAAACATCTATTTCTGCTTTATTGACTATGCCAAAGCCTTTGACTGTGTGGATCACAATAAACTGTGGAAAATTCTGATCGACATGGAAATACCAGACCACCTGACCTGCCTCTTGAGAAACCTGTATGCAGATCAGGAAGCAACAGTTAGAACTGGACATGGAACAGCTGACTGGTTCTAAATAGGAAAAGAAGTACGTCAGGGCTGTATATTGACACCCTGCTTATTTAACTTATATGCAGAGTACATCATGAGACATGCTGGGCTGCATGAAGCACAAGCTGGAATCAAAATTGCAGGGAGAAATATAAATAACCTCAGATAGGCAGATGACACCACCCTTATGGCAGAAAATGAAGACCTAAAGAGCCTCTGGATGAAAGTGAAAGAGGATGAAAAAGTTGGCTTAAAGTTCAAGATTCAGAAAACTAAGATCGTGGCTTCTGGTACCATCACTTCATGGCAAATAGACAGGGAAACAGTGGAAACAATGAAAAACTTTATTTTGGGGGGTTCCAAAATCACTGCAGATGGTAATTGCAGCCATGAAATTAAAAGACGCTTATTTCTTGGAAGGAAAGTTGTGACCAACCTAGACAGCATATTAAAAAGCAGAGACATTACTTTGTCCACAAAGGTCCGTCTAATCAAGGCTATGGTTTTTCCAGTTGTCATGTATGGATGTGAGAGTTGGACTATAAGGAAAGCTGAGTGCCAAAAATTGATGCTTTTGAACTGTGGTATTGGAGAATACTCTTAAGAGTCACTTGGACTGCAAGGAGTTCCAACCAGTCCATCCAAAAGGAGAACAGTCCTGGGTGTTCAATGGAAGGACAGATGTTGAAGCTGAAAGTCCAATACTTTGGGTACCTGATGCAAACAGCTGACTCTTTGAAAAGACCCTGATGCTGGGAAAGATTGAGGGCAGGAGGAGAAGGGGACAACAGAGGATGAGATGGTTGAATGGCATCACTGACTCAATGGTTATGAGTTTGGGTAGGCTCCAAGGTTTGGACACAACTGAGTGGCTGTACTGAACTGAAAAGTGAGTGAACGCTCCCAGAACTTTGATCCACCAGATGCTGCCACCTCCTATGGTGATGACTGGAGACCTGGGGGAATGCAAGAAGCAGTATGTACCACTCCTTAGAATAAACAAGGAAACAGGATTTGCCCCCAGATAGTTGAGTTAGTCACTTAGTTGTGCCTGACTCTTCTGACCCCATGGATTTTAAACTGCTATGCTCCTCTGTACATGGAATTCTCCAGGCAAGAATACTGGAGGGGGTTGTCATTTCCTTATCCAGGGGATCTTCCCAACCCAAAGATCAAACCCAGGTCTCCTGCATTGCAGGCAGATTCTTTACCATCTGAGCCACCAAGCAAGCCCCAGATAGCTGAGGTGCATATGGAAGGAATGAATTCAGTGAACCCAGAGACTTGCATCTTCCCATACATAGAATGCTAAATTCCTTAACATGATACTTGATCTTTGATGTTCAGACTGCCTACTTGCTCTGTTGCAAATTTGTACACAGCCTGACTTCTGCTCCTGCCTCATTGGAGCAGTTTTCTCAGAGCTACTGTGATGCTGTCTCCCAGGCTCGGAGTCTTATTCATTCCCACTGAAAAAATGACTCTCTACTTTCAGGTTGTGCCTATCTGTTTTAGTCAACAGCTCTATAACTAAGTAGCTCAGGATATGACAGTATTTGTAGGTAGGGACTTCAGAGAGGTAATTAAGCCGAAGTGAAGCCATGGAGGTAGGCCCTAATACAATCTGACCGGTGTTCATCTCAGAAGAGAAAATTTGGACACACAAGGACCTACAAAAGGTGCATGTGCACAGGGATCATCATGTGACAAGACAAGAGGAAAGTCATCTGCAAATCAAAGAGAGAGACCTCAGAAGAAATTAAACATGGAAGCACCTTGACCTTAATTTTCTGGCCTTTAGAATGGTGAGAAAATAAATTTCTATTGTTTAAGCCACCCAGTCTGTGGTACTGTGTTAAAGTGGCCCTAGCAAACTAAAAGTGTGAGTTGCCCAGTCATGCCCAACTCTTAGTGATACTATGCACTGTAGCCCATCATGCTCCTCTGTCCATGGGATTCTCCAGGCAAGAAGAGTGGAGTGGCTTGTCATTCCCTTCTTCAGGGGATCTTCTTGACCCAGGGGTCTAATCCAGGCCTCTGTCACTGCAGGCAGATTCTTGACCAACTAAGCCATCAGGGAAGCCCATCAAACTAATACTCATGCTAAATAGGAAAGAGCGTGATGGAGGGTGGAATTATTCATGTATGGAATGAGAGGCATCATTTTTATGGGAATTATTTATGTGGTAGTTGCCAACCTCCATTAATTTTTATGCTTAGATGACCCAGCTTACATGGTGTAGGAGACCCCAGGAGCTAGAAAAGTTATGCATTACTGTTGTTGATGCTTTTTTAGTTTAGAGATTTGCTGCTTTACCTCAATTGCTGACTCTGCTATACCACTTCAGCCCTTGAAAATAATACATGTAATTTTCAATTTCTGGACCATCTGAAATCTGCTACTGGTAGGCTTTTGTCACAAAAACCACTTAACTATAAATGATTTTCAAGGTATTCAGTGGACCTTCCATGCTTTTTACCATTTATAGACGTCTGATATATTTGCATATTAGAAACGTCTCTTCCAAAATTGATGTATTGGCCAAAAATTTGTTTGGGATTTTCCATAAGATATTACAGAAAAGCTGAAATGAACTTTTTGGCCAACCCAATAAAACATTTTCTGACTGCCATCTTAGTTCTTTTTTGTTCACATATCTTAGGAAGGATGTTTTGTCTCTGAATGTGACTGTAACCAGAATGGGATAATACATTCTCAATTACTTCCTGGATGATGATCAAGATGAACAACTTGGAGATTATATACACTATTTCAGGCTCCTACCTCCACCATTCTTAAGTATTATGCTTCATTCTTTCCTGTAAAGGCAACTTCAGGTCAGTCTGATTAGTATATACCCCGAGTGGCATCCTGAAGGGAGTCTAGGAAATAAGCCTTGTTGTTGCTCAGTGTCTAAGTCACGTCTGACTCTTTGTAACTCCATGGACTTGAGTATGCCAAGTTCCTCTGTCCTTCACTGTCTCCCAGACTCTGCTCAAATTCATGTACATTGAGTTGGTGATGCTATCTAACCATCTCATCCTCTGCCGCCCACTTCTCATTTGTCCTTCAATCTTTCCCAGCATAAAGCTCTTTTCCAGTGAGTGAGATCTTAGCATCAGGAGGCCAAAGTTTTGGGGGTTCAGCTTCAGAATCAGTCCTTTCAAAGAATATTCAGGGTTGATTTCCTTTAGGAGGGAATAATGCTATACTCATTTTAAGTGAAGTTAGCTAGATTACCATGTTAAATAAGCATAGTCTTAGACCATAAAGATAATGACCATTTGGCTGAATTCATTACCATGCCATGCAGGTGAAAGTGAGGAACATAGTAGATCTTTATAAGTTCAATAAAAATGTCCTTGTGTACTAAGCCAATTATTCAAACTAAACTGGGGACTTTGGACTACAGTTCTTGGCTGAAAACCAGGTATTAACCTGCCTCCTTTTCAGAAACATGGTGACTTGCTCATTAGATATGGTTATAAGTGATCTTCAAGTGTTTAAGAAAATACTCCTCTGGCCTTAGAAGACTTTCAGATTATCCTCAGTTCAGTGGTATGCTTTGAATTTAGATGTTCCATAGAATTATTTCCCCAATTTTATTTATTTATTTAAAATCTTTTTATTTTATGCTGGAGTACAGTTGATTAACAATGTTGTGTTAATTCCAGGAGTATAGCAAAGTGATTTGGTTATATATATTCATGTATTCTTTTTAAATTTCTTTTCCCATTTAGGTAACTACAGAATATTGAACAGAGTCCCCTAAGCTGCACAGTAGGTCCTTGTTGGTTACCTATTTTAAATATGATAACATTTTCAGTCCTAAAATCTCAAACTATCCCTTTCCTCACCCATTCTCCACTGGTTATCATAAATTCATGCTCTAAATCGGGGAATTCCTCCTAAAATTAATTTTTTGCACAGAGATGTAGTCTGGTAATTAGTACTAAGTCCTGGGGCACTGGATCCATGTCTCATGGGATGACAAATTTAGAAACCAAAAAACAGAACATGGCTTTCTAAGGTAGACCATGATAGTTTATGGGATTTGTTCAGCCAGTAGAGACCAGCATGCCAGGACATGTTTGAAATCTGCAGGAAGGGCTCATCCTGCTGCTTGGATTCATGTAACAGCCTAGGTTAAATGCAGAAGGAGAATAATGGAACAGATTTGGTCCTAGCCACTGTCTGTCAAGTTAACCAAAATAGTCAGTGGAGATGTGTTCTTATAAGGACATTTCCCAGAAGTCAGAATTGTGAAAAATGAGGGGCAGATATTAATGGGAGACAGTCTTCTATAAATCTCTCATTGTCCTGCATATCTTGATCAAGATTACTTTCAATGATGTTTACATAACAAAGAGCCTTGAAAGCTAGAAACATCTCCTTTCAACACAAAGGGCAGATCTGTACATAGCCCAATACAGTAAAATAGTGTCTCTGTCTGGAACGAAAGGGAAATCAAGCTTAGTGTCTGTGATCAAAGATTAGGTTTCCTAAACTCAGAGTTTCTCTCCTATTAAAATTTTCACTCACGTGCAGGCTTCATCTGGTCATCTTTGCCATGCCCCAAGGGAATTGCAGCTTGAGGAACTTTGTTCAAGAAAATGCTGATATTCTGGCTCCTGGAATTGCTGTGATTAATAAAATTATTTGACTCAGGAGTGTCATGCCTTCTGCTAGCATCCATAAAACAGTGGCAGGCTCACCTGTTAGCTTGCAAGGAGATTAAAATCTAAGGCTCTTCACACTACTTGACACTCTGAGACATGCTGTGAGTATAGATATCCCACTTTGCATTTTAGACATGGAAGAAAAGAAAGAAATGATTAATAAGCCAAAATAGATGATATCTAGTCTAACATTAACCCAAGTAGAAAATTAAAAGTAACATGCTTAAAACTCCCTATGAGTAAATCTGTCTTTGAGCATCTCCCCCCCACCCCCTCGGTTATTATTCTTTGTTTGACACTTTTATATAAAAGAACCATTTAATTAACTTAGTTCAAGGCATGGAGAAAAGAATATCCCCTGTTCTTCGGGAAATAAGTCGGTAAGAAATTGAGTAAAAGCTTTATTGAATAATACAACAGAAAGAGTAGAAATCCTACTCATATGAAGGACTCTGGTCACTACTGCAAAGAGAAAAAACTTCCAAACATCTGCTTCTAGTATAGATTCTTCTCCAAATATGTGAGCTTCCCTGGTGGCTCAGTCAGTAAAGAATCCGCCTGCAATGCAGGAGACCTAGGTTCTATCCCTGGGTGGGGAAGATACCCTGGAGAAGGGAATGGCTACTCATTCCAGTATTCTTGCCTGGAGAATCCCCGTGGACAGAAAAGCCTGGTGGGCTACAGTTCATGGGTTGCAAACAGTAGGACACAACTTAGTGACTGCACCACTACCTTCATCTAATATGAAAGTCCACATTTTCATGACTGATTCATACTGGTACACTGATATGACTACAGACACATGAAATACACTGTATGAGTTGGTTGAAGCTGCTGTCTCATATCCGTAAGTATCATCTGTTTGGACTGGGGATCCTTGCTCCAAGTTGGTGTAATGGATCTCCTAACCACCCACAGTTAGGCACCTCTTCTCTTCCCCAGAGTCCAGCATGTCATGGAGCCTGTAGGACCCTGGTCCAGGGAATTAGCCAACATCATCTTGATTAATCATAGCCCTTGCTGTCTCAGTTATTAAATACTTTGAAGAGACAACAGATTCATTTATTGAAATCTCAATTAATTTATCTAAAACCAATATCTTTATCTTCCCTCCAAAATGTGGCCCTCCTCCTTTGTATTCTGCTTCAGAGAGATTCACCATTAAGCCATGAGCTCATTGTGAAATAAATCTTTCATGTTTCTCTTTCTTTTCCACATCCAAATACTCTCTATTATTAATCTCTTATTATTAATACTCTTATTATTATTATTAATACTCTTATTATTAATCTCTATTATTGTTCTCTGTAATATATTTTTTACTTTCTCATCTCATTTATAACTAATTTATTTCTCTCTGCTTGTTGCTTCCCAGATGGCGCTAGTGGTAAAGAACCCATCTGCCAGTGCTGGAAACATAAGAGACATGGATTTGATCCCTGAGTCCAGAAGATGGCCTGGAGAAGGGCATGACGACCCACCCCAATATTCTTGCTGGGAGAATCCCATGGACAGAGGAGCCTGGAGGGCTACAGTACATAGCATCACAGAGTCAGACACAAGTGAGTGCCAAACAAACAAAAAAAGCCAGTAGAAACTGGCTCATGAGTTCTTTTAAATGCTTAAAAAGTATGTCATTTGGCTTTATTTGGTATTAGCTTTAAACTTGTGTCTATATCGAACTGAATGGGTTTGAAATAAAACTATAAAGTGGATTTTGAATTACTAGCCATCTCAGGCTTCAACCAGAGCTATTTTTTATCTGCATAGGGAGGGGAAAATTCCAATTATATATTTACATTTCAAGGCCAACTGTTTATGTTTTCGTAATACTTCTTCACAGGGAATACTTTGGAAGTTCCATGTGGTTGAAAATAAGATGCAGACATCTTTGGAAACCTTCAAGTGTTCATTCAGATAATATTTGGGCAAACAAATATAGTCATAGTAGATTATAAAAACTTTTTCCATCTACGTGTGTTGTGACACACACACACACACACATATATATATCAGTTCAGTTCAGTCACTCAGTCGTGTCCGACTCTTTGCAAACCCATGGACAGCAGCATACCAGGCCTCCCTGTCAATCACCAACACACAGAGCCTACTCAAACTCATGTCCCTTGAGTTCGTGATGCCATCCAACCATCTCATCCTCTGTCGTCCCCTTCTCCTCCCACCTTCAATCTTTCCCAACATCAGGGTCTTTTCAAATAAGTCAGTTCTTCACATCAGGTGGCTAAAGTATTGTAGTTTCAGCTTCAGCATCAGTCCTTCCAATAGAATATTCAGGGCTGATTTCCTCTAGGATGGACTGGTTGAATCTCCTTGCAGTTGCAAGGGATGCTCAAGAGTCTTCTCCAATACCACAGTTCAAAAGCATCAGTTATCTGGGGCTCAACTTTATAATCCAACTCACATCCATACATGACTACTAAAAAAACCATTGCTTTAACTAGATGGACCTTTGTTGGCAAAGTAATGTCTCTGCTTTTTAATATGCTATCTAGGTTGACATAAGAAACTTTATATATATGTATGAAACCAACCAGTCTGTTGTTCCATGTCTAGTTCTAACTGTTGATTCTTGACCTGCATCTGAGCATATATATAAACACACACACACACACACACACACAAATATATATATATATATATATATATATATATATAAATTAAGGTGGAAGAAACTGTTTTCTTGTGAACTTTTAAGCTATATCAGTGCTATAATCCAATGATTACTATAGTATTATTCAAATGTTATGGTACTAGGCATTTTTATTTTTTGCTTTCCTGGCAGATATATGTTGTCATACTGGCTTAGGAGAAAAAAAATTACCCATATTATTCCAAAAAAGAGACCCTCTTCTGTGTTTCAGCTCTCTATCTAGTTATCAAATGTTACACTTTTTTCAATTGTTTATTTCTCTGTCTTATAATTAAAAAAAGACAGTTTCATCCATTTTTCTTAGTGTAAGAGAATGCTCTTGGTATTTAAAATCTTGCAATTTGGTTTTGTTCAGTCAGAACACACCCCAGAATGTACATGGACTCCAAGAAATCAATCCATTTTCTTTCAGTTTGGAAGTACATTCAAATCCAGTTGTCCTGGCTGTGTCTCTGGATCTGAAGAAGCAAATAGCTTCCGCAGTGAATTATTTCTCGCCTTAGAAATGAATGTCAATAACTATTTAATCTGCCACAAATTCTGGGAAGATTAACTTTTTCCTCTCTGAAAATAGCATCCTTATCTTAAACAATTGGATTAACAACATTTCTAGGCAAAATGATGTCATAACCTCTGACTTGATATGGTTTAGAAACTTGGGATCAGGTGAATTTTCCTTCAGGTTCCTTCTAAATGAATATCTTGATTCCAGAAAATGACACTTAAAAAAAAAAAAAAAGATTGTCATTATTCCAGAAACTGCCATTAAGCTATGTCAACATTAAATGATATTATGTGGCATAGACCCTGGATTTTGAGCCCTAAATTTCCTGACCATTGCAGGTAACTCACATAATATATGCATATGTTGCTCATTGTGGGGAATTTTTTCTTGTTTTTCTGCGTCAAAGATCTGGGGAAGAGAAGAACTTGTTCCCCAAGTTCCCCAAAAAACTTGGGGAACAGAAGAAGGCTCCTTAAAGTAATAATTAGGTCTCAGTCTTTCCATCCATGTTTGTTTTCCATTGTTGCTACTATTTCTGATGTCCTATTACCACCATTAGGGTTGTGTTCTTCTGTATTTAATCTTTTTCTTAATTAAAAAAATCTCAGATATATCTTTTGCTTAATTAAAATTTCACTAATAAACTCCAAGCATGTGATTGTTAGAATAATGTCCAAGCTTATGGTTTTACAAATGAAATGCACACTCCTTCACATATTATTTGCCAGTTGCTCCTCAGAATCTCTGTTATAGTTTGATCTGCAATATTCTCCATTCAATCAGCACCCCAAACACACTCCAGTTGACAAGATGTGGACTGAATGATGATTACTAAGATGCTTAAAGACCACACAACTTTATTTAAGGCAGGACTCACAAATATCTCTCTACATTTGTTAGGCAGGGAACTTAAGTGGGTGAAGCTACTAAGATGAAGATATCTGTCCCAAAACTGGAGGCTGTAGGTTGCAGAGAAAATGCCGTTGCAGCATTGGTTTTTGTCAAATTTCCAATAGTTCAAAAGCATTAACATTACCATTTTATGTAACATCTCTCAGTTTAAAAATGCTGACTTAATACTTGTTAACAACATTCAGAAAACGAAGATCATGGCATCTGGTCCCATCACTTCATGGGAAATAGATGGGGAAACAATGGAAACAATGTCAGACTTTATTTTTTTAGGCTCCAAAATCACTGCAGATGGTGACTGCAGCTATGAAATTAAAAGTTATGACCAACCTAGATAGCATATTCAAAAGCAGAGACATTACTTTGCCGACTAAGGTCCGTCTAGTCAAGGCTATGGTTTTTCCAGTGGTCATATATGGATGTGAGAGTTGGACTGTGAAGAAGGCTGAGTGCCCAAGAATTGATGCTTTTGAACTATGGTGTTGGAGAAGACTCTTGAGAGTCCCTTGGACTGCAAGGAGATCCAACCAGTCCATTCTGAAGGAGATCAACCCTGGGATTTCTTTGGAAGGAATGCTAAAGCTGAAGCTCCAGTACTTTGGCCACCTCATGCGAAGAGTTGACTCATTGGAAAAGACTCGGATGCTGGGAGGGATTGGGGGCAGGAGGAGAAGGGGATGACCGAGGATGAGATGGCTGGATGGCATCACAGACTCGATGAACGTGAGTCTGAGTGAACTCCGGGAGATGGTGATGGACAGGGAGGCCTGGCGTGCAGCGATTCATGGGGTCGCAAAGAGTTGGACAGACTCAGCGACTGAACTGAACTGAACCCCAAATAAAATCTAAGAATATTTGGTAAGGGAAAAAGTTCACAATAAGAATCATCTTCTGTGATTTATAGGATAACAAGCCAGATAGCATATATAAAGTTGTCTTTCTTTTAATATTGAAAGCTAAGTACAGATTTTATCAAAATATCATGTTCCTTTAATACTTAATTATACACATTCACAAAATGCTATATTGTTAGATTTAAAAATAATATTTATATATGAAAGAAATGTTTTTCCACTTGATTGCATTAACTGGAAACACTTATTTAAAAAAAAAATAAAAATTGTTAATGGACTATTCTGGAAAGCTGCCCAAGATGTGTGTTTAGTATAAACTTATGCCATAAATGGATTGTTGTCATCCATTTAAGATTATTTCAATGACTAAGACATAGATCTCTCACCTGAATCTTCCTGAGAATGGATACAATTTAGAATAATGTGAGGCAATATTAAAAATTCATTGAAATGAAATCCATTTGGAATTACTTTGACTTCAATTACCAGCATATCTCTTCACAGATGATAGAAAAATCACTCAAAAATAGGGGGGAAAAAGGTTCTGAAGATCACAACACAAACTGACATATGTAGAATACTCACTCAACAACAACAGAATTTATTTGGTTTGTAAGTGCATATCTAAAGTTCATCAAAAACAACCATGTGGTGAATTATAACAAAGCTTCAACAAAATTTAAAATATTTAAATAAGTTGAAATATTAAAATATTTGAAGTAATTCAAATTATTTTCTCTAATTATGGTATTAAAATGGAAATAAGTAATAAAATTATACTAGGAAAAAGTGTACTACCTGAAAATTAAATAATACATTTCTAAACAATTCATAGATCAAGAAATGAATCAGCATAGATAACAGAAAATTACTGACCTGAATTATAATAAAATATAACAGATCAAAACTTGTGGGATATAGTTTAAGCAATGTTTAAAGAAAAAAAAGTAGACATATGCATATATAAAAAAAAGAATTAAAAAAATCAACTTTCTATTTCAAGGATGAGAGTGGAAAAAAGAAAGGAATACTAAAAATGAAAACAAATGAAGAACATTTTAAAAATACTGTAGAATAGAGAAAAAGACAAAGTCAAAATCTAGAATTTTGAAAAGACTGAAATTTTTTAATTTGTTAATGCTTAACAAGATTGATCAAGGCAAAAAAGATAAAAAACAAAATAACAAAAATAAAAATGGAAAAGATGGCATAAATATAGATCTGTAATACAAATAACTAAAGATCATTATGAATAACTTTGAAGAAGGGAAATATAATTTAGTTACAATGAACAAATGTCCACAGATTACAATTTACTGAAGTTAAGAGGTGATATATAAAATCTTACTATTGAAGCATCTGATAAAGAAATTAACTTTGTTATTTTAAAAATGTTTCCACAGGAAACTCCAGTACCAGATGCTTTTAATAGTTAATTTTTATAATTATTAAAAAAAAATAACTCTAATCTTGCACAAAATTTCTGAAAAAAAAAAAAAATTGAAGGTGACCTTTACTTTTATGAGGCTGACAGAACGATGAATCCTAAATATGGTCAAGAAGAATCAAGATAGAAAAAAAAATCAACACAAGCCATATAGAAGCACTTAACTAAAATTCAACACACTTTCATGAAAAATCTTTCAGTAAGCTAGGACAAAAAGTAATTTTTTTTTTTTTTTAATGACAAGAAATATCTACAGAAAACATAGAAGGTAAATATATTTGGTGATTAAAAAATAAAAGTTGAAAACTTGTAGAGGGTGAAGAGGAAACAGATACTCACTATTTCCACTTTTATATTTTTATGAAGAGTCTGAACATTGCAGTAAGGCAAGGGTAACAGAGAGGTAAAAAATGGGTAAAAAAATTTCTTATGATGATAAGAAATGAAGGTAAAGAACTATCAGTAACATTGTCATTTTCTTAAAGATAACATGACAACTAAAAATTCAAATATTCTATGAACCATCTTATTAAATTAATGAATGTGCTATCACCAAATTCAAGGTCAATATGAAAAAAATATTCTATAGAAATAGAACAACACAATTGGAAATTTAAGCAGTCATATCACTTAAACAGCAATGAAAATATCACATATGACAAAAGTTAGTAAGAAACTAAAACCTAAAAAATATTATTCAAAAAATTATTGATGACCAAACTAAATAGCATGTTTGTTTATAGAGACTCCATATTGTAAATAGGTCAAATTTATTTATATGTTTGAAATATCAATCAATATATTCATAGCTTCCTTTCCCCCTCAGAAGTTAATAAATAGATTACAAAGTCATGTGGATGTACAAAGAGATGAGTGGGGAAAAAAAAAAAAAGCCAAAAAAAAGGCAAAATAACCTCCTAGTAAAAGAACAATCTTAGCAATATTACATAGTACTAAATATAACACTATAATAAACTACAAAGCTATACTTACATATTGTGTTCAGATAAAAGAATAAAAGAAGAAAACAATATGAACAAGATATAGATTCTGTATGGTGTGCATGTGTGGTCAGTCATAAACTACCCTTTGCCACCCCATGGACTATAGCCCACCAATCTCCTCTGTCTCTCTGTCCATGGAATTTTTCAGGCAAAAATGCTAAAGTGTGTTGTCATTTCCTTCTCCAGAGGATCTTCCCCACCCAGGGATCAAACCTGCATTTCCCACATTGGCAGATGGATTCTTTACCACTGGGCCACCTGGGAAGCTACATCAAAATATATGATCTTTAATTAACAATGGTGATAATGTCAGTGAAACGTGGAAATGATTGTGGTCTCAATACATGTCAATTAAACATCTACTGAGTTGGCCAAAAGAGTTCATTTGGATTTTCTGTTCCATCTTATGGAAAAATCCTCAATGAATATTTTGGCCAATCCAATATTTATGAAAAGCAAATTTCTTCATTGGCATCTCACAATTATATATAAAAATAAAATCCAAAGGGGTTATAGATGTAACTATGAAAGAAAAATATTTATAAACGTTTGAGAAGGAGAAATCAAGAAATAATTTTTCAATATTGGAGCAGATAATAATTTTTTAAGACAGGATGCAAAACTTGCAAAAATGACAAATTAAGCTATATTAAAATTAAGAACCTTGGTGCATCAAAAAGCACCACTAAGAGAGTGAAAATTTAAACTATAAAGTGAAAAAGATATTCATAATTCATATATGCATAAAGATCTCCTAGCCAAAATAATTAACTCATTTCTGCAAATCAAAGAAAACCAGACAATCAGATTATTTTAACAGGTAAAAGCTTAATATTTTGTAAAAGACAAGGTTCAAAAGGCCATTGAATATTAGAAATATGATTCACATTAGTCATCAGGGAAATACACATTAAAGCCATAAGTTGATACTACTTTTCAACTAAATGGCTAAATTGAAAAATACAGACAGAATCAAATATCAGCGAGGATGTGGAGCAACATGAACTGAGATACAGTACTAATACGGGTGTATATTTGAAACCATTTAAGATAACTTTACTGCAGTATGACTATAATCTCTATCTTATATATGTTTACATGTTCCACATGGTTATGTTATATGTGTGGAGCCCAGATACCACAAATGAAGGGCTCCATCTTTCAAGACTGCCCCTACCTCAGACACTAGATATAAATGGGTTTCCCAGGTGACTCACACTACTATCTGGCCAATCACAGTTTTGAGGATTTCCATGACCTATTCCTCAGGTTTGACAATTCTCTACAGCAACTTAAAGGACTCAGGAAAGTGCTCTACTTACAATTATTCAGTTCAGTTCAGTCACTCAGTCATGTCTGACTCTTTGTAACCCCAGGGACTGCAGCACTCCAGGCTTCCCTGCCCATCACCAACTCCCAGAGCTTACTCAATCTTATGTCCATTGAGTCGGTGATGCCATCCAACCATTTCATCCTCTGCCATTCCCTTTTCCTCCTGCCTTCAATCATTACCAGCATCAGGGTCTTTTCAAATGAGTCAGTTCTTCATAACAGGTGGCCAGAGAATTGGTGTTTCAGCTTCAGCATCAGTCCTTCTCCAACATCACAGTTTAAAAGCATCAATTCTACAGCACTCAGCTTTCTTTATAATCCAACTCTCACATTCATACATGACTACTGGAAAAACCAAAGCTTTGACTAGATGGACCTTTGTTGGAAAAGTAATGTCTCTGTTTTTTGTTAGGCTGTCTAGGTTGGTCATAACTTTTCGTCCAAGGAGCAAAAATCCTTTAATTTCATGGCTACAGTCACCATCTGCAGTGATTTTGGAGCCCCCCCAAACTAGAATCTTACAATTATTGGTTTATTATAAAAGATACAACTCAGGAACAGTCAGTGGAAGCGTTCTATAGGACAAAGTTTGGGGTTCGAGGGTGCAGAGCTGTCATTTAGCACTACACCTTCTCAGCATATTGATATTCGCCAACCCAAAATCTCTCCAAATCTCATTTATAACTCAATGTCTAGTCCTCCTACTCTTTCCAGAGGTCAGAGGGTCAGGTGGAAATTTCCAAGTCTCCAATCATCTGATTGCCTGGTGACCAGCCCGAATCCAGAAGTGACTGAGGGCTCCAACCGTAGTTAATCCCTATGGCATAAACTCAAGTGTTGTAAAGGGCTTTTTATTAATAATATTAAATGCTTCTACCTCTCAGAGAATTCTGAGAGTTTTAGAGGCTGTGTGTGTGGAAAATCCCATGGACAGAGGAGCCTGGCAAGTTACAGTTCATGGGGTCTCAAAGACTCCAATACAACTGAGTGACTTCACTTCTCTTCTTCTGTAGAAGCTGTGTTAGGGATCAAGGAGAAAATACAAAAAATTTAATACCATAGAGCCCTAGAAAGATCATTCTCTATGTATGAAATGCTGCAAAACTCTCCTGAAACTTACACTTTTCTCAGTGTCCTTAGATTATCCCTGATTCATATTTCAGTATTAGATCATTTGTTAGAACACATTAGAATAGAGAATCAAATGTAAGAGAACATCTTTTTTCTCCACTGCCCACAGTCTTCATTCACAGTCTTCCTCACGAAACATCCTTGAGGCTATGGTTCCCTGTCTTTGGGCATTGTAATACCTTAATGTATCTATTTATTAGTGAAAATAATGCCATTCCAAGACCAAGGTAATAAGAATATAAAAGTTTATAAATTGTCCTCAGAATGGCATTTTTCTGATGACAATTTATAAACTTTTAAATTCTGTATCACAACTTTCAAACTCCTCACTGTGTTCTGGACCAGTTTTCTACATGCATCTGTGATGGTTGTAGAAGGTGAAGTTAGCAGTGTTTCAGTTCCTGCTTGTTTTACTGTGGCCACCAACACAACAGTCTGTTTTGCTCTGTGGCTGTCTGCTTTACCCATTTAATGTTATAACCTGTGCAGGAAATGCAAGAGATGCAGGTTCAACTCCTGGGTCAGGAAGATCCCCTGGAGGAGGAAATGGCAACCCATTCCAGTTTTCTTGCATGGAAAATTCCATGGACAGAGGAGCCCTACAGGCTACAGTCTATGGGGTTGCAAAGAGTTGGACATGACTGAGCACACACAGATACACATACATTTTAAACTCATGCTGCAAAAAGATGTGTGTGTGTGTGTGTGTGTGTGTGTGTGTGTGTGTGTGTGTGTGTGAGTGTAGATTAGGTAGGTAGGGTGGGTCTTTGTATTTTATGACTTTTACCTTTTCCACCTGGATTATTCTAACAATGATGGAGAATCTTCATGGGAAGGAAGCTCTCAGGCTCCTTGAAAGTCCTGGGTTGAGGCTAAAATAACCCAGATTTATTTATCAAGTAAGGTGAATCCCTTATGTTTTACATTTATGGACCCCTGTGGAGAAGCACTGAGAAGGCAATGGCACCCCACTCCAGTACTCTTGCCTGGAAAATCCAATGGACAGAGGAGCCTGGAAGGCTGCAGTCCATGGGGTCACTGAGGGTTGGACACAACTGAGCGACTTCACTTTCACTTTTCACTTTCATGCATTGGAGAAGGAAATGGCAACCCACCCCAGTGTTCTTGCCTGGAGAATCCCAGGGACGGGGGAGCCTAGTGGGCTGCCGTCTATGGTGTCACACAGAGTCGGACACGACTGAAGTAGCTTAGCAGCAAGGTGAGTCCCAATTACATGTCCCTTGTTATTGTATAGCTTTCTCAGTCTCATCCTTTGGTCTTCCTCTGCACTGACTTTTGAAAATAATATTTTTGTGTTATTTCGAAGCTAAAATTTTTTTCAACTTCTTATGCCAGATGGTCTCACACTCCACATATGCCTCACCTGCAATTTTTCTCCTGTCAAACTCTTCATCAAATGCCAGTAACCAATCAAGTTCTAGTAATATTGCAGTCTTTACTTTCACCCCAGGCACCTATTCAAGGGTACCTCCCTAAGGGTACCTCCCCAAAGCCTACATTAACTGTCACTGTTTTTCAAACTCTCAGAAATTTGATATTATAATGCTCCTTTCTTATATTCAGTACATTCAAAGTTTCATCTTTCAATAGTTGCTTTTCTTCCTCTGCAGAATTCCTTAGTTTTCTCTACCTGATACAACTCAGATTGGGCTACAGGCAGAAAAGAGTTAACCCAGCAGGCCTTTGATTGCTATTCTTCAAAAAGCCCATTTGCAAGATCGGCCTTTGTCTGTCATCTGAGATTTCGAAAGGGTTCTGTCATTCCCCAAACTATTAAAAATGGCTTAATATGCCTAGACAGTCCATACAAATGATAAGGTTTATGCTGAACACTTGCTTTTCTTCTGGGACTCTGGGATTTTGGAATATGCTAACAGAGGGTGCTTACTGACCAACTTCCAGTTGAAATCCTGGGCACTGAGACCCGAATGAATTTCTCTGGTAGGCAGCCTTTTACGTGTGTGGTCACAGCACATTGCTGGAGGAATTAAGCGCATATTGTGTGACTCAACTGGAAGAGGACTCTCTGAAGCTTGTACTTAATTTCCTCTGAAAAGACATTGAATTGGTTAGCTTGTACTGCCATGACAAAGTACCACAGAATGAGTAACTTAAATAATGGAAAATTACTATAGTTCTGAAGGTTGGAAATCACAGAGGAGGGTGGCAGCAATATTGGGTCTTGGTGAGAACTCTCTTTAGAGCTTGTAGTTGCACACCATCTCATTATAGCTTCACATGGGTGAGAAATTCAAAATATACAGATTGAGATATATAGATTTAGACATAAAGAGCTGTCTGGTATTTCTTCTTATAAGGGCACAAATTCCAGCAGACCAGATTCCACTCTCATAAACTCATTTAATCTTAATGTCCTCCCAAACCCCTAATTCCAGACACCGTAGTATTGGGAGTTAGGGCATCAACATATGAATTTGGGGAGAATACAAATATTCAGTCTATAGCAGTTCCCATACACTATTTTCCTTTGGTAATTTTGCTTTATCCTTTCACTGTAATGAATTATAACTTTGAGTATGACTATATGTTGAGTCCTTCCAGTATATAACAACCAAAGACTGTATATCAGTGATGCCAAAACACTATATAAATACATACTTGTCCCTTGAACACCATGTGTTTAACCGCACAGGTCAAGTTACACATTTTCTTTTCCAGTAAATACATAGTTGACTTTCCATATCCATGAGTTTAACATCCACAGATTCAACCAACTGTAAATCATGTACTATTTTTAGGATCTGTGGTTGGTTGAATCTATGGATGTTGAATCTGCATATGAAGGGCTGACGATGGGACCTGAATATCTGTTGATTTTGGTATTGGTCCTGGAAAACCAATCCTTCCCAGATATGATTGGACTAATGACTGTGTGTTATATACATATATATATATATTAATATATAATATATTATAAAAATGTATAATTATACATTATATAATATACAATTATAGATTGTATAATACAAAATTTAATTATAATATAAAATTATTCATATATTTTATATTATGTAATATATATATAAATTATATATTATATAGCATACTATATATTATATGTATAATGGGCTTCCTGGTGGTCAGATGTTAAATTGTCTGCCTGCATCTGCCTGCAATGCGGGAGACCTAGGTTCAATTCCTGGGTCAGGAAGATCCCCTGGAGAAGGAAACTGCAACCCACTCTAGTATTCTTGCCTGGAGAATCCCATGGACAGAGGAGCCTGATGGGCTGCAGTCCACGGGGTCTCAAAGAGTCAAACATGACTGAGTGACTTCACTTTCACTTTCATACTATATATATATATATATGCACACACTATTTATCATATATAGCAAACTAAGAAACTAGGTCCTACAGTTCATGGGGTCGCAGACAGTCAGACACACCTGAGCATGCAAGCATGTATACACACACACACACACACACACACACACACACACACACACACACACACATATAATGTTCCTATCATATGTATATATGTATATATCATATGTATTATATGCACATATGTATATGTATATACATATATGTATTATATGTATATATCACATATACATATAATATACTTACCATATTTGTATACCTGTCAAGTACATTATACACATATTTATAATATAAAATATCACATATCTGTGAAAGATATGAGGCAAATGAGCCAAGTTCTATTAGTAGACTCTTTACTCACTTCAGTCATGATCCTTACCTTAGAGATTCAATCAGAATTGTATACACAAGTCAATGAAAAGATTGGTTAGTTTCTTTTGACTTACAGTGCCTGCCTTCCTCTTTTGCTTTCAATTGTAGTGTATCTGATGGAAGAGAATGTGCCTAACCTCTCCACTTCTCCTGAGTTTTGAGGTATAGAGCTTTCTGGGTTGATTCATTTGCAAACCTCCTAATAGATTTTCTGAAACAAATTCCTTTCTAAAAGGGTTTAGTTCTTCTCAAAAGCAAAACAAAATGCTAAACTTTTTAATAACAGTGCAAAATATTGACTGAATCCCCAAAGTGAGGGATAGTCTGTGAAATTCTAAAGGAAGGTTCTGAAAACATCATGTTATCAGGACTTGCTCAGCAACAGTTGACCACAGGTTCTCTGCTTCTTATCCTGCAACCACTTTTGTCCAATATACAATTGAAAAAAGAGACTTGTGAGAAGGGGACTTTTTCTTTAAAGTCAGTAGTATTCATTGTTATTCATTTAACCTTTCTGTAACTTCAAGACATTTGTGTATAGTGGGATTGAATTACGAGAATTTTGATGGATATGTGGATGTCAGATACTCATTGGTAAACGTAGATCTAGAGTTTCTATGGAACAAGATCAGAGCAAAATGAGAGTTTGGAAGCACGGGACAATTTGAACTCTTGGAACTGAGCCTGACTCCCAGGTAAATCTAAAGGTGAGAGACAGCTTGAAGCTATCTCTTGATGATAGTAAAACCTCATTTCTAGGCTCCAAAAAGATCCCCTTTGTTTCCAAAGTTTGATTTGGCTGAAATGAGCCCTTTTCTGAATGAAATGGCCAACTCATACAAAGAAACTAAACTAGACATATTTTGACCTTTTCCAAGTAGATCAGCTGTCAAAGTGAGGGAAACAACAGAAATAAATAAATAAATAAATAAATAAATAAATAAATAAATAAATAAATGTTTGTATATAGTTAACTTCTGTTATAAGAAATCCCAAGATGAGCTGGTGTATGTGATCATCTAGGATGATCTTTGGGCAGGAGGGAAAGCATCAGAAGGCCACATGTGAGAGAAACATACTTCTGACTTAGAGGGACACAAACAGAGTTATCAATGGCTTCCATCAAGCAATATTTTTTGTTCCATACAAATATCTTTCCCCATCCAAATTTGTCTAGTATATTTGAAATTGCTAGATGTAAAGTGTTTTGAAATTTAATCAAATATCTTTTGCTTTTCCCATGGAATCCATCGTCCTTATACTGACATATATTTTTGTACCAGATAATATAGTCATTCCTGACTATAGACAAGACAAAATGGAACAGTAAATATGGATAAATTCTGTTCTTGAAATTCATTAGTTGTTAGAAATTTTTTTTTTTTCCATACAGCGCTTAAATCTCCTTTAACTGATATGCTTGTTTGTATTATTTCTGTGGGGCTTCACTGGTGGCTCAGCAATAAAGAATCCGCCTGCTAATGCAGGAGAAACAAGAGATGCACTTTTATCCCGGGGTCATGAAGATACCCTGGAGTAAGAAATGGCAATCTGTTCCAGTATTCTTATCTGAAAATTCCATAGACAGAAGAGCTAGGGGGGCTATAGTCCATGAGGCCGCAGAGAGCTGGAAATAGTTGAACACAACAGAAACGTACAAATCAGTTCAGTTCAGTTCAGTTCAGTCGCTCAGTCATGCCCAACTCTTTGCAATCCCATGAATTACAGCATGCCAGGTATCCCTCTCCATCCCCAACTCCCAGAGTTCACTCAAACTCATGTACATAGAGTCAGAGATACCATCCAGCCATCTCATCCCCTGTCTCCTCCTGCCCTCAACCCCTCTCAAAATCAGGGTCTTTTCCAATGAGTCAATTCTATGCATGAGGGAGCCAAAGTATTGGAGTTTCAGCTTCAGGATCAGTCCTTCCATGAACATCCAGGACTGGTCTCTTTAAGATGGACTGGTTGGATCTCCTTGCAGTCCAAGAGATTCTCAAGAGTCTTCTCCAGCACCACAGTTCAAAAGCATCAATTCTTCAGTGCTCAGCTTTCTTCACAGTCCAAACCTTATATCCATACATGACCACTGGAAAAACCATAGCCTTGACTAGATGGACCTTTGTTGGCAAAGTAATATCTCTGCTTTTGAATATGCTATCTAGATTGGTCATATCTTTCCTTCCAAGGAGTAAGCATCTTTTAGTTTCATGGCTGCAATCACCATCTTCAGTGATTTTGGAGCCCACAAAAATAAAGTCTGACACTGTTTCCACTGCTTCCCCATCTATTTCCCATAAAGTGATGAACAGTATGAAAAGGCAAAATGATAAGATACTGAAAGAGGAACTCCCTGGGTCGGTAGGGGCCCAATGTGTTACTGCAGATCAGTGGAGAAATAACTCCAGAGAGAATGAAGGGATGGGGCCAAAGTGAAAACAATACTCAGTTGTGGGTGTGACTGGTGATAAAAGCAAGGTCCAATGCTGTTAAGAGCAATATTGCATAGGAACCTGGAATGTCAGGTCCAGGAATCAAGGTAAATTGGAAGAGGTCAAACAGGAGATGGCAAGAGTGAACATCGACATCTAGGAATCAGCGAAGTAAAATGGACTGGAATGGGTGAGTTTAACTCAGATGACCATTATATCTACTACTGTGGGCAGGAATCTCTTAGAAGAAGTGGAGTAGCCATCATGGTCACCAAAAGAGTTAAAAATGCAGTACTTGGAGGCAATCTCAAAAACATCGGAATGATCTCTGTTCATTTCCAAGGCAAACCATTCAATATCACAGTAATCCAAGTCTATACCCCGACCAGTAATGCCGAATAAGCTGAAACTGAACAGCTCTATGAAGACCTACAAGACCTTTTAGAACTGACACCCAAAAAATATGTCCTTTTCTTATAGGGGAATGGAATGAAAAAGTAGGAAGTCAAGAAACACCTGGGGTAACAGGCAAATTTGGCCTTGGAATACCGAATGAAGCATGACAAAGATTAATAGCGTTTTGCCAAGAGAACACACTCATCATAGGAAACACCCCCTTCCAACAACACAATAGAAAACTCTACACATGGACATCATCAGATGGTCAACACGAAATCAGATTGGTTATATTCTTTGCAGCCAAAGATGGAGGAGCTCTATACAGTCAGCAAAAACAAGATGGAGAGCTGACTATGCCTCAGATCATGAACTCCTTATTGTCAAATTCAGACTTAAATTGAAGAAAGTGGGGGAAACCACTAGACAATTCAGGTATGACCTAAATCAAATCCCTTATGATTATACAGTGGAAGTGAGAAATAGATTTAAGGGCCTAGATCTGATAGATACAGTGCCTGATGATCTATGGACTGAGGTTCGTGACATTGTACAGGAGACAGGGATCAAGACCATCCCTATGGAATAGACATGCAAAAAAGCAAAATGGCTGTCTGGGGAGGGCTTACAAATAGCTGTGAAAAGAAGAGAAGTGAAAAGCAAATGAGAAAAGGAAAGATATAACATATCTGTATGCAGAGTTCCAAAGAATAGCAAGGAGAAATAAGAGAGCCTTCCACAGCAATCAATGCAAAGAAATATGGGAAAACAACAGAATGTGAAAGACTAGAGGCCTCTTCAAGAAAAATTAGATATCAAGGGAGCATTTCATGCCAAGATGGGCTCAATAAAGGACAGAAATGCTATGGACCTAACAGAAGCAAAAGATATTAAGAAGAGGTGGCAACAATACACAGAATTGTACAAAAAAGATCTTCACAACCCAGATAATCACAATGGTGTGATCACTCACCTAGAGCCAAACATCCTGGAATGTGAAGTCAAGTGGGTCTTAGAAAGCAACACTACGAACAAAGCTCGTGGAGGTGATGGAATTCCAGTTGAGCTATTTCAAATCCTGGTGGATGATGCAGTGAAAGTGCTGTACTTAATATGCCAGCAAATTTGGAAAACTCAGCAGTGGCCCCAGGACTAGAAAAGGTCAGTTTTCGTTCCAATTCCAAAGAAAGGCAATGGCAAAGAATCTCAAACTACTGCACAATTGCACTCATCTCACACAATAGTAAGAAATGCTCAAAATTCTCCAAGCCAGGCTTCAGCAATACGTGAACCGTGAACTTCCAGATGTTTAAGCTGGTTTAAAAAAAGGAGGAGGAACCAGAGATCAAATTGCCAACATCCACTGGATCATGGAAAAAGCAACAGTTCCAGAAAAACATCTATTTATGTTTTATTGCCTATACCAAAGCCTTTGACTTTGTGGATCACAATAAACTGTGGAAAATTCTGAGAGAGATGGGAATACCAGACCACCTGACCTGCCTCTTGAGCAACCTGTATGCAGGTCAGGAAGCAACAGTTAGAACTGGACATGGAACAGCAGACTGGTTCCAAATAGGAAAAGGAGTATGTCAAGGCTGTATATTGACCCCCTGCTTATTTAACTTATGTGTAGAATACATCATGAGAAACGCTGGTCTGGAAGAAGCACAAGCTGTAATCAAGATTGCCAGGAGAAATATTAATAACCTCAGATATGCAGATGACACCATCCTTATGGCAGAAAGTGAAGAGGAACTAAAGAGCCTTTTGATGAAACTGAAAGAAGAAAATGAAAAAGTTGACTTAAAGCTCAACATTCAGAAAATGAAGATCATGGCATCTGGTCCCATCACTTCATGGGAAATAGATGAGGAAACAATGGAAACAGTGTCCAATTTTCTTTTTTTGGGCTCCAAAATCACCACAGATGTTGATTGCAGCCATGAAATTAAAAGATGCTTACTCCTTGGCAGGAAAGGTATGATCAACCTAGTTAGCATATTCAAAAGCAGAGACATTACTTTGCCGACTAAGGTCCGTCTAGTCAAGGCTATGGTTTTTCCAGTAGTCATGTATGGATGTAAGAGTTGGACTGTGAAGAAAGCTGAGCACCGAAGAATTGATGCTTTTGAACTGTGGTGTTGGAGAAGACTCTTGAGAGTCGCTTGGACTACAAGGAGATCCAACCAGTCCATCCTTAAAGAGATCAGTCCTGGATGTTCATTGAAAAGACTGATGCTAAAGCTGAAACTCTAATACTTTGGCCCCCTCATATGAAGAGTTGACTCATTGGAAAATACTCTGTTACTTGGAGGGATTGAGAGCAGAAGGAGAAGGGGACGACAGAGGATGAGATGGCTGGATGTCATCACAACTCGATGGACATGAGTTTGGGTGGACCCTGGGAGTTGGTGATGGACCAGGATGCCTGGCGTGCTGCAACTCATGGGATCACAGGAGTCGGATAAGACTGAGTGACTGAACTGAGCTGACTGATGGGACCAGAGGCCATGATCTTATTTTTGTGAATGTTGAACTCACACACACATTATTTCTACATCACACATATTATTTCTAAAATGCCCTAAATGAAAATTAAAAAAAAAAAAAATTTTTTGAAAGGAATCTGGGATTCCTTTAATCTTGGATTAAAATCCCTCAGAATTAATTAACATTATTAATTTCTTACTCCAATATCTTTACAGTATGTATAGCACACCAGGGGAAAAAAGACAGCAATATATAAAATATCTTCATTAGAGGTAAAGTTCTCAGACTAAAACACATTATTTCAGAAAAAGTGCAGTATCCTGGAATGTGAAGTCAAGTGGGCCTTGGAAAGCATCGCTATGAACAAAGTTAGTGGAAGTGATGGAATTAGAGTTGAGATGTTTCAAATTCTGAAAGATCATGCTGTGAAAGTGCTGCACTCAATATACCAGCAAATTTGGAAAACTCAGCAGTGCCCACAGGGCTTGAAAAAGTCAGTTTTCATTCCAATTCCAAAGAAAGGCAATGCAAAAGAATGCTCAAACTACCGCACAATTGCACTCATCTCACATGCTAGTAAAGTAATGCTCAGAATTCTGCAAGCCAGGCTTCAGCGATACGTGAACTGTGAAATCCCTGATGTTCAAGCTGGTTTTAGAAAAGGCAGAGGAACCAGAGATCAAATTGCCAACATACTGTGGATCATGGAAAAAGCAAGAGAGTTCCAGAAAAACATCTATTTCTGCTTTATTGACTATGCCAAAGCCTTTGGCTGTGTGGATCACAATAAACTGTGGAAAATTCTGAAAGAGATGGGAATACCAGACAACCTGACCTGCCTCTTGAGAAATCTGTATGCAGGTCAGGAAGCAACAGTTAGAACTGGACATGGAACAACAGACTGGTTCCAAATACGAAAACGAGTGTCAAGGCTGTATATTTCCACTCTACTTATTTAACTTATATGCAGAGTACATCATAAGAAATGCTGAACTGGAAGAAACAAAAGCTGGAATCAAGATTGATGGGAGAAATATCAATAACCTCAGATATGCAGATGACACCACCCTTATGGCAGAAAGTGAAGAGGAACTAAAAAGCCTCTTGATGAAAATGAAAGTGGAGAGTGAAAAAGTTGGCCTACAGCTCATCATTCAGAAAACGAAGATCATGGCATCTGGTCCCATCACTTCACGGGAAATAGATGGGGAAACAATGGAAACAGTGTCAGACTTTATTTTTGGGGGCTCCAAAATTACTGCAGATGGTGATTGCAGCCATGAAATTAAAAGATGCTTACTCCTTGGAAGAAAAGTTATGACCAACCTTGATAGTATATTAAAAAGCAGAGACATTACTTTGCTGACTAAGGTCTGTCTATTCAAGTCTATAGTTTTTCCTGTGGTCATGTGTGGATGTGAGAGTTGGGCTGTGAAGAAGGCTGAGTGACGAAGAATTGATGCTTTTGAACTCTGGTGTTGGAGAAGACTCTTGAGAGTCCCTTGGACTGCAAGGAGATCCAAGCAGTCCATTCTAAAGGAGATCAGGCCTGGGGTTTCTTTGGAAGGAATGATGCTAAAGCTGAAACTTCAGTACTTTGGCCACTTCATGCAAAGAGTTGACTCATTGGAAAAGACTCTGATGCTGGGAGGAATTGGGGGCAGGAGGAGAAGGGGACTACAGAGGATGAGGTGGCTGTATGGCATCACTGACTGGATAGACGTGAGTCTGAGTGAACTCCGGGAGTTGGTGATGGACAGGGAGGCCTGGCATGCTGCGATTCATGGGGTTCCAAAGAGTCGGACACGACTGAGTTCCTGAACTGAACTGAAGCTGCTGTATGTGGTTTTCCTCCCTGTTTTCATAGCATGCAATTTCCTGAAACAATTGTTTTTTTTCTGTAAATTACTTAATCATAAGGCACTTATTGTTTTTACCTGAGGCTTTATTTGAATGCAAATGAGGCCATTTACTTTTCTACCCTCACTCTCACCAACACCATATCCGTTGGCATCCTCTGAAGCAGCAACTAGTCTCTCATTTAGACCAATAAGAGAATCACCTGAGGAGATTAAACAAGGACAGCTTGTCTCCAGAACAAGTGAGGTCACTCAGCTGTTACAGAGTGTTGAGAAATTCCAGTTTATCAAAGGGAAAGCAAATTTCCCTTGGGTCAGGGTGTACAGCCCCACCATCATGGTGAATTACCAGCGATGGTCTGAAATCAAGAAGTTTAGCCTTTCATATAACAGTCAGCAAAGGTGAGGCAAGTTTAATATCCACCAGTGACTGGCAAAATATGAATGCTAGAACTTCCATTGATTGAGGCTCTTCTCAAAGAAAATTGTATAGAAATGAATTCACAGGGAGGTCAACTTTCTCATTTTTATGTTATTTTTCTGACTTAGAAGGTGTAATGACAGTGCAATCTTACATCAGTAGATTCCTCTCTCATACCAATGTTAAAGCAGCTGTGTGTTCACTCATGAATTCTCAGGGGGAGTACATAAGTGTGATCACTCATATACTTAGCTGTATGCTCCAAGGCAAAACCATTTGCAACATTTGGCTGTTGGTGATTGGGAGGCAGCCTCGTATAAATGGAATAGACAGCAGCTCCACAGCCAGAGCAGAGGGTTAGGGTATATGATGGACGGTAAATGCCTTTCCTCTCAACTGCCAATGTGCTCCTTGGACAGAGTGGGATCTCAATTTTGACTCTGTGGCTTATTTGTAGCTTACCTTGGGCAAGTTTTTGAAATGGCACTTGTCTTTATTTGTCTTACCTTAAAACTGGGCATTGTTTTGAATATCTGTTGAAAAATAATCTCAAAGAAAATTCTGAAGAGGGAGGTTCAAAAGGGAAGAGACAAGTGTACCTATGGCTGATCCACATTGATGTATGGCAGAAACTAACACAGTATTGTAAAGTGATTATCTTTCAATTAAAAATAAAGTTAAAAAAAACTGGGTAATTAAACTTAGCTTTCATTGTACTTGTGACAAATATAAATATCATTCCTGTTACATAGAAAACAATAAGTTGCAGTAATATATATGCTCGTTTACAAAGACCTAATTACTATGGTGGATATCAAAAGGGTAGTCTTACCAAGTGAAGAAGCCAAAGTAGGAATAGAATTATCATATCAAAGTGATTAAGTAGTGAATGCACTTGTGTGAATACCTAAATGAGAAAATTGAGAACCCTAGAAGATGACTAATTCCTCTCCATTGAGATTTTGTAGAAAAGTATAAGTAATCTGGTATGTCTTTCTCCTTAAACATTCTATATACTTCTCCCAGAAACTCTGAGTTGGACAATAATTTTCCTGTAAATAGTTAATAGTATCTATCACAAAGCTTTTTAAAAATCATTTAGATGCCATCTTTGAATCTCTAAGGCATTTTAAATATTCTTAAATAAAAAATAGTTGTCTAAATTAATTAGAAACTATAGGCCATTGAAAAAAAGTCACCTGGAAAGTTACCTGTAATCCCTCTACTCAGATTATCAGTTGTATTTTCCTTTCTTTTGCAATTAGACATTACAAAATGAATATAATTGTCAATTACATATTAAAATTATAATAGCAATGAAAATTTTATGGTGAACTTAATAATACAAAAATACAATATCATTAATATATTTATAAATATTTATATAAAGATGAAGTTTTATCCTTGAATTTAATTCTAGTTGTTTGTTCTTGTTACTTTGAGTTATAGTCTTTGTTTCAGAAATGAAGATGTAATATAGAAACATAATGTCTATTATTAAAAAAAAACAAAGCAGTAAAATATATAAGTTTACATAATCAAGTTATAGTAGTAATAGTAATAATGATACTACTTTGAAATATGTATTTTTTAAAAAAACAAAGCATCTTTTGGGTAGAAATGGTGGCCAAAGTTTTTATAAAGGGAATTAGTAAAAAAGACATTTGTCAATAAGTGCTTAAATAGCCCAGTGGAAAATAACAGAAAGCTATAAGTTTTGAAGTAGAAAGTTTTCAACAACAGCTGGAAGTTCTGCTTAAGTTAATTTTTTCAAGTTAATTAAGCCTGTGTTAAGGAGCTAGGAAAAAGGAAAAAAAAAAAAAAAAAAACAATTTCTAGCTTAAAGAGAATTAGGAGCTACGCTAGTTTTTATAATTGTACTGAGTGTGTGTTAATCAGTCATGTCTGACTCTTTGTAAACCAATGGTCTGTGGCCCTTTAGGCTCCTCTGTTCATGGAATTCTCCAGGCAAGCATACTGGATTGTGTAGCCATTCTCTTCTCCAGGGGATCTTCCTGACCCGGGGATGGAACCTGAGTCTCCCACATGGCAGGCACGTTCTTCACCATCTGAGCTACCAGGGAGTGAAAGTCCCTCAGTTGTGTCCAACTCTTTGGAACCCCATGGACTATACAGTCCATGGAATTCTCCAGGCCAGAATACTGGAGTGGGTAACCTTTCTCTGCTCCAGCAGATCTTCCTAACCCAGGTCTCCCACATTGCAGGCATATTCTTTACCAGCTGAGCCACAAGGGAAGCCCTAAAATACTGGAATGGGTAGCCTATCCCTTCTCCAGGGAATCTTCACAATCCAGGAATTGATTATTCATAATCCAGGGCCTTCTTCAGTGCAGGCAGATTCTTTACCAACTGAGCTACCAGGGAAGCCCTATACTTATACTAGTAACAGTATACTGGTTAGAAGGTGAGAGCCATAGTTTTTTGTGCAAATTGCTTTTAAGTCACTCTGTGCCTGTATGCTTATCTAATCAGTTAGGCAGGGCTCAGAAGCAAGAGGTTGCAAAGCATTATGCTGTGCAAAGTGGATTTCTTCTGGGTCTCTAACCTTTTCTCTATGGATATTCTGGCTGAATTCAATGAAGTATTATTTGCAAGGCTAGATCAGCTAGCAAAGAAAAAGTTGAGGTTTCCCTGAAAGTAAAGTGAAAGTGAAGTCGCTCAGTCACGTCTGACTCTTTGCGACACCATGGACTGTAGCCTACCAGGCTCTGAGGAGCCTCTCAGTCCATGGAATTTTCTAGGCAAGAGTACTGGAGTGGGTTGCCATTTCCTTCTCCAAGGGATCGTCCCAACCCAGGGATCGAACCCGGGTCTCCCGCACTGCAGGCAGACACTTTACCATCTGAGTTTCTCTAGTTCCCCCAAAGAGAAAATTACTATGGCCTGCGTGCTTGGGCATACAGGGTGGTTTATATTCTAGAGGAGGGACATTGACTCCCCTGATTCTTCATCATTTGGAGCAAGGGTGAGAAAGTAGCTCGTGAACAGGGAAAACAAAGGGAGCTTGGCCTCAGGCAGTCTAGAATTTTTATGCCAGCTATTGACAGAGTAGTCTAGGAGTACCAGCTGCACAGCACCTGGAGAGCTTGGTGCTCATGTGATGTCACACCCTCTCCTGTCAAGGAACAGCAACAACTTGTCCCATGAGAAGCTAAAATTGGACACAGCCCCATGTGATGAGAGAAGGTGGAACTGGGATAAGAAACTCTCAACTCTTTCAACTGATTCACTAACCAGGATATTCAGAGTGAACTTCCCAAGGACATTTCTGGGTAAATCTGTTCATATCATCACAAAATGAATATAAGCAGGCATTCAAATCAAGCCAATTCCTCAGTGGAAAAAATTCATAGTAGGACAGCCTTCTTCCTTTGAAGTTTATTCAGAACAATTAGACTAAGACAGTCCTTTGAAGACACGATTGTTTCTGTGGGAAGTTATAAACCAAGATGAAATCTTAAGCTTTTGTTTCATCTATGTTTTGAAAACTCAGAAGCAATAAATATCCAATAAAAAAACAGAAGGCTTGGAGGGTATTTTGAATATTCAGAATATTCGAATAGAAGTAAATATGAAACAATGTCAGAAATAGTCAAAAGGCTACTGAAGTAGACAAAGTAGCCAGGGCTTAGCTTTTGAACTGTGAGGTTGGAGAAGACTCTTGAGAGTCCCTTGGACTGCAAGGAAATCCAACCAGTCCATCCTAAAGGAAACCTGAACATTCTTTGGAAGGACTGATGTTGAAGCTGAAACTCCAATATTTTGGCCACCTGGTGCGAAGAACTGACTCATTTGAAAAGATGCTGATGCTGGGCAAGATAGAAGGCTGGAGGAGAAGGAGACAATGGAAGATGAAACAGTTGGATGGCATCATGGACTTGATGGACATGAGTTTAAGGAAGCTCCGGGAGTAGGTGATGGACAGGGAGGCCTGGTGAGCTTCAGTCCATGAGGTCAAAAATAATTGGACACAACTGAGTGACTGAACTGAACTGAAATGAGTTTTGGTCAAGTCTGGCAAGGCATGGCTGCACACCACAGGTTATTTCAAATGAACTACAATGAGAGAGGGTACATATAACAGGGGAGTGAAATATGTGAAACAGCTTCAGCCTTCATTGGTTTAAGACATCAAATTAATAGTGATACTTGCAGCTTTCTTACACCAGAGTTGGCTACCAGAAGGAGGTAAATGACCTCACTCTTGTTCTTCTTAAACGTGATAATGGAAATGATGTAAAGGAAGACAATGGAGTTGAATTCTTGAACTTGTCAGTTATGATTTAACTTGAGTCCTGGTTTCTTTATTTGTAAAGCCATGATAATTTTCATCCTAACTTAAGATTCAGGTGAAAATCTAGGGTAGAACAACATATGTGAATGTATACTGAAAAGTATACATTTCTCTTGTTTTAATTATTGCTAGATAGAATTTTGTCTATTGTCAGACCTTAAAAATAATTATATACAGTCTTATAATACCTCTAGAAAAACTTTTCTGTTTTTCCTGATAAAACTTTTAGAAGTATTAGTTGATTTGAGTAAGACTAATATATTGAGAATCATCATTTTTCCATATTAGCCATCAACATCCTAATGCATTTTTGTACCAAGCAAGTTCACTTGCATGATCTTTATATGGTCATGATGTCCTTGAATTACATACTATTTTGTCTTTAGAAATCTTTTTTATTGTTGTTTTCATTTCTACTAGGTAGTCATTTACACTCCACTATCATTTTCATCCTAAAAAAATCTACTAAAAATGAGATAGCTCTTTCTGTCCTATGAGAAGATATTGTTTAGTAAAAAATAAAAGTGAAAATTGATTTCCAATTTTACTCTGGTTTAACTGGATCAGCAGGAATTATTCATTGAAAGGCAGATGCTTTCAATATGCTTTTTCAGTATGACTTCTCAGAGGGGGTTGTTCCATCAAGGATAAAAATTTCATATTTTATTCAAGATAATTGAACATCAAATCCATTCACTTATCCATGCATTCCATAAGTATTGTGCACCTGCCGTGTATAATTCTTTGTTCTCGCTTACAGAATGAAATAATCTTGGAAAGAGTGGCTTGAAGATTTATTCCAACAACTTGTGACCTCTGAAAACTTATCTAAACTCTCAACTAAAATGTGTATATCTAAAACCCTTTTTGAGATGATTTTATTTGGGGGACTTATGTTACATTAGCCATCAATATCCTAATGCATTTCTGTACCAAGCAAGAAAAAATTTGTGCACTGAAGGATGGATGAGTAACTTCACACAGCTGGAATAGTTCAGTGCAGTGTAACTAAAGGTAACAGGATAGCAGTTTTTATTTTTTTTTTTAATTAGAGGATAATTGCTTTAAATATTGTTGGTTCCTGCTCTAGAATCATGTAAATCAGTCACAACTATATATATACCTCCTCCCTCCTGAGCCTGCCTCCCACCCACCTCCAGCATCCTGCCCCTCAAGGTCATCACAGAGGGCCAGGCTAGGCTCCCTGCATCAGGATAGCAGTTTTAAAGAAGCATATCAGAAATAAAGAAATTAGATTATGGCAATTTTATTTAAAAAGTCCATTTCTCTCTGTAATATTTAATATGCTAATACATATATGAAATATACTTAATTAAAAGCCATTAAGGATGTGAGTTCTTGTGTTTAATGGACTTAATTTGAATTCTGGCTTGACCATTTACTAGTTGTGTATCTTTAGGCATGATATGCATTTGCACTGAGTTTAACACTGCTATTACTATGCATCTTGTAATTGACATTGTCTTAAAACTGATGTCAGCAGGAGAATAGTCATGTTATAACTATCACTGCCTGTAATAAATATCCAGGTTGAAAATTTGTAGAATGGATGACAGAGGCATGGAAGATAATCTAGTGACACCCCTGGGATATTCTTTTTTATCCTCAGGATTGACTTGGTCTAGGGGCAGGTTTCAGGGAGTTGGCGAATCAAACATGTAGAATAACCATCTCAGGGTGGTGTTTTTCTAAAGTTAGCTTAACAGCATACCAAGAGTGGCTTACGAATAGTTCACAAATGTTTTAAAGAAATGTTGCAAACTCTTAATGATGTAAAGGATATTATTGTTGATATTATCAATGAATCTCCATGGAAAAAATGATTAATGATTAGATTCTCAATGCATTTTAGGAATGCCTGAACTAGTTACTTATATTTTTACTAACCTATGAACAGTGGTGGGGCCTCCCAGGTGGCGCTAGTGTTAAAGAACCTGCTTGCCAAAGCAGGAGATGTAAGGGACGCTGGTTCGATCCCTGGGTGGGGAAGATCCTCCGGAGAAAGACATGGCAACCGACTCCAGTATTCTTGCTTGGACAATCCAATGGACAGAAGGGCCTGTCAGGCTACAGTCTGCCAGGCTAGTCTACAGGCAGGGTTACAAAGAGTTAGACACAACTGAAGCAACTTAGTACGCATATACACTGATAATGGTTGATTAATAAAATGTGTCTAATCCATCTAAACGGCTCTAATGATAAGGAATTGTCAGATTAACGGGCATTTTCTCTTTTTTCTTTAATCTTAGTATCTTATTTTTTCATGAAAAATAGTAATAATCCATTTCTTAGAAAAATGATTAAATTAATGCATGAAAAACAACCTAAGATAGACTTTCCTAAAATATGTTATTATTTAGTATCAAACTATGGACATAGACAAGAAATAATGTGATGATATACGTTATTAAAAAATATTCCTTGCTTTGTGCATTGTTACTAAGTTGTTCAGTTGTGTCCAAATCTTGGTGACACTATGGACTGTAGCCTGCCAGGCTCCTCTGTCTGTAAGATTCTCCAGGCAAGAATACTAGAGTAGATTGCCATGCCCTCATCCAGTGCTCATTACTTTTATTCCCCCACCTCCCCTCCAAGCATACTGCAGCTTACAGGATCCTACTTCCCCAACAAAGGATTGAAATAACACCCCCTGCAGTGGAACTGCAGAGTCTAAACCACAGATCTCCAAGGAGTGCCCAACTTAGGGTTTACAAAATAATAATAATAATAAGAAGAAACTATTAATAACCCAAATTAAAAGTGCTCTACTCTGAGTGAGCATTTGAAAAAGTTAAAGGTATGACTATTTAAATCAATGTGAAGGCAGAAAATGATGCAGTCTTGATTATGTGCAGGAAAAGAAAGATCAACATGGAGCAGAAATAAAGAAAAGAAAAAAACATGGAGCAGAGTAAGTTTATTTACTCTATCTGCTGAAAGAGTTCTGATACATATTTTTTAAATGTATCTCCTGGTCTAGCCATGAGTGGTAATAACCACCAGCTGCAATGCTCTTCCCCTGAGATCCTATTAGTTCTTTTGTGCTTGACCCTCCCTGATCTGGCAGTTTTATTGGCCAGCTCTTCTGGGAAACTTGGTGCATTCGTGAAGCAGATGATATCCTCAAGTCCCACAACTATTTTGTTCAAAGACAGTACTTTGTTGCCACAGTCTCACCCATCAGCCATTACCCATTATGGGTTTGTGAAAACAAGTCATATGCAGCTCCAGTTCAGTTTATAAGTGCCAACTGGTCTCTATAAAAACTGAAATGAAGAAAGAGAGGAGGGGAGGCTTGTCACATGTCTCTAGGAGTACTATTTACATTTTATTTTTGAATGACCAAGATAGCTGTCACCAACACCACTATTTTCAGTTTGCTCCATTTTTCTTCCCTTTAGATGAGAGTGCCTATTATTTTAAGACCAATCAATTTTCTTCTATTTACAGGCTTATATAATAAATCAAATAAGCTTTCAGATTGAGGAAATATGGATACTACTAAATATTCATTGGGAGGGAATACAGCAGTATGTCTCTGTTAATGTGGTCTTCTGGGTTTAGTTTTGTGACTTATTTAGCTAAATTCAATTGAACCAAATTGATTTAGCAAAGCCAGGCATAAAATATAGAGAAATGGAATGCCTATGAGAGAACAAGGCAGTTATGAATTCATATATAGAGACAAATATAAGAATTATAAATAAGACCCAGGATGTAGAACATAAAACTTAAGGAGATAAACATGGAAGGGTTTGTGATAGTTTTGCTCAATCAATCTATCCTCATTTCTCTAAATATATTTAACTTGTGCATCTCAGCAGCAGATTAATTTTGACCCCCGCTCCCATATGCTGTCCGTAATGGCATTGTTTTGCTTCTAAAAGCAGAGATAATATTTCATAATGCTTATCTGAAGCCATGGGCTTCTTTATTCAGTATCGTTCAAACATTGATTTTATTCCCAGGACCAGAATTCTTTAATTTATTCACTCATTCAAAAATATATTTTGCTTTTGTACTATTTACTAGATACAGATTGAATCTGACCAAATGTGAGGAAAGAGAATAAAAGGGAACAAGCTTAATCTGAGAAATCCTGGCTTGAACAACTGACCCTACTATCTGAAATAATAAACAAAAGATGTAAAGCAAATTTGAGGCAGAGGTGACAGTGATTATGCTTTGTTTTGAATATGATGGTTTTGAATCTCTGTTGAACATATTAGTGAAAATAACAATTATGTAATTGGATCATGGCATCCGGTCCCATCACTTCATGGGAAATAGATGGGGAAACAATAGAAACAGTGTCAGACTTTATTCCTTTGGGGTCCAAAATCACTGCAGATGGTGACTGCAGCCATAAAATTAAAACACGCTTACTCCTTGGAAGAAAAGTTATGACCAACCTAGACAGTATTTTCAAAAGCAGAGACGTTACTTTGCCAACTAAGGTCCGCCTAGTCAAGGCTATGGTTATTCCTGTGGTTATGTATGGATGTGAGAGTTGGACTGTGAAGAAGGCTGAGGGCTGAAGAATTGATGCGTTTGAACTATGGTGTTGGAGAAGACTCTTGAGGGTCCCTTGGACTGCAAGGAGATCCAACCAGTCCATTCTAAAGGAGATCAACCCTGGGATTTCTTTGAAAGGAATGATGCTAAAGCTGAAGCTCCAGCACTTTGGCCACCTCATGCGAAGAGTTGACTCATTGGAAAAGACTCTGATGCTGGGAGAGATTGGGGGCAGGAGGAGAAGGGGATGACCGAGGATGAGATGGCTAGATGGCATCATTGACTCGATGGACGTGAGTCTGAGTGAACTCCAGGAGATGGTGATGGACAGGGAGGCCTGGCGTCCTGCGATTCATGGGGTCACAAAGAGTCGGACACAACTGAGCAACTGAACTGACTGAATTGGATACATGGGCGAGAGTCTCAGAGAAACCATTTGACCTGGAGATAATTTGAAAGCATATAGCTTTGAAAAAACATAACTTACCTGGACAGCTTGTGAACATAAAACAAAGACATTGTTTTCTGTGGGTAATATTAACAAGTCATTGTCACTTATTTTTTAACCAGTTTTATTGAGGAATTATCCTGGTGAATGAAATGACAATCCATTCTATTATTCTTGCCTGGAGAACCCCATGGAGAGAAGACCATGGTGTGCTACAGTCCATAGAGAGTTAGAGATGACTTAGCAGCTAAACAATTAAAGAATTGTATACCTAAAAGAGATATACAAATCTGTTAATTTAAAAAAAATGTTTATAGTTGTATAAATACCATGGTAATCAATGTATAGAAGATTTTCCATCTCTTCAAAAATATTGTTTGTGTTTCTTTGTAGTCAGTTCTCTCCCCTAAAACCATTCTCTGATAACCTCTAAACATTTTCCTGTCTCCTGAATTTTTAACTTTTACAGATGTTATAAATAGAATCATATACTATATAACATATAGAATGCCATCTTTCACTCAGTGTAATGCATTTATTTATTAATGTTGTGTGTATCATTCACTCTTTCTTAGTTCTGAGTATGTTTGTGTAGATGAACAATATTGTATTTGCTCACTCAAAATTTGGTGGACATTGGTGCTGCTTTCTATGTTGGGGGATGGTGAATACAACTGCTGTGATCATTCGAATATAGATCTTTGTGTGGATATGTTTTTGGTTCTCTTGGATGAACACCTAAGAACAAGATTGTTCGATCACATAGTTAGTATATGTTTTACCCTTTTAAGAAACTGCCAAAGTTTTCCAAACTGACTGTGACATTAATTTATTTTTTAAATTTTACTTTATTTTACTTTACAATATTGTATTAGTTTTTTCATACATTAACATGAATCTGCCACGGTGTACATGAGTTCCCAATCCTAAATCCCCCTCCCACCATCCTCCTTGTACCATCTCTCTGGGTCATCCCAGTGCACCAGCTCCAAGCATCCTGTATCCTGCATCGAACCTAGGCTGGCAATTCATTTCTTACATGATATTATACATGCTTCAACCATTCTCCCAAATCATCCCACCCTCTCCCTCTCCCACAGAGTCCGAAAGTCTTTCTTTACATCTGGGTCTATTTTGCTGTCTCACATACAGGGTTATCATTACCATCTTTCTAAATTCCATATATATATGTTAGTATACTGTATTGGTGTTTTTCTTTCTGGCTTACTTCACTCTGTATAATAGGCTCTAGTTTCATCCACCTCATTAGAACTGATTCAAATGTATTATTTTAATGGCTGAGTAATGCTCCATTACATAGACAGTTATCCAAGTCCATGCCCCAACCAGTAATGTTGAAGAAACTGAAGTTGAATGGTTTTATGAAGACCTACAAGATCTTTTAGAACTAACACCGAAAAAAGATGTCCTTTTCATTATAGGTGACTGGAATGCAAAAGTAGGAAGTCAAGAAACACCTGGAGTAACAGGCAAATTTGGCCTTGGAATGCGGAATGAAGCAGGGAAAAGGGTAAGAGAGTTTTGCCAAGAAAATGCACTGGTCATAGCAAACGCCCTCTTCCAACAACACAAGAAAAGACTCTACACATGGACATCACCAGATGGTCAACACCGAAATCAGATTGATTATATACTTTGCAGCCAAAGATGGAGGAGCTCTATACAGTCAACAAAAACATGACTGGGAGCTGACTGTGGCTCAGATCATGAACTCCTTATTAGCAAATTCAGACTTAAACTGAAGAAAGTATGGAAAACCGCTAGACCATTCAGGCATGATCTAAATCAATCTCTTATGATTATACAGTGGAAGTGAGAAATAGATTTAAGGGACTAGATCTGATAGACAGAGTGCCTGATGAAGTATGGAATGAGGTTCGTGACATTGTACAGGAGACAGGGATCAAGACCATCCCCATGGAAAATAAATGCAAAAAAGCAGAATGGCTTTCTGGGGAGGGCTTACAAATAGCTGTGAAAAGAAGAGAGGCGAAAAGCAAAGGAGAAAAGGAAAGATATAAGCATCTGAATGCAGAGTTCCAAAGAATAGCAAGAAGAGATAAAAAAGCCTTCTTCAGCAATCAGTGCAAAGAAATAGAGGAAAACAACAGAATGGGAAAGACTGGAGATCTCTTCAAGAAAATTAGAGATACCAAGGGAATATTTCATGCAAAGATGGGCTCGATAAAGGACAGAAATGGTATGGACCTAACAGAAGCAGAAGATATTAAGAAGAGGTGGCAAGAATACACAGAAGAACTGTACAAAAAAGTTCTTCATGACCCAGATAATCATGATGATGTGATCACTAATCTAGAGCCAGACATCTGGAATGTGAAGTCAAGTGGGCCTTAGAAAGCATCACTACGAACAAAGCTAGTGGAGGTGATGGAATTCCAGTTGAGCTGTTTAAAATCCTGAAAGATGAGGCTGTAAAAGTGCTGCACTCAATACGCCAGCAAATTTGGAAAACTCAGCAGTGGCCACAGGACTGGAAAAGGTCAGTTTTCATTCCAATTCCAAAGAAAGGCAATGCAAAAGAATGCTAAACTGCTGCACAATTGTATTCATCTCACATGCTAGTAAAGTAATGCTCAAAATTTTCCAAGCCAGACTTCAGCAATACATGAACTGAGAACTCCCTGATGTTCAAGCTGGTGTCAGAAAAGTCAGGGGAACCAGAGATCAAATTGCCAACATCTGCTGGATCATCGAAAAAGCAAGAGAGTTCCAGAAAAACATCTATTTCTGCTTTATTGACTATGCCAAAGCCTTTGACTGTGTGGATCACAACAAACTCTGGAAAATTCTGAAAGAGATGGGAATACCAGGCCACCTAACCTGCCTCTTGAGAAATCTGTATGCAGGTCAGGAAACAACAGTTAGAACTGGACATGGAACAACAGCCTGGTTCTAAATAGGAAAAGGAATACATCAAGGCTGTATATTGTCACCCTGCTTATTTAACTTCTATGCAGAGTACATCATGAGAAATGCTGGGCTGGAAGAAGTACAAGTTGGAATCAAGATTGCTGGGAGCAATATCAATAACCTCAGATATGCAATGACACCACTCTTATGGCAGAAAGTGAAGGGGAGCTAAAAAGCCTCTTGATGAAAGTGAAAGAGGAGAGTGAAAAAGTTGGCTTAAAGTTCAACATTCAGAAACAAAGATCATGCCATCTGGTCCCATCACTTCACGGGAAATAGATGGAGAAACAGTGGAAACAGTGTCAGACTTTATTTTTGGGTGCTCCAAAATCACTGCAGATGGTGACTGCAGCCATGAAATTAAAAGACACTTTCTCCTTGGAAGAAAAGTTATAACCAACCTAGATATATATTCAAAAGCAAAGACATTACTTTGCCGACTTAGGTCCATCTAGTCAAGACTATGGTTTTTCCTGTGGTCATGTATGGATGTGAGAGTTGGACTGTGAAGAAAGCTGAGAGCCGAAGAATTGATGCTTTTGAACTGTGGTGTTGGAGAAGACTCTTGAGGGTCCCTTGGACTGCAAGGAGATCCAACCAGTCCATTCTGAAGGAGATCAACCCTGGGATTTCTTTGGAAGGAATGATGCTGAAGCTGAAACACCTCATACAATGAGTTGACTCATTGGAAAAGACTCTGATGCTGGGAGAGACTGGGGGCAGGAGGAGAAGGGGATGACAGAGGACGAGATGGCTGGCTGGCATCACGGACTCGATGGACGTTAGTCTGAGTGAACTCCGGGAGTTGGTGATGGACAGGGAGGCCTGGTGTGCTGCGATTCATGGGGTCGCGAAGAGTCGGACACGACTGAGTGACTGAACTGAACTGAACTGAACTGAACTAAATGCTCCATTGTGTATATGTACCACTGCTTTCTTATCCATTCCTCTGCTGATGGACATCTAGATTGCTTCCATTTCCTGGCTATTATAAATAATACTGAGTTGAACATTGGGGTACACGTGTCTCTTTCAATTCTGGTTTCCTCAGTGTGTATGCCCAGCAGTGGTATTGCTGGGCCATAAGGCAGTTCTATTTCCAGTTTTTTTAAGGAATCTCCACACTGTTCTCCATAGTGGCTGTACTAGTTTGCATTCCCACCAACAGTGTATGAGGGTTCCCTTTTCTCCACACCCTCTCCAGCATTTATTATTTGTAGACTTTTGGATCGCAGCCATTCTGACTGGCGTGAAATGGTACCTCATTGTGGTTTTGATTTGCATTTCTCTGATAATGAGTGACGTTGAGCATCTTTTCATGTGTTGATAGCCATCTGTATGTCTTCTTTGGAGAAATGTCTATTTAGTTTTTTGGCCCATTTTTTGATTGGGTCGTTTATTTTTCTGGAATTGAGCTGCAGGGGTTGCTTGTATATTTTTGAGATTGGTTGTTTGTCAGTTGCTTCATTTTCTATTATTTTCTCCCATTCCAAACGCTGTCTTTTCACCTTGCTTATATTTTCCTTTGTTGTGCAGAAGCTTTTAAATTTAATTAGATCCCATTTGTTTATTTTTGCTTTTATTTCCAGTATTCGTGGAAGTGGGTCATAGAGAATTCTGCTGTGATTTATGTTGGAGAGTGTTTTGCCTATGTTCTCCTCTAGGAGTTTTATAGTTTCCGGTCTTACATTTAGATCTTTAATCCACTTGAGTTTATTTTTGTGTATGGTGTTAGAAAGTTTTCTAGTTTCATTCTTTCACAAGTGGTTGACCAGTTTTTCCAAGACCACTTGTTAAAGAGATTGTCTTTACTCTATTTTATATTCTTGCCTCCTTTGTCAAAGATAAGGTGTCCATAGGTGACTGTGACATTTTGCTTTCTTATCAGGTCAGTTCAGTTCAGTTCAGTTGTTCAGTCATGTCTAACTCTTTGTGACCCCATGCATCGCAGCATACCAGGCCTCCCTGTCCATCACCAACTCCCGGAGCCTACCCAAACCCATGCCCATCGAGTCCTTGATGCCATCCAACCATCTCATCCTCTGTCGTCCCCTTCTCCTCCTACCCTCGATCTTTCCCGGCATCAGGGTCTTTTCAAATGAGTCAGCTCTTGGCATCAGGTGGCCAAATATTGGAGTTTCAGCTTCAACATCAGTCCTTCCAATGAACACTCAGGACTGATCTCCTTTAGGATGGACTGGTTGGATATCCTTGTAGTCCAAGGGACTCTCCAGAGTCTTCTCCAACACCAGATGCATGAGTATTCCAGTTGTTCTGAATCCCTGTCAACCCTTGATGTTTTCAGAATTATTAAAATTAACTGTAAGTGTTCTGTAGTTGTATCATGTTTGGATTTTATTTAACATCTAAGTAATTACATTGTACATTATATCATGTATTTATTTGCTATTAGGATATTAAAATGTATTCTATAACTCTCTGTGTATTAATCTTGAAATTATTGATTAAATGTATTCTATATTTTAGGTTCTTTGATCATATTATAAATGGAATTAATCTATGACATCTGGTCCCATCACTTCATGGGAAATAGATGGGGAAACAGTGGAAACAGTGTCAGACTTTATTTGGGGGGGCTCCAAAATCACTGCAGATGGTAACTGTATCCATGAAATTGAAAGACGCTAAAAGAAAGTTATGACCAACCTAGACAGCATATTAAAAAGTAGAGACATTACTTTGCCAACAAAGGTCCGTCTAGTCAAAGCTATGGTTTTTCCAGTGGTCATGTATGGATGTGAGAGTTGGAGTGTGAAGAAAGCTGAGCAACAAAAAATTGTTGCTTTTGAACTGTTGTGTTGGAGAAGACTCTTGAGAGTCCCTTGGACTGCAATGCGATCCAACCAGTCCATTCTAAAGGAGATCACTCCTGGATGTTCATTGGATGGACTGATGCTGAAGCTGGAGCTCCAATACTTTGGCTACCTCATGCGAAGAGTTGACTCATTAGAAAAGATCCTGATGCTGGGAGGGACTGGGGGCAGGAGGAGAAGGGGACGACAGAGGATGAGATGGCTGGATGGCATCACCGACTCGATGCACATGAGTTTGAGTGAACTCCGGGAGTTGGTGATGGACAGGGAGGCCTGGCATGCTGTGATCATGGGGTCTCAAAGAGTCGGACACGACTGAGCTACTGAACTGAACTGAATCTATGAATGTCATTTTCACATTTTTCATTGCTGGAGCATTCTGCAACTTTACTGAAATTATTTATTGGCTGCAATAGTTGTGTTTGTGTGTGTGTGTGTATTTTTTGATGTAATGTCAACTGTGAAGAGAAATAGTTTTGCTCCTTCCTTTCTAATCTCTATGTTGTTTAATTTCATCTTTAATCTCATAGTTTTCAATTTTATGTTCTAATTGTCCTACCTAGAACGTCTAAGTCAATACTGAATAGAAGCGGCAAATGCAGGCAGCAAGGCTCCTGATCTTAGTTGGAAAGCCTTCAATGTTTCCCTCTTATCTAGAATATCAGCCGTGGATTGTTTTAGATGCCTTTCTTTGTACTAAAGAAGTTTTCTTCTTATCCTTGCTTGTTGAATGTTGTTATTATGAATACTTGTTGAATTTTGTCAAATCCTGTTTCTATTTCTATCAAAATGATTATTTTTCTCTTTTTCTGTTAATATGGTATATCACATGGATTGATTTTCATATATTGAAACAACATTGCATTTCTGCCAGAAATCCAATATGGCTATAATATATAATCCCTTCTGTGTGCTCCCACTTAAGGTTTGCCTGATGAATAAGCAATATTAAATGATTAATTGAACTTAGGAAGATTTGTACCATTTCTTCAATATTCCTTCAGAATTCCCTTTTGTCTCTCTCTTCTTTCTTTCTTGATCTCTCATTATGCATATGTTGACATGGTCTATAGTGTCTCAAAGGTCTCAGGTGCTGTTCATTTTTCTAAGACTAGATAATCTCATATCTTCAGTTGCTGATTCTTTACTGCTACTGAACTCTCCCTTTTTTTTTTTTTTTCATTTCAGTTGTCAACTTCAAAATTTCAATTTGGCTCTATTTATAATTTCTGTATCTTCATTGATATTCTCTATTTGGTGAGATATCATTCTCAGTCCTTCCTTGAATTTTTTAGACATGGCATTCTTTAGCTGGTTAAATGTTTAGAATAGCTGCTTTATAGTAGTGGGTTGGACAAAAGTTTCATTTTGGGTTTTCCACATCATCTTATGGAAAAGCTCAAACTAACTTTTTGGCCAACTCAATATCTCTCTAGAGATACACTTGTGCTTCTTCAAATATTTTTATTAGTGGCTTTTCCTCCCATATATGGGTCATAATTTTGTGTTACTTTCCACACCTATTAATTTGTTTTCTGTTGAAAAACAGACATTTTCAATATTGTATTGTGACAACTTTTCAAATCTAATATACTTCTTTGTCATATTGTTTTGTTGCTGCTCCTTAATGCAGTTTCTGTTTGTTTAATAACTCCGGATGAAAGTGAATGAGGAGAGTGAAAAATTTGCCTTAAAACTCAGCATTCCGAAAACTAAAGTCATGGCATCTGGTCCCATCACTTCATGGCTATAGATGGAGAAACAGTGGAAAACAGTGACAGACTATTTTTGGGGGCTTCAAAATCACTGCAGATGGTGACTGTAGCCATGAAATTAAAGGACGCTTGCTCCTTGGAAGAAAAGTTATAACCAACTTAGACAGCATATTAAAAAGCAGCAGCATTACTTTGCTAACAAAGGTCCATCTAGTCAAAGCTATGGTTTTTCCAATAGTCATGTGTGGATGTGAGAGTTGGACTATAAAGAAAGCTGAGCGCCAAATAATTTATGGTTTTGAACTGTGATCTTGGAGAAGACTCTTGAGAGTCCCTTGGACTGCAAGGAGATCCAACAAGTCCATTCTGAAGGAGATCAGCCCTGGGATTTCTTTGAAAGGACTGATGCTGAAGCTTGAACTCCAGTACTTTGGCCACCTGATGCAAAGAGCTGACTCATTCAAAGACTCTGATATTGGGAAATATTGAAGGAGAGAGGAGAAGGGGATGACAGAGGATGAGATGGTTGGATGACATCATCGACTCAATGGACATGAGTTTGAGTAAACTCCGGGAGCTGGTGATGGACAGGGAGCCTGACGTGCTGCAGTCCATGGGGTCGCAAAGAGTCAGACACAACTGAGTGACTGAACTGAATTGAATAAATTTTGTAAATTAATTCTACAAGGTCAATGTTTTTTGTTGCATTTGCCTCTTGAGGTCTCTGTTCCATTAGCTTGGTTGATTTAGTTGCTAAATCATGTCTGACTCTTTGTGACACCATGGACTGTAGCCCACCAGGCTCCTCTGTCCACGGGATTTCTCAGCCAAGAATACTGGAGTGGGTTACCATTTCTACTAGCTTAGTAGTCAGTGAATGATTGGACAGAATTTCCTTAAATATCTAGAGCCAAAAAACTCTTCCAGTGTTGTCTGAGTGGTTCCATGTGTTTGGGTGCTCCCTCAGCACTGTCAGTCATTTGACAGCTTTGTCTTGGCCTTCACTTCTTGCTTCCTCATGGCTCAAGTTTGGTCAGCTGAATAATGAGATACTGTTCAGGTCTTTCCTGATCAAGTGCACAGCTCTGGGCATAAACATGGACTTCTGACTTCCCAGGAATACATTGGAGTTTTTCAAAGCCCTTATGAAGATCTTATTGACATTTAGTTCTCCCAAGCTCTTGATATACTCCTTTATTTGCTCCAGTTGTTATATCACCTCTGGCAGCTGTATCTAAAACATTGTCCTGTAAATGTTTTTAACAAAATAACCCATGTATGCAGATTTAGCAATGATCAGTTCTAAGTCAGGTGAAATAAAGGCAGAATTTTTGAGGTGATCTTGCAAAGACTGACTAAACAGATTTTTAAAAGTAATTATTAAAATAATTTGCAAAGGATGTCTTTGCTCACTTCAGTACTGAAAATGTTGGCTGTTATTTTCAGGGCTACACTGTACGAGAGAAAGAGGATCAAACTGGCATGAGTTAAAATACCACACAGCTCACTGAGCTTACTGACAGTTCAGCTGCTGTTTTGAATAATCATTCACTTTGCTGAAAGTCGTTAGTTAATGTCTATAGTTCAAAAAAAAAATTAATCCTGATCTCTTTTGTCCAGATTTGCATTGCATTTTTGGAGGGTTGAAATTTTGGGTTTTTTGTTTTTCTATTTTTGAAATACAGAAACATCACCTGCTGCACTTTTTTACATGTGACATATATTTGAGGTATATTTTTTGATCCAATGTGGCTAATACTTCTTTTTAAGTGGGATGTTAAACGATTTGCATCTGATTCAGTTGTTAATATTGTAGTATTTAAATCTGTTTTCATTGTTTACTGATAGTCTTAATATTCTCCCTTCCTTTTTAGTAGTGCTGTGAGAATTTCTGTCTCTTCATTAATTTTCTATATAACTGTTCTATTGATGACACTCTTTTCCTTTTTGGACTCCAATTACATTGTTAGATTGCTTGATACTGTCCCATAGATTTTTAAAATAAATTTTCCTTTAGTTTCTTTGGGTTTCAGTTTAGATAATTTCCATTGACATATTTACCAGGCTACTTTTGAGATGGCTGAAGAAATTCTTTACTGCTGATATCAAGATTTTACTTCTCTAATTTCAACTTGATTCTTTCTTATAAATTTCTCTTTTTGCTTAAATACCCATCTCTTATATGCATTATCTATATTTTCTAGTAAGTCTTTGAAGATAATTATGATAAACTTATCTCCCAGACAGGTTTTCCTCAATTATGGAATGTATTGAATCATCTACTTGATCATTTCACAGTCTTTATTTTATTTAACTTTATTTATTATACGAATGAGGCTTAATTTCCTCCAAGTTACTGCCTCTGCCTATTCTATTCAAAGCACTGTTTTTAATTGCTTCCTTTATGGCTCACCTGGTAAAGAATCCGCCTGCAATGCAGGAGACCTGGGTTCAATCCCTGGGTTGGGAAGATGCCCTGGAGAAGGGGAAGGCTACCCACTCCAGTATATTGGCTTGTAAAATTCCAAGGACTGTATAATCCATGGGGTTGCAAAGAGCTGGACATGACTGAGCAACTTTCACTTACCTTGCTGGTGCAAAATATGACTAATGAAAAAATGTATATACTTTTAAATTATTTAAATGCACAATGTCTAAGGACTTCCCTATTGGCTCAGATGGTAAAGAATCTTCCTGCAGTGTGGGACACCCGGGTTTGATCCCTGGGTCGGGAAGATCCCCTGGTGAAGGGGATGGCTACCCACTCCAGTATTCTTGCCTGGATAATTCCATGTGACTAAATCCTGTAACACGGATGTTTCTATACTCTTTCAAATAGTGTTCAGTTGATTTCAAAGTTGTAACAGTTTTCTCTGGCCAGATTTCTGTGAGACTCCATAGTATAAAGAAATTCCATGTTAATGAGGGCACAAAACACAACTGGGTTGAAGGGGGTGGTATGACGACTGATATATCTATATTTACCTCAAGATTTCTCTTTAAGCTAATCATGGTTTGGTATTTCAGCCTCCTCTGATATTTTCTCATAATTTCAGGAAAATCCTAAAGATTCCTGCTTTTATGTAACGAAATACAATTTAGAAGGTTTGAGACGTGCATCTGATCTCTGCTCAATGCATGGATTCATCATTTACAAATTTCATGACTTTGAGCAGATTATTTAGCCTCACTAATATATCACTTATAAAATGAAAGAAAAACTAATCATATGTACCTCACTGAATTCAATAAGAGATGACCTATGTTAAACACTGTACATGAAACATTCTTAAAAGGGTTGCAATTTTTACTGTTTGCTAACAAGTATTGTCCTTATTACAATTTTGGCTTACTTGCTAAAAACTATCCCAAAAGGTTACATTTAGGACCTCTTCAAATTTGCGCCTAAAAATATCATTTATTTTATTTGGGAAAGAAATTTGGCCATGAATTGATTCTGTTAATTGGTCATTTCCTGCCGGGGTCCATCCCCGGTGGATCTAGGGTAATTTGAAGGTGGGGACGGAATTGGCGTCCTAGGAAAAAACTTATTTAATTACAGATAGAGAGAGATTAGAAAATTAGTGGAGAAAAAGAGGCTGAATAACTTGGTTTACGTGGAATACTAATCACTACCTACGTATGCCACAGGCGTCTTTCCGTTCTCCGGAAGGAGAGAAGGCACTGAGGCCTCCCCGGTCCAATCTTAGAAGCCCAGGCTAAATTAGCAGGCTTGGTGAGTACCCACATACCCGATGGGAATTCAGCCAGAAAAACAGGGAGCAAGAAAGAACGACATGGGGGAATCAGTCTTTCCAGAAACTGATCCGATTTCTTTATTTTTTTAGGTTTGCTTATATACCTTTTGTTGTACATAGGGATGAATACAGAGTCACACGGGGGTCAGCAGTCCTGACCTTTATCAGAATCAGGTGCTTCACATAAATGTATAAAAAAAAAGGTCTTAGGGGTTTTACATCATCTTCTGGCCATGAGGCCTGCTGACATTTTATGATCCTTTCTTTCTGATAACCAAAAACCTTATTTTTTCCAAGGGTGTTTTTTCTTAAACCAGGCACCACTCTCTGAAGGTAGCAGATAAAGTTGCATTCCTATAGGGTGAGGGTGTAGTGGGTTACAACTAAGAAAGGAATTTATTTAACCCAAAATTAACATGATTAATCTTAAAGGTTAATACTTATTTCTCCTATCTGCTAATTGTATTCATTAGAAGGGCAGAGAATATGAAGATTTAGCAGCAAACATCAGCCCAACAAATGAAAACCCTTCACCAATGTTCCCCTTAAGATCTATTTAGTCTTAAGATAGTGATAAAGTTACATTTTTACATAGCAAGGACACAGTGACTTGTAACAAAGTACAGTGATTTATAACAAAAGAGAAAATTCATTAACTCAAAAAGTCTAGTATTGCTAACATCAAAAATTACTATATTTCCTTTTCTATATTCCAAATACATTGATTAATATATTCCCAGGTGCCTCAGGATATGGAAGCCTGGCAGCAATCATTGACTCAACAATGAGAAAAGCCCTATGCTAATTAAGATTTTGAAAATACTCCAAACTCTCTGTGCTGTTTATGGTTGAGAAGTAGTAAACAATAATGTGCATAGTGGCAGGAGTATGGCTAATCCTGTCACATAAACTAGTCTGTCAGCAGAGAGGTTTGACCTGAGACACCCTTGTCCCACCCAGGGCAGGGAATTAGCAACAATTATTGGCACAACAAATGAAAAACCCTTCACCAATATAATTCCTAACCAACCCACTATACTAATAATTTCTAACTTCCCAAAAGAATCTGCCTTTAATAAGTTTAAAATATCTCGTGCCTCTCATGGTTGGGAGGCTGTAAACAATCACATTTGGCCAGATGAACCTGTACAGACAGGCTAGATAACCTTCAGAGGAGTTTATAAGTTGAAATACTCTTGTCAAGCCCAGGAATTTTTATTGACTTGGAGCTGTAAGTTAACTCCTTCTCAGAGAGAGGTAATGGGGGTCAGCCCCCAGTAAAGTCAGAGGTATAGATGAGAGCATGAAACAGTAAAGTAAGTAGACTCTAGTTATGGGGGTAGATGCTAGGGAGCAGGGGGTTTCCTGAGGCTAGATCCCGCCTTCGCGTATGCCGAAGCCTCCTTCCTCATGACCTTGGCCATGGGCGAAGTTCCTCACGCTGGCTCCCAGCATTTTCCTATAGAATTTATTGGTCTGTAGGTTTTCTTTAAGTATACTTTGGATTAAATTATTTATGATTACAGAGCAGTTTATATATACAGATAGATAGATATGGATATAGATATAGGAAACTCTCATTAAATATGTCTTTAGTAACTAGAAACTGGGTTTTTTAAAAAAGATTTGCTTTGGAAAGAGAAAAATTGACATTTTTTCCTCCTATGAATTAGAGCTCTCAAGTTTTCTTATGCATAATGGTCACTGAGTGGCTTCCCAGGTGATGTTAATGGTAAAGAACCTGCCTGCCAATATAGGACGCCTAAGAGATGCGGGTTCGATCCCTGCATTGGGAGGATCTCCTGGAGGATGGTATGGCAACCCACTCCAGTGTTCTTGCCTGGAGAATCCCAGGTACAGAGGAGCCTGGCAGGCTACAGTCCATAGGGTCACAAAGTGTCAGATCGAGCACACACACACATAGTCACTGAAGAGTTTTTATAAAGGAGATTCCTTGGCTCTACCTAAAATCAGCTGAGCCTGAATCTCTTGAAAGGATCCTGATCCATAGAACAAGTGGCTTCAAACCAGCTCTTTTATAAATACTGCAGAAAATCGTTATCTTGCTAATTTTCAATCAAACACGAGGAGGGAAATGAAACACATTCTAACTTAATCAAGAGAAAGCACAGACAAGTTATTACATTAATCTCTTTTCATAAGCTTAACAACAGCATGAGTAGCAAGCCATGTAATGACTGAATCTGGAAGAAAACCATATGTACCTAATGACACAATGGTAATTGAAATACCTGGTTAACATTTTTCAGTTCAAGAAGCAGCCTTAAATGTACTTATGAGGAAGTCTAAACAATGATCTGCAGTGATTCTCAAAGGTTAGGGAAAGCTATTCTTCGTAGCAGTAACATATAATTTGCATTTGAAAATATGTATACAAGTACTCTAGGTCTTTCTGAGTAGTTCAGCTGCATCTATTCATAAATTTAAAAAGTAATGTTACCCGTGCACCGAAATGGACAAAAAGAGGAGACATGTACACTTAACTTGTGATCTGGATATCTATTGATCTTTTCACAAATTATAAACATGTCCAAGTCAGCCTTATAATTGAGTATTGTTTATTTGTACACTGAATCTCAACTATATTTTTATGACAAATAAATGATTTTAAAAGCAAATAATACCACCCAATTAATAATAAAAATATAACAGGCCACACTACTAAAGTAAGTTTTCTAATAACAAATAATAGGCTTTTGTTTCCTTATGTTGTAATTACAGTTTTGATAACTCACATTTCATCATATTTAATTTTTTTCAAGGCCCCATATTGGTAAAACTATTACTTTTTCATTCACTGCTCAGAATAGAAAATTATCTATCTCTTTTATTCAAACACACACACACACAAACACACACGCATATTTCAAAACAACCAGCCCAAGTGACAAAAGCACTGATTCTGTACTTCTTTGGAAAGATGGATTTACTATTTATGTTTCTTGATTTTAATATACATTTATTTATTTTAGTTGGAGGCTAATTACTTTACAATATTGTATTGGATGTGCCATACATCAACATAAATCTCCCACGGGAGCACACGTGTTCTCCATCCTGAACCCCCCTCCCACCTCCCTCGCCATCATAACATCCCTCCGGGTCATCCCAGTGCACCAGCCCCAAGCATCCTGTATCATACATCAAACCTGGACTGGCGATTCGTTTCACATATGATATTATACATATGTCAATGCCATTCTCCCAAATTATCCCACCCTCACCCTCTCCCACAGAGTCCAAAAGACTGTTGTATACATCTGTGTCTCTTTTGCTGTCTCACAAACAGGATTATCGTTACCATCTTTCTAAATTCCATATATATGCATTAGTATACTGTATTGGTGTTTTTCTTTCTGGCTTACTTCACTCTGTATAATAGGCTCCAGTTTCATCCACCTTATTAGAACTGACTCAAATGTATTCTTTTTAATGGCTGAATAATACCCATTGTGTACACGTACCACAGCTTTCTTATCCATTCATCTGCTGATGGACATCTAGGTTGCTTCCATGTCCTGGCTATTCTAAACAGTGCTGCAGTGAACATTGGGGGTACATATGTCTCTTTCAATTCTGCTTTCCTTGGTGTATATGCCCAGCAGTGGGATTGCTGGGTCATATGGCAGTTCTATTTCCAGTTTTTTTAAAGAATCTCCACACTGTTCTCCGTAGTGGCTGTACTAGTTTGCATTCCCACCAACAGTGTAAGAGGGTTCCCTTTTCTCCACACCCTCTCCAGCATTTATTGCTTGTAGACTTTTGGATAGCAGCCATTCTGACTGGCATGAAATGGTACCTGCTGCTCTCAAGCTAAAACAATTCCATTAGTTAAATAAAATCTCAATAAACAATAGTATAGCTAGATCAGAAACAGATGAATTGCTTATATAATTAATCACATCTTACAGTTGGAAAAATCAAAGATTGAAGAACCTTTTTTTTAAATTTTAATTTTCTGAAAGCTGAAGAACTTTTGATGAAGTCCTAAAGTCATATTCATCTATGTAATAAAGACTCATGAATGGAAGAAAGGCTTAAATTTATGGCTCCTTCTTCATTCAATGTTTATTTTGAGAGAGTCTTTTGCATCTGTCAAGGGATCTGGAAGCTGAAGAAGTGATTGATGGCGCCATGGAAATATATTTTCCTTTATTTTTTCCTTCAATTAATGGACTTTGTTTCTTAGAGCAGTTATGTTTACAGAAAAATGGAACAAGAAGATCAGAGGACTCCCATATATTCCCTCTTCCAAGCCCACATATTCTCCAATTAACACCTTTCATCGGGTGGTGCATTTGTCACAACTGAAGAACTCATATGGATACATTACTATTAACCAAAGTCCATAGTGTACATTGGGGTTCACTCTTTGTGTTACATAGTTCCATGGTTTTTAACAAATACTAGTCATGTATGCACGGTAATACTATCATACATGATAATTCCCCCACTCTAAAAATTCCCTTGGGTCGAATTTTTCAAACCTCCCCTACCTCTCAATCCTGGTACCCACTGATCTTTCTCTGTCTCCATAGTTTTGCCAGATTTCCAGTTAATGACCACTGATTAATTTATATAAGTGAAATCAGACATTAAGGTCCCTTGTCTTACTGGATTTTTCACCCATTATGTTTATGGACTCCTGCATTGTCTATAATTTGTTCATTTTCAATTCTGTAAAGTAATTTGTTGTATGATAATATTTACGTTACTGGTTATAAGTTTTACCATCAATGGAAGTGAATTTTCACAGTTTGGCTGTTATGAATTATGTTACTATTAGTATTTAAGTTCATGATTTTCTATACATTTTTGTTGGACATACTCCTAGAAATAATAATGTTGTATTATCTGGTGTATCTGTGTTCAGGTTTTACAATTAATGCCAATGAGCTTTCCAAAGACCTTGTACTCCTGTTATGACCCAGCTGGCAGATATGAGAGTATCTGTTGCTGTACACCATCAGCAACAATCGGTATTAATCAGGTGTTTAAATTTGTGAATGTGCAGGTAGGTATGTAGTGTTTCTTCATAGTCTTAATTTTACTTTCTCTGGAAATTAGTAAGATTTTACACTTGTTCATCCATTAATGTTGCTGGCGCTGTTCAGTTGCTGTCAGGTCCAACTCTTTGAGACCCCATGGACTGCAGCATGGTAGGCTCCTCTGTCCTTTGCTGTCTCCTGGAGATTGCTCAGATTCATGTCTGTTGGGTCGGTACAGCTATCTAACCATCTCATCCTCTCCCACCCCCTTCTCCTATTGCCTTCAATCTTTACCAGCATCAGAGTCTTTTCCAATGGGTTGACTCTTTGCAAATTGTGCCCAAATATTGGAGCTTCAGGTTCAGCATCAGTCCCCCCAATGAATATACAGGGTTGATTTCCTGAGGGATATGTGAATATCCTCTTTGGTGAAATGACTACCCAAGGGCTTTTGTCCTTTTCTAAGTTTGACTTGTATTATTTTTTTAGGATTTATTGAATAATTATACATATTCTGAGATTAGATTTTCGATGATCAAATAGGCAAACAATAGATCTAAATATCTGTCTTGTGCTTCACATGTTAACAGTAGCTATTAATAAAAACAATGTCCTAATATAAATACTGTATAATTACTTAACTGTTAGAACTTTTCACCCTATTCAAGAAATCATACTCTATTCCAAGTTCATGAAAAATTTCCATTCAGTTATCTGCTAGAAGCTTTATTAAGATTTTCTCTTTGGAGTTAAATCTTCCACTTTGTCCCTCCACATAGACTAATTTTAATATAAGAGTGCAGTTCACCTCAGTTGGAAATGAGATGATGATATAATCCATACAGCAGCGTTATATTCCCTGGGAATATATCAGATGAATCATTAATACTGTCAGTTAATCAGTTTCTTTTAAAGTTTGTTTTCCTTCTTTTCAAGACAGTTTTAAAACTATATTTACCAGTGTAGAGCTTCCCTAGTGACTCAGCTGATTAAGAACCTGCCTGCCACTGCAGGAGATGCAAGATATGTGGGTTTGATCCCTGGGTTGGGAAGACATCCTGGAGAAGGAAATGGCAACCCTCACCTTCTTAAAGAATACTATTAACATGCCTTTTGTAGTTTATAAATAACTTAGTATCTACCAATCTAGTAATTGGAAATCAACAGGTCTGCCAGTCAGTTTAGTTGCTCAGTCGTGTCTGACTCTTTGCGATCCTATGGAATGCAGCAGCCCAGGTTTCCCTGTCCATCACCAACATTTCCCAAAGAGTCAGTTATTTGCATCAGATGGCCAAAGTATTGAAGTTTCAGCTTCAGCATCAGTCCTTCCAATGAATATTCAGGACTGATTTCCTTTAGAATGGATTTGGATCTCCTTGCAGTCCAAGGGACTTTCAAGAGTCTTCTCCAACACCACAGTTCAAAAGCATCAATTCTTTGGCATTAAGCTTTCTTCACAGTCCAACTCTCACATTCATACTTGACTACTGGAAAAACCATAACCTTGACTAGATGGACCTTTGTTGGCAAAGTCATGTCTCTGCTTTTTAATATACTGTCTAGGTTGGTCATAAATTTTCTTTCAAGGAGTAAGTGTCTTTTAGTTTCATGGATGCAGTCACCATCTGCAGTGATTTTGAAGCCCAGAAAAATAAATTCTGTCATGTTTATATTGTTTCCCCATCTATTTGCCATGAGGTGATGGGACCAGATGCCATGATCTTAGTTTTCTGAATTGAGTTTTAAGCTACCTTTTTCACTCTCCTCTTTCACTGTCAGGAAGAGATTAGTTAGTTCTTCACTTTCTGCCATAATTGTGGTGTCATCTGCATATCCTAAGTTATTGATATTTCTGCCAGCAATCTTGATTCCAGCTTGTGCTTCATCCAGCCTGACATTTCACATGATGTAGTCTGCATATAAATTAAATAAACAGGGTGACAGTATACAGCCTTGATGTACTCCTTACCCAATAGGGAACCAGCCTATTGTCTGATCAATCAACAGAAAATAGTCTCTTATTCTTAAACAGAAGTTTATCACTAAGACATTTTAGTTCATTTGATTATTTTTTGGATTAACTTCTTAGCTTTTCCTCTTGATCTTATGACCTGACTCTTCTCCTCTCCTTCTCTAGGGGATATAGTTCTGTCTTTGCTATTATTATACCTAACTCCTTGAAAATTAGCTATTGCCTTTTTCATTTCTTTGTTATCAAACTTCAGCCAAAAACATTTAAGAGGAGCCTGGCAGGCTACAGTCCATGGGGTCACAAAGAGTTGGACATGACTGAATGACTTCACTTTCACTTTTCCAGGTGGCACTAATGATAAACGACCTACCAGCCAGTGCAGGAGACATAAGAAACTAGGATTTGATCCCTGAGTTGGGAAGATCCCCTGGAGAGGAAAATGGTAACCCACTCCAATATTCTTGCCTGGAGAATCCCCATGGACAAATGAGTCTGGCAGGTTACAGTCCATAGCGCTGCAAAGAGTCAGACATGATTGAAGCAACTTAGCACACACTTCTTATTTTTTGCTAAAATCTACATATGACTTGCATTCCATCTGAACTGAGGAACATTTGAAGTTAAAAAAAGAAAATTATTTTGAGTTCCACATTCACATTTTAAAATATTTACCTGATATATCACTGCTGCTGCTGCTGCTGCTGCTGCTGCTGCTGCTGCTGCTGCTGCTGCTGCTGAAGTCGCTTCAGTTGTGTCCGACTCTGTGCGACCCCATAGACGGCAGCCCACCAGGCTCCCCCGTCCCTGGGATTCTCCAGGCAAGAACACTGGAGTGAGTTGCCATTTCCTTCTCCAATGCATGAAAGTGAAAAGTGAAAAAGAAGTCGCTCAGTCGTGTCTGACTCTTCGCGACCCCATGGACTGCAGTCTACCAGGCTCCTCCGCCCATGGGATTTTCCAGGCAGGAGTAGTCTACGAATGATCAAAACTCACACTAAAGTAGTAAAATATAAAACAGAACTTATTTTCTCTCATCAAGAAATTATTCATCATTTTACTATCCCTGTATTTCCAAGTGGTGTTGAAAGTCATTCAAATATCTCAACTAAAATGTTCCAGCTGGACATTGCTTCTCATCTGTCATTCTCCATAACTTTCTGTGATTCTGCACCTGAACTACTTCTGACAGCAACTACTTTCTATTCTCAAAGCAACTAATCTCTTCAGATTATACATATGTCTCAGGTTTTGAGGTAATAATTTTTAATATTACATTTCAAATTTTATTTATATATGCTTCAAAGTATAAATCTGTTGTGTCCTTCATTTCAATTATTTGGCCATAAAATATCTGCTGATTTTCAGTTGATCAACAGTCACTTCACACATTCTCCTTCACTACTTCCTTTCCTCTAGGAAAACCAGGAAGGTAACCATAGTAATGTCTCTATGAATTTACATGAAATAAGCAATTATATACCGTTTTGTAATTATCTAATAAAATTTTATAAGTGATCAATAAAGATGGAATATTCCTTGAATCATAGTCCTTAATCACAAGAAAGATAATAGAATACAACTCAAGAATTATATGTCACCATGAATGCTGCGTGTTTATTCTTCTCTAAAAGAAATGGATGAACTAGAAAGCCTATGCAAACACAAAAATTACTCTGCCATCTAAAGATATTAAAATGCCAAAAAATGGGTAATGTATTTAGCTGTGCATTTCTCTTAGAAAAAGAAAGCCTCTATTGTTTTATTGTTTCTAAGTGCACTAAATCTAAATATCATAGTTTATATTTTATAGTCAAATTTTGGTAACTGATGGTACTTTCTGAATAGAGCAAACATGTAAAACTTCCTTTTATAAAATCCAAACAAAGTTTGATCAAAGCTCTTTTGTGGGGCTTCCCTGGTGGCTCAGTGGTAAAGAATGCACCTGCCAGTGTAGGAGACGTGGGTTCCATCCCTGGTCCAGAAAGATCTGACATGCCACAGAGCAACTAAGGCCATGTGCCACAACTATTGAGCCTATGCTCTAGAGCCCAGGAGCCACAACTACTGAGCCCATGTGCCACAACTACTGAAGCCTGCGCACCCTAGAGCCTGTGCTCCACAACAAGAGGAGCCACCAAAATGAGCAGCCCACACACTGCAATGAAGAGCAGCCCTTGCTCACCACAGCTAGAGAAAGCCCATGTACAGCAATGAAGACCCAACACAGCCAAAAATACAATTATAAAAGAAAAAATAGTCTACTCTTATAAAAATTACAGAGAAAAAAACTCTTGATTTTAATACATTGTACTAATATGTCTGATAGAATTGTCATAGAAATTATTACATTGCTTTTTATCATGAATGATTAGAAAATCTTGTTCAAAAAGTACAAACTTGCTTTATTACCTGTTATTGCAACTGTAAACAGATAGATTTTCTAAAGAGATATGCAAAATATATAAGCCTTTTGAAGTTAAATTTATTTTTTAGCTACCTGTAATTACTTGTATCCTGTGCTAGTAAAGTCACAGATGTTTTTGCTAATTAAATAATAATGCTGCCTTTTGAAATTTAGTGCATAGTTACTTTGTTGAAATACTCTTGACAAGGAAATTTCAAAGTCAGAAAAATCAGAAAGCAGGAGCAATAAATACAAAAACAAATATTTTAGACAGGGAAATTTCTTTCTCATTCTCTTTGAATTACATTACTTAAAATATATATTGCTGCTGCTGCTGCTGCTGTGTCGCTTCAGTCATGTCTGACTCTGTGCAACCCCATAGACAGCAGCCCATCAGGCTCCTCTATCCATGGAATTTTCCAGGCAAGAGTACTGGACTAGGTTGCCATTGCCTTCTCTGAAAATATATATTGGGTAGTGATTATAAGGACTTCCCAGGTGATACTAGTGGTAAAGAACCTGACTGCCAATGCAGAAGATGTAAGAGACTCGGGTTCAGTCCCTGGGTCAAGAAGGTCCCTGGAGGAGGGCATGGAAACCCACTCCAATATTCTTGCCTGGAGAATTCCATGGGCAGAGGAGCCTGGTGGACTATGTTCTATAAGGTCACAAACTGTGATTATAAGCAGAAAGACTGGCATAAGGTATCAGTTCAAGTCCTTGCTCATTTACTTATCTGTTGTCTGACATATTAATAAATTCTCTAAAGCTCAGCTTTTTTTCCATCTATAACATGAGGAAAATTTAGAACCAACCTCACAGCAGTGTTGTGAATATTAAAAAAAATTATAAATTAGCTATCAATAATACATGCATCAAAATATTAGTCATCATACTTATTATTAAATGTTTATCATTACATATACTATGGAATCTTCATCCTGGTTATTTTCAGGGTTCAAAATCTCAAAGAGCCTAAGGTATACTTTAATCAAAGTATTATTAATATTTAAAATACTACAAACTTATTTTAGATGTTCACTTCAGTCTTTCTAGAGGAGGTATCTAGAAATAAAAATACCTAAATTCACTTTCAAGCTTCCCAGGTGGCTCAGTGATAAATAATTCACCTCCCAATGCAGGAGATATGGGTTCGATCACCAGCTCAGGAAGATCTTTTGGAGAAGGAAATGACAATCCTCTCCAGTATTCTTGCCTGGGAAATCCCTTGGACAGAGAAGCCTGGTGAGCTAGAGTCCATGGGGTCACAAAAGATTGGATATGACTTAGCCACCAAACCACAACAGCAAAAATTCACTTCCATTGTCCTTCCTTTTCATCTTCGAGTTATGTTCTTTTCCCGAATAGATATGCTAGGCCATGAATTCATCTAGATGACATGTATTCATTTCATTATCTGAAGAGGATGGAAGGAAAACATGTGCAAGTTTAGTGTCTAAGGCACAAACAAAGGCCTAGATAGTCACACTGAAGTCCTTATGACAAGGTCTCGATATTGTTAGGTCCAGACAACAGATAAATTGATCATGAGAGATGTTGGAAGGTAGGGAAGTTGTATTAGAGTAATCCACTGAAACAGAACCAATAGGATATAAAGATATATCAACAAAGAAAACATAGTATACATATCATGCTTATATTTGATATACTTATTATAAGGAGTTAGCTCATATAACTGATTATGGATGTTAAGAAATCTCGAGATTTGCTTTTGCAAGCTGGTGACCCAGGAGAGCCAATGGCATAAAATCAGTTTGAGCCTGAACACAGGATGAGACAAATGTCCCAGCTAACAGACAATTAGGCAGAGAAAACAAATTTTCCCCTATTCTATCTTTGGTTCTACTCAAGCTGACAAGTGATTGGATGAGGTGCACTGTGATAAGAAAGGGTGATTTGCTTTACTCAGACTGCTGATTTGAATGTTAATCTCATTCAGAAATACCCTAATGGACACAGCTAGAATAATGTTTAAACAGATGTCTTGGCAACTCATCGCCCAGTCAAACTGATATAAAATTAACTATCACAGTGTTATTTTCTTTACTGTAAAAAGTCGCTGAAGACTTGGTCATGTTCTACCTGCATAGAAATATCTGGACACAGAAATGTGGAGAGCGCAAAGCTCCTTCTTTTATATTCTTCTTCAAGCAGCAGAATGACTTGGTTTCTTGTTCTACTATAGTTATTTAGCTAAAATCATGACTACCACTTAGCTGTGTTTGAAGTTGAAGGCAATCCATTGACAAGACATGAACCTAGTGTTAGTTGCTCAGTCATATCTGACTCTTTGCAACCCCATGGACTGTAGTCCACCAGACTCATCTGTCCATGGAATTTTCCAGGCTAGAATACTAGAGTGAGTAGCCATTCCTTTCTCCAGGGGATCTTTCTGACTCAGGGATTGAACCTAGGTCTCCTGCATTGCACGCAGATTCTTTAGTGGCTGAGCCACCAGGAAATTCTATAATAAACTAATATAAAATAAATAACTGACTTCCCATCTCATAGGACCTTGTATGAGGGCCAGTCCAATTTGCAGAAACAAATAATAAACACAACAAAATGGAACTGCTGGAAAAGGTGGGCCATGGCATGAACAAAATAGTAATGCAGTCACTCAATTGCAACACTAAATAACTTTCTAGAGTGAAACGATAAGTTACCCATAAAGAAAAACATCAGCAAAGGGAGAATAAGCTCAGGGTGCAGAATTCACATTTAATGTCAGTGGAAGCTAGAAATCAGTGGGAATAGCTTTTAAAGAGCACTGAATGTAAAGGACTATAATCCAGTCTGTATGCCCACTGAAATAGCAGTTACCTATCAGAGCTAACTCTTGAGTTAAGTCATAATATTTGAAGTTAAGCAAAGATTTAAAAAGCAGAGCTTCTGTAATCTATGTCAGAAAAACACAAGACACAATTCACCAAAGAACAAGAACACACACTCAAAATTAGGAAGAATGAAGAATCAGGGGTGAGACATATCCAAAATGGATATTAAGTTAAGAGATAAATATCTAGAGTCCTGAAACCAAAATGGCATAAGTTGTGTAATAATAATTACCAAAAAAACCAAACAAACAATGACTTCAACAAAACTGAGATAACAGAGGTTGGGTTGGAGATGAGAAGTGAAAGTAAATAAAGCTGTTACCAAGTTTTTATAGTAGTATGAGATTAAAACAAAGGAATAAAAAATATAATAAAAGAAGCATAAGACAAAACATGTATTTTAAATTTTGGATTGAGGTTTATGTAAGGAGAAATTAGAGGAATTATACTAGAAAATATTTATCAAGGTATTTTATTCACTTTATTTTTTATTTTATTTTCATATCAAAGAAGTCTTTGATGAAGGGAGCAGGGTAACAGAAAATAGAAAGAATTAATGAAATTAAAAATCAATACATTTTATTAATAATCATAGGGAAATAACAAAGTATATTTTTATCAAATCAGAAAGCACATGAGCTAAAAGAAAATAGAAGCAGATAAGCCATGGGAAATAACTGTTAAGTATAGCATACAGAAAGTGATAAGAAATCAGATATATTAATTAATTATGAATAATTGAAAAAATAATAAATTATATATTCAAAAAACAGATTTAAAAACACGTTTAAGAATAAAAATTTTGTATTTTTCAATAAATACACTTAAAGTATCTGAAAGATGACAGAGATAGAAAAAGAGATATTAGGTAAAGACAAATTAAAGAGAAAAAACAATACCAGTATTAATATGTCAAAACGAAATATAAAATAAAACTTACTAATCAAAATAAAATGACTGTTCTATACATCTGTGTCTTGGGGCTGGTGCACTGAGATGACCCAAAAGGATAGTATGGGGATGGAGGAGGAAGGGGGTTCAGGATGGGTAACACGTGTATACCTGTGGCAGATTCATGTTGATGTACGGCAAAACCAATACAATATTGTAAAGTAATTAACCTCCAATTAAAATAAATACATTTATATTAAAAATTAAATGAAACATTTTATATGAAAAAGTAACAATTTTTGAAAAATATGATAGTCACATATTCATGAAAATAAATCAGCTAAATACTTAATGCAATTATTACGAATCTTAAAAAACTTGACAAAATCAATTTGATTATGAGATTTTTTTCTAAAATGCTCTCAAATTTAGGAAATGCTAACATTAAAAAAGAAGTAATCATAATCATGATTTAATGAATATATGAAATGTACGTCTTTCAAAAATCTATGTCCTTGAAAGTTTTGTGTTTATCACACAAAAAAGTTTTGTAAATTTGGAAAGATAAAAGATTTATAGGTAGTAATCTCTGAATATAATCCAATAAATTAAAAAATTAAATAATAAACTCAACCATTTTGAAATTAAAATTGAATTGAGTGAATTAAAGATAAAAGATGATTTAATGAAATACAAAAATTTTTGAATAAAGATAAAAAATAAACACTAGTTCTAGGGAAAGTTATTCAATAATTGATCATAAACCTAATGAAAGTATATGTGCATGTATGGTGGGGAATAAGGAATATATAAGATAATAAATGAAAGAGGAATTACTATTATAAATAGAGGCAAACTTGATAGAAAAATATATGCAAATAGAACATGTATCTCTCTGATGAATTTGAAAATCAGTAGAAAAATGAAAGCCTTCTAGCAAATTATAAAATTTACATATTGATAATTAGAAAAAATAAATTGAAATAACAGAGTAAGATGGATTGCCATATTTTTTCTACTTTTCATATAACCCATTATTTCAAGGTAATTTATAGTACTTTATACGATGGAAAAAATAGCAAGTATTCCCATTTATTTTGTAAAACCCTAAACTTTTAAAACCAAAGTCTGAAAAACTTTAGTTTGAAACTATAATTCTAAGTCAATGTAATATATGATTACAGTTTCAAGTATTTAACATGGGTTTCCTATTTCAGACATAGTGCTCAGTAAACATCCTGTGTTTTGATAAACTTACTCAGATTTTGTGTCTTGGAGGCTTCATATATGCCTGACATGTTCTTTGCCAGTAGAGGGTCAGCTAACAACTGCCCAATGGCCAAGAGTCCACTATTGTACTGGAACACATGTGTGCTCATTTGGTTATTGTGGACTGTCTGAGGCTGCATTCCTCCTGCACAGGCAGACTTGGGCAACTGCAAGGGGAATCATATGGCCTGCAAAACTGAAAATATTTACCATATGGCTTTTTTATAGAAGGGCCTCCCTGGTGGCTCAGATGGTAAAGAATCCACCTGCAATGTGGGAGACCTGGGTTTGATGCCTGGGTTGTGAAGATCCCCTAGAGGAGGGCATGGCAACCCACTCTAGTATTCTTGCCTGGAGAATCCCATAGGCAGAGGAATCATGGGGTTGCAAAGAGTCCGACGCAACTGCATGACTAAACACTCACACACACACTTTATATAAAAGTGTGCCTTTGACCTAGACTGGTCTACCTCCAGTTTTCTTAGCAAATTTTTACATCGCGTTTTATTTCACTTCCTCAGTTAGACTTTATATTGCTAAACAATTATAATCATTTTCCATATCAAAATGTGTAGCTTTCTATGGATTTGTGTGACATGTTCTCTCCTATAGTTTATAAGAGTTAAGGGTACTCACTGTACAATATTCTGTTTCTGACATAGCCCTTAAAATATAATAGTTATTCAATAAACATTTATTGAATTAATCAATGGATAAAAGAATGAGTGAATGAATAGACAGATTAAAGCAGTAAGTTCTCTATCTTTTCTTTGATAATTAGTTTAATCCAATTATTGGTTTTTATTAAAATACAAGTAGAAACAAACAGAAAAAAAAAAAAAAAAAACAAATAAACTCATTCACGGCCCTAAAATAAAAATTTAATCACAGTTACCATATGCATAGATATGGTGGTTGTGGTTTAGTTCCTAAGTAGTGTGGGACTCTTACGACCCCACACAGAGTAGCCTGCAGGGCTCCTCTGACCATAGGAATTGTCAGGCAAAAATACTGGCTCGGGCTACCATTTCCTTCTCCAGGGGATCTTCCTGACCCAGAGATCGAACCAAGATCCCCTGCATTGTCAGGTGGATGGTTTATCAACTGAGCCACCAGGGAAGCCCTGGTGGGCATAGATATAGATGTCTCAAAAAACAAAGATGGTATCATACTCTACAATATTGTATAGATTTTATCTGTTTTCTTACTGTCTTTAAAGTCAGTAGCAGTATTTCTATTGTGTGAGTCTTCATGAGAGTCTAGGTCTTGCTTTCCTACTGAGGAATCCCAAGGGACCAGACAAACCTCATGTGATCAAGACTCTATATATATTGGATACTCATATCAGAGATCGAATAAGGCAATGGCACCCCCCTCCAGTACTCTTGCCTGGAAAATGCCATGGATGGAAAAGCCTGGTGGGCTGCAGTCCATGGGGTCGCTAGGAATCGGACACGGATGAGCGACTTCACTTTCACTTTTCACTTTCATGCATTGGAGAAGGAAATGACAACCCACTTCAGTATTCTTGCCTGGAGAATCCCAGGGACAGGGGAGCCTAGTGGGCTGCCATCTATGGGGCTGCGCAGAGTCCGATATGACTGAAGTGACTTAGCACCAACATATCAGAGATGGGAGCACCATGAGGTCAGTGGTGGTAAAAACAAGTTGATATATAGCAATGTCACAGGACATCCTAGCCAATTGTTTGTGATGTATCCTCAGATTTGCTTCTTACTACTGAGACACTCTCCCCTTTAGCTCTTTTTTTGTTTGTTTAATCTCTTAATTTCAGTAAGATTTCTATCCTTCTGTGAACTTTCTGTCATCTTCCCAGTATTCTTGTTTTCTACTGAAGTTAGCTGGAGTCCATTAATCTTATTTGCAGTAAGATATTTTCACTGATTATAGCATTTATTCTTTCATTTATTTATGTATCCATTCAAATATCCATCATTTTTTAAAGAGCATTAGTTGTGTTTCCTGGTGGCTCAATTTGTAAAGAATCCACCTTCAATGCAGGAGACCTGTGTTAGATCCCTGGGTTAGGAAAATCCCCTGGAGAAGGAAATGGCAACCCATTCCAGTATTCTTGCCTGGGAAATCCCATGGACAGAGGAGCCTGGCAGGCTATAGTCTATGGGGTCTCAAGAGTTAGACACGACATAGCAACTAAACTCACTGCCCAGCTGGGTGTCACGCACTGTGCCAGATACATGAAACACTAATGAATTTGATTTTGCTCCATTTGCTTGGGTAATCTTTAGGTTTATGAATGTTTCCACCAGTTAGAAGAACTATTTCTGGGGGTGATATAGAAAATTTCATCATAGATTTTCAGATGTTTCACATTATTATGACATGACCTGATTTTCTTATTGTTAATTTTACAAAATAACTAGGCCTTTAAGCCAAATTTTCATTCACTATCTGACCATTTGACTTTCACTTCTGGCATATTTAAAGAAAACAGAGTAACATGTTTTAATGAAAGAGGTTTGCTCCTGTCAAGGTTGGTATTTTTGAAGGAAAATGTGCTTGGACTGAAAGCTTTCAATGGTTTCAGTGAAAGTCAATTAGAAGACAAAGTGTATAATCAAGATTGCATGGTGATAATAAAAGGACCAAATGGCTTCATTGCTACATGTCACCTGCATTATGACTCCTTAAAAATATTTTTTCAAGTTATCAACAGCCACATGGAAGTTTAATGCGGCAGGAATCAGTTCAGTTCAGTTTAGTCACTCAGTCGTGTCCAACACTTTGCGACCCCATGGACTGCAGCATGCCAGGCTTCCCTGTTCATCACCAACTCCCGGTTCATCACTCAAATTCATGTCCTTTGAGTCAGTGATGCCATCCAACCATCTCATCCTCTGTTGTACCCTTCTCCACCTGCTTTCAATCTTTCCCAGCATTAGGGTCTTTTCAAAGGAGTCAGCTCTTCGCATCAGGTAGTCAAAGTACTGGCATTTTAGCGTCAGCATCATTCCTTCCAAGGACTGATTTCCGCTAGGATGGACTGGTTGGATCTCCTTGCAGTCCAAGCGACTCTCAACAGTCTTTTCTAACACCACAGTTCTAAAGCATCAATTCTTCAGCGCTCAGCTTTCTTTATAATCCAACTCTCACATCCAACATGACTACTAGAAAAACCATAGCCTTGACTAGATGGACCTTTGTTGGCAAAGTAATGTCTCTGCTTTTGAATATGCTATCTAGGTTGGTCATAACTTTCCTTCCAAGGAATAAGCATCTTTTAATTTCATGGCTGCAATCACCATCTGCAGTGATTTTGGAGCCCCCAAAAATAAAGTCTGACACTGTTTCCACTCTTTCCCCATCTATTTCCCATGAAGTGATGGGACCAGACGCCATGATCTTCATTTTCTGAATGTTGAGCGTTAAGCCAACTTTTTCACTCTCCTCTTTCACTTTCATCAAGAGGCTTTTTAGTTCCTCTTCACTTTCTGCCATAAGGGTGGTGTTATCTGCATATCTGAGGTTATTGATATTTCTCCCGACAATCTTGATTCCAGCTTGTGCTTCTTCCAGCCCAGCATTTCCCATGATGTACTCTGCATAGAAGTTAAATAAGCAGGGTGATAATATACAGCCTTGATATACTCCTTTTCCTATTTGGAACCAGTCTGTTTTTCCATGTCCAGTTCTAACTGTTGCTTCCTGACCTGCATATGGGTTTCTCAAGAGGCAGGTCAGGTGGTCTAGAATTCCCATCTCTTTCAGAATTTTCCACAGTTTATTGTGATCCACAGAGTCAAAGGCTTTGGCATAGTCAATAAAGCAGAAATAGATGTTTTTCTGGAACTCTCTTGCTTTTTCGATGATCCAGCGGATGTTAGCAATCTGATTTCTGGCTCCTCTGCCTTTTCTAAAACCAGCTTGAACATCTGGAAGTTCACAGTTTATGTATTGCTGAAGCCTGGCTTGGAGAATTTTGAGCACTACTTTACTAGCGTGTGAGATGAGTGCAATTGTGCGATAGTTTGAGCATTGTTTGTCATTGCCTTTCTATGGGATTGGAATGAAAACTGACCTTTTCTAGTCCTGTGGCCACTGCTGAGTCTTCCAAACTTGCAGGCATATTGAGTGCAACACTTTCATAGCATCATCTTTCAGGATTTGAAATACCTCAACTGGAATTCCATCACCTTCACTAGCTTTGTTTGTAGTGATACTTTCTAAGGCCCACTTGACTTCACATTCCAGAATGTCTGTCTCTAGGTGAGTGATCACACCATCATGATTATCTTGGTCATGAAATAGATTGAATTAAAAAAAAAAAAAGTGTTGTTATCAGGAGATAAAGAATTATCCTGAAAGGCCTTAAAATAGTTGGTTTTTAACTGGAAATTTTTGATTTGTGATCACGTTTGGGGCTTCCCTGGTGGCTCAGAGGTTAAAGCATCTGCCTGCAATGCGGGAGACCTGGGTTCGATCCCTGGGTCGGGAAGATTCCCTTGGAGAAGGAAATGGCAACCCACTGCAGTATTCTTGCTTGGGGAATCCCATGGATGGAGGAATCTGGTGGGCTACAGTCCACGGGGTCGCAAAGAGTCGAACACGACTGAGCAACTTCACTTTCACTTTCACTTTTCACTTCTGGTTGCTGATGGTTAGTATACTACTTTAATACTGAGATAGTTAGAAATGCAGCCTAAATTACTTGAATTAAAAGAGTGGTGTCAAAAGGCAAACTTCTTAGCATTCCTAGTGTTATCCTTATGTGTATTCATGCTAGAAATCTACCCTTGCTGAAAGAAGCTCTTCCAGAACCACTTCGATTGAGAATCTTCCATCTCTTACTGGGCATCTTCTTTTGGCAACAGGGCAAGCATGTTACCAGGCTGCATTTGATATTATCCACTGAGGAACATGATTTCCACTAGTGCTCTGCTGCTTTCTGTTGGCAGATCACTCAGTGATTTGGAATTCAAGTGTGCTGTTTTTACTGGGAGGAGGAGAATGCTCAAGCCCCACAAATCTGGGTTCTGACAGCTTGTGATGAAACTAATATTGCCGTACGGCTTATCTCTCACGTTACAGGCTTGGTCATGGATGAAAGTGAAAGTGTAGTCCCTCAGTGGTGTCTGACTCTTTGCAACCCCATAAACTGTAGCCTTCCCAGCTCCTCTGTCCATGGGATCCTCCAGGCAAGATACTGGAGTGGGTTGCTATTCCCTTCTGTAGTGGACATTCCTGACCCAGGGATTGAACCCAGGTTTCTTGCATTGCAGGCAGATTCTCTAATATCTGAGCCACCAGCCCATTCATGGTGTTGGATGGGTGTCATCAAATTCATGTCTCTATACTGCCCTGTCATTTGCCAAAACTAAAATTACACTGTCTCTAGCAAATTCACTTCTCTTTATGCTACCCTACCAAGATTTCAAATGTTCCTAGCTACAATAAAACCCTACCAGGAACACAATCCAGCCTCAGAATCCTGCTATACCTACAGCAACTCTGCAGCTCACTGTTGTTATTACCATAATGTAAATGAAGCACAGAGAAATATAATGATTTGTTCAAAGCCAGGGGCTTAACATATATTGTAGCTGGATTTCAAATAATTATATCTGATCCAAAGGCTGAGCTCTACATATCCCCAGGCAATTATCTTATCAGCAATTTTATAGATAAGTGGGCTCTTTGTTCTTGTTCTTTAGTTGCTAACCCATGTCTGACTCTTTTGTGACCTCTTGGACTGTAGCTGAATAAGCTCCTCTATCCATGAGATTTTCCAGGCAAGAATATCGGGTTGTCATTTCCTCCTCCAGGGAATCGTCCTGATCCCAGATGTCTCCGGCATTGACAGGTGAATTCTTTACCACTCTGCCACCAAATCCATTTTGGAGAAGGGGTATCAGTACATCATGAGAAACGCTGGACTGGAAGAAACAAAAGCTGGAATCAAGATTGACGGGAGAAATATCAATAACCTCAGATATGAAGATGACACCACCCTTATGGCAGAAAGTGAAGAGGAACTAAAAGGCCTCTTGATGAAAGTGAAAGAGGAGAGCGAAAAAGTTGGCTTAAAGCTCAACATTCAGAAAACGAAGATCATGGCATCTGGTCCCATCACTTCATGGGAAATAGATGGGAAACAGTGGAAACAGTGTCAGACTTTATTTTTTGGGCTCCAAAATCACTGCAGATGGTGATTGCAGCCATGAAATTAAAAGACACTTACTCCTTGGAAGAAAAGTTATGACCAACCTAGATAGCATATTCAAAAGCAGAGACATTACTTTGCCGACTAAGGTCCGTCTAGTCAAGGCTATGGCTTTTCCTGTGGTCATGTATGGATGTGAGAGTTGGACTGCGAAGAAGTCTGAGAGCCAAAGAATTGATGCTTTTGAACTGTGATGTTGGAGAAGACTCTTGAAAGTCCCTTAGACTTCAAGGAATTCCAACCAGTCCATCCTGAAGGAGATCAGCCCTGGGATTTCTTTGGAAGGAATGATGCTAAAGCTGAAACTCCAGTACTTTGGCCACCCCATGCGAAGAGTTGACTCATTGGAAAAGACCCTGATGCTGGGAGGGATTGGGGGCAAGAGGAGAAGGGAACGGCAGAGGATGATATGGCTAGATGGCATCATGGACTTGATGGACGTGAGTCTGATTGAACTCCGGGTGTTGGTGATGGACGGGGAGGCCTGGCGTTCTGTGATTCGTGGGGTCACAAATAGTCGGACATGACTGAGCGACTGAACTGAACTGAACTGATGCTTTTTGGGTTAGGGATACATTAATGTGATTCAGTGTATGGGGAAATAAGAGTACTTTTCATCTGCTTGTCCCAAGAGGGAAATATATTCTATTCCTTGTACTACAAGAAATATGTTCTTGCAAACTTCAAAATGCAGATGGTGTGTGACCTATGGATGTATTTTCACTTTCCTAGTCTCTTCATTGGCACCAGAGTCTCACAGAGGAAAGAACTAGGGACTAGTGAAAGTAGGGGCAAGGGATATATGCCAAAGTGTGTTTGCATAACAAGCCTACTGCATTTATGCTTCTGTAGACATTTTAATTTTTTCCTCAGTTGCACAGAAATGAATTGATCATAATATGGTTTCTTCGCATCCTAAGTCACTTGCCCATGTTTTATCTACTTTAGCTTTTAGTATTTAAAAAATGTTATTAGAAAAGCTGTGTATAAATTAAACCTGAATCCTTCCTCCCAAGAAAACTGACATCACAATATATGATCCTCACTATCTCTAAGACCTCTCTCATTGCCTCCTTCTTGAACAAGAAAGTTTTTTTCAATTATGTGAAATGCAGCCTAAAAATGGAAAGTCTTACAATATTTTTCATCTAAAGCTAATTGTATTAAATTATTGAGCTGACCAAAACGTTTGTTCAGGTTTTTCCATAAGATGGCACAGAAAAGTCAAATGAAAATTGTGGCCAACCCAATAGTTTCTAATAGCTTCAAAAATTCTTCCAAAGTTTAAACTATTAATAGTCTTGAAAATGTAATATCTTTGAAAATGTTCTTAAACACATTTGATGTATATATATGTGTGTGTGTGTGTGTGTGTGTGTGTGTGTGTGTATGTATGTATATATAAGCTTCCCTGGAGGCTCAGTCCGTAAAGAATTTGACTGCAGTGCAGGAGACCTGGGTTCAATCCCTGGGTTGGGAAGATCCCTAGAGAAGGAAATGGCAACTCACTCAAGTATTCTTGCCTGGAGAATTCCATGGACAGAGGAGCTTGGCAGGCAACAGACCATGGGGTCACAAAGAGTCAGAAAGGACGGAGTGACTAACATTTTCAATTCAGGGTGGTTTCACTGGTAGAGATAAAGAATGAGGAAGATTAGTGTCTACTACACATGACTAAGCAACCCCTTGCTAACCACACCATCACCTCAATGCTTAAATAACTTATATTGTCCCACCCCTACCCCTAGGGCTTCCCAGGTGTCTCAGTGGTAAGGAATCTGCCTGTCAGTGAAGGAGATGCAAGAGACACAGATTCAATCCTTGGGTCCTGAAGATCTCCTGGAGTAGGAAATGACAACCCACTCCAGTATTGTTGACTATAACATTCCATGGACAGAGGAGCCTGGCAGGCAACAGTCCATGGGGTTGCAGAGAGACGGACACAACTGAGTGACTGAGCAATCAGTTACACATGCACACACCACTATCCCCACCCGCCATGCTGCTATAAAACTCACCCACTTCTCTTTCTGACTATTTTCTGATTTAAAGTTCCCATTGGTTGGGGGTAAAGGGTTTGTACATAGCAGAATCCCACTGGTGGATTATTATGCTTGGAGTAATGTTTTTTTTTTTTTTTAATCAAATTGAACTAGCTGTCTACCATTAAATATGGAGAATTCATGTTGAAATTGGAATTTCTAGCTTTAGAAGAATTTTAGGAGATCTCGAAATAGCAGTAAGGCATCAGCCAACATTTGAACTTGGGGGCAGTCGATCACTCTTAGCAGGGCAAGCACCCTTCAACTCCTCACTCACTCAACCCAACACATTTGCTGGAAGTGGTATTTTCAATCCCTGAATCCCACAATATTAACATGTATCTTTATAATCATACTATCTGAGACAGTATGCCTAATTTCAAGCCTGCAAATTTTGTGGTTTAGCATTGCAACTCTATTTTTTCAAGAGGAGTGGGATTGGAAATGACTTTGCAAGGGGAGATACATGAATTTGTACCTGCCTCTTAATACTATTTTTTTTTTACATTAAGATTGTTTAATAAATATATTTACCCTTTTTTATAGGAAATTACTGAGATAATGTTTTCCAAAAAAATGTTTTATAAACATCAAAAGACAATGCCAAGTTATTATAAGAATAAACATGTAGCATGGTTTCAGTTGCTTCTCCTCCATCACTTTTGACTTAAGACATTTGTAAACTTGGACTCAAGTCCTGAAGCCAGCTTATGTCCAGATGTCAGGAATGACAGAGCTGAGTCAGGGTGTTCTGTGGGGCCATTCTCACACATTCAGGATCCCCATTCCATCTCCTGGGCTGCCCATTGGTTTGACTTTGCCTGTTTCATGCCAATTATGCTGCCAAGCACAGGTCACATCTAAATCAGGTTCCTTTGAGGTTTTGGGGGTTAGGCATCCTTGACTTATGTGGTCCTGCCTTATCTTCTAACGGCACTGCTTTCATGGCCAACATCACTCCAGGAAGTGCATAGTACCTACATGCAAATGAATCCTGGAGTATTTCCATTTTTCCTAAAAGGGCATTTAAAGTTTAGTCATAGCTGGCATTTCAAACTTTGTAATTCAAGATGTACTATTCTATCTCCTGAAAATAGGGGTCATAATAAGAGCAAACACTCTTAAGTAGTTTCCATGTGACAAGCAGCATTATAAAGTCTTCTTAAGTCATCCATGTTTAATTAATTCACACTGCAATACTCTGAGGTAGGCATTTTTTAACTATTACAATTGTAGAAATTCACTTACCCTCTTTGAATCTTGGTATACTAATCTGAAAAATGATGATAAGCTGAAATGTCATCAAGAGGAAAAACATCCATTTTATTTTTGTGTGCGTGCAAGTTTTAAGCACTTGACATTGACTTTATGAGTGAAAACAATAATTTAATGCTATGAATCCAATAAACATACTTAGGTTTAACCTCTAGGGGTTTGGCTTTCATCCTTTGATTATTCCAACCCACAAAGCACATTATAAACAAACCTCGTATGGATACTTTATAAGTGGAGACTGATGGGTAGCTCTCTGTTGTCTATACAGGTGTCAACTTTAATAATATACTAGCTACTTGTTTTGCCAGGAAAAAAATAGCCAGAAATAGCCAGAGGGAGATGCAGATATGGCACACCAAAGGTAAATCCTTAGAATAAGAGGTTGTGGGGGCTGGGGCGGGGTAGGCGAGGGGGTGGCTTGTTTTTAAAGGGTAAAACAGGGAGTTGAGGGGCTTCCCTGGTAGCTCAGCTGGTAACAGAATCCGCTTGCAATGCAGGAGATTCTGGTTGGATTCCTAGGTCAAGATCCCCTGGAGAAGGGAAAGGATACCCACTCTGGTATTCTTGGGCTTCCCTGGGGGCTCAGATGGTAAGAGTCTGCCTGCAATGCGGGAGACCTGAGTTCCATCCCTGGGTTGGGAAGAGCCCCCTGGAGGAGGGCATGGCAACCCACTCAAGTATTCTTGCCGGGAAAATCCCTATGGACAGAGGATTCTGGCGGGGAACAGTCCATAGGGTCGCAGAGTCGGACACAACTGAGACTAAGCTCAGCACCGGGAGTTGAGAGGGGCTGTGATAAACAGAGTTCGGTGGAGAAAGCTGGCAGTTAAAAATATGGAGACCTCTCACTGACTGGCTGCTAGTCTCTGTCCGGGTTGTCATGGGGTGGGAGGAAGTTTCTTTCTCTCTGCTTAATTGTAGAGACACCTTCATGTCAAAGATTGAGGCCTAAATCACTTCCAATTTGGAGCAAAGCTTCGTGGAGTGTGAGAGCGCCCCCTACAGGCCAGTTTCCACTTTGCTCAGGCTTTCTTGCTCAGTAGCAGTTCTGTTGAAGGCAAAGGCACCCCACTTCAGCACTCTTGCCTGGAAAATCCCATGGACGGAGGAGCCTGGTAGGCTGCAGTTCACAGGGTGGCTAGGAGTCGGACACGACTGAGCAACTTCATTTTCACTTTTCACTTTCATGCATTGGAGAAGGAAATGGCAACTCACTCCAGTGTTCTTGCCTGGAGAATCCCAGGGACGGGGGAGCCTCATGGACTGCCGTCTATGGGGTCGCAGAGTCGGACACGGCTGAAGCGATTTAGCAGCCGCCGCCACCGCAGCAGCAGTTCTGTGCTCAATGCTGCACCGCTCTCAGGTTTCTTTAATTCATTTTTCACGGGACCATGGTAGAGAAAAATAATGTGGAGAAACTAATTCTCACGCATTTTCTTTTACCTTTTTTCTATTTTTTTTAAAATGCCCTCACCTCCACATTGGGAGAGCAGGTAGAAAATAACACAATAGCCAAAATAACGGATATCAAGGGCTCTAGATCACAAGCTTGTTGCTTTGTCACATACAGTGTTGACAGAAATTTCAGTCTGTTGAACTCTACGGTTTCTGTCAGGGGTTAAATACACGGTGAGCTAAGGTTACAGAGTGGGTACTGTATTAAAACGTTTGCCCACATGGTTATGTTGATTTTTCACTGCATGCAGGCAACAACTGCTGATCCTTTCCTTAGCAGCAGCTGCTTCACTTTGCTCTCCTTAGAGCCCTCAGATAATTGCAGACGGTTCTTGAATAGTCCCATTTTCTCCCAGTGTTATTGCTCAATTTACTTTTTAACAGACTCATATTGTTGCTGCCAAAAAGATGTACTATACTCCAGTTGAAAGAAGGTCGAGTGCCGAAGAATTGATGCTTTTGAATTGTGGTGCTGGAGAAGACTCTTGAAAGTCCCTTGGACTGCAAGGCGATCAAATCCTAAAGGAAATCAATCTTGAATATTCATTGGAAGGACTGTTGCTGTAGCTCCATTATTTGGCCATCTGATGCAAAAAGACCCTGATGCTAGGAAAGATTAAGGCAAAAGAGGAAGAGGGTAGCAGAGGATGTGATGGTTAGATAGCATCACCAAATCACTGGACATGGATTTGAGCAACCTCCAGGAGATAGTGGAGAAAAGATGAGCCTGGCAGATTACAGTCCATGGGGTCACAAAGAGTGACTGAACAATGAACAACAAAGAGCAGCTGAACAATGAACAACATTCTAGTTGAGCTCCCCAGATTGTTCAGCTGGTAAAGAAACCACCTGCCAGTGCAAGAGACGTGAGTTTGATCACTGGGTCAGGAAGATCAACTGGGCAAGGAAACGACACCCCACTCCGGTTCATTTTGTATACAGAATAACATGGGAGTATTGTCAAGTGAGTAATAAGTCTTGGGTTATATTGTATGGTAAATGTTACTAATATCGTAGAAGGCAATGGCAACCCATTCCAGTACTCTTGCCTGGAAAATCCCATGAACGGAGGAGCCTGGTAGGCTGCAGTCCAGGGGGTTGCTAAGAGTCCGGCACGACTGAGTGACTTTACTTTCACTTTTCACTTTCATGCATTGGAGAAGGAAATGGCAACTCACTCCAGTATTCTTGCCTGGAGAATCCCAGGAATGGAGGAGCCTGGTGGGCTGCCATCTATGGGGTCGCACAGAGTCGGACAGGACTGAAGTGACTTAGCAGCAATAGCAGCCAGTATACTTGTGTGGGAAATCCCATGGACAGAGGAGTCTGGTGCACTACAGTCCATGGGGTTGTGGGAGAGTAGGACACGACTTGGCAGCCAAACAACAATATGCTAGTAGTGAAATCTCCCTGACAGAAACATACATGCAAGGAAGAAGAGAGCCACCCAAACCTTCTTGTCAATTACTGTTAAATGACTATAGGTCCACCCCATTGCCCCCTGACATTCTTGTTAAACAGTGCAATATTATTATCAAAGATACTAATAAAGTCTAAAACTTCCTCAGCATTGAATCATAGCACCTCTTACACATGTATTAATCTCAAAGATTCCTCTAGATTTTTTCTGTCAGACTCAGTTACAGAAAAAAAAAAAAAAAATCACTGTTCTCCAGAGATAATGCTATAGAAAGAAATCATGCACAGTACCTATAAAGGTATATTAAAATTACGTGGCAGAGAAAAGAGTGAATTTGGTAAGTAAATGTGACATTTAAAGTCCTTGTTATTATGGCTTTTAGAAACTCAATTATTTATGAACATTCATTTTCAGTTCTCAGAGGAATAATGGCCCAGTTATTATTATACTAGTTGAAGAAACTCTAGGGGTGTGACAAGAAAGTGATTAGCTTTTAAAACTGCATGTATCTGTCATATTTTTAGTGCTAATAGAACAAATATTTCATAAAGTTTAAAAAATATGAGGATGGAATGCCTTTGGATTTTGTTCTAGGAAAAAGAAAGAATTGAACAATGAGGAACAGTTTATGTGGTACATGGGCAGACCAAGGGGAGAGTTTATTAGGTGAGTAGATTCAGAATTGTAGCATCTTTGCTCTGTCAGTTCTTATTTAGGCATCAAGTATTGACTATCCTTATTATCAGAATTCATTCATAAGGGAACTTATTAATTCAAAAATTTATCCCTTGTATTTCTGGTGTTTTGTTTTATCGGCACATTAATCCACATGCAATAAATCAATTTTACATTCCCAAGCTCACTTAAGTTAGTGGGCATTGGAGTAATCAATTTAAAGATGTAGAAAATAAGGCACAAAGGACTTAACAACTTACCAAGGTGACAAACCTAATGGCAAAACTATTGATTCTGCAGCAAACAGCAGAATCAGCATTGAAAGACTGGCCACACTTAAAATCTATAGTTTCAAATTTTGCAAAACATATTGTAGAATGGCACTTTATATTCTACATAATATTCCATATTTTATAATTATTTTAAGAGTTATATACTATATATAACTTTGGAGTAATCATCTACTCATGTGCTACATTTTGAGTCAGAAAACAGAAGCCCAGGCTACCTGTTCTAGATTTTTCTGTGTTGGCAAAACTTACATCATATGTAATCCATAAAAACATAAAAATATTACCATTTTGAGATAAAAGTCTTATAGTTTTCAGTTGTTTAAATAGTAACAGACACCATTTTTATTTTGTTGTATGTATACATGTGCCCCTCAGAATAAACAATAAATGCAGCAGCTCGATTCAGGCTTTTATTGAAAGAAGAGCTTCTAAATATTTCACTTCTAACCTCACAGGATGACTGTAAGTGTTTTTATAGAACTGTGATTTGAAATTTCAAGATATATTTTGAGCATCTCTGATGCCTATCTAAAATGTTCTTTATGATGACAGTACTGAATTTTACCTGAGCCCTGTAATTCTGAAAAATAGCAAAAGTTAAGAAATCCTCTACCCTTTTGTGTTCCATGGAAAAGGTCTACTGTGATGAACCTCTCTTCCCCACATGATTTAGATAAGAATCATGGATGTTCCCGTTGTACTCCTGTAACAAACCCAGACCCACACCTCCCCAGTTCTCATTCTTCGCTTCATTAATTAGAAGCCAAACTGCAAGTCCCCACTGATAAGTCAGAACAAATGCTTGTTAAACAAAACAACACAAACTTCGGCTAAGCTTCTCTCCTTCTCCAGGTCCCTAATTTTGGGCCGCATACAACTTTTCTTTAACAGCCCTTCCTGAGAATAGGTTGGCCTCAGAGTGAAACATTCTCTGATCTCCTTTCCGATCATACCACCCTTTCATCTCATTCCCCCTCATGCAGTTCCTTTTAACCTTGTCCATTTCTCTCTATAAAAGAAAACTTTTCCTAACCTTTGAGATACTCAAAAGCCTTATGATCAGATTGTTCTCCCTATCACAATAGTCTTTTTCACCCTTGCAATATTCCTTTCAAATACAATTTCTCCTTAGTAAATCCAGATTTGTTTTTATTTAACAATGAGGAAAGGAAAAAATGGAATATATCACCTTCTGTCCCATTAGTATGTAACCTCTATGATAAACTGTATGAAGGTAGGTATTATGTCAGTGTTCAAAATGAAAATGAATAAAATGAGATTATTTTATTCAGATCAAAATTAGTAGATGTTATCTAAGCCTGACTTTAATGGGGGGTACCAGAGTCAGGTGGGACTCTTGTTTTTCCTCTGAATATAGCTAACAGTCTTTATGAACCTAAAGAGACGATGAAGCTGGTAATAAAAGGTCATTTTAGCAAGATTTTCTTTACCTGCTCAAAGATAGGATAGTGGTCCCTGCTCCAAAATAGCATTCTAAGCATTCTAACTGTCTTGTGTCATCTGTGATGAGGAATTGACAGATGGTACTTATGTTTCTGAATAACCACTTTAGAGAAACATGCCCACCTTCCTTAGTAAAATGGAACTGTTTCAATATACCTTTCTCAAGGAATTTTACATCCTGATGTAGAAATAAATTGCCCTGCAACAGAAACAATCCACCAGCAATGCAGGAGACGTGGGTTTGATTACTGGATCAGGAAGATACCCTGGATATGGAAACTGCAACCCACTTCAGTATTATTGTTTGGGGAATCTCATGGACAGAAGAGACTGGAAGGCTACAGTTCATGTGGTCACAAAAGTGTTGGACATAACTTAGCAACTAAACAGAATATACAAAGAAATAAAAGGTGTGGAACAATGTATCTTGTGATAACAGGCAACATGGATGTTGTTAGGAAAATATTATCAAAATTAACTGAGATAACTCAACCCAACTACTCAGAAAATAATCTAACTGGATAAAGATTCCGTTCAAAAAGTTAAGTAAAGTTTGGGGACAATTGACATGCCATCAGTCTACTTTGTGCACTCATCAGTTCAGTTCAGTTCAGTTCAGTCGCTCAGTCGTGTCCGACTCTGCGACCCCATGAATCGCAGCACGCCAGGCCTCCCTGTCCATCACCATCTCCCGGAGTTCACTCAGACTCACGTCCATCGAGTCCGTGATGCCATCCAGCCATCTCATCCTCTGTCATCCCCTTCTCCTCCTGCCGCCAATCCCTCCCAGCATCAGAGTCTTTTCCAATGAGTCAACTCTTCGCATGAGGTGGCCAAAGTATTGGAGTTTCAGCTTTAGCATCATTCCTTCCAAAGAAATCCCGGGGTTGATCTCCTTCAGAATGGACTGGTTGGATCTCCTTGCAGTCTAAGGGTCTCTCAAGAGTCTTCTCCAACACCACAGTTCGAAAGCGTCAGTTCTTCAGCGCTCAGCCTTCTTCACAGTCCAACTCTCACATCCATACATGACCACAGGAAAAGCCATAGCCTTGACTAGACGGACATTAGTTGGCAAAGTAATGTCTCTGCTTTTGAATATGCTATCTAGGTTGGTCATAACTTTTCTTCCAAGGAGTAAGTGTCTTTTAATTTCATGGCTACAGTCACCATCTGCAGATTTTGGAGCCCCCCAAAAATAAAGTCTGACACTGTTTCTACTGTTTCCCCATCTATTTCCCATGAAGTGATGGGACCAGATGCCATGATCTTCGTTTTCTGAATGTTGAGCTTTAAGCCAACTTTTTCGCTCTCCTCTTTCACTCTCATCAAGAGGCTTTTTAGCTCCTCTTCACTTTCTGCCATAAGGGTGGTGTCATCTGCATATCTGAGGTTATTGATATTTCTCCCGACAATCTTGATTTCAGCTTTTGTTTCTTCCATTCCAGCATTTCTCATGATGTACTCTGCTTAGAAGTTAAATAAGCAGGGTGACAATATACAGCCTTGACATAGTCCTTTTCCTATTTGGAACCAGTCTGTTGTTCCATGTCCAGTTCTAACTGTTGCTTCCTGACCTGCATACATAGGAGAGGGAATTCCAGACAATGGGAGTACTCTTTCACTTTATTGGACATATAGACTTTCCCCTCCTCAGATTTTCAGACATGAAGAGTTTCTCAGCACTCTTGGACTTAAGGAAATGTTGAAGAAGAGACTTGTATCCTAGACTGGATCATCTCTGATGTAAGATTTTGCTCACTGCATAAGTAAGAGACAGTTTCTAGAACTCTCAGAGACTATGATTTCAGGGCCTTCTCAGCAGTTGAAATACTCTTCTGCTTTTATGAATAGCAGAACATTGCTCTGTGAAGCATAAATGTTTGTTATTGTTGTTGTTTACTAGTTGCTCAGTCATGTCTGATTCTTTTGCAACCCCATGGACTATAGCCCGCCAGACTCCTCTGTCCATGGGATTTCCTAGGCAAGAATACTGGAGTGGGTTGCCAGTTTCTCCTCCAGGGATCTTCCCGACCCAGGGATCAAATCTGTGTCTCCTGCATTGGCAGGTGGATTCTTTACCACTAAGCCACCAGGTAAGCCTTTAAATGTTTTTCGCTTGAGATTAAAAACAAAATATTTGGTTAGGATACAAATGCAAAATTAATTCTATTTTAAATCTTTCTTAGGTAAAACTAATTTTTTATTTATATTAATATTTGTATATTTAACTGAAATATTTTTTACATATAACATTGTATACATTTAAGGCATACAATAGGTTGATTTGACACATTTATGTGCCATAATATGATGGCCATTGTACCAATACTTAGCATTTCTATAGCATTACATAATCAGCATTTCTTTTTTGAGGATAATTAAGATCCAGTCTTATCCAGTTTGATGAATTAAAATACAATATTGATGTCTATATTCACCATACTGAGTATTAGAAACTGATTTTTGAATCATTTATTCCATAGTATTCTCTTTCTGGCATTCAAGCAATTTGGATGTTGGAAATTAACAGGATTTTCCCAAATTTCTTACATCTTTTTTCATACTTTACAATCCCTTATTCCACTGGGAGCAATCTTCATATGCCTGTTAGTTTACTTTTCAGCAATATCCATCTTGCTATTTAGTCTATGAATCAAAAAAAAAAAAAAATTTACTCTGTCTGTGTGTGTTTAAAGCCATAGTTCCTTTAAGATCCAGTCTTATCATTTTGTTTTTCTTTGTGTTCAAATGTTGCTCTTCATTGAGCCTGCTGTTTCTGTTCTGGTGTCTGCTTTCTTGTCTTGCTTCATCAGTTTTGATATTGTTTTGTGGGGATTTCCTGCTGAGAACTGAGACTCCATTGCACAGCTTACTGTCTACATTAACACGCCTTTCCTCCTCTGCTGACTTCATCAATTTCATGTTAGTATTACAGACAACTCTTGCCTAGAAGATGGCAATTACCAAGTGTTTTATTTTACATTCCAAGAGCTAACTGAAAGATACATGTTAAGACCTTTTGTACTACTTGCCTCAAAATTCTCTCTTTTCTATGTCCACAATCGTAAACAATTTTGTTATCATTCTTACCTGATCCTAACAAAGCCTCCACATACAATGATCTACCTAAAGCCAAACTTTAAAATCTCAATCAACATCTCTTCCCCCTCTGCTGAGGTAGTATTCTCTGTTACCATGTCAGGAAATGAATTCAGCTTTATCTCTTCAGCTCATTTGGGTACAATAATACCTAGAGAATTAGCAATACAGTATGGAATTAGCTATTCAATACTGACCATGATTGAACACAATCTTGGGGAACACAGAAATATTGAATGTTTTGTGCTGTTTACATTGAAAGTATAGTCAAGTAAGCTCTGCTACTGGATAAGATGTCTAGCTAATGAGAAATCTCTGTTCTTTCTTTGCAATACCAGCCCAGAGAATTGTCTCTGTCCTCTCTGATAACCCATTCACAGTGCTTTCCAGTGGAAGTCAGGTAACGTTGTAAAGGCTCACTATTTAGAGAGCCACCAATAAACCAAAAATCTTAAAAGCTTTATTAGTTTTGTATCTAATTGTGACCCAATTATAGTTAAGTTTATTCTGTTTTTAAAAGTGCAAATAATTGGGTATCAGATCATTTTTTGACTTACAGACAGGACCAGGAATGCTGAGGAAGCAGAAAAGCCCCAGACAAAAGTGGCTAACAGAGAGGTAAATGATTCTGTTAGAACATAAGCCTCAAGCAAGTTGTAACCTTGACTAAGGTGGGCCAAATTTATTTTAACCTCTTTGGGGAATAAAAGTTAAAAAAAAAAAAAAAAAAACTACTCATATATCTGCTTTCATTAGAAAGACTTATTCCATGCTTGAATAGAATAATTTGGGTTTAAAAGGATCTGTTCTTTGAAGAATCATTGAATTTTATATACTGAATTTTTTCTGCCTGAAAACACTTTCTTTAAATATTTTATGCTATATTATATAAACTATTTGCAGTTTCATTCTGTAATATGCATTGTAAAAAAATGCAAAAAATACATTTTTTTTTCTTTCCCATTTCTGTTTCAAAATTTTGAGTTTGCAATTATTTCACTTTTTGATTTACTGATAACTGCTATGTCCTGAAGATTTAAGGTGGCTTATATAAAGCTTAACAAGCAGGAAGATTTATGCTTAGTCTGAATTTTCAAAATCATTATTCTTTCTTAAAATAAAACTATTAGCACAAGCTCAGTATATTAATACAGGTAATATCCCCCATATTCACCTCCATACAACTCAGGTCAGTCCTGGACAGTGACAATTTTATATGATGTCTCCAAAGCTGAAAGACTTCTTTGTTTAGATCTAATTCTAAGAAGGTCAGAGCAACCTGAAACCACCCATCTTCATCATTGGTAATTCTTATACTTGAAAGCAGTTTTTGATCTTGAACTTGTACTCTATTATAGCATTTTAATCGACATAATAGCATCATTTAAATAGTTAGAATGCTTTAATGGAAATAAGGATTTAAAAAAACTGTCATTCACTCACTTTTACACGTTTCTTTCCAATAGTTTCCAATAATTTTCTTATTTTATTTTTTTCATATTGATGAACACTCTAATATTTGAAAAAATGATTAAATGGAGAGAGATAAAGAATGACATTTTAAGTTTTCAAATCATTGAGGTTACTAACAAGTAGCTCATATTTATAATTTCCTCTACATTTTCTTTAGTAACTTCAAAATAGTATAGCTTCTTTTTTATTCTGAAAAACCCACTATTAAAGTTAGAATCAATAGTGTTATTCTCACTTTTCAAATGAGTAAATTAAGGCTGAAAAGATTATGTGACTTTCTAAGGTCAAATTGTTAATTGTTGAAGTTTTAAATTTGTAAATGACTCTTGTGAAGTCACTCAGTCTTGTCCAACTCTTTGCGACCCAATGGACTGTAGCCTACCATGATCTTCCATCCATGGGATTCTCCAGGCAAGAATACTGGAGTGGGTTGCCGTTTCCTTCTCCAGCAGATCTTCCCAACCCAGGGATCAAACCCAGGTCTTCCACATTGCAGGCAGACGCTTTACCATCTGAGCCACCAGGGAAACAATCTAAGAGTCATCTAAATGACTCTTAGATGTCATCATTTATCTTAAAATATTCAATTATTACCATGATATACACACACATATATACATATATACATATGTGTGTGTGTAAAAAGTATTCCTTTACTCTTAGTGTTCTGAAAGTGAAGATTGTTTTATTTTTCAACTCAAGCTTACTGTCATATTTCACTATGAGAACACATTTTCTGTATTCCTTGATAAAAGTTTCTATATTTATAGATAAAAATGAAATCACTTTCTATTTGAATACAGATTTTCTTCCCTATCACTTTTCTTGACCTTCTTGTGTTCCTTTAGAAACATATCCATTTTATCATTACATCTCCTTGGCTCAATCATCATCTTTTTCTTCCACTTTTGCTCTCAGTCATCATCATTAAACTCACTGTGATGTGTTCTGAGTGTTTTCCTAAAATCTATTGGCCAACTAATTAACAAATAAGTAATTAGCTTATTAATTAATAAATAACTAATTAACATTCTATCACTAATTTAAATGCAGATATTTGTTTCTGTGATTTATATATAGTAAAATGTTCTAGGCCCATTATGAACTCTACTTCTTTTATCTCTTTGAATCAGTTCAGTTCAGTTCAGTTGCTCAATCGTGTCCGACTCTTTGTGACCCCATGATCAGAGCACACCAGGCCTCCTGGTCCATCACTAACTCCCGGAGTTTACTCAAACTCATGTCCATCGAGTTGGTGATGACATCCAGCCATCTCATCCTCTGTCATCCCCTTCTCCTCCTGCTCTCTATCTCTCCCAGCATCAGGGTCTTTTCCAATGAGTCAACTCTTCACATGAGGTGGCCAAAGTATTGGAGTTTCAGCCTCAGCATCAGTCCTTCAAATGAACACCCAGGACTGGTCTCCTTTAGAATGAACTGGTTGGATCTCCTTGCAGTCCAAGGGAATCTCAACAGTCTTCTCCAACACCACAGTTCAAAAGCATCAATTCTTCAGTGCTCAGCTTTCTTCACAGTCCAACTCTCGCATCCATACATGACCACTGGAAAAACCATAGCCTTGACTAGATGGACCTTTGTTGGCAAAGTAATGTCTCTGCTTTTTAATAGGTTATCTAGGTTGGTCATAACTTTTCTTCTAAGGAGTAAGCATCTTTTCATTCCATGGCTAAAATTACCATCTGCAGTGATTTTGGAGCCCAGAAAAATTAAGTCTGACACTGTTTCTACTGGTTCCCCATCTGTTTCCCACGAAGTGATGGAACCGGATGCCATGATCATAGTTTTCTGAATGTTGAGCTTTAAGCCAGCTTTTTCACTCTCCTTTCATTTTCTTCAACAGGCTTTTTAGTTCCTCTTCACTTTCTGCCATAAGGGTGGTATCATCTGCATATCTGAGGTTATTGATATTTCTCCTGGCAATCTTGATTCCAGCTTGTGCTTCTTCCAGCCCAGCGTTTCTCATGATGTACTCTGCATATAATTTAAATAAGCAGGGTGAGAATATACAGGCTTGATGCACTCCTTTTCCTATTTGGAATCAGTCTGTTGTTCCATGTCCAGTTCTAACTGTTGCTTCCTGACCTTCATATAGGTTTCTGAAGAGGCAGGTCAGGTGGTCTGGTATTCCCATCTCTCTCAGATTTTCCACAGTTTATTGTGATCCACACAGTCAAAGGCTTTGGCATAGTCAATAAAGCAGAAATAGATGTTTTTCTGGAACTCTCTTGCTTTTTCCATGACCCAGCGGATGTTGGCAATTTGATCTCTGGTTCCTCTGCCTTTTCTAAAACCAGCTTGAACATCAGGAAGTTCATGGTTCACATATTGCTGAAACCTGGCTTGGAGAATTTTGAGCATTACTTTACTAGCATGTGAGATGAGTGCAATTGTGTGGTAGTTTGAGCATTCTTTGGCACTGCCTGTTTTTTGGGATTGGAATGAAAACTGACCTTTTCCAGTCCTGTGGCCACTGCTGAGTTTTCCAAATTTCTTGACATATTGAGTGCAGCACTTTCACAGCATCATCTTTTAGGATTCAAAATAGCTCAACTGGAATTCCATCACCTGCACTAGCTTTGTTCATGGTGATGCTTTCTAAGGCCCACTTGACTTCATATTCCAGAATGTCTGGCTTTAGGTGAGTGATCACACCATCATGATTATCTGGGTCATGGAGCTCTTTTTTTGTACAGCTCTCCTGTGTATTCTTTCCAACTCTTAATATCTTCTGCTTCTGTTAGGTCCATACCATTTCTGTCCTTTATTGAGCCCATCTTTGCATGAAATGTTCCTTTAGTATCTCTGATTTTCTTGAAGTGATCTCTAGTCTTTCCCATTCTATTTTTTTTTTTTTCTCTATTTCTTTTCATTGATCACTGAGGAAGTCTTTCTTATCTCCTTGCTATTCTTTGGAACTCTGCATTCAGATGCTTATATCTTTCCTTTTCTTCTTTGCTTTTTGCTTCTCTTCTTTTCATAGCTATCTGTAAGACCTCCTCAGACAGCCATTTTGCCTTTTCGCATTTCTTTTCCATGGGGATGGTCTTGATCCCTGTCTCCTGTACAATGTCTCGAACCTCCGTCCATAGTTCATCAGGTACTCTATCTGTCAGATCTAGTCCTTTAAATCTATTTCTCACTTCCACTGTATAATCATAAGGGATTTGATTTAGGTCATATGTGAATGGTCTAGTGGTTTCCCTACTTTCTTCAGTTTAAGTCTGAATTTGGCAGTAGGGAGTTCATGATCTGAGCCACAGTCAGCTCCCCGTCTTGTTTTTGCTCACTGTATAGAGCTTCTCGATCTTTGGCTTATAAGAGACACAGATATATAGAACAGTCTTTTGGACTCTGTGGGAGAAGGAGAGGTTGGGATAATTTGGGAGAATGGCATTGAAACATGTATAATATCATATATGAAATGAGTTGCCAGCCCAGGTTCAATGCATGATACTGGATGCTTGGGGCTGGTGCATTGGGACGACCCAAAGGGATGGTACGGGGAGGAGGAGGGAGGGGGTTTCAGGATGGGAAACACATGTATACCTGTGGCGGATACATATTGATGTATGGCAAAACAAGTACAATATTGTAAAGTAATTAACTTCCAATTAAAATGAATAAATTTATTTTAAAAAAGAATATAATCAATCTGATTTTGGTGTTGACCATCTGGTGATGTCCATGTGTAGAGTCTTCTCTTGTGTTGTTGGAAGAGGGTGTTTGCTATGAAGTGCGTTCTTTTGGCAAAACTCTATTAGCCTTTGCCCTGCTTCATTCCATACTCCAAGGCCAAATTTGCCTGTTACCCCAGGTGTTTCTTGACTTCCTACTTTTGCATTCCAGTTCCCTATAATGAAAAGGACATCTTTTGTGGCTGTTAGTTCTAAAAGGTCTTGTAGGTTTTAATAGAACTGTTCAACTTCAGCTTCCTCAGTGTTACTGGCTGGGGCATAGGCTTAGAATACCATGACATTGAATGATTTACCTTGGAAATGAACAGAGATCATTCTGTCATTTTTGAGGTTGCAGCCAAGTACTGCATTTGGATTCTTTAGTTGAGCATGATGGCTACTCCATTTCTTCTAAGGGATTCCTGCCCGCAGTAGTAGATATAATGGTCATTTGAGTTAAATTTACCCATTCCAGTCCATTTGAGTTCGCTGATTCCTAGAATGTCGACATTCACTCTTGCCATCTCCTGTTTGACCACTTCCAATTTGCCTTGATTCATGGACCTAACATTCCAGGGTCCTATGCAATATTGCTCTTTACAGTGTCAGACCTTGCTTCTATCACCAGTCACATCCACAACTGGGTATTGTTTTTGCTTTGGCCCCATCCCTTCATTCTTTCTGGAGTTATTTCTCCACTGATCTCCAGTAGCATATTGGTCATTTACTGACCTGGGGAGTTCCTCTTTCAATATCCTGTCATTTTGCGTTTTCATACTGTTCATGGGGTTCTCAAGGCAAGAATACTGAAGTGGTTTGCCATTGCTTTCTCCAGTGGACCACATTCCATCATTCTTTATCTCTGAATAATTGAACTATATTTATTGCAAGATAAGTTTCTGACTGTTTTAAATCTTAGATTCTGGATGTGAATTTTCTCTTTTATCTTGCAAATTCAGTTTCAAAGGAAAAGATTTACACTCATGCTTTTCAGTTTCCTGTGTGAGCCCTTCTCTAAAGGAATTGTCTTTAGAAGGAATCTCAGGTGGCCCTGGGTTTTAGAAAGGTTTATGGGGGTTGGGAGCACATTCATCTCCTGGGGCCTGTGCTGGGTTGTCCAATGTCAATTTTGCATCATTGTCACCCCCATCTGTGGTTTCTCTCTGCATAGCATGGAAGAAACAAGGGAATTCCTTTTCAAGGCTCTATTTTCTTCAAAACACTGAGCTAGAGTTTGCCAATAAGAGAACTCATCCAATATATAAAAGGTATTTTCTTCCATACTCGTGGGTATACTGAAGAATCACTATGGCTTCTCGGCAAACAAGCAAAGAAAAGCATTATTTTCCTGCCGCTGACTGAAGCAGCTGATAGGAGCTTCTAACTATTCGGTCAATCCCCTGAGAACCACCCAACCTAATTCTTAAGATGAAGATGTTAGGTTTGCTTCTCTCACTCCCACCTGCAATGGTTTTACAATTGATGAAGATTTCTCCAACTGTAACTGCCGTAGCATTCTCCACAATTTAATCTCAATATATTTATTGGACACATTATTTTATTAAAGTGACTTTGTTTTCGTGATGGAATCAAGATTGATACGTCCCTATAGAAATCCTATATGTATGAACAGATTTTTACATTAGTTCTTTAAATAGAGGATTTGTCACCAGAAAGTTTGGGGTTCAGTCTTAGGCATATGTTTAGTCAGATATCACCTATCATCTTTCACTTCAGTTGGCTTCCCAGTCCTAGTGAGAAGTGTCTTTTCTACTCATGGTTAGGGTAATTTATTTTGGTTTTGATCTTGGTGTGTGATCTTGTACCATCATCACTTCATGGGAGCTGAATACCCAGAACATTTGGATTCCATAACCCCTTGCTGTTAAGGCATCTTAACATCACCCTTTGTTAACTTCAAGCTTGATTCTCTGCTTCTCTTTCTTATATATAAAGTAAGTTATATATGTATAAATATATATTCATGATATATTACATATTATACATGTTTTTACATATTATATTCACTGTTTGTATATCTCCATGATTTCTTTACTAATATATACTGCTTTTTCAGGGTAATTCTGGTAATGCAACAAACATTATAAATGGTCTGTCACATGATTTGTACTGATACTATATTTTAATAGAAAATCTTGATGTGTGCTAATCATGAAGAAAGCTCTCAGCTGCAGACCCACAAGTCTAAGTCAAAATTCCCACTGTGTTTCTCATGAGTGGTGCAGCTGAAACAAGCTTCTAGAATCCTCAGTATGTTCCTCATTTGGAAAGTATCGTTAGTATTGAACATCTCCCACTTTAAAGATTTGAGTCTATGATTCAAATAAGTATAATATTTTTGTATGTATTGGAGAAAACATATTTCACAGATGGTCTTGAGAGTAGAGGAAATAATATTTGCTCTTTGCTTATTAAAATATGACCTCTAAAGTGCTCTGGCTTTTTGAAGCATCAAATTCTTCAATGTGTCTGGAATATCTGCCTTTAACAACTCTATCAGTTTGTGAGCTAGACTGCTGCTGATGCTACTGCTAAGTCGCTTCAGTTGTGTCTGACTCTGTGCGACCCCATAGACGGCAGCCCACCAGGCTCCCCCGTCCCTGGGATTCTCCAGGCAAGAACACTGGAGTGGGTTGCCATTTCCTTCTCCATTGCATGAAAGTAAAAAGTGAAAGTGAAAGTGAAGTCACTCAGTCCTGTCTAACTCTTCATGACCCACGGACTGCAGCCTACCAGGCTCCTCTGCCCATGGGATTTTCCAGGCAAGAGTACTGGAGTGGGCTACCATTGCCTTCTCCGGTGAGCTAGACTACTCATCCTAATCAGGGTTCAAAAAATGTCAAGAGTGATAAGCTCCACTTAGCTAAAGTCACTGTCACCTCAGTTTGTCACTGTCCTGGTAAATAAGAAATATAATATAAAGTATACACAAGATGAGGATGTGTTGCAGTGGGGAAATAGCTCCTGGTGCCTCCTGAAGGCCCCCATAAGGGAGACTGGGGTAAAATTCATTGTTGAATAAATCCCATGTAGAATGAAGCATTGAGCAGGTCAGAAAAAAATGAACAGTAGACTTGCGGTCTTTTGTAACTTTCAGCTAACATGGGGATTCTGTCTGTATCAAAAAGCGTCTTTGTTGTTGCTGTTTAATTAATTTTTATTGGAGTATATTTGCTTTACAATGTGGTGTTAGTTTCTGCCATACAGGAAAGTGAATTATCTATAGGTACATATATGTCCCCTGTCTTTTGGATTTCTTTCCCTCTTAGGTCACCACAGAGCACTCAGGAAAAGTTCCCTGAGCTATACAGTAGGTTATCATTTGTTATCTATTTTATACATGTTATCAATAGTGAATATATGCAAATCCCAATTTCCCAATCATCTCACACCCTGCCTTTGTGCACTCAGTATCTCTGCTTCTGTTTTGCAAGTAAGATCATCTAATCCATTTCTAGATTCCACTTATATGTGTTAATATACAATATTTGTTTTTCTCTTTCTGACTTACTTCACTCTGTGTGACAGTCTCTAGGTCCATCCTCATCTCTGCAAATGAACCAATTTCATTCTTTTTTATGGCTGAGTAATATTCCACTGTACTTGCATCTTCCTTATGCATTTGTTGATGAACATTTAGATTGCAAAAAGTAAATCTTTTCTTTTATATTTCTGTAGAATATTTCCTTCTGGCACATTTGATAAAATGTATCAAGCCACTATATAATGTATAATCAAGCCACAACCTACCACAATATTTTTAAAAGTTAGAAATCAGTTTGAAAAATTATTACATTTAATTTTATAAACAAATTAAGGAAACATACACCTTAAATTTAATAAGCAATTGTATGATTAGCTCTGAGTCTTGAGTGAAAGCTAAAAAAGTAATTTATTTTAAATTGGATTTTCTTTTGATTTTATTAAAGAAAAGGTACATATTAAGTATGTGACAGTCTAAATGACCTAAGGTAATTAAAATTAATGATAATTATAACAGTTATAAGTTCTAGTATTAGTAAATAATAACTATATTATTTATAACTATGTGACTATTATGTTATAAACCAATATTTATTAAAATGTTAAGCAATTTAGCTATAATTTAATAGATAAATCATAGAAATTTTAACTATTTTAATTGATTTTTTATTAATAAAATAGTAAGGTAAATACAGAAAAAATTAACTGTATCTATCTTGTATATAAATTGTGTCTTTAAGGTGTTCAAAATTATTTATCCAAAGCCAATTATCCACAAAGATACTTCTGTAACTTGCAGACACTTTAAAAATAAGTTCACATTAAACAGGAGTGCACTAACTTGAAACATAGTTTGAGGAACAAAGAACTAAAATCAGTGGATATTTAAAATCTGGTTCATTGATTTTCCTTATAACCTGCCTCATACAGCTTTGTTAATATTTGTAAAAAATTAAAGTGTACTACATATTCTTTGATATTTTCCCACCCAGATGTGGTGTCAATACTCAGTATGTTAGATTTCTTTGACAGATAGTAAACATCAGAAATAATGCTGTGACAGATTCTAAGCTCAAGCCTTAGAAAAATGGTAGTTCTCACATCCTATCTTTTGGAATAATCTTTGTCAAAACCCAGCCATATTCTAGGAAGAGCCCCAGATAGTTTCAAGGAGATGCTCATTAGGAAAGAAGACAAGATTCATGACTGGCAACCCTAGCTCAGCTCTCATCCATCTGACCAAATCATCCTGGAAATAGATTCTCTAGCCATAGTTTAGCCATATCAGTGACATTCTGTGGAACAAAGAGGAGTCCTCCCACCCCAGCCCTGTCAAAATTGTAGATCTGTGATCAAAGTAAATAATAGTTGTTGTATGCCACTAACTTTTGAGGTAGTTGTGTGTGCAAAAGTAGGTAACCAGGTCACTAATGTTAACACTATCTGACATTACTTTATATATGATTAGGACAATCCAATGATTTACAGCATTCCTTTATTAACTTAGTTTCCTTTCCTTTTCTTTTCTTTTTTTTATGTCTTTACTTGTGACTGTGGTCTAACTTAGAATTTTTTGAACATTTTTTTAAAATAGGTAATTTGCATACATTTTGTTTGTTTAGTTGCCAAGACATACCTGACTCTTTTTGCAAGCCCATGGACTGTAGCCAACCAGGCTCTCTGTTTATGGGACTTCCCAGGCAAGGATGCTGGAGTGGGTTGCCATTTTCTCTTTCAGGGGATCTTCCTGACCCAGGGATCAAATCTGCACTAGCAGTCTCCAGCACTGGCAAGTGGATTCTTTACCACTGAACCACCTGGGAAGCCATTATGCATTTTTAGTGCTTGTCTGTTATTTGGTATACAGATACTGAACATTTGCAAAGGTATGTAAAATTCTGCACTCTGAAATGTAGACAATTTCAATATAGCTAAGATTTCTCTAGGAAAGAATTGGCAATATATGTCACATGATATCCAATATTCATTTTAGGTACAGTGAATTACATAGGCGAGTCAAGAGAACACACAAAAAAGTTAATTCTTTTTTTTTGTTGCTGTTAATTTTGCCTACTCATTATGTGCTATTATGGTATAGAAGGCTGGACTTGAGAGAAATTTGAAAAAATTGTTTTCAAATGAAATATATTAATTTCATCAAAGTTTCATTATTATATGTTGTTGAGATATCTTGAGGAAGATAAAGGACTATAGACCAGACACTTTGCCACTGCATAAGGAGGACCACTTAAGACTTCAACTAAAAGAAGAGATAGAAATGCTAGAGTTATAACTACAAAGGAAAAGCTAGATATAGGCTGTGGTAGTGATAGAACTGATATTCTAGCTAGAGAAAAGACTATTTAAAAAATGATCCTGAATAATGCAGTTTTTTGTGCATCCTTTTCCAAAATTCACATCTCTTTTCAGGCACATCTCACTGTCTCTGCTTGTTTTGTACACACTCATGCTGGATCCTAAGGATTCTGTAAAACTTTCTATGGAGGAACATATAGGAATCTGGAATCAAAGAAAATTCTGAACAGAAATGCCTCATAAAAACACCCAAAGACTTAAATTACAGTAAATAGTTATTTTTATATTAAACCTACCTTTTTCAGATATTAATAGTAAAGCTGAAAATTACCCATTGCTTTAATCAAATACTAAATGATATGTATTTGAGGTACTACACTTTCCCTATCTTGCTCTCAGATTTTTATACCCTCTGAAGGAACCAGAGCACAGGATTTTCCCTCAGAACATGTCATCTTCAATAAAACTTTGGAGAACATTTGGGACTTCTGTATATTTCTTTAGGAGGACATTTCTTTTGAAGAATATGCATTTTAAAAAAGCTTATTATGAGTTTCACCATTTTCATCATTCTTTTCATTTAAATGTATCAGTATTTTTCCTTTTGGTTTTCAGTCCTTTCTCTCTTTCATCGCTTCATGGTGGAACTAGCCAATACACTGGTTCTGTTTTCTGTTTTTTTATTTGCTTCTCAAGCTAAATTTCAAAAGAAAAAAGAAAGCTAAAAACAATAGAAAATAAATGAAAGCACCATTTTCAGTTTACAGCTGGGATTCTGCACAGCATGTACTACTAACTGCATCTGTGCAGAAAGTCCACCATATGGGTGGGAGGGGAACCATTTAATTTAGCTCATATGCAAGAAGCAAGTGAAAAGTTGACTATATTTTAGATCTTGCCAAAGTCAAGCAACAGCAGAGCTATGGACAGAATCCAAAAAATTTCATAATCAATCTTATGTTCTTCTTGGTAAACTACTCCATCTTTTAAGGATGCTCAGTTGTACACTCAAGTGATCAATTTTCTTACTTTGAAAATGCATTTTTAAATCTTTTTTTTTTTCAAATAAAACTGTGTAAAGAGTAGATTTCATTTACAATGTTTTTGAAGTTATGTATTTGAATTTCTTTATAAAATGTCTTGCACTTCTCAGGTGGTGCAGTGGTGAAGATTTCACCTGCCAATGCAGGAGACGCAAGAGATGCGGGTTCAATCCCTGGGTCAGGAAGATTCTCTGCAGTAGGAAATGGCAACCCACTCCAGTATGCTTGCCTGGAAAATTCTATATACAGAAAAGCCTGGCAGGCTGCAATCAGGAGCTCCAGTCCATGGTGTTGCAAAGAGTCGGACATGATTGAGCACACACACACACACACACACACACACACACACACACACACACGCACACACACACACAATTGTCTTAAATATGCAATTTAGAGGAAATTAAAGATGTACACAATACTTGAAAATCATTTCTGGAAACCAATCCATGTGGGTTGGATGAAGAAAATTTTAATCTAACCCTAGCTAATGTAATTGAGCTAATGTCAATGCTACAGAGATTAAAGGAAGTTCAGGAGAGTTGATGCTGACAAATGGGACATTATAAGGACGTTTGTCATTCAGAGATAAAGGGAAGAGAGGGTTGAAAATGAGAAAGAACATCTGAAGAATAGAGGTCATGAATCTAAAGTGTAAACTTAATGTCATCATTTTCAACAAAGTTACTCTAAATATGCCACTCACTTAATAAGAATAATCTTTCTGTAAGTTATTTTAGGCATTCTTTGAGTTAAGCCTTCAAGTTTCTCATCTGTTTATGGAGATATTAGCTACTAGGTGGCCTACTAAACTGCAGTATAAATAAATGTTCTATATCTTCTTGAAGAAAAAAAATCAGGCAAATTTTTCATCATTTTAAAAATATTTTATTTACTACTGTGGAAAAATATCTCCTCTCTGAAAGTTAAAGTGTTAGTTGCTTAGTCATGTCTGACACTTTTAAAATCCAATGGACTATAGACTCCTAGGCTCCTCTGTCCATGGGATTCTCCAGGCAAGAATACTGAATTGGGTTGCCATTTCCTTCTCCCACGGATCTTCTTGACTCAGGGATCGAACCTGGGTCACCTGCATTGCAGGCAGAGTCTTTTACCATCTGAGCCACCAGGGAATCCCCCTCTGCGCAGAAGTTTTACTTTATTATGGAAGAACTATTACAGCCATGAACTCAGAGTTCATTATGACAAAATAAAGTTATGGGACTCACATCTATTAAAAATATAAATGGAAAAATATTAAAGCAGAGGAGAATATTTCTTGTGCAGAGATAAGTATTATATTAGTATATTTCCAGTGTAGGTGTTGCAAACGGTGATATCTATTGCCATCAAACTTCTCAACCATACTACATTAAAGTGACTATTAGGATTAATCAACATTCTCCATTGCCATATTGTTGTGATTGAAATTTTTTTTAAATGAATAATTCAAAAAATAATAAAAGTGCTTCTGAAGAATCATTTATCTTATTTAATTGCATATATATTGAATCAAGAAAAATGGTACTGATGAACTTATTTGCAGGGCAGGAATAGAGAAGCAGACTTAGAGAACAGACTGTGGACACAGCAAGGGGAGATGGTGGGATGGACTGAGAGAGCAGCATTTACATATACACACTGCTAGGTGTAAAATAGCTAGTGGGAAGCCGCTGTACAGCAGGGAGCTCAGCGGATACTCTGTGATCATCTAGAGGGGTGAGATACCGGGGTTCGAGGGAGGCTCAAGAGGGAGGGGATGTGTGTATACTTATAGCTTATTCACATTGTTTTACAGCAGAAACTAATACAACATTGTAAAGCAATTATCCTCCAAGTAAAAATAAATTTTTTAAAAGTGGTTACTTCTGGACCCCTATGGCCCAGGTCGTGATGACCCCCAAGAGACCACATGTTCTCTGTTTGCCCTGTGGTGTGGCTCTACAACAATACAAGGCCAGCAAAGGGTGGGAGAGGCCATCAGTTGTCCATGAAGTACAAGGGGACATGGAGGCACATGACTGATGCCCCCACAGGTGGCATACTGGAGTCTGGTCTGGACCTCTGTCTGTGGCCAGCTCCCCACAACTTGTGCTAAGTCACGAGCTGAGATCCTACACGGAACTCACTAGCTCGGGTGCTCCTCCCCTCTGGCGTGGGAGTCCTGGTGCTGGTTGCTGATAGTGCACCCACTTACAGGGAACAAATCCAGTTCACACTCAACCCTCAAGGCTTTTGCTGCATCAGTGTGGCATCAGTGTGGGATCCGCACCAGCACTCAATAGGCAGTGATAATAATTAAGCTCTGCCTCACACCCGGCTTCTTTCCTGGCCTCACCATCTCCAGCTCCCACCATCTTCAGCTCCACCTCCTCTGAAGGTGAGTGCATGCTAAATCATTTCAGTCATGTCCAACCCTTTGTGACCTCATGGACTGTAGCCTGTTAGGCTCCTCTGTCCATGGAATTCTCCAGTCAAGAATACTGGAGTGGGTTCCCATTTCCTCCTCCAGAGGATCATCCTGGCCCAGGGATTGAACCCATGTCTCTTAAGCCTTCTGCATTGCAAGGCAATTCTTTACCACTAGCGCCACTTTGGAAGCCTATGGAGATGAGAGCCGCCAGCATGTGCTGGGTCTCCCAGAGACAGATTTGAGATGGAGCCTTGGGTGCCAAATATTTAACAGGAATCCACTCTTGTGAAAAGGGAGACATAGGATTTGGCAGGGGACGGAATTAAATTGCGTTCAGAGGCCTGAAAAACCTGAGCCAATTGCAAGAGCTCTGGGGTAAAGATTGCTGGTAGGAAAGTCCACATTGAGCTGAAATTGCCAATTCTTTAAACCTCCTACCTGACAACCCACTGGATTCAGGCTCCTCAGAAGGATATAGCCCTCGGAAAGGGAGCTCTCTGAAGTGGAGACAAGGTCCTAAAGGAGCTGACAGCTGGAGTCTGTCTACTGCCTGACTTCCTAGACCTGTAAGCTAATATTTCCTTAGAGGGGCATCTAGGACCTGCATCTCTGTGTCTACTTTAACTTGGATCCTGGGCAATGAGCTTGATTCTCCTCTATTTCTTTAGAATTTTTTAAGTTTAAAATGCATGACCTTCTATTAAAGTTATTTCTCACATCTTATTTTGCAATGGCTCAGTCTCTCCAATGACTCAGGAAAGAAGGAAAGGAGCTCCTTTTCTTTAAACCCTACTCCAGAAGAATGCTCAGTCTGTGTGCATAGTATATGCCCTTCACAAGGGCCTCTGAACAGGAAGGTCAACGTGACCTACAGATGGCAAGTTCTGGAACACTGCCTTCGCTTTCTCTAACTTCACAATCCCAAAGGGACCTAACTGTACTTCTCCCAACACATTACTTAAAGTTCTGTCTGTCCATTAACTCTATGAACCTAAGTTCTTAGTTGCACAGGTTCTCAGAGGACTTGAGCCTGTAAGCTCCTCTGATGATATGCCATATGGTCCTTTTTAACCTCAACTGAACTCTCATACCCTTCTGCTTACTCAGCCACAATTCAGCCAAGACTAAAAATTCAACAAACCCATAGACCTTTGGCCGGTATTCTAAAACCTCTGAGTTTATATCATACACTTTTTTCCTCTGAGACTTTTTCCAAGTGAACTCAGTGTCATAGAGGAAATAAAAATGCCTACAACAGTCTTTACCTCATTTATCCAGGAGGGGGCGCTGCAGAGAGTCAATGAATAAGCAAGCACTTGGTGTTCTACTATCACTGTAAATCATAAACCTTTTGCAAATTACTTAACTTCTTTAAATTTTTTCTATTGCTGTTCATTTGAATTTGGGGTTAATATTACCAGTAATGGAATACAAGGTGAATATTAAATATGATATTATATTTAAAGTTCTTGACATATGTAAACTTTCACTTTGATTACCTTTGCTTAACATTCAATTTCACTTTATTTCACTTTCCTCTAATTCAAGTATACCTACCGTCACAACTCATATACAGTTGTATTGTAATTTTAAATGGTATTATTAATCTTAGTGAAACACTGGTTGAACAAGTAGAAAACAATTTAAAATACCCTATTTTATTCTACTCTTTTAAAATTTGGTTCTTTAATGCACACCTTTGTCAATTGTCTTTAGAGTATATTCCCTAGAAAAGAGCTATCATGATTTTCCTTTTTTTAACCTCTTCAAAGTAGATTTCTCTCCATGATTCTTAGACCTCAGACAGCTCACAATATATCTACTTACGATTTTGACATTTATCATTGACTGGACTTTACCAGCATTACAATAATGACAAATATTACAGTGAAAAAGTCACTTTCTAGATACAAACTTCTGCCTACTTTTTAAATTTAACTTCCAATCTTTAAGCAACACGGACACCTAGAAAGATAAGAAGAATGTTATAGTTCAATTTCATTTGGAGGAAGAAAGGATTACTTCCCATTTTTAAAAAGAATGATCTCTTCAGCTTTTATCTGAATTCAGCATTTTATTCAGATAGATAAATAGCATCACGTAAAAACAGCATGTCTCTTTTTTGCTATCAGATAGAGTTAAAGATTACTTTGGATTAGACTTTGGAGAAGCACACACACATGCATAACCTCACAGATGAATATTAATACATATAAACATTAAAATAGTGATTATAAAGTTATAATGAATTTTTGGAGTATGTCTCATTTCATATATTGTCAAATATCTCCCCTGTTTAATGGAAAGCTTGCATAAGATAGAAAAAACAAAACTAAATATCATTTTCCACTTTTATTTATAATTGGTTTGCTAAGTTATTACTTCTTGTTCATATCAAACTAATTCTTTAGAATAGCAGTACCCAGTCCTTTTGACATCAGGGATTGGTTTCATGGAAGACAATTTTTCCATAGGTAGATGATGATTTCAGAATGATTCAAATGCATTACATTTATTGTGTACTTTATTTCTATTATTATAACGTCAGCTCCACATCAGAGCATCAGGCATTAGATCACAGAGTTGGTACCTAACCTGTGCATTTGTTTTGAAAAGTTCTACTCAAAGTTATGTCTGGCTATCTTGTATGACTGAAACCCAGTTCTGGTCAGAGAACTGTAAGAGTGTTTTTAAGTAACAGTTGCATGAGGGGTAAAACATGAGAAAATTTCCAAAGAGCGTATTTATTACTTTCATACTTAGGTGTGAATAATCTACACTTTTATTGGAAACATGCTATAAAATTAACTTGAAGAATATTTCAATGTGCTGATTACTAATTTTTAGAACAAGGTAGATGATAGTGCTGCTTTCTCTTTTCCTTTTCAACTAACTGGCTATAAAAAAGGCAATGCAATCATAGCCTCACAAGATATTTTTTGAAAGGCTTTTTTTTTTTTTTTTTTTTTGGTGAAAGCTCTGAGGAGGAAACTACTACACAGGATGAACCTGCAATGTTTGCAACAAAAGCTACACACTGATGAGTTCATAGCCTTTACATAATAATAATGTGCTGGAAAGTCCATTTATTGCTTCATCCAGTAAGATTTTTTAAATTAGCTAACTAATTAATTTTTGTGGTAGAATATACATAGCATAAAACTTGCCATTTTAGCCATTATTAAGTGTACAATTCAACTTTACTGCTTTAGGTACAATCAAGTTAGGAACTGCTTTACTTACAGTAACCATACTTCCAGTTTCCTGAAATTAGTGGAACTAGAACCAAGGAGATTATGCTTTAGGGAGAGTAGTAAATAAGGAAATGGCAACCCACGCCAGTGTTCTTGCCTGGGGAATCCCCGGGATGGTGGAGCCTGGTGGGCTGCCGTCTATGGGGTTGCACAGAGTCGGACACAACTGAAGCGACTTCGCAACCTGGCAGCAGTAAATAAGGAGCAAGGAGAGAGGTCATGAATATCCATCACAGGAACCCCTCCACATGAAAACCTGGAGACACGGAAATAAAGATGCTTCTTTCTATCCCCCAAGTTTTCTTTTAATGCGCTGGGTCTAACCAATAAGCCCATGATCCATCAGGATGTGCTAATCTCCCACTGAGGGGCAGTTTAGCGTTTCCCCTAAAAAGGCCCTTACAAAAGCTAGAAGATCACATGAATTAAACTGACTCCAGTGCTCTCGGGGTTTCCCAGCTGGTGCAGTGGTAAAGAATTCACCTGCCGATGCAGGAGACGCAGGAGACTCAAGAGACTGGGGTTCAATGCTGGGTTGGGAAGACACACCGAAGGAGGAAATAGCACCCCACTCCAGTATTCTTGCCTGGAAAATCTCATTGACCAAGGAGACTGGTGGGCTACAGGCCATGGAGTCGAAGAGTCAGACGCGACTGAGCAGGCTTGCACACGCACAGGGCTCTCAGCTTCCCATGCTCCCTGGAGGGCATCTCATTTCCTAAAGTCTGGTCACTCCTGTTTTTTGGAATTCTGAGGCACTGAGTGTATATTCATCTCCTATTATAGCAAGTCGATATGAAGTTAAGAGATGTGCTCTTATCTCTTTCATTTACTCCCCTAATAGTTTTAGGGGGGTTTGGTTAAGATTTTGGATTCTTAATGCTTCTCAGTTTTCTCTTTATGAAAGACTGGCACAATTTAAAGGATATTAGTATTCTTTCCTTCGACTTTATTTTTGTTTTCTAGGTTTTTTTTTTTTTTTTCAATGACACACTCTGGAAGCTCTTATCTTATGACTATATACTGGTGAAACGCACAAACTCTCCCACTGCCTAGTTGTGAACTTTCAGTGCCAATGTTTCACCCAGTAACATGGGGGAGGGGTGGAATTGCTATAATGCATGGAAGCTACTATGTATATACCCACATAGTATATCTGAAATTGTGTTATGTGTTTTCCTTTATTTCTTAATAAAATATCATTTTCTCCATCTGGGACACTGCTCACTCATTATTTAATCTTCAAACTTCTGTCTGGTTAATTTGAAATTTTTCCTCTTTTTTTTTCTTTCCTTTTTGGTTTCTTTTGTCTACATATTTGCCCGACCCGGCACTCCCCTTGGAACTCAAATGCATAAGACTGGACTAATAAAAATCCTGGTTATTAATATATATATATATATAAACTTCATTGCTACAGATAATGGAACTTTATTAATATTTTCTAAAAGTGACATTTTATGATAGGATTAATAGTCACAAATATGTTGTCTAAGATGAATATTAATTAATGTCAAACCATGTGGGTGCTTACTCGCTCACTTGTTTCTGACTCTTTGCAACCCCATGGACTTTAGATTGCCAGGCTTCTCTGTCCCGGATATTCACCAGTCCAGGATATTGAACTGGGTAGCCATTCTCTTCTCCAGGGCAACTTTGCAAGCCAAGGATCGAACCCAGATCTTCTGCATTCCAGATAAATTGTTATTGTCTGAGCCACCAGAGGAGCCCATTAATATCAACAGCACTAGTCTATGCCATGCTGTGGTGGGCCACCCAAGATAGACGGGTCATGGTGGAGAGGTCTGACAGAATGTGGTCCACTGGAGAAGGGAAAGCAAACCACTTCAGTATCTTTGTCTTGAGAACCCCATGAACAGTATGAAAAGACAAAAACATAGGACACTGAAAGATGACACACCAGGTCGGTAGGTGCCCAATATGTTATTGGAGATCAGTGGAGAAATAAGAAAGAATGAAGGGATGGAGCCAAAGCAAAAACAACACCTGGTTATGGATGTGACTGGTGATAGAAGCAAGGTTCAATGCTGTAAAGAGCAATATTGCACAGGAACCTGGAATGTTAAGTCCATGAATCAAGGCAAACCGAAAATGATCAAACAGGAGATGGCAAGAGTGAATGTCAACATTCTAGGAATCAGCAAACTAAAATGGACTGGAATGGGTGAATTTAACTCAGATGTCCATTATATCTACTACTGTGGGCAGGAATCTTTAGAAGAAATGGAGTAGCCATCATGGTCAACAAAAGAGTCCAAAATGCAGTAATTGGAAGCAGTCTCAAAAACAACAGAATAATCTCTGTTCATTTCAAAGGCAAACCAGTCTATATCATGATAATCCAAGTCTATGCCCTGACCAGTAATGCTGAAGAAGCTGAAATTTAATGGTACTATGAAGACCTACAAGACCTTTTAGAACTATCACCCCAAAAAGATGTCCTTTTTACTATAGGGGACTGGAATGCAAAAGTGGGAAGTCAAGAAACACCTGGAATAACAGGCAAATTTGGCTTTGGAGTACAGAATCAAGCAGGGCAAAGGCTAATAAACTTCTGCCAAGAGAATGCCCTGGTCATTGCAAACATCCTCTTCCAACAACACAAGACAAGACTCTGCACATGGACATCACCAGATGGCCAACACCGAAACCAGGTTGATTATATTCTTTGCAATCAAAGATGGAGAAGCTCTATACAGTCACCAAAAACAAGACTGGGAGCTGAGTGTGACTCAGATCAGAAACTCCTTATTACCAAATTCAGATTCAAATTGAAGAAAATGGAGAAAACCATTAAGCCATTCAGGTATGACTTAAATCAAATCCCTTATTATACAGTGGAAGGGAGAAATAGATTTAAGGGACTAGATCTGATAGATAGAGTGCCTGATGAACTATGGATGGAGGTTCATGACATTGTACAGGAGACAGGTATCAAGACCATCCCCATGGAAAAGAAATTCAAAAAAGTAGAATGGCTGTCTGGGGAGGCCTTACAAATAGCTGTAAAAAGAACAAGAGCAAAAAGCAAAGGAGAAAAGGAAAGATATTCCTCTTTGAATGCAGAGTTCCAGAGAATATCAAAGAGAGATAAGGAAGCCTTCCTCAGTGATCAATGCAAAGAAATAGAGGAAAACAATAGAATGGGAAAGACTGGAGATCTCCTCAAGAAAATCAGATACCAAGGGAACATTTCATGCAAGGATGGGCTCAATAAAGGACAGAAATGGTATGGACCTAACAGAAGCAGAAGATATTAAGAAGAGGTGGCAAGAATACACAGAAGAACTGTACAAAAAAGATCTTCACGACCCAGATAATCACGATGTTGTGATCCCTTACCTAGAGCTAGACATTCTGGAATGTGAAGTCAAGTAGGCCTTAGGAAGTATCACTATACACAAAGCTAGTGGAGGTGATGGAGTTTCAGTTGAGTTATTTTAAATCCTGAAAAATGATGCTGTGAAAGTGCTGCACTCAATATGTCAGCAAATTTGGAAAACTCAGCTGGGGCCACATGACTGGAAAAGATCAGTTTTCATTCCAATCCCAAAGAAAGGCAATTCAAAGAATGTCAAACTACCACACAATTACACTTATCTCACATGCTAGTAAAGTAATGCTCAAAATTCTCCTAGCCAGGTTTCAGCAGTATGTGAACCATGAACTTCCAGATGTTCAAGCTGGTTTTAGAAAAGCCATATTTTTTAATATAAATTTATTTATTTTAATTGAAGGTTAATTACAATATTGTATTGGTTTTGCATTAGCCAGAGATCAATTTACCAACATCTGCTGGATCATTGAAAAAGCAAGAGAGTTCCAGAAGGATATCTATTTCTGCTTTATTGACTATGCCAAAGCCTTTGCCTGTGTGGATGACAATAAACTGTGCAAAATTTTGAAAAAGATGGGAATACCAGACCACCTGACCTGCCTCTTGAGAAACCTATATGAAGGTCAGGAAGCAACAGTTACAACTGGACATGGAACAACAGACTGGTTCCAAATAGGAAAAGGAGTACTTCAAGGCTGTATACTGTCACCCTGCTTATTTAACTTCTATGCAGAGTACATCATGAGAAACGCTGGACTGGAAGGAGCACAAGCTGAAATCAAGATCACTGGAAGAAATATTAATAACCTTAGATATGCAGATGACACCACCTTTATGGCAGAAAGTGAAGAACTAAAGAGCCTCCTGATGAAGGTGAAAGAGGAGAGTGAAAAAGTTGACTTACGTTTCAACATTCAGAAAACTGAGATCATGGCATCCAGTCCCATCACTTCACAGCAAATATATAGGGAAACAATGGAAACAGTGGTTGACTTTGTTTGGGCTCCAAAATCACTGCAGATGGTGACTGCAGCCATGAAATTAAAAGACACTTACTCCTTGGAAGGAAAGTTATGACCTACCTAGACAGCATATTAAAAAGCAGAGACATTATTTTGTTAACAAAGTCCATCTAGTCAAGGCTATGGTTTTTCCACTAGTCATGTTTGGATGTGAGAGTTGGACTATAAAGAAAGCTGAGCACTGAAGAATTGATGCTTTTGAACTGTGGTGTTGGAGAAGACTCTTGAGAATCCTTTGACTGCAAGGAGATCCAACCAGTTTATCCTAGAGGAAATCAGTCCTGGGTGTTCATTGGAAGAATTTATGTTGAAGCTGAAACTCCAATACCTGGGCCACCTGATGCGAGGAGATGACTCATTTAAAAGATCCTGATGCTGGGAAAGATTGAGGACACCAGGAGAAGGGGCCGACAGAGGATGAGATGGTTGGATGGCATCATGACTCAATGTACATGAGTTTGGGTAGGCTCCGGGAGTTGGTGATGGACCGGGAAGGCTGGCATGCTGTGCTTCATGGGGTCACAGAGAGTTGCACATGACTGAGTAACTGAACTGTACTGAACTCCTACTTTTGAAATTTCAACCCACTCCAGTATTCTTGCCTGTAAAATTCCATGGACAGAGGAGCTTGGCAGGCTATAATCATTGGATTGAAGTGTCAGACACGACTGAGCATGCCTGCGCTTCATACATTCACACACACACTCATATTCCTATTCTATCACTCCCAAAAGTAATCCCTGAATTACTTTTGAATTTGAGGTTTCCATGGCCTACCTTGTGTTTTATATATATATATATATATGACTTCTTTCTCAACACAATATCTGTTACTGTATTCATTTAGGTTGCCCCTTCATTTTCACTGCTGTACAATTATTTAGGAGCTTCCCAGGTGGTTCAGTGGTAAAGAATCCACTCTGCTTATTATTTTTAACTGTGTGAGTTTTTTATTCTATGATTATCCAGTGGATCAGTCTGACTTGGTTCCAGTATACCCATTGAATACAATGCTATTGAATGATCCTGTAATTTAGATGCCTCCAGACACACAGATATTAAGGCTTTTCTTGGGTATTTACAAGGATAAAATTAAAATACTGTAAGTTCTACTTAAGAATATAAATTCAAGTTATTTTTTCAAAGTAGTTTATACTTTCAACATCAAGAAAACTCTTGTATCTCAGTTACTCTAACTCTGTGTGTTCTCAAATTTTGTAATTTAAGAAAGGCAAATAAGTATTAGCAGTATTTTGCTTTTATTTTATCTTCTTTTCATTTCTAGTGTGACACAAATAACATTTGAAAATTCAGATCACTACAATTATTTCTTGATTTCTAGGCAAAATAGATTTCAAGATTATTATAGCCACATCTTAAAATTTTCTTTGTCTTTGATTTTCAATAACTTCAATAAATTGCTTATTAATTTCTACCAAAACATATCACATTTTCTAATAGGCCCCATTGCCTAACATTTCTTTTTTCTATACTACTCTTTTCCTATTCTGTGGATAATGAATATTTTTTTGAAATATAAATTTATTTATTTAAATTGGAGGTTGATTACTTTACAATATTGTATTGGTTTTGCCACACATCAACATGTATCCACCACAGGTATACACGTGTTCCCCATCCTGAACCCCCTCCCACCTCCCTCCCTGTACCATCCCTCTCAGTCGTCCCAGTGCACCAGCCCCAAGCATCCAGTGTCATGCATTGAACCTGGGCTGGCGACTCGTTTCATATATGATATTATACATGTTTCAATGCCATTCTCCCAAATCATCCCACCCGAGTTCATCAGAGCACTGTTTATAATAGCCAGGATATGGAAGCAACATAGATGTCCATTAGCAGATAAATGGATCAGAAAGTTGTGGATAATGAAAATTTTGATGTCTGCTATCTAAAGCCACCTGGAGTAGGAAATCACAACCTGCTCCAGTACTCTTGCCTGGAGAATTCCATGGACAGAGAAACCTGGTGGGCTAAAGTAGTCCATGGCATCACAGAGAGGTGGGCAAGATTAGGTGACTAAGCACATCTAATGCCATATTCAGAGTTTATGCAGCTATTTAACTAGAGGTAACTCCATTTTTTACAGAGATATCCCAGATTCCAGAAAAAAATCTGGATATAAAGATACTTCTGTTTTTCTGTTTTTATATCAAGACCACATGCTTAACTCAGAAGGCATCAATGTTTAAGACAAATAGATTCAGTTAATCTGCTAGTTACTGTTTCAGGAAGCCTGTTTCCCTGAGTTTGCATTTGATTTTGCATTTGCATGTGAGTGCTCAAAATTTATTTGCCTACAAAAAAGCTGCATGGATCCAAGAGGTTAGCTTATACTACAGTTCCTTCCTTTGGTCCTGAAAACAGTGAAAAACAAAATAGTGATTTAAGTTTGAGGCTGCTTGTCTGACAGCAGTTGCCAATACTATAAGAAACTCAAAGTTAAACATGGCTTTTTGCACTCCTGGTAGGAAAATCACATAGATACCTAAGGGGCCAGAACACATAAAGATTCCCTCTGTCTGATAATCGAGCCCCTCTTTCAGTAGTACTGATTGTGAAAGTGAAAAGTTGCTCAGTCGTGTCCGACTTTTTGCAACCTCATGGACTGGCCCATCAGGCTCCTCCATCCATGGAATTTTCCAGGCAAGAGTACTGGAGTGGGTTGCCATTTCCTTCTTCAGGGGATCTTCCTGGCTCAGGGATCGAACCCAGGTCTCCTGCATTGCAGGCAGATGCTTTTACCATCTCAGTACAGGTTAGGGGTGGTCTAAAGCATATTTATAAATTCTTGCCAAAGCAGTCCATCCTTGCTCACCCACATGTTGTTTGCTCAGCAATTAAAACTGATCAAAAAATCATTGAAAACAAGTAATCAGTAGAAACTAATCATAAACCACCAAGCTCAAACTCATTTGTCACACATTTAGAAAAAGCTCTTGTGATAGAAAAAGATCCTTAATCTTTATATGTGACACTGTTCCCCAAAAGTCATTCCTTATCTGTTTCTCACAATGCTTGATTAATTCACCAAAATGAGGAGGCTTCAGTAAATCAATTAAATAAGGCCTGTTCCTTCACTTCAACACATCCGGAGGAAATGAAAATAGACTCCTCAGAGAAATGCAAAGTCAGGGAAACAGGCTTCCTGAAACAGTAGATAGAAGATTAACTGAATCTATTTGTCTTAAATATCAATATATTCCGAGTTAAGCATGTAGTCTTGATATAAGAATAGGAAAAAAGAAGTATCTTCAGATCCTGAACTTATCTGGAATCCAGGGTCCCCTCATACAAAATGAAATCAAACCCTTGGGACTGAATGACTCTTCGAAGAGAAACTAAACCATTTGTGGCAAAGTACAAGGAATCATGAATTGCGTAATGAACCAGCACAAAATGAGGCCATCTCAGATATCTCACTAGAAGACATACACAGTACTTGTTTCTGGAGTAATATGCTCTGACCTGAACATTTCCTAAAATATGGAGTATAAAAGCTTTAGCTTCCTAGGCCAAATTGAGATATTGAGTCATCTTAGCTCTGGGGAACACAGAACCTTATACTTTGGAAAATCTGTGTTAAGAAAAAAGGAAATAAATGTCTTAAAATATTTCTGTGTGGCATTCACTTTGTATAATCATCTTTCTTATCAATTTCCGTTTTTCAGAACCTGAATTTATCAAATGAATTTTATTTTTAAGGCATTTAAAAATAAAAGTTATTTTCCAATGTAGAAGTTAATTAAATAAAAGTATTACATTTTTACAAAAATACTGTAACATTAAGTACCACTTATCAATAATGTTTTCTTTTTAAGAATTCCACAAATAGTGGAGTAAAAGTAGGTTGCTGTCTTGTACCTTCTGTTCTGTTTTGGGGGAAGAAGAAACAGAAGGAGAAGAGGACAAATGGAATATCCTTCATTTAAAAGCTATATTTAAAAAAATAAGCAGCAAATTCCCTGCATTTTCAAAGGTTCTTTCCTGAGATTTTTTTTTTCTTGTGGATATTGCTATTTTATTCTTCTTTGCAAGAAAGCATGCTAAATGCCTTTATCTCAGTTTGTGTATGGAGACCATTCTAATAAATTATTTCTTTGCCTGATTTTGAAGATGACATCAGTTATATATGAAATGCCCACTAAGTGAATCAACTGTTTTAGTCAATTTCTGGCAGTAGCTCTCAGCCATGGCTGTGCATTTGAATCAATAGGAGTGCTTTAAAAAATATACTGATATGTGGATATCAGCACATTTAAAAATCTCCCTTGGTTATCAAAATAAGCAGCCAGATTTGAAAAACACTACTTCAAGGAAGCCCTAGAAGAAATACAACACTAAATTTGAAAATGTGGTTTAGAAACAAACATACTTTTAACAATCCTTATGACTTTTTAAAATTTATTTTATTTAGAACACTGAAGTACATATCATAGCTGGAAGTTGGAATAGGCTTCACTAAAAAAAGAAGAAAAATGGACTTAGGAAGACAAACCTACATGTGGGAGTAAATAGTGAGTCAGGACATGGAAAAGGCAGAGGAGAATGAAAATAACTACAAAATTCCAAGCAAAAATATCAAATAGTGGATGCTTGTTTTTCTTGTCTCTTGTTTCCTTCACAGATTTATGTTTCACCCAGTTACTTCCTGTCTTCAAATTTCTTTTTGACTCAGTACAATTGCCTTATAAAGTCCACTCCTTGTCCAAATTCACACATGCTTGAAAAATTCATTTGATTTTTTTTTCCATTGTACTCAGTTGCTCAGTTGTATCTGACTTTTTGTGACCCCAAGGACTATAGGCCACCAGACTCCTCTCTACATGGGACTTTCCATGCAAGAATACTGGAGAGGGTTGCCATTTCCTACTCATTTTCCCCCCCCATTACCATACATTTTATTAAGATGCCCATATTCTTCTGTTACCTTGGACACAGGGTAGCTCCTCTCAGCCACCGTCCCTGACCTGGAGCAGCCATGAAGAAATACCCCATGTCCAAGGTAAGAGAAACCCAAGTAAGACGGTAGTCGCTGATAGACGGCATGAGAGAGCAGACAGACTGAAATCACAATCACAGACAACAGGCCAATCTCATCACATGGACCACAGCCTTGTCTAACTCAATGAAACTAAACCATGATATGTGGGGCCACCCAAGATAGACAGGTCATGGTGGAGAGGTCTGACAGAATGTGGTCCACTGGAGAAGGGAATGGCAAACCACTTCAGTTTTATTTCCTTGAGAACCCCATGAACAGTATGAAAAGACAAAAAAGATAGGACACTGAAAAAGGAACTCACCAGGTCAGTAGGTGCCCAATATGCTACTGGAGAAGAGTGGAGAAATAACTCCAGAAAGAATAAAGGGATGGGGCTAAAGCAAAAACAACATTCAGTTGTGGATGGGACTGGGGAAAGAAGAAAGGATCTATGCTATAAACAGAAATATTGCATAGGAACCTAGAATGTCAGGTCCATGACTCGCAGCAGATTGGAAGTGGTCAAACAGGAGATGACGAGAGTGAACAACGACATTCCAGGAATCAGCGAACTAAGATGGACTGGAATGGGTGAATTTAACTCAGATGACCATTCTATCTACTACTGTGGGCAGGAATCCCTTAGAAGAAATGGAGTAGCCATCATAGTCAACAAAAGAGTCTGAAATGCAGTACTTGGATGCAGTCTCAAAAATGACAGAATGATCTCTGTCCATTTCCAAGACAAACCATTCAATATCACAGTAATCTAAGTCTATGCCCCGACCAGTAACATTGAAGAAGCTGAAGTTGAATAGTTCTATGAAGGCTTACAAGACATTCTAGAACTAACACCCAAAAAAGATGTCATTTTCACTATAGGGGAATGGAATGCAAAAGTAAGAAGTCAAGAAACACCTGGAGTATCAGGCAAATTTGGCCTTGGAATACAGAATGAAACAGGGCAAAGACTAAGAGAGTTCTGCCAAGAGAACACACTGGTCATAGCAAACACCCTCTTCCAACAACACAAGAGAAGACTCTACACATGGACATCACCAGATGGTCAACACCGAAATCAGACTGATTATATTCTTTGCAGCCAAAGAAGGAGAAGCTCTATACAATCAGCAAAAACAAGACCAGGAGCTGACTGTGGCTCAGAACATTAACTCCTTATTGCCAAATTGAGACTGAAATTGAAGAAAGTAGAGAAAAACATTACACAATTCAGGTATGACCTAAATCAAATCCCTGATGACTGTACAGTGGAAGTGAGAAATAGGTTTAAGGGACTAGATTTGTTAGACAGAGTACCTGATGAACTATGGATGGAAGTTCATTACATTGTACAGGAGGCAGGAATCAAGACCATCCCCAAGAAAAAGAGATGAAAAACAGCAAAATGGCTGTCTGGGGAGGCCTTACAAATAGCTGTGAAAAGAAGGGAAGTGCAAAGCAAAGGAGAAAAGCTAAGATATACTGACTTGAAAGCGGAGTTCCAGAGACTAGCAAGGAGGGATGAGTAAGACTTCCTAAGTGAACAATGTAAAGAAATAGAAGAAAACAAAAGAATGGGAAAGACTGGAGCTCTCTTCAAGAAAATTAGATACCAAGGGAACATTTCATGCAAAGATGGGCTCGATAAATGACAGAAATGGTAGGGACCTAACAGAAGCAGAAGATATTAAGAAGAGGTGGCAAGAATACACAGAAGAACTGTACAAAAAAGATCTTCACAACCCAGATAATCACAATGGTGTGATCACTCACCTGGAGCCAGACATCCTGGAATGTGAAGTCAAATGGGCCTTAGCAAGCATCACTATGAACAAAGCTAGTGGAGGTGATGGAATTTCAGTTGAGCTATTTTGAATCCTAAAAGATGATGCTGTGAAAGTGCTGCACTCAATATGCCAGCATATTTGGAAAACTCAGCAGTGGCCACAGGACTGGAAAAGATCAGTTTTCATTCCAATCCCAAAGAAAGGCAATATCAAAGAATGTCAAAAAACTGCTCAGTTGCACTCATCTCACATGGTTCCCTGCTGGCTCAGACGGTAAAGCATCTGTCTACAATGCGGGAGACCTGGGTTCGATCCCTGGGTCAGGAAGATCGGCTGGAGAAGGAAATGGCAATACACTCCAGTATTATTGCCTGGAAAATCCCATGGACAGAGGAGCCTGACAGGATACAGTCCATGGTGTTGCAAAGAGTCGGACACAACTGAGTGACTTCACTTCACATGCTAGTAAAGTAATGCTTATATTTCTCCAAGGCAGGCTTCAGCAGTACGTGAACTGTGAACTTCCAGATGTTCAAGCTGGTTTTAGAAGAGGCAGAGGAACCAGAGAGCAAACTTCAAACATCCAATGGATCATCAATAAAGCAAAAGAGTTCCAGAAAAACATCTATTTCTGCTTTATTGACTATGCCAAAGCCTTTGACTGTGTGGATCACAATAAACTGTGGAAAATGCTGAAAGAGATGGGAATACCAGTCCATCTGACCTGCCTGTTGAGAAACCTGTATACAGGTCAAGAAGCAACAGTTAGAACTGGACATGGAACAACAGACTGGTTCCAAATAGGAAAAGAAGTACGTCAAGGCTGTATATTGTCATCTTGCTTATTTAACTTATATGCCGAGTACATCATGAGAAAAGCTGGGCTGAAGGAAGCACAAGCTTGAATCAAGATTGCCGGGAGAAATATCAATAACCTCATATATGCAGATGAGACCATCCTTATGGCAGAAAGTGAAGAAAAACTAAAGAGACTTTTGATGAAAGTGAAAGAGGAGAGTGAAAAAGTTGGCTTAAAACTCAAATTTCAGAAAACTAAGATCATGGCATCTGGTCCCATCACTTCATGGGAAATATATGGGGAAACATTGGAAACACTGACTGATTTTATTTTTCTGGGCTCCAAAATCACTGCAGATGGTGATTGCAGCCATGAAATTAAAAGATGCTTACTCCTTGGAAGGAAGGTTATGGCCCACCTAGCCAGCATATTGAAAAGCAGAAACATTACTTTGTCAACAAAGATCAATCTAGTCAAGGCTATGGTTTTTCCATTAATTATGTATGGATGTGAAAGTTAGACTACAAGGAAAGCTGAGCACAGAATAATTGATGCTTTTGAACTGTGGTGTTAGAGAAGACTCTTGAGAGTCCCTTGGACTTCTCAGAGATCCAACCAGTCCATGCTAAAGGAAATCAGTCCTGAATATTCTTTGGTTGACTGATGCTGAAGGTGAAAGTGCAATACTTTTGCCACTTGATGTGAAGAGCTGACTCATTTGAAAAGATCGTGATGCTGGGAAAGTTTGAGGGCAGAAGGAGAAAGGGCCGACAGAGTATTAGATGGTTGGATGGCATCGCTGACTCAATGGACATGAGTTTGGGTGGACACTGGGAGTTGGTGATGGACAGGGAGGCCTGGCCAGCTGCAGTTCATGGGGTCACAGAGTCAGACACGACTGAGCGACTGAACTAACTAGTCAATTCTTCCATTTGACTCAAGATGTTACCAAGAAAACAAATAACTAATGTAAGCTGTACAAAGTTGACAGATCTTTAAATCCTGATATTATTTATGCTAACAATCAGGCACGTAGTTGGACACACAACTCAATATATTTTTTAAAAAAATCTATTTTAAAAATGGGCAGAAGTAATGAATAGACATTTCCAAAATGTAATGCAGATGGCTAAAAGGCACGAGAAGATATTTAACATCACTAGTGATTCAGTTCAGTCTAGTCACTCAGTCATACTGAACTGTTTGCAACCCCATGGACTGTGTAGCACGTGAGCCTTTCCTTTCCTTCACCATGTTCCGTAGCTTGCTCAAACCTATGTCCATCGAGTTGGTGATGCCATCTAACCATCTTGTCCTCTGTCATCCCCTTCTCCTGCCTTCACTCTTTCCCAGATCAGGGTCTTTTCTAATGAGTCAGTTCTTTGCATCACATGGCCCAAGTACTGGAGTTTCAGCTTCAGCATCAATCCTTTTAATGAATATTCAGGATTTATTTCCTTTAGGATTGACTGGTTTGATATCCTTGCAGTTCTAGGGAATCTCAAGAGTCTTCTCCAACACCACAGTTCAGAAGCATCAGTTCTTTGGCTCTCAGCTTCCTTTATAGTCCAACTCTCACATCCATACATGACCACTGGAAAAATGATAGCTTTGACTAGATGGACCTTTGTTGGCAAACTAATGTCTCTGCTTTTTAATATACTGTGTGAGTTGGTCATAGCTTTTCTTCCAAGGAGCAAGTGTCTTTTAATTTCATGGCTGCAGTCACCATCTGCAGTGATTTTGGAGCCCAAGAAAATAAAGTCTGTCACTGTTTCACCATCTATTTTCCCATATGGAACTACCATATGACCCAGTAATTCCACTCATGGGTTTATATGTGTGTGTGTGTGTGTATATATATATATATGTATTATATATATATGTGACAAAAGAAAAAAAAAGAACAACAAAAAATCCCACAAATTTGAAAAGACACACGCACCCCAATGTTCATAGTAGCATTATTTATATTTGTCAAGGTATAGAAGCCACCTAAGTGTGCACCAAATGACAAGTGGATGAAGAAGATGTGGAGTACATATACATGCAATGGACTATTACTCAGCCAGAAAAATAGTGAAGTCTCGTCATTTTCAGTAGCAAGGATGAAACTGAAGGGCATTATGGTTAAGTGAAATAAATCAGACAGAGAAAGGTAAATACTTTATTTTATTACATATATGTGGAATCTAAAAAAAGAACAACAAAGTAATGAATAAAACAAAAACAAAGGAGACACACACATAAAGATAACAAAGCAGTAGTTACCTGTAGGGAAGGTGAGAACAGGAAGGGTAATATAGGGGTTGAGAGGAAAAGGGATTAATAGGGAATTATGTGAACATTTGTGTGACGCTTGAAAATTGTAAAGTGCTACAGAATTTAAAGAATCTTTCGTTTAATTAAAAAATAAAAATAGAAATGCTAATTCAAATAAAAACATAATTGATGATATTTGAGTTAATGTAATCAACAGCCATGAAATTAAATGATGCTTACTCCTTGGAGGAAAGTTATGACCAACCTAGACAGCATATTCAAAAGCAGAGACATTACTTTGCCAACAAAGTTCTGTCTAGTCAAGGCTATGGTTTTTCCAGTAGTCATGTATGGATGTGAGAGTAAGACTGCGAAGAAAGCTAAGTGCCTAAGAATTGATGCTTTTGAACTGTGGTGTTGGAGAAGACTCTTGAGAGTCCCTTGGACTGCAAGGAGATCCAACCAGTCCATTCTAAAGGAGATCAGTCTTGGGTATTCATTGGAAGGAATGATGCTAAAGCTGAAACTCTAGTACTTTGGCGACCTCATGCGAAGGGTTGACTCATTGGAAAAGACTCTGATGCTGGGAGGGATTGGTGGCAGGAGGAGAAGGGGATGACAGAGGACGAGATGGCTGGATGGCATCACCGACTTGATGGAAGTGAGTTTGAGTGAACTCTGGGAGTTGATGATGGACAGGGAGGCCTGGCATACTGCGATTCATGGGGTCGCAAAGAGTCGGACACGACTGAGCTACTGAACTGAACTGAACTGACTGAATCAAACAAAGTAAAAAGTATAGAATTAGAAAACAGATTGGGTAAGATATATTTCTTAATTTAAAAATATTTTTGACTATTAACTATATCCCAACTACTAAAATAGGTAATAATGATACATAAATGAACAATTAAAGTCTGTAATTTAGGAATGGTCCCTGAATTTAGGTCTCTGGATTTAGGATATTTGTTATTTAGTAAGAAAATTACGCAAGTAAACAGTCAAGTTGAATATACTGTAATGAATTCGGTATTGAAGACCTGTTAAAAACGTATTTTACATAGAAGCACCTTTCCATGGTGATATTTCAAAGAAGATGAATGATTAGTTTATCTCACCAGTTAGACAATGAATAACTTTACTCCTACATATGCATAAAATAAGGTTATACTTCTTCAAAAGATAACGATTAATAAAGCAAGAACAAATTTTTTGGATTACATATTTTTGATTATCAGGTAACATGATATTTATTCTTAAAATGAGAAGGTAAAATTGAAATATTACATATTTAACAAAGTATATTATTAAACACTGTGTACTTGCCATTGTTAAATATATTTAAGTTTCCTTCTATAATTCTACATCATGTTTCTCCTTTAATCTTCATATAGACTATTTCAAGTTGAAAGAGAAATAAAGAAAAATGTAGAAATACTGAGGTGAGGGGATGAAGGTAATTTGAAGACAGTGGAGGAAATGTAGACTTTAAAAAGTGTGACTTATGTGGAATGTGTACTTTTCAATAAATGTATATGTACACACTTAACTTCAAATTAAATGCCAAGTGGTTAAATGAGAAAGAAAAATAAAAATAAAAGAAAAATCTAAGAATTCAATTTTAACAATAATGATAATAATAATAAATGGATCCTTTTTCCATATTTTAAAGTTTTTTTCAAAATATTCTTTCAGTCAAACATGAATGCTTTTTTGCTTAGAGATATATAAATACCATACATATAAAAATGTATGTAGATATCTCTGATAGCTCTAACCATAACAACCAACATGTGCATAAAATGAGACCACCAGAAGAGTAAATTAAACTCACCTATGTACCGATGTTTTTATTCTGATGAATTCCTTATAGGACCAATTACTCCTACACTTACATTTTCTATTCTATTCTATTCCATTCCATTCTATTTTCCCAGATCAGTTCAGTTCAGCCACTCAGTCATGTCCAACTCTTTGTGACCCCATGGACTGTAGCATGCCAGGCTTCCCTGCCCATCACTGACTCCAAGAGATTGCTCAAACGCATGTCCATCAAGTTGGTGATGCCATCCAACCATCTCATGTTTTGTCCTCCCCTTCTCCTCCTGCCTTCAACCTTTCCCAGCATCAGGGTCTTTTCCAATGAGTCACTTCTTTCGTGTTAGGTAGCCAAAGTATTGGAGCTTCAGCTTCAGCATCAGTTCTTCTAATGAATATTCAGGACTGATTTCCTTTCAGATTGACTTGGATCTCCTTGCAGTCCAAGGGACTCTCAAGAGTCTTCTCTAACACCACACAGTTCAATAGCAGCAATTCTTTGGTGCTCAGCTTTTAATTTCACAGCTGCATTCACCACCTGCAGTGATTTTGTAGCCCAAGAAAACAAAGTCTCTCATGCTTCCATTTTTTCCCCATCTATTTGCCATGAAGTGAAATTAAAAGACACTTATTCCTTGGAAGAAAAGTTATGACCATCTTAGATAGCATATTCAAAAGCAGAGACATTACTTTGCCGACTAAGGTCCGTCTAGTCAAGGCTATGGTTTTTCCTGTGGTCACATATCAATGTGAGAGTTGGACTGTGAAGAAGGCTGAGCGCCAAAGAATTGATGCTTTTGAACTGTGGTTTTAGAGAAGACTCTTGAGAGTCCCTTGGACTGCAAGGAGATCCAACCAGTCCATTCTGAAGGAGATCAGCCCTGGGATTTCTTTGGAAGGAATGATGCCAAAGCTGAAACTCCAGTACTTTGGCCACCTCATGCGAAGAGTTGACTCATTGGAAAAGACCCTGATGCTGGGAGGGATTGGGGGCAGGAGGAGAAGGGGACGACCCAGGATGAGATGGCTGGATGGCATCACTGACTCAATGGACGTGAGTCTGAGTGAATTCTGGGAGTTGGCGATGGACAGGGAGGCCTGGCGTGCTGCGACTCATGGGGTCGCAAAGAGTCGGACACGACAGAGCGGCTGAACTGAACTGAACTGAACTGAACTGATGGGACCAGATGCTATGATTTTAGTTTTCTTAATGTTGAGTTTTAAGCCAGCTTTTTCACGCTCCTTTTCACTTTCATGACGCTTCCCTCATAGCTCAGTTGGTAAGGAATCCGCCTGCAATGCAGGAGACTCCGGTTCGATTTCTGGGTCGGGAAGATCCCCTGGAGAAGAGATAGGCTACCCACTCCGGTATTCTTTTGCTTCCCTTGTGGATCAGCTGGTAAAAGAATATGCATGCAATGCGGGGGACGTGGGTTCGATCCCTGCTTTGGGTAAATCCCCTGGAGAAGGGAAAGGCTACCTACTCTGGTATTTTGGCTTGGAGAATTCCATGGACTATATAGTGGGGTTCATGGGGTTACAAAGAGTCAGAGGACTGAGTGACTTTCACTTTCACTTTCATAAAGAGGCTCTTTAGTGCTTCTTCACTTTCTGCCATTAGGGTAGAGTTATCTGCATATCTGAGGTTACTGAAATTCCTCCCTGAAATCCTGATTGAAGTTTGTGTTTCATCCAGACCATCATTTCGTATGATGTACTCTGTATATATGTTAAATAAGCAGGGTGACAATATACAGCCTTTACATACTCCTTTTCCTATTTGGAACCAGTCTGTTGTTCCATGTCCAGTTCTAAGTGTTGCTTCCTGATCTGCATAAAGATTTCTCAGGAGGCAGGTAAGCTTCTCCGGTATTCTTATCTCTTTAAGAATTTTCCAGTTTGTTGCAATTCACACAGTCAAAGGCTTTAGTGTAGTCAATGAACCAGAAGTAGATTTTTATTTTTTTTTTTCTGGAACTATGTTCCTTTTTCTATCATCCAGTGGATGTTGGCTATTTGATCTCTGTTTCCTCTGCCTTTTATAAATCCACCTTGAACATCTGGAACTTGTTGGTTCACTTACTGTTGAAGCCTGATTTAGAGAATTTTGAGCATTACTTTGCTAGAGTGTGCTGCTGCTGCTGCTGCTGCTAAGTCACTTCTGTCATGTCAAACTCTGTGCAATCCCATAGATGGCAGCCCACCAGGGTCCTCTGTCCCTGGGATTCTCCAAGCAAGAATACTGGAGTGGGTTGCCATTTTCTTCTCCATGCTAGAGTGTGAGATGAATGCAATTGTGTGGTAGCTTGAACATTCTTTGTCATTGCCTTTCTTTGGGATTGGAATGAAAACTGAACTTTTCCAGTCTTGTGGCCACTGCTGAGTTTTCCAAATTTGCTGTCATATTAAATGCAACAATTTCACAGCATCATCGTCAGGATTTGAAATAACTCACCTGGAATACCATCACCTCTAGTTGCTTTGTTCGTAGTGATGCTTTCTAAGGCTCATTTGACTTTGCACTCCAGGATGTCTGACTCTAGGTGAGTAATCACATCTTCGTGGCTATTTGGGTCAGTAAGATCTTTTTTATATTGTTCTCCTGTGTATCTTGCCACCTGTTCTTAAAGGTGGTCGAGAGGCACATGAAAAGATGTTCAACCCTGCTCAGTGTAGATCAATGCAAATTTTATTATATTTTAAAATCAAAACTTATTTAACCTACTTTTCAATAGGTATTCTCTCAATCTGGTGATAAAGATGAGAAAGAGTGTGGCTTGGAGAGGCTCACAGTTTGAGGGAGGAAAGTTGTAACAAATAGAAGAAAAAGAGAAATAGAGCTACAGATGTAGAAAGCAAACTTATAGTTACTTGGGGTGAGGGATGGATAAATTGAGAGGTTGGGATTGACATATCCACACTATTATATATAAAACAGCTAATTAATAAAGACCTACTGTATAGCACAGGGAACTCTACTCAATACTCTGAAAAGAATCTAAAAAAGAGTCAATATATATATATGTATGACTGACTTACTTTGCTGTATACCTGAAACTAAAGCAGCATTGTCCATCAACTATAGTCCAATACAAATTTTAACTGTGTTTGTGTGTGTATGTATGTATATGTGTATATATTTGTGTGTTAGTCGCTCAGTCATGTCCAATTCTTTGTGACCCTATGGTCTATAATCCACCAAGCTTCTCCGTCATTGGAAGTCTTCAGGCAAGAATACTGGAGTGGGTTGCCATTTCCTTCTCCAGGGGATCGTCCTATCCCTGTGATAGAACCCAGGTCTCCTGAATTGTAGACAGATTCTTTACCTTCTGAGACACCAGGGAAATCCATATATATATACATATATGGATTATGGATATATATTATATATATGAATTATGGATATATATATGGATTATGGATATATATATATATATATAATAAGAGCCAGATCAAGGACATCTCAATGAATATAATGCATTGAGAAAACAATGTTAGAATTAGATGATATGATGTCCCAACCATGCAACCATATATGTCTCTTTGGATGAAGAGAAATATATTGATCAAATATCAGCAGCTCCTCTGTCAATCCACTGGCTGTATGTCCACTTTTTCATAATTTGTCTCTACCCTTGGATGAAAGGGCAGGGGGAAAGCTAAGTTGTCTGTAAAAATTCTTATTAGACTATTCTTACATTGAATTAGCTTACTGGTTAGAGTTGATGCTTATGTTAGCATTAAGTTCAGGGAAAGAAATTTAGTTTTATTTTGCACACATTTGCATGGTCAGGTTTATACTTGCAATGTATTTTCTCCTGTAGTTTCTTTAAGGTCAATTCAAACAAGAACAGATTTACCTCCTATCTCTAAATCCATGTATAATAAGTTTGACTAAAATTAAACGCATTAGGTATTGTAATTCAGATGCTACTATTATATTTTTGATAGCATCAAAAAAAATGTAAACTGCCAAACTTAAGTTCTCATTTCGAATTCAAAGGCCAAAAGACTCAGCTTTTGCCTTTAAAAAAAGTAGTATAAATCCTCATATTGTCTTTAGTATTGCAGAAAAAGAATATCCTGTTTCCACTCACCTTTCCCATGTGAGAATTCCTGTACTTAAAATATAAATTCAGGCTCCTTTATTCAAATATGAAATGGTGATTGCTAAGGATAGATTCTGACATATTCTCAGTAGTTCACAGTTGGCTTACATTATTGTTACTAGGAAAGAAAGAGAAGACTCTCTGGAGTTAGACTCCTTTTTTTTTTTTTTTCTTCACTGCACAAAACTTTACTTTGATGCCACCTTGGATTGTTAGATGTTGTCAACAGACTCTTGAGTCATTCCTAGTACAGAGTCATTATCAGTTAGCAGAGGATACACACAAGCATTTGAACTAAGAACTCTGACAAAATGTGGTTAAAAGGAACATTTGTTATCAAAGATTGGTTTAAGTGAAGTGATGTGAATCTGGAGTTGTGCTTGGAGGAATCAGCAGGAGAGATTATTAATACTTATTAGCAGCAATATCAAGGACCCTTAAGATTTTACAAAAATATATATAATTTCTCTGATTTCACCTTTCTTCCTTCCCCTTAGGGAAGATTTCCTCTTTGCCTTTTTTTCTTACATACATATCTTTCTGTTCTTTCCCCTCTTTCTTTTGATTTCTCCGGCAAACCTTTGTGTTTCATATACTTTTCCTTAACATATGCCTTTACTCTCCCTTATTTTGTTTTCCTTTCATGGGTTCCTCCTGCTCTTTAGTGAGTTATACTCAAACAGAGCTGGAATGCAGAAGAGATGTATATCAGTAAGCGAACATGTGCATTCCTCTGATATAAATAAGGAATTATTTGGTCACTGAATTGTACAATAGTAAACATGCAAGTAGGAAAAACATTTGATTATATAATATACCTATATCCTATGAATAGAAGACCTGAGATAGGTTGCAAATTAGCATGAGAAATAAGATGAGAAAGAAATGTGTTAAATGCTTCACTATTAAATTTACAGTGGCAAGACTATTTACATAATAGAAAATAGATTGTGTTCAAGAACAGAATCAAAATTTGACTCAAAGCCTAAAACAAAATGCATCCGTTCTGAGTGTCAATAAAAATATTTACCTCAATGCCTTTGTACACAATATGTTTCATTTAACTGTACTTAGAGGTAAGTATTAATATTTTATTAACAATTGCCAAATGGTGTTATCACCCCTTTGGAAGGTGATGGGTAGTATCATAAGGAAATTATGTAATAGGTTGAAACCCAAGAGGAATAGCAATTTATACATAGAAAGTGAAGAAACTTAGAGATATTTCAAATTCTCTATCTTTCAATTCTTGATATTGTCAGTTTAAGCAGAGACTATTCAGTTAGTTATAAAACAAAAAAAAATTAGAAATCAAATCAACAAGTATTTATTAATTATCTGTTATTCTCAAGGCACTATAATATGGGTCATAAAACATTTTAAAAGTTGAGACTATCATAAATAATAATAATTTGATATAGAATTGTCATTATTAAGGTTATGAGTATTTGTAATAATTGTGAGGCAAAGAGATGAGTTTTGATTTAAAGCCTAGAAAAACTACTGTGAACTGGCTGATGGGATAGTTCAGAACCAACCAATTTTATCTTCTTGATTACTAATATTATCTTAAAAGATGAAAATAAGACTGCTCCTGTAGTTCAGGGTGTCTCAGTTCAAGTAAACTTTATATTTACCAGTCATGTAATCTATCTTCTACATATGAAGTATATTATTGAGAAAAGGAGAAGTAAACCTTTCTATTGCCTTCACTTTTCACTCTGGCATTCGAAAAGGAAAGTTAGGTTTTAGGTTTTGTATATTTTTGAATGAAGTTTGAAAAACAAAACAAAACAAACAAACCTAAGGGTGAATTGGATGATCCATTTCTCAAGTATTCTGTTCTCATTCATGAGAAAGAATTTTCCTAAATTCTCCTGTCTTCTTCCACCACTCACCACTCCTTAGTATTTCTTTTGGGGTAGGGTATGTTAACTGGAAGGGAACAGAGTCTTCATCCAAATTTCTCAACCAGCTGAAGTTAGGTATACTCCCACTCTGCCACCCCTGCACATACATACACATACTCCAAAGTAGTAGACAGTAGCAACATGGGTAAAAAATGTCTCTTCTACACTTTCAAGCATTAATTTCATGGGCTATTTCAAGAATAATAAGAAGCATGCAAGCTATTTTTTTTTCTCTCAAATAAGCTAGATATTTATCAGTTAAACAAAACAAAAGAATATGATATTTCTACACCTACTAATTCTTTGTTGCTTCTCAGACAGCCCTGAACTTGGTGGGAAAGATTAATTATCCACATTCATATTATGATTCAAATTATAATAAAATTTTAATTCATAGATTTAATTTCTCACAACTTTCACTGCATTTCCAAAAAACTTTAGAGCTATCTGTTTTAATTATTTTTTATTTAGAAATCAAATATACATACACAGAATTCAAATGTAAGTGCTTAATATCATAAAGTATATGGTTATTTTCTGATTTTTATCAGAAGTCAGTTGAGTTCCCACTTGAAAGGTTAACACATTTATTATATAAAAAATAACTTTATTCATTCAACTAATAAGGTTTACCTGAGACTAAATATCATCAGAAGAAATAAATGCATGCACGTAAAATTAGCTAAAAAAAGTAAAGAAATGGAGACAGAAGAGATGAATTGAGAAATGTATTTCAAGGATCAACCAAAATGAGACTAATGTTGGGAAAGTGAGTGGGAGATAAAATTCACTTACGTTTTCCATTGACAAGAGAAAACTATCTACTTTTCATTAAAAAAAAAAAAACAAAAAGATTTTTCCGGTATATGTTGGGATCTGGGTGAGAAAGACAAATATTTTCCTTAAATAAATCTAAAAGTGGTTGTTTGCTCATATTGTATATTATGAGATAATATTTTAAGTAATATAACATCAGAAAATATTAATATGGTATTTGTAAAATGTATTTATTTGGCTGTGATGGTTCTCACTTGGATCCTTGATTTTCACTGAGGTATGCAGGATCTTTCAGTTGTGGCCTATGCATTCTTAGTTCTGGCTTGTGGGATCTAGTTCCCTAATCAGGCATGGCTCCAAGCAAGCCCTCTGTCTTGGGAGCAGGGAGTTCTAGCCACTGGACCAGCAGAGAAGCCCCTAATAAGGTATTTGGAATTTATAAAATAGATTATATTGCAGGTTTGTCATTATCCTTTTGCATGTTGCTTAAGCCTGTTCCTCTATCCCTTCCTCCATTTTTTCATTTAAACATGGGGGTTGTAATTCCTAAGTTATAGATACATTTTGAAAACAAATTAGAAACTATAACAATATAGTGTTTAGCACATAGCTAACTCACAATAAGTGGTAGCATATTACAGTTATCTTAAGCAGTATCACATGCTTGGATATATCATTGTAGTTATAAAAATACATGTAAGATGTTTATCTATAGAGAAAATTCCAGTAGGATTCTTCTTACTAACTCCATTTGGCAAATGTCCTTAATCACAAGCCCTTGAGATTTTATTCTCCCTTGTAGATTGTATGTGGTACCATTTACATATCAATCTTTGCCACCTTTGCTTTAAATACAGCTGTGGAATATGTTTCTATTAAGTTTTCCTGGCACTCATTCTCTTTTCTGTACACAATCATTTTTCATGAAACTATAGAAATGAAAATGTACTGAAAGCTAAGTTTTTAACATGTTTATGACACCAAATTAGTAACATAAATCACAGTAAACAATACAGTATCATTCTCTTTTCTTTCTTCTATTGAAGAAGTATATAATAGCCTACAGAAACCTCACCATGAAGTCAGCATTCAAACAAAGTATTGCATTTTAATTTTTATTTGAGTTGATGGCAAAGACAGTAGGCACATGAACATAGCAATAAATCTAACAGCATTTAACATTTTTTCACAAAGTTAAATATATGAATTTGTGAACTATCAAATTACTTTGCACACATCAGTAGTCTCTAATGAACTCAGTGGTTATTCATAAAAGTAGACAGAATTAGGTTAGAGAGAGGAAGGCTTATGATCCCACATGTATTTTAGAGAAATATGTATTTTTCATATTACTAGTTAATGTAATGAAATGGTGTAACTAAAACAAAGTAATAGGATAAAAATATTCTAAACTATTTAACACTATTGAAATGAAACTTTAAATTATTTGCTGCCTCACTCATTATATTTTTCTGCATTTGCTTCAAAATCATTTGTACCAGTATTTAGATAAGTTTGAAGCAGGTATCATTCTTATTCCTACACACGCATTGAAAAATTGATGTGGAATACATTTCCTTTCTCAAAGACACATAGAAAGTTAATGAAATTAAGAGTAAATGAAGACATATTGGACACTTTTTATTGCTCTAAATGCATTCCTTTGCTCATACTGAATCATTTTATAGTATTAATCACTTGTTAACATAACTAAGTGAATTGAAAATTTTCATATATATATATATATGTATGTATATATTTTGCTCAGTACTCAGCACAGAAAAGCCTTATTGAAAACAAATAAAATTATAGTTAGGAATTATATGATTAATTTTAATGTTGAAATTATATTATATGCACAAAAGAGTAAGATTTAAATGACATTTTGTATATTGAACATATCATACGCAATTAAATTAAGTAAAAAATTAAAGATCATTTAACAGAATATTTAACAATTTAATAATTATGCTTTACTTGTATCTTTTTTAATTAATGTTTTTGCTTTTCCAATATATACCCTGGATTAGAATTGCTAGGTCACATAGTAGTTCTCTCTTTAGTTTTTTGAGCAACCTCCATAGTGTTTTCCATAGTGACGGCACCAACTTATTTCCCCACAATCAGTGTACAGGGTTCTCTTTCTTTCCCTACATCTTCATCAATATTTGTTATTTGTGGTCTTTTTGACAATAGCCATTCCGACAGGAGCTAGATGATATCTCACTATGGTTTGATTTGCATTTCCCTGGTGATTAGTGATATTGAACATCTTTTCACATCTGTTGGCCACCTGAATTTCCTCTTAAGAAAGACACCTATCCAGGTCTTCTTCCTATTTTTAAATCAGTTTTTTTGTTTGTTTGTTTTTCTTATGCCTATTTTTATTTAATTATTTATTTTTTACTTTACAATATTGTATTAGTTTTGTCATACATAAACATGAATCAGTTTATTTTTTTATGTTGAACTGTATGAGCTGTTTATATATTTTGGATAGAAATCCCTTATTGGTCACATCATTTGCAAATATTTTCTCCTATTCAGTAGGATATTTTTTCATGTTATAGATGGTTTCCTTTGCTGTGCAAAAGATTTTAAGTTTAATTATGTCTCATTTATTTATTTTGGCTTTTATTTCCTTTGCTTTAAGAGACAGATCTGAAAAATTACTGTAGTAATTTATGTCAAAGAGGGTTCTGCCTTTTTTGCCTATTCCTCTGGTTTTATGGTTTCTTGTCTTAAGATACATGCATCCTAATGTTCACAGTAGTATTATTTACAGTTGCCAAGGTATGGAAGCAAGCTAAGTGTCCACACATTAAGCTAATGTCCACATAGATGAATGAATAAAAAAGAAATGGTGTATGCATATATGTATATACAAACTAGTAGTTAAACAGTGGGGAAAAAGAAATAATATAGGGGTGGGGTTTAAGAGGTATAAACTATTATGTATAAAACAAGCCACAAGGATGTAGTGTCTAATACAGGAAGTACAGCTAATATTTTATAATAACTATAAATGGAATATAAGTTTTAAAAATTGTGAGTCACTATATTGTACCCAATAAAGCAACCTATACAATAGTATAAATCAAATATATTTTAATAAAAATAACAATCATATATAACATTAAGAAAATATTGCTTTAAAACTATCTTGCTTTTATTTCTATGAATTCTATGGCCTCTACCTTTACAAAATTGAGAGTCACCTATAATTTTCCCCCAATTTTGACATTCTTTGGTCACAGTGTAAAACTGTCCTTCCCTCCTTGTTGATGCTCTTGTCTGCATTGGTATTTAGGGCCCTGTGCTGCCTTGAATCCCCTCATCCTTCTCCTGTTTCTCTTTCTCCACCTCTATTTCACTTTAGTGGATTATTTTGGGGAATTCTCTGAAAGTGTGGGTGATTCAACATTAGGCTTTTGACCATCTGTTCTTTCATTTTTGTACCATCCTTGAGAGCTTATCTTTCTCGCAGCATAAGAAATCAATTCTCTAGGGATGATTCTAAACTTTGCCTCACATTCAAATTTCTTACTAAATTCTAGGGCCAACTTTTTACTGTTTCATGATCCCTTTCATTTGGAAGTCTTACTATCATCCTGTAATCAAGGTTCCTAAAACTAAAGTAGAGTCCTGTCTTGATACCTCTTCCTCTGTCATCTATGTTATCAGTTGCCAGTTTAACATTTTTCAAGACCGCATTTTTAACTTCATGGCTACTCCATCATTTTATTTTGAGTCTGTCAAATTCAGCATCATAATTGTTTTTATAATTTTATATTAACCTCTTTTAAAATTTGTAGTTAGACCACATTTCATGAAACACAAGAGATGACATAACTTTGTCTCTGTCCTCACTCTGGTTACTCATTTTAAGATATAAGCCATTAAGGAGTTCCTAGTTGGCTTTAAAATATGTGCTAGTCCATTAATTTTAAGCTCTAGTCCTACCATGCTTATCAACATCCTCTGTTAAATAATATCTTAAAAGTATATGATCATCATAGCATTTTCACATGGCACCATTTTATGTAACGTTTACCTTCACTTCTTTACAATTTTAAATAAAATTTTATTTTATAAAAATTCTATTTACATGCCATATTTTACTTATTTTAATTATTATTTTAAAATTTTTGAATCCCTAGAGTTAAAAAAAATTATATCCTTAGAATACAAGCTCTAATAGAATAGAAATCATGGTCTGTTTTATTCACTTATGTTCCCCAGAGCCTAAAATACACCCGTGTGTGTGCTTAGTCGCTATGTCATTTCCAACTCTTTGTGATCCCATGGACTGTGCCCTGTCAGGTTCCTCTGTCCATAGGATTTCCCAGGCGAAAATACTGCGCTATGGGTTGCCATTTCCTCCACCAGGGGATCTTCCTGGCCCTGGAATTAATCACATGTCTCCTGTGTTTCCTGCCTTGTCAGGGAGATTGTTTAACACTGAGCCACTTGGGAAGCCTCAAATATGCCTAGAACATAGTAGGTGTCAAAAAATGTGAAGGGACTGAGATTTTATTCTCCTTTCAAGCTAACGGAAGACCTCTGAATCAAAGATGAGGTGCGTATGTTTGTTTATTTCTTACTCTTAACAAAACAGATATCATGAACTCTATGTTTGCTCTGGTTCCCTATGTCTCCCAGGTCTCGCTGCAGTAATTCAGAGGTAACTAGTTGCATGTAACATGAGCACTGTTTCTGCTCACATCCAAAGAACTCCAATTTCAGAAAATGTCTATCTTTGCCAGTGATGCGGTCAAACCTGTCCAAGCTTTGCCCCAGAGAGAGACATTAACTTGACTACTATGGCCAGCAGACAAATCTCTCGGCTCTAGAGAAAGACACTATCTCTATCTTTCAGGGTGGTTCACTCTACAGACTGCCTTTAAAAATATATCTGGGACAAAAGCTATCAGTGCCTTTTGCATGCAAGAAGTTTAAAAAAAAAAAAAAAAAAAAAGGACCCACAGAAAATTCTCTCCCAAAAGGTGGTGCTCTAAAAATATTTTTTAGACTGAATAACAGAAACTCTGATTTTACTTAAGTGGCTACCTTTTCCTTGTTTTCCTGTCTTAAATTATCACTGCTTCCTGTATTTTTTATTTCATGTTCATTAGTCTCTTCTTTCTCTAATACTGAATATTCTCTTCATTTTTAAGACTAAGTTCAAGTGTAACCAGACATAGCCTATTTTCTTTCTCCTCTGAATTTAGTGGTGACTAATGTGGGATGTGAGAGTTGGACTGTGAAGAAGGCTGAGCACCGAAGAATTGATGCTTTTCAACTGTGGTGTTGGAGAAGACTGTTGAGTCCCTTGGACTGCAAGGAGATCCAACCAGTCCATTCTGAAGATCAGGCCTGGGATTTCTTTGGAAGGAATGATGCTAAAGCTGAAACTCCAGTATTTTGGCCACCTCATGCAAAGTGTTGACTCATTGGAAAAGACTCTAATGCTGGGAGGGATTGGGGGCAGGAGGAGAAGGGGATGACAGAGGATGAGATGGCTGGATAGCATCACTGACTCGATGGACATGAGTCTGAGTGAACTCTGGGAGTTGGTGATGGACAGGGAGGCCTGGCATGCTGTGATTCATGGGGTCGCAAAGAGTCGGACATGACTGAGTGACTGAAGTGAACTGAACTGAATACATGCATGCAATACACAGTTCAACCCATTCTACCTCTACAAATGTGTGTGTGTATATATATATATATATATATATATATATATATATATATAAACTGTAATTAGGGAAAATTAAAGGGAAAGCACTGCATTATGCTTCAAAATAAATCATCCTGCCAGCCTTTGAATGGAACTACACCATTGGCTCTCATGGTTCTCAGGCTTTCAGACTCAAACTGGAATTAAACATGGTTCTCCTAGGTCTTCAGCCTTTGACTCCCTGCAGACCTGGGGACTTGCCTACCTGCATAATTGAGTGAGTCATTTTCTTATAATAAATCTCCTTAAGACACATACACACACGCACAAACACATACACACGCACCTCCTATTGGTTCTGTTTCTCTGGAGAACTCTGACTGGTACAAGCATGTTTACTTTGTGGTTAAACTTAAGTTCAAACCCCAACTTCATCACTTATTTACCCAAGAAGACTTGGACTAGGCATTAACCTCTCTCAACTTCAGTTTCCTCAACCATAAAATAAGGGCATTGACAGAACCTCAATGACAAGTGTGTGAAGTGACTGCAAGATAATCCTTGTAAAACACTGTCAGTTCAGTTCAGTTCAGTCGCTCAGTCATGTCTGACTCTTTGTGACCCCATGAATTGCAGCATGCCAGGCCTCCCTGTCCATCAGCAATTCCCGGAGTTCACTCAGACTCATGTCCATCGAGTCAGAGATGCCATCCAGCCATCTCATCCTCTGTCATCCCCTTCTCCTCCTGCTCCTAATCCCTCCCAGCATCAGAGTCTTTTCCAATGAGTCAACTCTTCGCATGAGGTGGCCAAAGTACTGGAGTTTCAGCTTTAGCATCATTCCTTCCAAAGAAATCCCAGGGCTGATCTCCTTCAGAATAGACTGGTTGGATTTCCTTGCAATCTAAGGGACTCTCAAGAGTCTTCTCCAACACCACAGTTGAAAAGCATCAATTCTTCGGTGCTCAGCCTTCTTCACAGTCCAACTCTCACATCCATACATGACCACTGGAAAAACCATAGCCTTGACTAGATGGACCTTAGTTGGCAAAGTAATGTCTCTGCTTTTGAATATGCTATCTAGGTTGGTCATAACTTTTCTTCCGAGGAGTAAGCATGTTTTATTTTCATGGCTGCAGTCACCATCTGCAGTGATTTTGGAGCCCCCCCCCCCCCCAAAAAAAAAAATCTGACACTGTTTCAACTGTTTCCCCATCTATTTCCCATGAAGTGATGGGACCGGATGCCACGACAAGGTAAAACACTGTACCTGACCTTAATCATGTTCTCTATAAGTATTTAAAATTTTCACTAGGGTTAATAAGGTATATCAGGAAGAGTTTTGGAGATGTAAAATTCAATACCATGCCTTTCATCATTCAGCTGTGTCACTTTGAGTACATTGTTTGTCTGGGCCTCTGTTTTCCCTTCTGTAAAAATGACAATAAACTGAAATAGGCCTAATCAAATTGTGGTCCATTGTGTATTGATCATCCATGAACCTGTTGTTGGTCAATGTTGTGGAATCCAGAGAAACAGCTAGTGTGCATCATTTAGAGACTTTCATAGCAATTCGACTGAGTAATTCCATGTCTTTAGAATCTAATAATAAAAGTTTGGGATTGTATTTAATAAAAAAATAAACTTCATCTTGCATAATGCCTTGTTAATACCATATTCTTCTTTAAATTTTACTTCAGTAAAATTAATTTAATTTAATTCAGTAAAAAAAAAAATCACTTCTATATTCAAATGAATTTCATCCTATTCATAGGTAAATATCTGTAATACTACATTAACTACTGTGGAAAGAGAACTCCAGACAAAAAGCATGTGTGTGTTCAGTCACTTCAGTAGTGTCCAGCTCTGTACAATCTTATGGACTGTAGCCCATCAGGCTCCTCTGTCCATGGGGATTCTCCCAGGAAGAATATGGGAGTGGATTGCCATGCCCTCCTCCAGGGGAGCTTCCTGACCCAGGGATCAGAACTGCATCTCCTGCATTGCGGATGGATTCTTTACCCATTGAGCCACATGGGAAGCCCCAAGAACAAGCATGACTCCTAATAAATAAATCAGTTGATGTTATTTATATATTCAGATAGGACAGTCCATCACAGATAAGTCATGCTACTCCTCAACTAGAAAACAGTCAAAGGATGGGGCTCACCATAAGAGTGGATACAGATCATCCTTTTAACTTGAAGGATGCTGTCTCAGGGTCATGAAATCTAGCTAAAGAATATAATCTAAGAAAAAAATAATTATATTTCAGTAAAATGAAGGAGCAGAAGAATTCTAAATGAAGTTATAGAAATTACCAGTGAAAGAATTCAGAGAAGGGAGACACACATGTGGGGAGAACAGACTAGGAGTTAATGTTATTACCACATGCACTGGAAAAAAAAGGAAGGGAAATGCTAAACTTATTTGAATTTTCCTCCGTCGATGATGCATTACTCTTTGGAGTCTATAAATAAGAGGTTTTCTTGGTGAAATGCCACTTTTTAATCCTCTATTCTAAGAAAAATCATATGAAATCCAGTTCATTTTTATGACATTCAATTATTAAAGGAAAAAAAAAATCTTAAGCACCATGTGGTATTAAATACTTGTTCTAATCTTCCTTCAGGTGAAGAAGAAAGTATCTATATCTCTGTGATTAATCTTTTGAAATATATTTCTCCATGTTTTATTATACATTAGTTTGGGCTGGTATTATAGGCTACTTGCTTAATCTCTATTAACATTCTTCCTTATTTGATTAATCATTAAATGAGTTTCATATAATTAATGCTATCTTTATTAGAGTTTAATGATATTACATATTTTTTCATATCGTGGCCTAAACTATTGTGTACTGTTAGAAAGATTCCCTGGTGGTTCAGACATTAAATCACCTGCCCACAATGTGGGAGACCCAGGTTCAATCCCGGGGTTGGGAAGATCCCCTGGAGAAGGAAATGGCAACCCACTGCAGTATTCTTGCCTAGAAAATCCCATGGATGGAGGAGCCTCATGGGCTACAGTAGAAAGAAGTAGAAAATGAATGACTAAATATTTCCATTAAAATCATATAAAAGTATTAAAGACTTGTACCTGAAGAAAATGATCACTTTGTCAGTGTCAATAAATACATAGATAAGAAAATACAATTACTAATTTACTTTAACACATGTCATCTCTAAAATTACATATTCATCCAAATCACTAAGTCATGTCTGACTCTTGGGACTCCATGGACTGTAGCCTGTCAGGCTTCTCTGTTCATGAGATTCTCTAGGTGAGAATACTGGAGTGGGTTGCCATTTTCTTCCCTAGGGGATTTTCCTGACCCAGGGATCGAACCCAGGTCTCCTGCATTGCAGGCAGATTCTTTATCCACTGAGCTATGAGGGAAGCCCTAAATTTATATTATATTATATTATATTATATATATAATATAATATAATAGTGAGTATGGAATCATGGACAGGCATCAATGTATTATGCCTCAATAGAAATTCTGCTCTTAGACTCTGTGATTTCAATATCTTCAGACCATGAAATTTTTGTATCTTGTTTTATGTCCTTGGATGTGTTTCAGTGTCTCCTAATTTAAAGACTATGGGAACTTGAATAGAACACATATCCTACTATTATGTGAAAACTGTATAAATTTTGTGTTAAACTGGTATTTTCAGATGTACTATATCCTTCTACGTTTTTGTATATTCATTCTATTAATTTTTGAGAGTTTGATATTGAAACTCCAACTAAAAATCTTAATTTATCTACTTAAATAACTGTAATATGTAGTGGAAAAATATGTAACTTTATCCTATATTTTCCAGGTCTTCTTGAATGTGTTTACATATTTCCATAATTTAAAAAATAACAAAGAAAGAGAAATATTTTGTTCTTAATCTTAAAATTCTTCTTGTCACTGTGGTCTATTGATATGTAGCATCACTAGATTTGTCTTTAATTTTACTTTATTAGATAATTTGTCACTATGTCTAGTGCACATCATCACATGTTCAGTAAATAATATGCTAACATATTTGGTATGGTATGAAAACTATATAAGCATGTAATTATTTCTAATAAATAAATTAACCAATAACATTTGTAGATTATTAAAGGGCAGTCTGTCTCAAATGATTCTCTGCATTCTCCTCCATCTAAGAAGGAAGTCAAGAGGAGGGGTCCACCATAAGGATAGTTAACTGAGAGACTGGCCCCCTAATTTAGAGGGTGCTTCTTTATTGACGATTATGGAAAAAGAATGTTCCACAGTAACCAGAATGTTCTCTTCTGTCACTGTTCTATATTAATGAATAATACTGAATGTTGTTTTCTTTTAGCTCTTGGACATAATTAGGTCAGGAAAAATCCTCTGAAACTATGAATATATAAGTTTGTGTTTATCATTTCAGAAATTACGTTTGGTTCATTAGAATCAAACTATCAGAATAATATTTTGCACATAAAATAATTTATATTTCTTTCTTCTATCCATTATTTGAAACTAAAAAATACCATTAAATCTTTCTTTTTTTTAGCTTTGAAAACAGCTTTTTCCTCCAGTTTTCGTGGTATTTTCATTTATGTTTGCATTCTGGCACACCAAAAACTGAATGTAATAGGTAACTCACAATCTGAAGAAAGAAATGTCTGTATCTTGATCACATTCCTTAAGGAACAAAGCATTAAATGAACCTTGATTCACATTTGTGCTCTTTTTTTCCCTTGATAGAATGATTCTTCTGAATTTTGTATTATTTAATATCTGCTTAATATTACTAATGTCTCATAGGTAAACACTCAGTAATATATTACTTACTTTTGTATTCTATGACCATATCTAAAGTAATATCCATTTTAAAGATGATAGCTGTATGCATTATTTTTAGTTTCTGTGTGTGTGTCTGTTGTTGTTGTGTTATGAACAGTACCTAAGATACATGGCTTCTGGTATACAAGGCTATGCCCTGGAAGCACTAACACTGAATAATAAGGAACATATGCACAAGCTCAAGTTTATAAAGAAATGCCAAACTGATTTTCTAAATGGGAGTACCAGCTTGTCCTCAGCGGTGTGTTCATACATCCCTACCTTATTAACAACTGAGATTGTGATACTATATATTTTTTTTTTCCAATCTGGTAGTTAAAATTATTCTCTGAGCCTTATTTATGAATTGTATTTGATTTCCTCAGGAATATTACAGTTATTTTCAGTATACATCGGAAATTCGTAGAAAGCAGCCTTTTCCGCCACTCCCTTCTCTGTTCTCTCGGCCTCTTTTTGCTCATCTCTTCGCACGACGTGTCTTGGTTACCATGGCTGTGCATGCATCACTATCTTGCACAGCAACTCTCCTACTCACTCCTCTTCAGAAACAGCTTTCAAAACTTGTATTTGTTTCATCTCCTTGCATGATTATTCCAAAGGTTACTATGAATGAATATTTGGTAAAACAGATGGAAGTCTGAAATTTAAGTCAATAAGGGAAATCTTTAAAACATATATTTTTTGTGTGTTCTTTTTAAGGTGATAATTTATTTATTTTTTTTAATTTTTTATTGATTTATTTATTTTTACTTTACATATTCTTATATAACTTAATTTGTAGATATTGATGTATATCTGCTTTCCTTACAATATGAAAACAGTAGCAAAATATTCTAATTATATTAACTATTCCTGAAAAAAAAAAAGATTCTTAATTTTAACATAATTTCTCATTCAATTTCAACATCCTTTTTATTTTTCTACCAAAGAATTCTTTCAGTTAAATACTATTCATTTTTTTGGTTGGCATTGGATGCTTAGGCAGGCATCAATGATGGGAATAAAGGTTAAAGACTAGAAAGACTATGATCATTAAAGTAAACTCATGAAATTTATATTGTAATCAAGTTCAGGGCTGCAAATACATCCACACGCTAGAGACTTTTATGATTTGTAATCTAGGTTGAAATCCTATGAAATTAACCTATTTTGAGTTTACTCACAGAAAGTCAATAGCTATAATGCAGTAACACTTCACATTGTTTCATTTATCCTTCCTTTTAATAAAGAGAAAGTGCCCACAGCTTATATATTTTGAACAGAACAAGGTAGAAAAAGTATCATTCTGTGTATAGTATCTCTTATAGTGTAGAAATAATGGCTTAACACAACTTTTGAGATTTGAAATACACGTAAAATGAAAAAAAGGAAACAAAACCTTTCTCTGTTTCTGATTTAAAGTAAATATAAGATACAAATTCAGATTGTTCCTACAGTTCCTCATTAATACTCTACAGTATGTCAAAACCTTGAATATACAAATTAATATAACTTTGCATGGTCCCAAACTAAACACATATTTATGATGACTGTTCTTAATATTATAAGTCAAGATAGCTTTTGAGCTGTCAAATACTGTATTTTTAGGCTAATTTAGATTTATATATAATCCTTAATGAATGTGCAAGAACTGAAAGAAGAACTCAGTAATTACTTTCTCTAATTATCTATTTTAATTATATTCTAGCTATATGCAAAATGTAAGCAATCTAACAGACCTATATTTAAGAAAACTAAAATGAAGGGGAAAAAAAAGGTGGTTGGATAGATCCTGCCAAAGATTATTAACATTTTGCTCCAAAAATGAGATTTAAAATGTTAATAAGCAAAAATCTTATCTTAGATTATTTAATAGAAATACAGTGGGGTACCGTTCTGCCATTTTCTCAGTTGTTAAACATTATTTCTCAGGAATGCACAAAAGATCAGCCTTGTTCTGCCACATACGTGTAATATTTTCAATAAGTGTATCTTATTTAATTGGTTTCCAAAGGAAATCTATAATTGCACACTTTCCCATCAAACTGATAATTGTATTATAAGTATTACTGAACCTTTCTAAATGAAAAAATAGTTTAAAATGTATGTATAATTTGCTGATAAACTGTTAGGCAAAGTCATAAGAATTTTGAATAAATGTCAAAAGGATAGTTTTGTAATATATACTGATGTATAGATTTAGCATAGCAATAATTACATAAAATTATAACATTTATAGAGAAAGGGAATTTATACTGTTTTTATGTTTCTAAAAATGTTCTAGTAGAACCTGGCTAATCTTGGTAAAAGGGACATGCGTACAATCATTATATTAAAGACTTCAAAAATTCCTTTAAAGATATATGACAATAGTAATTATAATAACCGTAGAAGACAAACTATAAAGCTCCCATCATTGCACACTATTCTTTTTTTTTTTTTTTTACTTTATTTTACTTTATAATACTGTATTGGTTTTGCCATACATCAACATGAATCCGCCACGGATGTACACATTGTATTGAGTACTTCACAACCAGTACCTTATTTTATACCCATGGGTACACAAATGTAATCTTCACTAAGCTGATTTTCATGTGATTGAACTGAAAATGGGGGAAATCAATTACTAATAATCATACAGATAATACAGGTCAGATGTGGGATTCAAACTGAGATAAGTGTTTCTATAAGCTCATGCCCCTTCTCTAACACAACTCACTATTCTCATTTGCTCATATTTCTTGTAAATATGATTGTTATAGATATACATATATTTAGACACTTAAATAATATGCATACAAGCATACTATGAAATATGCATTTTTAAATCCTTTTAAATTTCAACATCTGAAAAAATTATATAAAAATAGCCTTTATTTTCATTTTCCAAACACTCTAAATTGTATGTTTCTTATGATTACTTTTTGGAAATGTCTCCTTTGCATTCTGTCAAGTTTATTGGGGATGATGTAAAAAATAGTTGTTTAAATCACCTGCTTGTTTGCTTGCTAAGCTGCTTCACTTGTGTCTGACTTTTTGCGATCCTATGGATCAGACCTGGCTCCACTGTCCATGGGAGTCTCCAGGCAATAATATTGGAGTGGGTTGCCATGCCCTCCACCAGGGGATCTTCCCAACCCAGGGATCAAACTTACATCTCTTATGTCTCCTGCAATGGCAGGTGAGTTCTCTACCCCTAGTGCCACCTGAGAAGTCCTTTTAAACCACTACCAACACCTAAACTTTAAACTATATATTTGTTCTTATAACTAGCATATACCACATTAATATTTACATGTGTATACATCTATCTGATTTTCCTCTAGTTGAAAATTTTATAAGTGGAATCACTTTACAAGGAACTCTATGCACATATCAAATTCTTATATGTTTTCGATTTAAATGTACTGATTGTATACTTCCACTGAAAACCTATTTAATCATCTTTATCAATCACAGAGAAAAAGAGCAGCTCTTAACAATGTTATAGACCCTAGTGATAGATATCACAGACTTATAGCTGAGCTTAATGCTAATCTAATATCTCAGGTTCCTGGATAATTTTACGAAGAGAAACTTGGTCAACATTAAAACATTCACCCCTGGACTATTAAATGAGAGAGAAATAAAGTTACAACAATTAAACTATTGAACAAACTTCCCTATTGAATTTGAATTTATGATGGCCTCTCAGGTTTACTTGCAATGCTTTGGAATATTGTGCTGTGCTTAGTCACCCAGTCGTGTCCAGTGCTTTTTGACCCCATGGACTGTAGCCCGCCAGGCTCCTCTGTCCATGGGGATTCCCTAGGCAAGAACACTAGATTGGGTCCCTTCCAGGAGATCTTCCCCACCCAGGGATCAAACCCAGGTCTCCCATATTGCAGGCAGATTCTTTACCATCTGAATCACTTTGGTACATTATATAGGCTCAAAACCCTGCATTTCACAACAGTACTGGCTTTTGATCCCCAAACTCTATCAATGATTAGATTTTACAACCTGACAGTTCTCCCCTCAGTTTCAACTGTTTATTGTTGCTTTTTAAAAAAAATTTCTGAATGATATTCTTTAAATTTTTTTGAGCATAAGAGTAAATCCAAAAGACCATTTACTGTAATTCATCTAATATCACTGGAAATATAGGAGAAACCCTTCAGCAATTTGTTCTGTTGTATTGTCCCTTACACACTTTTTTCTCTTTATTTTTTAAATCATATATTATTAGTTAACACTACATAGTTTTTTAATATAAATTTATTTATTTTAATTGGAGGTTAATTACCTTACAATATTGTATTGGTTTTGCCATACATCAACATGAATCCGCCACAGTAAGTATCTTTTAATTTCATGATGCAATCAAAAACTACATAGTTTTTGATTGCACCATGAAATTAAAAGATGCTTACTCCTTTTAAGGAAAGTTATGACCAAGCTAGATAGCATATTGAAAAGCAAACACATTACTTTGCCAACAAAGGTCCGTCTAGTCAAGGCTATGGTTTTTCCAATAGTCATGTATGGATGTGAGAGTTGGACCGTGAAGAAATCTGAGTCCCGAAGAATTGATGCTTTTGAACTGTGGTGTTGGAGAAGGCTCTTGAGAGTCCCTTGGACTGCAAAGAGATCCAACCAGTCCATTCTGAAGGAGATCAGCCCTGGGATTTCTTTGGAAGGAATGCTTCTAAAGCTGAAACTCCAGTACTTTGGCCACCTCATGCGAAGAGTTGACTCATTGGAAAAGACCCTAATGCTGGGAGGGATTGAGGGCAGGAGGAGAAGGGGACGACAGAGGGTGAGATGGCTAGATGGTATCACCAACTCGATGGACATGAGTTTGGGTGAACTCTGGAAACTGGTGATGGACAGGGAGGCCTGCCATGCTGCGATTCATAGGGTCACAAAGAGTCGAGCAAGACTGAGTGACTGAACTGAACATAGTTTCTGAAAAAAAGTTATTTTACTTTATGGGGTTTCAGACAATAAAATATTATGTAGTTAGTGAAAACAGAGTGAGCTACATCTTCCCTTATAATCATCTTAGTTAACTCTGTCTCTAACACACCTGTGTACACATTCATGTATACACACTCACACAGATATATACAAACAAAACAGAGACACTTAAGTGTACAAGACATAATTGGTCTTACAAATATCTGTGTTTAACTTAAGACAGTAAATGTCATAAACCAAGACAAGTATATGGAACACTAAAATTAAGGAATCTGTTATTTTTCATTTTATGTTTTGTAGACATTTTACATTCTTAATTAATGTTTATTTATCTTTTTTGGTTTGAACACAAATGGTAATGTTTCAAAAGGAGGTTTTGCTTCAAAACTCAGTTTAATTTCCAAATATGCAATATTTTAGACATATCATTTAAAATAGTCATACTCGATTTATATGTAATAATTATACTTAAAACATTTACGATTACTTTTGACTTCCATATGCAATCAGTGTAACATATAAGTGAAAAGTGAAAGTGTTATTCACTCAGTCATATCCACAAGGACACGACTATGAACTATGGATGGTAGGCCACTGAGCTCCTCTGTCCATGGAATTCTCCAGGCAAGAATACTGGAACAGGTTACCATGCCCTTCTCTAAGGAATCATCCTGACCCAGGGATCAAACCTGGGTCTCCGCATTGCAGGCATATTCTTTACCATCTGAGCCAGCAGTGAAGCCCAGCATATAAGTAGTATTATACAAATTAGGATGTACTTTTGGGAAAATCTATTATTTTTAATTTCTGCAAATGTTTAAAGAACTGATATTTGAACAAAAGTAGTTTGGTTCATTTCTACTTTTTAAAATAGAACTCTGTTTATGCTATCTGCAAAGTAAAAAAGAAAAAGTAGTATTTAACTATGCAACAGTTTAGAAAATTTGTGAAGAGTAATAGCATGGATTATAAATTAGCCTAAAATATGTTAATAAAGATTAATGACATTTACCATGTTATATAATGACATTTAGATCATCTGAGAAATTTTCATTTAGAATATAAATTTTGTTTTGCTTTTTACATTATTTTTAATATAAATTTATTTATTTTAATTGCAGGTTAATTACTTTACATGAATGTAAATTTATAAGAAGATTATAGAGGTTATTATTAGAACTTATATAATGCATTATGATATAAATTGATTATCATATACTATTTAGTAGTTCAAATGCACAAACACACCACTTCACTTGCATTAATAACTCTGTGAATGATTGCTAATTTGTTTTCACCTTTAAATAATGTTTGATTTATAAATATTTATTATTATTTGTAATTATTAATATATTTACTACCTTTTTTTGACAGAACTTTGTATACTACTGGTGAGATATTCAGATTTATGTATTATGTGTACAAAGGAGTTTTCTCTAAAATCTAACAGTTCAAACATTATAGTTTCCTAAATGTCACAATACATTTATGACAACATCTTCATGGCATGTTTTTTTACCATTTTTGTTTCTACAATTTGACATTTTGCCACAGTAGTAAAATATTTTATTAAGTTAGTTGTCAGCCCCCCAAAACTGTTCCATAAATAACAGAATTCTTTCTGATATAATGTCAACCTGTTTATGGGCTCTTTAGATAGTTCATCTTCCAATAATACTGTGAAAGTTGTAGAGTTTTCTTTTGTGAATATGACGAAGACATCTGAGGATAAAATGGAGTTTGGAAGTACAAAGAATTAGGGAGATGAATGAGCTTTATCTTTCACTTTTCACTTTCATGCATTGGAGAAGACAATGGCACCCTACTCTAGTATTCTTGCCTGGAGAATCCCAGAGACAGAGGAGCCTAGTGGGCTGCCATCTGTGGGGTCGCACAGAATCGGACACGACTGAAGCGACTTAGCAGCAGCAGCATACAAAGCATGCAACTAGAATGACCTCCTTATCATTAAATGGAAAAAAAAAAAAGAGAAATTCAGATCATATCTCTTGTTCTCCTTCTGTTTTTGTTTTTGTTTTTGATGGATACATGCTCAGATGGTAAAGAATCTGCCTGCAGTACAGGAGACCTGGGTTCAGTCCCTGGATTGGGATGATCCCCTGGAGGAGGACATGGTAATGCACTTCAGTGTTATTGCCTGGCAAATCCCATGGACAGAGGAGCCTGGTTGGACTATAGTTCATGTGGCTATGAAGAGTTAAACACCACTTAGAGACCTCACACTTTCATATGCTTTGGATAAGGACTAATTTTACCAAAACAGAAAAATAAATTGTATCCACTTTAGGGTTCCAGTTAGGAAAATATATCTCCAATTTTGATTTTGGAGTTTATGTCTGAAAAGGAATTTAGTCTCAGGAAGAGGAATTTGTAGACTCTGCAAAGATGAGGTTTGGGGAAAATTAAATTTCCAGGAAATGGAAAAATACTTTTCTCTTCTAATTCTTTGATATAATTGGGTATTTTTGGACTTTCAGTTGGATATAAACTAATCCATGTACAGTAATAAAGACTTTACATATCAATACTGCCTTAGAAAAAATATGAAAATAGAGGCACAATATACCTAATAGAGATCTGGCATAGTTCTATGTCAGAAAATGCTTGTGTTTAGAAAGAACAATGCACAATTTTCTGCTCATTACAAGAACTGTTAATGTTTTCAATGTTTTCCAAACAATCAGAATATTTATTCAAAGAAACTGTCTCTGTTTATTTTTTAACATTAAACACACACTGAAAACTATAGTGCCTGTTAGAAAACTGTTCAGAATACAAGGGCAAATTTCAAGGTTTTGTGCTGGAGCAAACTAAAGAAATAAATACCACATGTTCTGCAGTTTGCAGACTTCACAGTGAATTTCTTTTTTTTTTTTTTTTTTTTTCTTTTTTATTATTTTTTTTTTATTAAATTTTAAAATCTTTAATTCTTACATGTGTTCCCAAACATGAAACCCCCTCCCACCTCCCTCCCCATAACATCTCTGTGGGTGATCCCCATGCACCAGCCCCAAGCATGCTGTATCCTGCATCAGACATAGACTGGCGATTCAATTCTTACATGATAGTATACATGATAGAATGCCATTCTCCCAAATCATCCCGCCCTCTCCCTCTCTCTCTGAGTCCAAAAGTCCATTATACACAGCTGTGTCTTTTTTCCTGTCTTGCATACAGGGTCGTCATTGCCATCTTTCTAAATTCCATATATATGTGTTAGTATACTGTATTGGTGTTTTTCTTTCTGGCTAACTTCACTCTGTATAATCGGCTCCAGTTTCATCCATCTCATCAGAACTGATTCAAATGAATTCTTTTTAACGGCTGAGTAATACTCCATCGTATATATGTACCAAAGCTTCCTTATCCATTCATCTGCTGATGGACATCTAGGTTGTTTCCATGTCCTGGCTATTATAAACAGTGCTGCGATGAACATTGGGGTACATGTGTCTCTTTCAATTCTGGTTTCCTCGGTGTGTATACCCAGCAGTGGGATTGCTGGGTCATACATGTGTCTCTCAACTTTGATCTAAACAATTGCAATTGATAAATGGAATAAGATCTTGTAGGCAAGGGAACAGACATTTCCCCAATTTCTAAACAATTTAGTTGCTTACAGGATTTCTTTGGAAGAGACATTTCAATTTGCACACTAGTTCCTACTCAAGAGACTTGGATGAAGGCAGAAATATTGTAAAATACTAGTATTCAAGATTTTTGATAGAGGTGTGAAACAGATAATTCAGAACAAAATATGAAAGAGTGGCCTAGCTGGAGTGTGCAAGGAAATGGCATAAAACTTGCTTTCAAATTTATCTCTGACCCTTTTGTTTTAAATTTCAGCTTTATTGAGGAATACATGATAAATAAAATTATAAAATATTTAAATTTAACATCCTGGTAATTTTATGTTTTCACATAGTGAAAGGATTTCCCTTATCTAGTCAATCACATATACATTATTTCACATATTTATCTTTTTTATTCCCTTGTTGTGAACAGTTTCGTTCTATTCTCTTAGCAGATTTTAGTTATAAAATATAGTTTATCAACTATAGTTAGCATGTCATGCAGGCATTTCTTATCTTATAGCTGAAAGCTAGCACTCTTTTATAGTCTTTCCCAATTTCTCCTGAACACTTGGCCCCCAACAAATACATTTTTTGTTTGTTTGTTTTAGCAAGTACTTTTCTTTTTTTTTCTTCCTATTTCCAGACTCCACATGTAAGCGAAACTGTGCAGTTTTTGTCTTTGTCTGCCTGACTTATTTTACTTAGCATAATGCCCTCAGGGTCCATCCATAATATTGCAAATGACAAGATTACCTTCTTTCTAATGGCTGAATAATATTCCATTGTGTGTGCATACATATGTATGTCTGTGTGTACATGCGTGTGCACACTAAGCTGTTTCAATAGTGTCCCACTCTTTGTGACACTATGGCCTATAGCCCACCAGACTTCATGGGATGTCCCAGGCAAGAATACTGGAGTGGGTTGCCATGCTCTTCTCCAGGGGATCTTCCCGACCCAGGAATCGAACCCTCAGCTCTTATCTCCCCCACATTGTCAGGCAGATTCTTTACCACTGAAGCCACTTGGGAAGCCCTATGTGTGTGTGTTCTTAGTTGTGTCCGACTATTTGCAACCCCATAACCTGTAGCCCAGCAGGAACCTCTGTCCATGGAACTCCCCAGGCAAGAAATCTGGAGTGGGTTGCTATTTCCTACTCCAGGGAATCTTCCAAACTCAGGGGTTGAACCTTCATCTCCTGCATTGACAGGCAGGATCTTTACCAACTAAGCCACAAGGGAAGCCATAGGGAAGCCATATATATATTACATATGCACATGGCTTATACATATATATATATATATATATATACACACACACACACACATATGTGTATATATATACACAATGGGATGTAATATATATGTATATACACACAGTGAAATATGTGTGCATGTATGTATATATACATACATATATAAATATATTATAAATAATTATCATATTATATATATTATTATATATTATATATTATAATATTATATATATTATAATATTATATATATTATAATATTATATATATATTATCTATTATATATATATATATATATATATATATATATATATATATATAATCCTTTTTATCCATTGAGGGACACTTAGGTTGTCACTTAGGTTGTTGTTTTCATATCTTGGCTATTATATATAAGGCTGCATTTAACTCTGACTCTTAATTTGTCGGATCATTTCAAAATATTCAGCTGCTTTGATCCTCATTTCTCGCTCTTAAAACACAGTAACAAAATCTTCAGTTCATTTCAGTCACTCAGTCGTGTTCGACTCTTTGCGACCCCATGAATTGCAGCACGCCAGAACTCCCTGTCCATCACCAACTCCCAGAATTCACTCAGACTCACGTCCATCGAGTCAGTGATGCCATCCAGCCATCTCATTCTCTGTCATCCTCTTCTCCTCCTGCCCTCAATCCCTCCCAGCATCAGAGTCTTTTCCAATGAGTCAACTGGACAAAGTACTGGAGTTTCAGCTTTAGAAGCATTCCTTCCAAAGAAATCCCAGGCTGGTCTCCTTCAGAATGGATTGGTTGGATCTCCTTGCAGTCCAAGGGACTCTCAAGAGTCTTCTCCAACACTACAGTTCAAAAGCATCAGTTCTTCAGCGCTCAGCCTTCTTCAAAGTCCAACTCTCACATCCATACATGACCACTGGAAAAACCCTAGCCTTGACTAGATGGACCTTAGTCGGCAAAGTAATGTCTCTGCTTTTGAATATGCTATCTAGGATGGTCATAACTTTTCCTCCAAGAAGTAAGCCTCTTTTAATTTCATGGCTGCAATCACCATCTGCAGTGATTTTGGAGCCCAAAATATCTTAGTTGGTTTCAAAAAAAATTAAAAGTAGTCAGTTTAGTGAGAAGTAAAATTTAAGGTTAAACAAACCAAAACTATATTTTTTAAACAAATTTTATTTGATCTATGATAATTAGAAATTAGTCTGAAATTGCCCTAATGAAATATTATAAACAATGGAACATTCATTCAATAAAATATAATAAATCCCTTCACAGAATAGCAGGAGACCATGCATTTAGCTGTAAACTCATGCTTTACCTCACATATGCATATGACACTACATTTATGGCAGAAAGGGAAGAGGAACTAAAGAGCCTCTGGATGAAAGTGAAAGAGGACAGTAAAAAAGCTGGCTTAAAACTCAACATTAAAAAAAAGTAAAATTATGCAATCCAGTCCTATCACTTTATGGCAAATTGGGGAAACAATGGAAGCAGTGACAGACTTTATTTCCTTGGGCTCTAAAATCACTGCAATGATGACTGTAGCCATGAAATTAAAAGATACTTGTTCCTTGGAAAAACAGCTATGACCAAACTAGACAGCATATTAAAATGCAGAGACATTACTTTGCCCAGAAAGTCAGTATAGTTAAAGCCATGTTTTTTTCCAGTAATCATGTATAGATGTGAGAATTGGGCCATAAAGAAAGCTGAGCCCTGAAGAAATGATGCTTTTGAACTATGGTGTTGGAGAAGACTCTTGAGTGTCCCTTGGACTGCAATGAGATCAAACCAGTCAAACCTAAAGGAAATTAACCCTGAATATTCATTGTAAGGACTGACACTGAACCTTTGAAGCTCCAATACTTTGGCCACCTGATGCGAAGAACTTACTCATTGGAAAAGACTTTGATGCTGGGAAAGATTGAAGGCAGAAGGAGAAAGGGATGACAGAAGATGAGATGGTTAGATGTCATCCCTTTCTTGATGGACATGAGTTTGAGCAAGCTCCAGGAGTTGGTAATGGACAGGGAAACCTGGGGTGCTGCAGGCCATGGGGTCACAAAGAATCAGACATGACTGAGCAACTGAACTGAACTGAAAACCCTTTACTCTAGCAACAAGGTACAGAAGTTATACACATAACACCCTACTGCAGGCAAGTAATACCAAGATGAGTTCCTTCCAGTTATTCTGGGGCTTGGTTTCACTCTGAAAGAAACAGGTTGCTTGAGTTTCTCACTTATTGCCAAGACCCAGGTTGGTGGCTCAAGCACCCTGTTTCAGAGGCTCTATTCCATCTAGGTACATATCTGATACAACTAGGTCTCCATTTCCCCACCAAACCCCCACATCTATGGTGGAAATTCTTACTCAGGCATGTTACACCAAAAATACTGGGTGCCCCCCTCCCCTCTTCCATTCTTAGGGCAGGAGTTGCACACTAGGAAGAAAGGAAGAAAGCTGAAAAACAAAACAAAACAGAACAAAACAATGTTTGCTATAACTATTCAATGTCAACTCTTAGAGAAAGTCACCTTAGAAAACACTCTATCTGAGGAGGCTGATTTCTTTTTCTTTTTTTTTTTTTTTTGATCAGACAATGGAGACTCCCATTCCTAAGGGTGTTGTCAAAAAGTAGATCTTGAAGAGAAAGTAAGAGGAATTTGATTGGTCTGTGATATAGCAAAATAGTATTAATAGAACACCCAGAAGTTTAACAGAGAATGAAAAGAAGAGAAAGCTAAGAATAGGTCTTCAGGGAACACTGTGATCACTAGGAAATTGGGAAGAATTTGGTTGAATTATCTCAGGAGTGATCAGAGAAAGATGCTGGGTAGATTTGGAAGCACCTTGAAGCCACAAATAGACTAATAACACATGGTGGAAGAGCCATTGATATAAGAGTTTAAACAAAATCTCTGGCTAAAAACTGAATTATAAACTGCTCTTATGGGAGAATTCAAAAATTACGAATTAAAAACAAAATCACTCTCATTCTTGGGAGTTTGGAAAATTGAGTGCATACCCATGCTTAACCCTCTGAGGAATGATCTGAGAGGGTATCTCTAGGATAATGGTCTTTGAAACTGGAGTCAAAATAAGCCACACACATATAACAGTAAATGGTGAAATCTAATTGACTAAGAGGGCTTAAATAAAATCTTTGTAAAATTCAGCTAATACCCAACTCAGGGGTGACCCATAAGAAGCCTGACTAAAATGCAAAAGCAAGGGGAAAATCATCTGAACAGGGACATCAGCAGCTTCAAAATGCAGAGACAAGTAACTTCACAAAATAAGTTTAACATAATTACTGAACAAAAAATGACTAAGCAAGCAACAACAAAACAACCTCTGGAAAAGGAGAATCAATAATCACAGTTGCTCCACTACATTCTAAAATTTCTACTTTTTTTCCACCCCAAACTAGAAGTTATGCAAATAATAAAGTAAAAGCATGACATATACACAAGGAGGAAAAAAATAGCAATAGAAACTGCCTGTGAAGGGGCCTAGAATCAGAAAACCAAGTCTTTAAAATAGCTCTCCCAAATATGCTTGAAAACTAAAGAAAGATATATTTACAAATAAATAAAATTACAAATAGAATGTATGGAAACATAGAATATTAATAAAGCCATAGATATTATTATAAATAACATAGTGGAGATTCCACAGTTGAAAAATACATAACCAAAATAAGATTTTCACAAGAAGAGCTCAATAAGAGTTTTAATCTGAAAGAAAAAAGAAAAAGAACAAGCATATTTGAAGAATGATCAATAGAGACCAGCAATTTGAAGAACCAAAATAGAAAAAAAAAAAAAAAAAAGCTAAAGAAAAATTAACACTGCCTAAAGGAAATTTGGGACACCATTAACCAGATAATCTATGTGTAACTTGGCAGAAGAGAGGAAAGAAAGAAAAATGGGAAAAAATTGAGAAAATAATAACTGAAACCTTCCCAGATTAATGAAAAGATCAATCTGCTTACTTAAGTAGCTCAACAAACTCCAAATAAGATAAAAGATATACCCTCAGACACATTACAGGCAATATATTAAAAAGTCAAATGCAAAGAGAAAAGCTTGAAAGCAGCAAAAGACAAGTCATTATTTATATGGATATCCCAATAAAAAATAAGCAGTCCTAATGATCAGAAACAAGAAGTAGTGGGACATCTTATTCAAAGTGATGAAAGTAAAAAATAAAACAAAAAGCTGTCAATCAAGATTCTGTTATGCATCTGATACTAACTTTAATGTCTTTACCAAAATTATAATAAAGACATTTCCTTGTAAATGAAAATAGAATCCATTGCTTGGAGACACACCTTACAAGAAATTCTAAAGGAAATTCTTCAAGGTGAAAGCAAGTGACATCAGAATGAAATTCAAAAGAATGAGTTCCATTAAAGATAATTATATAGGTAATTACAAAAGACTATAATTGCACGTTTCTTCTTGTTCTCATGACTAATTTCAAAAGCAGTAGTCCAAAACAATTATTATGTAATCGTACTTCTGGACCCTTAACACAGAGAAATGTAATATATTTGACAATAACAAAACAATACAGAACAGGTAGGTGGGGGAAAAAGCTGTGTTGGTATAAACAAATGACACTGATTAGCAACAAATCTGCAAGAAATGAAGAGAGTAAGAAATGGTAGATAAGAATGCAATTTTAAAGCATTAGATATGCTTTGCTATCTACTCTCAGCTTCTTTAAAATATGTAGGAAAATATAGTGCAATAATTATGTGTGCTCAGTTGTGTCCAACTCTTTGTGATCTCATGGACTGTAGCCCACCAGGCTTCTCTGTCCATGGAATTCTCCAGGCAAGGCTGGAGTGGGCGGCTATTTCCTTCTCCAGGGGTCCTTCCCAACCCAGGGATCGAACCTGCATCTCCTGCATTGGCAGGCAGATTTTTTACCACTGAGCCCCGTGGGAATCCTAATAATTATAACAATGATATATCAAATATAGACATAATTTGTGTACTACTAATTAGCATAAAAAGTGGAGGAGAAAATGAACAATATAGGAGTAAAATTTTCACATTTTGAAACAGAGCAGGACTCTGTGGAATCTTCCCAGGGACAGACTCCCCAGGCCCAAATCCTTTCACACTTGCTTGCAGAAAATGCTTTAGTCTCCCAGGCCTTTCCCAAGTTCAAAAGAGCAAATTTAATCAGAGGAGTTGGAAAATGCAGAAACAAATAATTAAGCAAGCCAAAATTATAATAATTTAGTTATAAGAAAAAGCTGAAAACCTTTAGCTCCTTTTCAAGGGCTATAGATAAAATCCTGAGCCATTTCCTTAGGTTGTTTTGCTAATAATAAAACCCCAATGTGATGGAAGAGGTTAACTGCTGACCACTAGTATGTAGATTTCAAATTGGTTGGAATCAGAAGATTGATAACATTGAGTCTAAAAATATCACCTGTTTATCTCACCATCAACCAACAAAAGAGTATATAAGCTGATCATATACTTCATAAACCTTTCCCTCACCTTGACTTTAAAAGTTCTTCCCTGAAAGCCATTGAGGAGTTTTGAGTCTTTTGAGCACAAACTGTTTGTTCTCCTTTCTTGGCCCACATTGGGCACCTAGCAGTTATAGATGTATTAAGGTGGATGAACTTAGAGCCTGTTATATAGAGTGATGTAAGTCAGAAAGAGAAAAAAAAAATTTTATATTAATGCATACATATGGAGTCTAGAAAATGGTACTGATGAACCTGTTTGCAAGGCAACAATAGTGATGTGGACACAGAGAAAAGGAGAGGATGGGACAAATTGGGAGAGTAACATTGAAATATATAAAATAGATACCTAGTGGGAAGTTGTTGTATAACACAGGGAGCTCAGTTCTGTGCTCTGTGACAACCTAGAGGTGTGGAAAGGGGTGGGGTGGGAGGGAAATTCAAGAAGGAGGTAATATATGTATACTTATGGCTGATTCACCCTATTGTATGGCAGAAATCAGCAGAACATTGAAAAGCAGCTGTGTATGTTCCTGTGTTTAGTCTCTCAGTCATGTCCAATTCTTTGGGACCCATTGGGCTGTAGCCTACCAGGCTTGTCTGTCCATGGGATTTTTCAGGCAAGAAATCTGGAGTGGGTTGCCATTTCTTTCTCTGGGGACCCTCCCAACCCAGGACTCGAACCCATATCTCCTGTGTCCTTCATTGCAGGTGGATTCTTTATCAAACAAGCCATTGGGGAAACCCCTTATCTTTTAATTATATATATACTTAAAAACCTATACTGTCCTTCATCACAACCTGGTGTCAGTAGATTGACTGCTGCCTGCTGAGTCACGTTTGGTTTGCTTATGATTTCACTGGAACTAAAAAAGTATAAATCACTTCAAAATCACTGTGCACTGTGACTGTGGTCATGAAATTAAAAGATACTTACTCCTCAGAAGAAAAGCTATGTCAATCCTAGACAGCATATTAAAAAGCAGAGACATTACTTTGCTGACAAAGGTCCGTCAAGTCAAAGCTATGGTTTTTCCAGTAGTCATGTATTGATGTGAGAGTTGAATCATAAAGAAGGCTGAGTGCTGAAGAATTGATGCTTTTGAACTGTGCTGTTGGAGAAGACTCTTGAGAGTCCCTTGTACAAGAGCCCCTGAATATACCAAAATTCAGTGATGCTTAAGTCCCATAGTAGGTCCTCTGTATCCCAGGTTCCATGTCCATGGATTCTGCCAACAGCAGATGAACATTCTGATTTGCTGTTTGTTGAAACTGCTGATGGGAAATCTGAGAATATAGAGGGCTAATTCTATATTTATTGGAAAAATCCAAGCACGCATGCACTGGCACAGTTCAAATCCATGTTGTTCAAAGGTCATGCTGTTGACTATAATTCCAAATACCCTCATGAACTTTCTCACTTTTCTCTACCCCATTTATACTGCCTTCCATGATATAGATTTTCTGAATCTTGACTGCCTCAATAGGCAGCTAATAATTTTTTGTGGTTTTGATTTACATTTCCCAGAGAGCTAATGCAATGGATTGAATGATGATGTCCTCCTCCCCAAAATTCAAATTTTGAAATTTAATAGGCAACTTGATGATATTTGGAGATGGAGGTCTTTGGAAGATGAGTAAACTTTAAACGACACCCCAGAGACATCCCCTTCCCACTGCCATGTGAGGTTACAGTGACAATACAGCCATCTGTGAAACAGGCTCTCACCAGCTGCAGCTTTGGCCACAGAGTGAGGTGATCTTCTTTGTGTTCAAAGTGATTTTTGGTTCTGATTCTTTATGGTGTTTTTTATGAATCAGCACTTTATCTGTGTCTTATGTTCCTCGGTACCCTGTACTATTTTTCCTTTTCTCTCCTTTTTAAATTATGCATAAAGGTTTCTTTTTTGTGCATGAAATTAAAGTCTTAATTAATCTTGCAGGAGAAAAGTTAAAAAAAAAAAGTTGTTGATGTCATGTCTTGAACTTTCCAGCCTCCAGAGTCATGACAAATAAATGTATGCTGTTTATAAACTATCTAGTACATCCATGGTATTTCTGTTGCTTTGTTATAACAGTCAGAATGGACTAAGTTTTGTTCAATTTTGCCTTTTTTTTTTTTTTTTGGCGTGATAGTTACTGATATTCTGAATTCAACTCCATTGTTGCATGCATGTATGACATATGTTTTTTGTGAATGTTTCTCTACCTTTAAGGGTTTACTTTTTTATTTCCATATTTATTTAGCACTGTTTTAAAAAAGAAATTTTTGATTTATATGAAGTTCACTTGGTCATTTCAAAATACTGCTTTTGTCTTCCTTTAGAACTATCTTTCTAAAGAAATTTCAGACTTCTAGATTTCATATTTAAACATTTTCCCCTCATGTTAATCTTCTGTATGATATGAGGTAAAAGTCATTTCACCTTTTTCAATAAGGATTTTCAGTTTTTCTAGCACAATTTATTAAAGATAGACTCTTTTCCATCTTGAATTGTTTTGATAGCTCTATAAAAATAAACTGTCCATATCTTTAGGTATATTTCTTAGCTCTCTATTTCATAACATGAATACCATACTTTCTTTACATATATATATATGTATATATAAAGTGTACTTTTTATATAAACTTATATGTATATAAGTGTGGCATTCATATTTTTATATGAATGGTATATTACTCATTCTATTCATTCCATGTTCTATTACTAACATGAATACCATACTTTCTTAATTCATGTACCTTTATAATATGTCTTGAACTCAGGTATTGTAATATCTTCCAACTTTTTTCCTCCTTTTATTTTTAATAATTAAGTTGGCTAAGTTTGTTCCTTCATCTTTCTAATATAAAATTTCAGTTTAATTTCTAAAATAAAACTATAAAAGCAGTTGAAATTTTCTGTTGATTAAATGGAATCTATGTGATAATGCAGGTAAGTGATATTTTAATAATGCTGAATCTCCCAGTATAGAATATCTCTTAAATTATAAAAGTCATGTTTCAGAAACTTTGTTTATGCTTTAGTGTAGAAGTTTTGCTTCTACATAATGGTTACCTCTTTTTTGGAATCCATATAGTTTGAATCATACAGTGAGTAGTCCTTTCAGAGTGGCTTCTTTCACTTAAAAGTATGCATTTATACTCTATATCTTTTCCTGGTTTATCACCTCATTTTCAGCACTGAATAATATTCGACTGTCTTCATGTCCCACAGTTTATTTCTTCAATCACCCTTGAGGAATCTTGCGTTCTTTCAAGTTTTGACAACTGTAAATGAAACTGCTATAAATATCTGTGTTCAGATAGATTTTTGTGTGGATATACATTTTCAGCTCTTTTCAGTAATACCAAGAAATACCTATTTAGTCCTGGTGTGTAAGAAAATAACTAAAATTTTACTATGACCTTGTATTCTGCAAACTTGCTATAATCCCTTGCTTGTTCCAGAAGATTTTTATCCATAATCCTTTTGGAATCTATATAGATGATCGTGTCATCTGCAAACAATTACAGTTTTATGTCTTCTTTCCAAAGATGTATACATTTATTTCCTTATCTAGTTTTATTGCATTAGGTTGAGCTTCTAATATCATGCTGAAAAGGAATGGTGAGAGGGACATCTTAATCTATTTCTTGAACAATGATTTCAGTTAAATTTTTAGGTTTAAGTTAGAATCTAACAAGATTTCTGACTTTCCATTATTATATATAGCATAAAAAAGTAATCATTGTGAAAATGCTTGCATTATATAAGACAACAACATGTTTAGGTGTATTTACATGATTTACACTACTTTTAGTACTACATCTTAAGTGATATTTTTCTAATATTAAATAATATTTTCACATTTTTTAATATTACAAACCCACAGAAAACATTATCCTCAATGGTGAAAAATTGAAAGCATTTCCCCTAAAGTCAGGAACAAGACAAGGGTGCCCACTTTCACCACTACTATTCAACATAGTTCTGGAAGTTTTGTCCATAGCAATCAGAGCAGAAAAAGAAATAAAATGAATCCAAATTGGAAAAGAAGAAGTAAAACTCTCACTGTTTGCAGATGACATGCCCTCTACATAGAAAACCCTAAAGACTCCATCAGAAAATTACTAGAGCTAATCAATGAATATAGTAAAGTGGCAGGATGTAAAATCAACACTCAGAAATCCCTTGCATGCCTATACGCTAATAATGAGAAAGCAGATAAGGAAATAATTCCATTCACCATTGCAATGAAAAGAATAAAATACTTAGGAATATATCTACCTAAAGAAACTAAAGACCTATATATAGAAAACTATAAAACACTGATGAAAGAAATCAAAGAGGACACTAATAGACGGAGAAATATACCATGTTCATGAATCAGAAGAATCAATATAGTGAAAATGAGTATACTACCCAAAACAACCTACAGATTCAATGCAATCCCTATCAAGCTACCAGTGGTATTTTTCACAGAGCTAGAACAAGTAATTTCACAATTTGTATGGAAATACAAAAAACCTCGAATAGCCAAAGCAATCTTGAGAAAGAAGAATGGAATTGGAGGAATCAACCCACCTGACTTCAGGCTCCACTACAAAGCGACAGTCATCAAGACAGTATGGTACTGGCACAAAGACAGAAATATAGATCAATGGAACAAAATAGAAAGCCCAGAGATAAATCCACATACCTATGGACACCTTATCTCCGACAAAGGAGGCAAGAATATATAATGGAGTAAATACAATCTCTTTAACAAGTGGTCTTGGGAAAACTGGTCAACCACTTGTAAAAGAATGAAACTAGATCACTTTCTAAGACCATACACAAAAATAAACTCAAAATGGATTAAAGATCTAAATGTAAGACCAGAAACTATAAAACTCCTAGAGGAGAACATAGGCAAAACACTCTCTGACATAAATCACAGCAGGATCCTCTATGACCCACCCCCCAGAATTCTGGAAATAAAAGCAAAAATAAACAAATGGGGTCTAATTTAAATTAAAAGCTTCTGCACAACAAATGAAACTATAAGCAAGGTGAAAAGACAGCCTTCTGAATGAGAGAAAATAATAGCAAATGAAGCAACTGACAAACAACTAATCTCAAATATATACAAGCAACTTATGTAGCTCAATTCCAGAAAAATAAACAACCCAATCAAAAAATGGGCCAAAGAACTAAATAGACATTTCTCCAAAGAAGACATATGGATGGCTAACAAACACATGAAAAGATGCTTAACATCACTCATTATCAGAGAAATGCAAATCAAAACCACAATGAAGTACCACTTCACACCAGTCAGAATGGCTGTGATCCAAAAATCTGCAAGCAATAAATGCTGGAGAGGGTGTGGAGAAAAGGGAACCCTCTTGCACTCTTGGTGGGAATGCAAACTAGTACAGCCACTATGGAGAACAGTGTGGAGATTCCTTAAAAGATTGCAAATAGAACTGCCTTATGACCCAGCAATCCCACTGCTAGGCATACATACCAAGGAGACCAGAATTGAAAGAGACACGTGTACCCCAATGTTCAATGCAGCACTGTTTATAATAGCCAGGACATGGAAACAACCTAGATGCCCATCAGTAGATGAATGGATAAGAAAGCAGTGGTTCATATACACAATGGAGTATTAGTCAGCCATTAAAGAAAATACATTTGAATCAGTTCTAATGAGGTGAATGAAACTGGAGCCGATTATGCAGAGTGAAGTAAGCCAGAAAAGAAAACACCAATACAGTATACTAACACATATATAAGGAATTTAGAAAGATGGTAATGATAACCCTGTATGTGAGACAGCAAAAGAGACACAGATGTATAGAATGGACTTTTGGACTCTGTGGGAGAGAGAGAGGGTAGGATGATTTGGGAGAATGACATTGAAACATGTATATTATCATGTAAGAAACGAATCGCCAGTCTATGTTCGATACAGGATACAGGATGCTTGGGGCTGGTGTACGGGGATGATCCAAAGAGATGATATGTGGTGGGAGGTGGGAGGGGGGTTCAGTATTGGGAATTCATGTACACCCGTGGCGGATTCATGTCAATGTATGGCAAAACCAATACAGTATTGTAAAGCAAAATGAAGTAAAAATTAAAAATTAAAAACAAAAAACAGTGGTGTTTCTCTGGATATGTATATTTTTCTGGGAATTGTTGTGAATACAGGACTTTTGTCCGTAACATTTTAAGAAGTTAATTCAAGAATATAGTTTATTTTGCATTATAAATTATGTATTAAAGTTCATTGGGAATAGTTCTAAACCAAAATAAGACAAAATAAACCCCACAAAGTCTCTAAATGTTAACCAACATTGCCTATGCTTATTTTCTGTTAATGAATATATTTCCCAATAATCTTTGCAATTAGATGTGGACACAACAATGTGTTCTTGTAAAAGGAATTTAAATGAAAGTTATATTTTGTATTTTCAAATTAAGACTTTATTTTCAGAGCTATGAACCCTACATGTTCTCTTTTTCCTTCTGTGGAAAATGAGAATATGAGATGTCAAGTCTAAAAGGTGGAAGAACTTGAATTTATGTCTCATGAAGTGGATTAGAGCACTTATCATTGGCCTTAAAATGGTCTCAAATAGTCAATCTATCATTTCATGGAAGTACTCGTTGCCATTGTTTCCACATTTCTAATCTAAAGCATCATTTTTAGATGCAGAACATTGATGTGGGAGGCAAAAGTCCTGAAATAGTTTAGCATCTTTTCCTTAACGGACATAACTCTCTTGCAAATTTCTTATAAACTGTAATTAAAACTGAGAAGGACACAGTATAAGATTTTTGTAATATTAAGGAAAAACCCTTCATTTGATAAATAACTTCTAATTGTTTTTAGGAAAATATCACTAGCTTTTTCTAGAAACTTCAAAATAGTTACAAAAATAATAGATATAATTAAGATAGCAATCAATTTCTAATATATGATTTTAGTATTAAATGGAATATATATCTATTTTAATATCAGGCAATGCAGCTTAGTGGATATGACACTATTTTTCTCACAGAAAACATGAAAGTATAGTTGAGGAAGAATGTTACAACATAAATGCATCTATACATAATCTTGCAATAGAACATTGTTCCTATTACAAAAATGTATTAAGTAAATTTTATGTAACCCCAAATCTCTTCTCAAATTGCTAGAGTTAATGGTTTCAATATAGTTATATATTGAAACATTTGGCTTGGGAAATGTTTTGCTACAAGTGAAACATAGTGGTGAATAATTTTAATATCTCTATGTAAATTTTTTCTATTTGCAATACATGTCCTTTTAAAGATAAGTCTATAAGAGTGAAGTCTGAATTAGAAAGCCTAATTGACATGTTTATCTCTATTGATTTCATTCTATTAAACTCTGCTAATTTCATATAATCATAGCTTATTATAGCCTGAGGGGACCTCAGAGGTCAAATTGTGATTCCTATCCCCTCCATTACAGATCAGCACACAAACTCTCAGAGAAGTTAAATGATTTCCCCAGTCTCACAGCATTTTAGCAACAGAAGTGGAATGGGAATCAGGTTGTATTTAAATTTAACTGGTGAGATAACATTTATTTTTCCTTAATTAAATATCATATGTTAAATTGCAAGTGTTTTCTTTGGATTTATTTACAGAGGGATGGCATGATAATGCATTATTTTAAATAAAAATATTTAATTTTTATTGATTTACAGTACTTTGTTTCAGGCATAGTGATTTGCATTTTTGAGGATTATTTTTCATTTTAGGTTATTATAAGACATGTACAACCAGAGTTGAGAAAAGGCAAAGGAACCAGAGATCAAATTGCCAACATCCATTGGATCATAGATAAAGCAAGGGGATTCCAGAATCTACTTTTGCTTCATTGACTATCCTAATGCCTTTGACTGTGTGAATCCCAATAAACTGTGGAAAATTATTAAAAAGATGAGAATACCAGATTACCTTACTTGCCTCCTGAAAAGCCTGTATGCAAGTCAAGAAGCAATAGTTAGAACCAGACATGGAAAAACAGACTGGTTCAAAATTTGGAAAAGAGTACGGCAAGGTTGTTTATTGTACCCTACTTATTTAACTTATATGCAGATTACATCATATGGAATGCCCAGCTGGTTGACTCACAAACTGGAATTAACATTGCCAAGAGAAATATCAACAACCTCAGATAGGCAGATGGTACCACTCTAATGGCAGAAAGTGGAGAAGAACTAAAGAGACTCTTGATGAGGGTGGGAAAGGAGATTGAAAAATCTGGCTTAAAACTCAACATTCAAAAAACGAAGATCATGGCATCTGGTCCCATCACCTTATGTTAAATAGATGGGGAAAAATTGAAGACAATGACAGATTTTATTTTCTTGGGCTCCAAAAGCACTGTGAGCAGAGACTGCAGCCCCAAAATTAAAACTACTAGCTCCTTGGAAGGAAAGCTATGACCAAACAGGACAGTGTATTAAAAAGCAGAGACATCACTTTGCTGATAAAGGTCCATAAATTCAAAGCTATGGTCTTTCCAGTAGTCACGCACAGATGTGAGAGTTGTACAATAAGGAAGGCTATTATAGTAGTGTTAGTTACTCAGTCATGTCTGACTCTTTGTGACCGTATGAACTGTAGCCCATCTGGCTGCTCTGTCCATGGGGTTCTCCAGGCAAGAATACCGGAGTGGATTGCCATTCCCTTCTCCAGAGGATCTTCCCAACCCAGGGATCAAACCAGTGTCTTCTAGACATTGCAGACAGATTCTTTACTCTCTGAGGACAGGGAAGCAATTAAGAAGTGATGCTTTCTAATGTGATGCTAGAGAAGACTCTTGAAAGTCCCTTGGACCACAAGGAGAAGAAATCAGCCAATCCAAAAAAAAAATTAACCCTGAATATTCACTGGAAGGACTGATTCTCTGGCCACCTGATGTGAAGAGTCAACTCATTGGAAAAGACCCTGAAGCCAGGTAAGATTGAGGGCGGGAGGAGTAAACTGTCACAGAGGATGAGATAGTCGGATGGCATCACCAAAACAATGGACTGATTTTAAGCAAAATCTGGGAGATAGTGAAGGACAAGGAAGCCTGGTGTGCTACAGTCCATGGGGTCACAAAGAATCAGACACAACTTAGCACCTGAACAACAATAACAAGATACTGTACATGATTCCTTGTGTTATACAGAAAATTCTTTGTTGCTTTCCCTTTTTATGTATAGTAGTTTGCATCTATTAATCCCATACACCTAATTGGTTTCTTCCCCCTCCTTTCCCCTTTGGTAATCAGAGGTTTATTTTATGTGAGTCTATTTCTGCCTTTTTATATATTTATTTGTATTCTTTTTTTAATTTAAATTTATTTATTTTAATTGGAGGCTAATTACTTTACAATATTGTATTGGTTTTGCCATACATCAACATAAATCTGCCACGAGTGTATACGTGTTACCAATCTTGAAACCCCCTCCCACCTCTCTCCCCATACCATCCCTCTGGATCATCCCAGTGGATTCTAGATATAAGTGAGATCATCTAGCATTTATCTTTCTCTGTCTGATTTATTTCACTGAGCATAATACTCTCTAGGTTCATCCACATTGTTTCAAATGGCACAATCTCTTTTTTATGGCTGACTAATATTCATAAAGAGAGCTCTATTCTATAAAGATACATGCAACCCAGTTTTCAATGCAGCTCTATTTACAATAGCCAAGATATGGAAGCAGCACAAATACCCATCCATGGGCAATTGATTTAAGGTGTGGAATATCAATCAATGACTGATTCAAGGTGTGCTATATGGATATTCCACATCTTAAATCAGTCATCCATTGATGGGTATTTGGGTTGCTTCCATATCTTGGCTATTGTAAATAGAGCTGCTATGAACACTAGGGTGCATGCATCTTTTTAGATTAGTTTTCTTTTTTCCAACTATATACCGAGGACTGAAACTGCTGGACCATATGGTAGTTTAATTTTAGTTTTTTGAGTAACCATCGTACTGTTTACCAGAGTGGCTGCATTAATTTGCATCCCTTTCAACAGTGTATCAGGGTTCCTGTTTCTCTACTTCCTCTCAAACATTTGTTATTTCTACACTTTTTGATGACAATCATTTTGACAGGTGTGAAGGTTTGAAACTTCATTATGGATTTGATTTGCATTTCTCTAATAACTAGTGACATTGAGCATCAGGAGCCTGATTAGCCACCTACATTGTCCTCTTTGGAAAAATATTTGCTCAAATCTTAGGCTTATGTTTTATTTATTTTTTTTATTGAGTTATATGGAGCTCAATTAAGCTCTTGATGGTCACATCATTTGCAAATATTTTCCCCCATCCTGTGGGTTATCTTTTCATTTTGTTGATGGTTTCCTTGTTGAGTAATGCACTTTTTATGTCTCCAATACAAATAATGGCTTTAGATATTTTAAAGGATAGTAACCCATTTAATTTTTTCACATATTTCATCATACTTTTAATAATCACATCTACCATTCTAATACTAGTGTTGTTATATGAAAGTTAGTTTCCTCTTATTCATCTGTATAATCACATTGTAACCTGAAAATCTTGCAACATCTCTTTGAAAGAATAATTACAAGTGACTTTAGTTAAAATAGTGGTTATAATTTTATTCTATAATATAATTTTTCTGTATCATTCCATTCTTATTGCAAAATACTCTCATCCTAAACATCCATTATCATCTCACTTTAACCTTTCTTAAAACTCACTGAAATTTAACATTGTCTCTGATATTACTAAAATCATTAGCTTAGCTTATTCTAATCACAATAAAAATTTGTCATGATACATTTACTATTAACATTGCTGAAGGGTTAATACAGCCACAATAGGGAAAGTGGAGACGTGCCTGCAAACGGGGCTCTCTGCTCAGGCTGAACGTGCTTGCAAATGAGGCATTCTGCCAAGGAGTCTGGACACAGCCTTGAGTTTAATGGTCCCTTACAAATGAGGGAACATTCCCTTCCTGTGATAAGGAGGGAGAAACGGCTCTGGACAGGCTCTGCAGTAAGCTGGAATTTCACTCCCTTTTGCTGTACGATAACATTTATGCACATGTGCTATACTGAGAAGGCTTAGTCATACAGTCTGGAATTCTGCCCAGGGGGGCTATATAAAAGTAAACCGCAAGCTTGCTTGTGCAGTTCTTTTTCCTCTGGCCAGAGTGGTGTCTGTCTCTTGTGTGTCTTGTGTGTTTTGTCTTTGTGTCATTTCACTCGCAATCTCCAACACATTGCCACTTCTTCTGAAACGTCTTTTTCAACAATTAAAGGTACTAACTTCAAAGGGTTCACACTCCTCTAACAAATTTCAGGACCCAGTATCCCAAATATGGCATCTTGGCATACTGAATATTTCAAGCAGAATGCACACTGACTTTCTGCCCACCTTTGTCCCTTGAAAACTTTACAAAAACATCTGAAAAAAGATGCCCTACCTGTAACTGAAAGGAAGGAACATCTTTACCTCCCGAAACAAAGCAGTATGAAAAGAATCATAACAAATAGGCTTTGCTAAATATCCCTAGTTTACGTTGCACTCCTTGACTTAGAATATTTCTCGCCATGACTGTCTACTCTTCTTTAGACCTAGCATAAAAACACTCAGATTTAACTGTTTCTTGTGTTTTCATTACCTTATGAAGTCTATCATGTCAAATAAAACTTATATTAAAAAATTATTTCTCCTATTTGCCATTGTCAGTTTCTTTTCAGACCCAGCCAAGGACTCTATGAGAACAAAGGAACATTTTTCTTTCCTATACCTCCTAACTTCTTTTCACTAGCCATGGCCAGGCTATTTCATCTTTGAGCAAATATTTTATTTTAATGACAAGAAAAATTCTAATATATAAAACTAGGTCCATTTATAGCTTTGAATAAAATACAATTTAATAAAGAAAATCACACTTTTCTATATAATTGATAAGGTGATATTTTAATGAAAATAGGCATTAATTTCATATTTTATGGTGCTATAAAAACAAAATGTGTAAGCAATTTGGATAGCAAAAATTACATTAAATATAAGAGTTATATTTATTAGTATGGAAAAAAATGCATTACTGTCAAGAACTGAACAACAAGACTCTATACTCTCAGAAAATTATTAGATAAATGATAGCTCATAGTTGAGAAAATTCTTGAAGGGAACTGGTAATGAAGGAACTCAAGTAAATATTTTCTAACTCTAAGGATATTTTCTATTTCTCCACTGTCAGTATAATTTACATTTGAAAATTTTTGAAATTTGTTTTTAGCCTTATGAAAGTAGAGACTCATAGCTCCACAAGGCTCAAAAATATGACCCTGGCTGGATCTGGAAGCCACCTATGTGTCCATTGACAGATGAATGGATAAAGAAGTAGTATTAATATATATGTACAATGGAATGTTTCTCAGCCATAAAAAGAGACAAATTTGAGTCAGTTGTTGTGAAGTGGATGAACCCAGAGGCTCTTAATACAGAGTGAAGTAAGTCAGAAAGAAAAAAATAAATATCATATATTAACACATATATATAGAACCTAGAAAAAAGATACTGATGAACCTATTTGCAGGAACTGAATGGAGGCACAGATATAAAGAACAGATTTGTGGACACGGTGGTGGAAAGTAAGGGTGGGACAAATTCAGAAAGTAACATTGACATATATACACAATTGTGTGCACAATAGGAAGTAAGAAGTTGCTATATAACAAAGGGAGCCTAGTCTAGCACTATGTGATGACCTAGAGGGGTGGGATGGGGGAGAGGAGGAAGGGAGGCACAAGAGGGAGGGAAGATATATGCATATATATATGACTGATTCATAACACAACATGGTAAATCAATTTGCCTTCAATTAAAAAAAAAAACTAAAAAAAAATGCAGCTTTGGGATTACATTTCCATGCTTTACTTGCTGGAATGTTCTTCCCTTGTAGAATTAAACATTGGTGTATTTCTAATATGCTCTCAAATTATAGCTATCACTTACTGAGGTATTAGTGTGTGTTAGATATTATGCTAATTATATCACCTGCACTATCTCAGGCTTCATAACAATTCTATCAGTTTCATATTATTATCTCTATTTTGTGGAAAATATAATTGAGGCTTACACATTTGACTAATTTCCACATGATTCTGAGACAAATACATGGGGGAGCTATAATTTAATTCATAATCGTCTGAATCAAAAGTTCCCAAATAGTTGTTAATAATTTATATTATAATGAAAATATAAAGTAACTTTTAAGTATAGGTATATCTGATATATTTTCTTATGTTTCTCAAGGAATGTTTTCAGTTATATTCTATAAATATTAAAACTTTAGCACTTTAAGTCAAATCTGTTCATAAATTAAAGTACCAAATAAATAGAGATTTATCAGGAAAAAGACATCTTCTCCCTTTCTGTATTTATGCTTTTTTATTTTCTTTTTACTTCTTTGAGATCACATGCTAAAATAATTATTTCACTTTGAATGCAATGTCAGGTTTCCTTTAATTTTAAGTTAACCAGCTGCCAGTAGAACTGTCAACAATTTTTTGTTTGTTTTATTTTTTAATATGTATTATTATTATTATTTTTTACTTTACAATATTGTATTGGTTTTGCCACACATCAAAATGAATCCGCCACGGGTGTACATGTGTTCCAAATCCTGCTTTTAAAACTATTAGTGTATATGAAAACTATACATTTAAGTGAAAAAAAATTCAAAACCATCAACTTTATGTCTCAGTTAGAATATGCTCATAGTTAAAGTTCTTATAACAATGCCGAACACAGAGCAAATACTGCACACATGTTGATAATTATATACACACATGTAATTATGTGTAATTTAATGTGTTAATAGTATTATATCCCTTCATGGATCATTGCTTTGTCAGGGTGAAGAGGACTGAATAACTCAATGAAGCTATGATCCATGAGATGTCGAGCCACCTAAGACAGATGGGCCATAGTGGAGAGTTCTGACAAAACGTGATCTACTGGAAGAGGGAATGGCAAACCACCCCAGTACACTTGCCATGAGAAGCCCATGAACTGTATAAAAGGACACAAAGATATGACACTAAAAGATGAGTCCCCAGTTTGGAAGGTGTCCAATATGCTGCTGGGGAAGCTTGGAGGACAATTACTAATAGCTCCAGAAAGAATGAATTGACTCAGCCAAATCAGAAATGAGATGCAGTTGTGGATGTATCTGGTGATGAAAGTAAAATCCGATCCTGCAAAGAACAGTATTACATAGGAACCTGGAATGTTAGGTCCATGAATGAAGGTAAATTGATGTGGTCAAGCAGGAGATGGCAAGAGTAAACATCAACATCTCAGGAATCAGAGAACTAAAATGAATGGGAATGGGTGAATTTAATTTAGATGACCATTATACCTACTACCGTGGGCAAGAATACCTTAGAAGAAATTGAGTAGCCCTCATAATCAACAAAAGGGTCTGAAACGCAGAACTTTGGTGCAATCTCAAAAGCAACAGAATGATCTAGGTTCATTTCCAAGGCAAACCATTCAACATCACAGTAATTCAAGTCTATGCTCCAACCACTGATGCTGAAGAAGCTGATCAGTTCTATGAAGATGTAGAAGAGCTCCTAGAACTAATAACAAAAAAAGGTGTTTTATTAATCATTGGGGATTGGAATGCAAAAATAGAAAGTCAAGAGAAACTTGAGTAATGGGAACATTTGGCCTTACAGTACAAAATGAAGCAGGGCAAAGGCTAACAGAATTCTGCCAAGAGAATGCATTAGTCATACAAAACACTCTTTTTCAACAATGCAAGAGATGATGGAAGCTGTATACAGTCTTCAAAAACAGGACCTGAAGCTGACTGTGGCTCAGATCATCAGTGTCTCATAGCAAAACTCAGGCTTAAACTAAAGAAAGCAAAGAAAACCATTAGTCCAGGCAGGTATAACTTAAATCAAATCCCCTATAAATATGCAGTGGAGGTGATGAACAGATTCAAGGGATTAAATTTAGTAAACAGTGTGCTTAAAAAACTATGGACAGAGGTCTGTAACATTGCACAGAAGGCAGCAGACCTATCCCAAAGAACAAGAAAAGCAAGAAGGCAAAGTGGTTATCTGAAAGGGCTTTACAAATATCTGAAGAGATAAGAGAAGCAAAAAGCATGAGAGAAAGGGAAATGTGTACCCAACTATCGGAGAAGGCAATGGCACCCCACTCCAGTACTCTTGCCTGGAAAATCCTATGGACGGAGGAACGTGGTAGGCTGCAGTCCATGGGGTTGCTGAGTCGGATACGACTGAGCGGCTTCACTTTCACTTTTCAGTTTCACGCATTGGAGAAGAAAATGGCAACCCACTCCAGTATTCTTGCCTGGAGAATCCCAGGAACGGGGGAGCCTGGTGGGCTGCCATCTATGGGGTCGCACAGAGTCGGACACGACTGAAGTGACTTAGCAGAAGCAGCAGCAGTACCCAACTATACCCAACGTTGTCATTTTAGGAATCAGTGAACTAAAATGGACCGGAATGGGTGAATTTAACTCAGATGACCAGTATATCTACTATTGTGGGCAGGAATCCCTTAGAAGAAATGGAGTAGCCATCATAGGCAACAAAAGAGTCCAAAATACAGTACTTAGATGCAATCTCAAAAGTGACAGAATGGTCTCTGTTCATTTCCAAGGCAAACCATTTAATATCACAGTAATCCAAGTCTATGCCCCAGCCAGTAATGCTGAAGAGGCTGAAGTTGAATGGTTCTATGAAGACCTACAAGACCTTTTAGAACTAACACCCAAAAAAGATATCCTTTTCATTATAGGGGACTGGAACACAAAAGTAGAAGTCAAGAAACACCTGGAGTAACAGGCAAATTAGGCCTTGAAGTACAGAATGAAGCAGGGCAAAGACTAGTAGAGTTTTGCCAAGAAAATGCACTGGTCATAGCAAACACCCTCTTCCAACAACACAAGAGAAGACTCTACACATGGACACCATCAGATGGTCAACACCAAAACCAGATTGATTATATTCTTTGCAGTGAAAGATAGAGAAGCTCTACAGAGTCAGCAAAAACAAGACTGGAAGCTGACTGTGGCTCAGATTATTAACTCCTTATAGCCAAATTCAGACTTAAATTGAAAAAACTAGGGAAAACCATTAGACTATTCAAGTATGCCTAAATAAAATTCCTTACAATTATACAGTGGAAATGATAAATAAATTTCAGGGACTAGATCTGATAAGGTGACTGATAAACTGTGGATGGAGGTTTGTGACATTGTACAGGAGACAGAGATCAAGATAATCCCCATGGAAAAGAAATGCAAAAAAGCAAAATGGCTGTCTGAAGAGGCCTTACAAATATCTGTGAAAAGAAAAGAAGCAAAAAGCAAAGGAGAAAAGGGAAGATATACCCATTTGAATGCAGAGTTCCAAAGAGAAGCAAGGAGAGATAAGAAATCCTTCCTCAGTGATTAGTGGAAAAAATAGAGGAAAACAATAGAATGGGAAAGACTAGAGAATTAGAGATACCAAGGGAACAAACATTTCATGAAAAGATGGGCTCAATAAAGAACAGAAATTGTATGAACCTAACAGAAGCAGAAGATATTAAGAAGAGATGGGAAGAATACACAGAAGAACTATACAAAAAAGATCTTCATGACCCATATAATTATGGTGATGTGATCACTCATCTAGAGCCAGGAATCCTGGAATGTGAAGTCAAGTGGGCCTTAGGAAGCATTACTACAGGCAAAGCTAGTGGATGTGATGGAATTACAGTTGAGCTATTTCAGATCCTAAAAGATGATGCTGTGAAAGTGCTGCACTCAATATGCCACCAATTTTGGAAAACTCAGCAATGGCCATGGGACTGGAAGAGGACAGTTTTCATTCTAATTCCTAGGAAACACATTGGTAAAGAATACTCAAACTACGGCACAGTTGAACTCATCTCACACGCTAGTAAAGTAATGCTTAAAATTCTTCAAGCCAGGCTTAAATCATACATGAACGATGAACTTCCAGATGTTCTAACTGGTTTTAGAAAAGGCAGATTAACCAGAGATCAAATTCCTAGCATCCGGTAGATCATCAAAAAAGCAAGAGAGTTCCAGAAAACATCTACTTCTGATTTATTGATTATGTTAAAGCTTTTGACTGTGTGGATTACAATAATCTGTGGAAAATTCTGAAAGAGATGGGAATATCAGACCACCTGACCTGCCTCTTGAGAAATCTCTATGCAAGTAAGAAAGCAACAGTTAGAACTGGACATGGAACAACAGACTGGTTCCAAATAGGGAAAGGAGTACGTCAAGGCTGTATATTACCACTCTGCTTATTTAACTTATGTGCAGAGTACATCATGAGAAACCCTGGACTGGATGAAGCACAAGCTGGATTCAAGATTGCTGGAAGAAATATCAATAACCTCAGATATGCAGATGACACCACCCTTATGGCAGAAAGTGAAGAAGAATTAAAGATCCTCTTGATGAAAGTGAAAAAGGGGATTGAAAAGGTTTGCTTAAAGCTCAACATTCAGAAAACTAAGATCATGGCATCTGTCCCTATCTCTTCATGGTAAATAGATAGGGAAACTGGGAACAGTGGCAGACTTTATTTTGGGGGGCTCCAAAATCACTGCAGATGGTGATTGCAGCCATGAAATTAAAAGATGCTTACTCCTTGGATGGAATATTATGACAAACCTCGACAGTATATTAAAAATCAGAGACATTATTTTGTCAACAAAGGTCCATCTTGTCAATGGTATGTGTTTTCCAGTAGTCATGTGTGGATGTTAGAGTTGGACTATAAAGAAAGCTGAGCACTGAAAAATTGATGTTTTTGAACTTCGGTGTTGGATAAGACTCTTGAAAATTCCTTGGACTGCAAGGAGTTCCAACCAGTCCATCCTATAGGAGATCAGTCCTAAGTGTTCATTGAAAGTCCAATATTTTAGCCACCTGATGTGAAGAACTGACTCATTGGCAAAGACTCTGATGTTGGGAAAATTGAATGAGAGAGGAAAGGGGATGACAGAGGATGAGATGGTTGGATGGCATCACGGACTCAATGGATATGAGTTTGGGTGAACTCTGGGTGTTGGTGATAGACAGGGAGGCCTGACTTGCTGCAGTCCACGGGGTTGGAAAGAGTTGTACATGACTGAGTGACTGAACTGAACTGAACTGATTCTCAACTAAATTCAGAATAGTAGAATACATAGAGAATAGAAAAAGGAGACAAGAATGCCTTCTTCCACGAAAAAAGTGGAAAAATATAGGAAAAAAAAAAGAAGGGGAAATATTAGAGATCTTTTTAAGAAAATTGGAAATATAAAAGGAACATTTCACCCAAAGATTGGCATAATAAGGGACAGAAATGGTAAAGACCTTTTAGAAACAGAAGAGATCAAGAAGAGATGGAAAAACTACACAGAAGAACCATACAAGAAAGATCTTCATGACTCAGGTAACTATGATGTGTGGTCAATAACCCAGAGCCAGATATTCTGGAGTGAAGTCGAGTCATCCATAGGAAGCTCTTCTGTCAATAAAGACAGTGACTGTGATGGAATTCCAGTAGAGCTACTTAAAATCCTAAAAGATGATTCTATCAAAGTGATGCAGTCAATATATTAGCAAATCTGGAAAACTCAGCAGCAGCCACAGGATAGAAAAGGTCAATCCTCATCCCAATTCCCGAGAATGGCAGTACTAAAGGATGTTTGTACTTATTTCCCATGCTAGTAAAATGAAAGTGAAAGTAATTTGGTCATGTCAGACTCTTTGCGACTCCATGGACTATACTAATAAATAAATGCTAGTAAGGTTATGCTCAAAATCCTGCATGATTGGCTTCAGAATTATGTGAATCAAGAACTGTCAGACATTCAAACTGGGTTTAGAACATGTAGAGGAGCCAGAGATTGAATTGCCAACATTTGCTGGATTATAGAGAAAGCAAGGGAATTCCAGAAAAATATCTACCTCTATTTCATTGACTAGGCTAAAGCCTTCAATTTTGTAGATCATAACAAACTGTGGAAAACTCTTAAGATGGGAGTACCAGACCATCTTACCTGTCCCCTGAGAAATCGGTATGCAGGTCAAGAAAAAACACTTTAACACTGTGTGGACCAACTGACTGGTTCAGGATTGAGAAACAAGTACAACAAGGCTGCTGATTGTCACCTTGTTTATTTAACATATACACTGAGCACATTATCAGAAATGCCAGGCTGGATGAGTTACAAGCTGGAAATCAAGATTGGTGGGAGAAACTTCAGATATATGGGTCATACCACTGTAATGGCAGAAAACAAAGCGGAACTAAAGATCTTCTTGATGAGAGTGAAGGAGGAGAGTGAAAAAGCAGAACTAAAACTAAATGTTAAAAACAAACAAACAAACTAAGGTCATGGCATCTGGCCCCATGACTTCATGGCAAATAGATGGGGAAAATGTGAAAGAAATGACAGATTTCCTCATGTTGGTCTCTAAAATCACTGTGGATGGTGACTACAGCTATTAAATTAGAAAACAATTATTTATATGCAGGAAAGTTATGCCAAACTTAGTGTGTTAAAAAGCAAAAACATCACTTTGCTGACAAAAGTCTGTATAGTCAAGATTCTGCTCTTTTTAGTAGTCTCATATCATTGTGAGAGCTGGACTGTAAAGAAGCCAGAGCACCAAGAATTGGTACCTTCAAACTTTGGTGCTGGAAAAAAACTTTTGAGAGTTCCTTGGACAGCAAGAAGATCAAACCAGTCAATCTTAAAGGAAACCAACCCTGGATACTCATTGAATGGACTGATGTTGAAGCTGAAGCTCCATATTTTAGTCACCTAATGAGAACAACTGACTCATTGGAAAAAACCCTGATGTTGGGAAAGATTGAAAGCTGAAGGAGAAGAGGGTGTCAGAAGATGAGATGACTGGATGGCATCACCTATGCAACACACATTAACTTCAGCATGAGTGACAGAGAGGAATGGTGTGTTGCAGTCCATGAGGTCACAAAGAGTTGGACACAATTGGGCAACTGAGCAACAACAACAACAATACTGACCAGCTGATGTGTGTGTGACCTTCTGCACGCATGCACAAAAGAATGACCGAGAGAGAGATGCATTTTAGTTTATACTACAGTTAAAATAAGGGTAACAATGTATGGCAGAGAAGTGATTGATGCTGGTACTTTTAAGGTCTTCTCTGAGATGATGTACTCCTCATTTTATGTTCTGCTCTCAGCACATATAGATGCTCAATAAATACTTGTTGTATGAAGAGAATAATAAATGAAAACAGGAATTGAGCCTTTATCTTTCCAACGGTTTTAGCATTAAGCCCTTATTTAAAAGGGGTGACTTTAGGGACCAGTTCTATAGAATTGAGGTAGTCCTATAGTGAAGTACACTATAAATCTGGATGTTTCTATCTCAACATTCGAGGCAAAAGGTTAAAATCATGGTTGTGGGATAAAGGAAAAAGGTCACAAACATCATGTCTGGGAAAGCAAGAATATGCAAACACAAAACTAATTCTGTAACTTTTAATTCAAAGGAAATCTTGATTTGTTTCACCAGGTTTATGTTTCTCTTAGTATCCATCATGTAAAAGAATAAATGAACAGCTTTCTTATCCATTCATCTGCTGATGGACATCTAGGTTGCTTCCATGTCCTGGCTATTATAAACAGTGCTGCAATGAACATTGAGGTACACGTGTCTCTTTCAATTCTGGTTTCCTCTGTGTGTATGTCTGGGTTTGCTGGGTTATAAGGCAGTTTTACTTCCCATGGCAGATTCATGTTGATGTATGGCAAAACCAATACAGTATTGTAAAGTAAAATAAATTAAAATTAACTTTTTAAATTTAAAAAAATTAAAAAAAAAGAATAAATGAACAGCACATTGACACTGAAAAAATAAAAACCAGAGTCTATGTTACTTTGTTTATTGAAACTAGCTGTTGCACACAATATAACTTCTAATAATGACCATTTTCTTTTTGATAAACTGGATTTATCATAAAATTCAGACTTGAAAATTATATAAGATTTTTTTTTGGAGAGTAGGCCTTGATATTAGATTTAAAATCAGTTATTACTAGAGAAAAAAATAGGTAAAGTGACAAAGCTTTATTTGCTATCTGGGATATTAATATAGCCCCAGATATCAATTAACAACTTCTTGGATGAAATTTAAATGAAAATACACTAACAATGATTAAAATGATTCCCACTGAGGAACAATTGTTGGCTCTGTACACTTTGGGGCATTTTTTTCAGTCAATGTGGTCACACTAGGGATAAACCAATTTTCAAACCGTGGATCCATACTGCTGCTGACACTATTGCATGATTTATCTAGAATTCAAGTCTTTACACAGCATCATGCTTGGCTCCCAGGAGGACATAATTATTCCTATGTCCTTAGGCTCTGTCTCTCACTTAACACTAGTCAATGAAACAACAATTATGTTAAGGGGATACTCGGCATCCTTGTTTCTTAGTCAATGTAGTAATTGCCCAGATAAATCTGTTCCACTCATAAGCAGTTTCTACACATGTGATAGGTTCAGTGGCCTTTTCAGTGACAGAATCAGTAAGAATCTGAAAATATTTTCACAATTGCAAAATTATAGGTTTGTGATGACCTACAATTCAGAGGATCTTTTTCTGTTTGTACACACACATGTACATATACACCTAACACAAATGCATATAACTCTTTATTTTCTTTGATGCCTATAGAAACAGTAATTTAGATTAGGCCATATTTGAAAGGACAAGGAATTTTTTTTTTTTTTTTTTTAGTTAGTTGACTGGTATATATTCAAAGTTCTAATAGTTGGTTGTTTTCCTCCTTTCTTATTCAGTTTCATTCTTTTACTCTCCCTTCTTATCTCTCACTCCTCAGACTCACAGCTATATTTTAGAAAAGAAAAGTGTGTAAATGGCTACATAAATTTGTTAATTATCTTCTGGGCCAGTGTATTAATACATTTTATACTAAATATATTAAAGATTAAGAAAGATATATTCAATCCAAATGCAATTATTACTATCTTGCTAAAAATGCATTAGTTTTAATTTTTTTTATGTTCCTTTGAATATGTAGTCATATAGAAAATTAAATGAGCAAGGTTACAAATGGTAATCCATTGAAACATAAGCATTTATCTATGTAAAGGGATTTTATACAAAATACATTTTCTTACAAAAAATGTTCTTAAAAATATTATTGAACAGTTAATATACATCTCTTTTTCACTGATCTATGAGTCTACACTTTGGGTTTCAATATTACACAAATTCTTCCTTTCAGTCAGTCAGTCATTTCAGTCACTCCATTACCAACTCCAGGAGTTTATTCAAACTTATGTCCATTGAGTCTGTGATGCCATCCAACCATCTTATCCTCTGTTGTCCCCTTCTCCTCCCACCTTCTATCTTTCCCAGCATCAGGGTGTTTGCCAATGAGTCAGTTTTGTGCATCAGATAGCCAAAGTATTGGAGTTTTGCTTTAGCATCAGTCCTTCCAATGAATATTCGGGATTGATTTCCTTTAGGACAGACTGGTTCGATCTCCTTGCAGTGCAAGGGACTTGTAAGAGTCTTCTCCAACACCACAGTTTTAAAGCAACAGTTCTTTGGCTCTCTGCCTTCTTTATTGTCCAACTCTCACAACCATACATGACTAGTGGAAGAACCATATCTTTGACTCTATCAACCTTTGTTGGCAAAGTGATATATCTGCTTTTTAATATGCTGCTTAGGTTTTTCATAGCTTTTCTTCCAAGGAGCAAGCGTCTTTTAATTTCATAGCTGCAGTCACCATCTTCAGTGAAGGAGATTTTGGAGCCCAAGAAAATAAAGTTTGTCACTGTTTCCATTGTTTCCCCATCTATTTGCCATGAAGTGACGGGACCAGATGCCATGATCTTTGTTTTTGAATGTTGAGTTTTAATCCAGTTTTTTCACTCTCCTATTTCACCTTCATCAAGAGGCCCTTTAGTTCCTCTTCACTTTCTGCCATAAGGATGGTGTCAACTACATATCTGAGGTTATTGCTTGCTATTTCTCCCAGAAATCTTCATTTCAGCCTGTGCCTCATTCAGTCTGGCATTTCCTGTGATGTATTCTGCATGTCGCTAAACACGCAGGGTGACAGTATATGGACTTGATGTAGTCCTTTCCCAATTTGGAACCAATTCATTGTTCCACGTATGGTTCTAACTGTTGCTTCTTGACCTGCATAAAGGTTTTTCAAGAGGCGGGTAAGGTTCTCTGTTATTCATATGTCTTTAAGAATTTCCAGTAGTTTGTTGTGATCCGTACAATCAAAGGGTTTAGTGTGGTCAATGAAGCAGACGTAGGGGTTTTTCTGGAATTGTCTTGCTTTTCCTATGATTCAATGGATGTTGAAAATTTGATCTCTGGTTCCTCTGCCTTTTCTAAATCTAGCTTGTACATCTGGAAGTTCTTGGTTCATATATTGTTGAAACCTACCTCTAAGGATTTTGAACATTACCTTGCTAGCATGTGAAATGAGTGCAACTGTGCAGCAGTTTGAACATTCCTTGGTTTTGCCCTTCTTTGGGATTATAATGAAAACTGGCCTTTTCCAGTCATGTGGCTACTGCTGAGTTTTCCAGCTGTGGAGATGTATTGAGTGCAGCGCTGCAACATCATCTCTTAAGATCTGAAATAGTTCAACTATTGATTATAATGTATTACTATTAAGAGAATTCTTCAGAACAAATTGCATTTTACATTTGAGTCATTATTTGCAATATGTGTTCATTATTTGTGATAATAGCATAGCTTTGAGTTTTTTGACAGCCAGGGTTCAGTGTTAGTCACTCAGTCGTATCCATCTCTTTGTGACTCCAAGGACTGTAGCCCACAAGGCTTCTCTGTCCATGGAATTTCCCAGGCAAGAATACTGGAGTGGGTTGTCATTTCCTCTTCCAGGGCATCTTTCTAACCCACAGACTGAACTCGGGTCTCCTGCACTGCAGGCAGATTATTTACTGTCTGTGCCACCAGGGAAGCCTGTTACCTTTTTCACAATAAGTAAGATAAGTGGAAATATAACATAGATATAATCCTTATAAATCTTTAAGAATCATTTTTTAAAAATATTAAGCTTAAGAGTAAACTATCTCAGAATAAACCTACCTAAAATTTATATATGGATGTGAGAATTGGATATAAAGAAAGCTGAGTTCTGAAGAATTAATTTTTTTGCACTGTGGTGTTGGAGAAGACTCTTGAGAGTCCCCTGAACTGCAAGGAGATCCAACCAGTCAATCCAAAGGAAATCAGTCCTGAGTATTCATGGGAAAGACTGATGCTGAAGCTGAGACTGCAAAACTTTGGCCACCTGTTGTGAAGAATTGATTCACTGGAAAAGACCCTGATGCTGGGCAAGATAGAAGCCAGGAGGAGAAGGGGACAACAGAGGATGAAATGGTTGGATGGGATCACTGATTCACTGGACATGAGTTTGAGCAGGTTCCAGGAGTTGGTGATGTGCAGGGAAGCCTGGCATGCTGCAGTCCATGGGACTGCATAGAGTGAGATATGACTGAGTGAACTGAAGTGAATTGAACTGAAGGAGGCAAAAGACCCATATTCCAAAAGCTATAAGTTGCTGATAAATGAAATCAAAGATGCCACAAAAAGATAGTAAGATATATCATGTCCTTGGAGCTTCCCTGGTGTCTCTAATGGTAAAGATTCTGCCTGCAGTGTGGGAGACCTGGGTTCGACCCCTGGGTTGGGAAGATACATTGGAGGAGGGCATGACAACCCACTCCAGTATTTTTGCCTAGAAAATCCCCATGGACAGAGGAGCCCAGAGGGCTAAATTCCATTGGGTCACAAAGAGTCAGTCTCAACTAAGTGAGTAAGCCCTCAGCACACCATGTTCTTGGATTAGAAGAATCAATATTGTAAAATTGACTATACTACCCAAGGAAATCCACAAAATCAGTTCAATCCCTATTAAATTATCAATGTTGTTTCTCACAGAACTAGAGTAAAAGAAAAATTTTTGTATGGAAATACAAAAGACTCCAAATAGCCAAAGCAATCTTAAGAAAAATGGGATGGAAGAATCAGGCTCCCTCACTTCACACTATACTACAAAGCTACATTTATCAAAACAGTATGGCTATGGCACAAAAAACAAATCCAACTCCTAGAGTAGTGGAAATGAAAATAAAAGTAAGCTTATAGAACCTAGTTTAACATAAAAACTTACACAGCAAAGAAAACCACAAACAAAACAAACAGACAGTCTACAGAATGGGAAAAAAGTATTTGCAAATGATGTGACTGACATGGATTTAATTTTCAAAATATACAAACAATTCATACAGCTCAATTATTTAAAAAAAATAGCAAAAGATCTGGCCATCTTGAGTTGCAGTGCCATGCGCAGTGCTTTGACATATGCCCTAATTGCATGGGCTGGCCTCAGCTTTTCACACTTGTAACTCTGGTATGAGTGCAGGGTCAGGTTGCTGCATTCAGCATCATATGAGCAAGTGAAACTAGAAGAAGCACAAAAGAAAAGGGAAAAAAATTAATAAAAAAGAAAAGAGGACTGGATAGGAAAAGAAGCTTTGGTAATAAACCCAGGCCATCTTGTTGAATATTCCCCAATCCCAGTCTCACAAGATAAAGAACAGTCAAACCTCAGACGTCATAGAACTAAACCCTTCTTCAGAGATCAAGCCTTTAGCCTTTGGAGTGGGAGCACTGACTCCAAGACCCTAGACTACCAGAAAACTAACCCTAGGGGGTATCAAATATTGAGAACTCACACAAAGGAAACCATTGGAATACAAGACCTGGGATCATAGAACCACCGTTAGCACCCTGTGCAGCATGCCTACTTAAACAACAAATAAAACAAAAATAGAAACCAAATCATCCTCAGACAGGATTACCACCTCACTCAGCCTTTCCCATCAGAGGAAAAGCAAACAAACAAGCAAAAACTCAGCACAAATCTCCCCCTATAGGTAGCTTATATAAACCACTGGACCAAGCTCAGGAGGCCAGAGACCTAAAGGAAGAAATAATTCAACCTTGAATACTGGGAAAAGGAGACCTCAAACATAATAAGCTTAAAAAAAAAATAATGAAAAGGCAGATAAATACTACACAAATGAAGGAACAAACTAGAAACACAAAAGTCCAAATAAATGAAGAGGAAATGCGCAAAGTACCTGAAAAATAATTCAGATAGTAAATATGATCAAAAACCTTGAAAACAAAATAGAGAAAATGCAAGATTCAATTAACAAAGACCTAGAAGAATTAAAGAATAAACACACAGAGACAAACAACATATTTACTTAAATTAAAAATACTCTAGACGGAATCAATAGCAGAATATCTGAAGCAGAAGAACGAATCAGTGAGCTGGAAGATAAAATTATGGAAATAACTTCTGAAGAGAAAAATAAAGTAAAGAGAAAGGAAAGAACTGAGGATAGGCTCAGGACCTCTGGGACAATATCAAATAGACTGACATTCAGTAGGGGTCCCAGAAGAAGAAGAGAAAAAAGAAAGGGTATGAGAAATTTTTTGAAGAGATTATAGTTGAAAATTTCCCTAACATGGAAAATAAAATAGTCAATCAAATCCAAGAGGCACAAACAGGATACACCCATATAGGATAGACCCAAGGAGAAACATGCCAAGACACATACTAATCAAACTAACAAAGACTAAACACAAAGAAAGAATATTAAAAGCAGCGAGGGAGAAGCAACAAGTAACATACAAGGGAAACCCCACATGCTTAACAGCTGTTCTTTCAGCAGAAACTGCAGGCCAGAAGGGAATGGCAGGATATATTTAAAGTACTGAAAGGGAAAAACCTATAACCAAGATTACTGCACCTGGCAAGGATTTCATTCAAAATTGATGGAGAAATCAAAAGCTTTTCAGACAAGCAAAAGTTAAGAGACCAAGTTAAAAGTATCACCAAACTAGCTTTACAATAAATATCAAAGGGATTATATAGTCAAGAAATCCAAGAGAAGAAAAGACGAACTACAAAATTCAGTTCAGTTCAGTTCAATCGCTCAGTCGTGTCCGACTCTTTGCGACCCCATGAATTGCAGCAAAAATTAACCCCAAACAATTAAGAAAATAGCAACTGGAACATATATATAAATAACTACTTTAAATGTAAATAGATTAAAGGCTCTAATCAAAAGACACAGATTAGCTGAATGTATTAAAAACCAACCAACCAAACAACAACAACAACAACAAAAAGACCCATATATATGCTGTCTACAAGAAACCCACTTCAACCCTGTATGCGAGACAGCAAAAGAGACACAGATGTATAGAACAGTCTTTTGGACTCTGTGGGAGGGGACGAGGGTGAGATGATTTGGGAGAATGGCATTGAAACATGTATAATGTCCTATGTAAAATGAATCGCCAGTCCATGTTCTATGCATGATACAGGATGCTTGGGGCTGGTGCATTGGGTTGACCCAGAGGGATGGTAGGGAGAGGGGGGTGGGAGGGGGTTCAGGATGGGGAACACATGTACAGCTGTGGTGGATTCATGCTGATGCATGGCAAAACCAATACAATATTGTAATTAGCCTCAAATTAAAATAAATAAATTTATATTTAAAAAAAGAGAAACCAACTTCAGATAAAGACACATATGGACTGAACGTGAGAGGATGGAAAAATATATTTCATGCAAATGCAAAGCAAATGAAAGCTGGGGTAGTAATTCTCATATCAGACAAAATTGACCTTAAAATAAAGGAGATTACAAGAGATAAGGAAGGACATTACATAATGATCAAGAGGAATTAATCAAAGAGGAAGAGATCAATTCAAGAGGAAGATATAACAATTGTAACTATCTATGCACCCAACATTGGAGCACCTCGATACATAAGACAAACACTGAAAGACATAAAAGGAGAAGTTGACAGTAACACAATAAAAATAGACTTTAACATCCAATTCACACCAATGGACAGATCATCAAGACAGGAAATTAATAAGGAAACAAGTCTTAAATGATACATTAGATGAGATGGATGTCATTGATATCTTCAGGACATTCCATCCAAATGCAGAAGAGTATACCTTCTGCTAACGTGTACATGGAACATTCTCCACAATAGACCACAATCAGTTCAGCTCAGTTCAGTCCAGTCACTCAGTCATGTCTGACTCTTTGTGACCCCACGAATCGCAGCAAGCCAGGCCTCCCTGTCCATCACCAACTCCCAGAGTTCACTCAAACTCATGTGCATCAAGTCGTTGATGCCATCCAGCCATCTCATCTTCTGTCATTCCCTTCTCCTCCTGCCCCCAATCCCTCCCAGCATCAGGTTCTTTTTCAGTGAGTCAACTCCTTGCATGAGGTGGCCAAAGTAGGCTGAGTTTCAGCCTCAGCATCAGTCCTTCCAATGAACACCCAGGACTGGTCTCCTTTAGGTAGGATCTCCTTGCAGTCCAAGGGATTCTCAAGAGCCTTCTCCAACACCACAGTTCAAAAGCATCAATTCTTCAGCACTTAGCTTTCTTCATAGTCCAACTCTCACATCTATACAAGACCACAGGAAAAACCATAGCCTTGATTATACAGACTTTTGTTGACAAAGTAATATCTCTGCTTTTTAATATGCTATCTAGTTTGGTCATAACGTTCCTTTCAAGAAGTAAGCGTCTTTTAATTTCATGGCTGCAGTCACCATCTGCAGTGATTTTGGAGCCACAAAAAATAAAGTCTGACACTGTTTCCCCATCTATTGGCCATGAAATGATGGGACCAGATGCCATGATCTTCATTTTCTGAATGTGGAGCTTTAGGCTAAAATTTTCACTCCCGTCTTTCACTTTCATCAAGAGGATTTTTAGTTCTTCTTCACTTTCTGCTATAAGGGTGGTGCCATCTGCATATCTGAGGTTATTTATATTTCTCCCAGCAATCTTGATTCCAGCTTGTGCTTCTTCCAGCCCAGTGTTTTTCATGATGTACTCTGCATAAAAGTTAAATAAGCAGGGTGACAATACACAGCCTTGATGTACCAGTCTGTTGTTCCATGTACAGTTCTAACTATTGCTTCCTGACCTGCATATAGGTTTCTCAAGAGGCAGGTCAGGTGGTCTGGTATTCCCATCTCTTTCAGAATTTTCCACAGTTTATCATGATCCACACAGTCAAAGGCTTTGGCATAGTTAATAAAGCAGAAATATATGTTTTTCTGGAACTCTTTTGCTTTTCCGATGATCCAGTAGATGTTATATATTTGATCTCTGGTTCCTCTGCCTTTTCTAAAACCAGCTTGAACATCTGGAAGTTCACAGTTCATGTATTGCTGAAGCCTGGCTTGGAGAAGTTTGAACATTACTTTACTAGTGTGTAAGATAAGTGCAATTGTGCGTTAGTTTGAGCATTCTTTGGCATTGCCCTTCTTTGGGATTGAAATGAAACTGGAACTTTTCCAGTTCTGTGGCCAGTGCTGAGTTTTCCAAATTTGCTGGCATATTGAGTGTAGCACTTTCAGAGGATTTCAAATAGCTCCACTGGAATTCCATCACCTCCACTAGCTTTGTTCGTAGTGATGCTTTCTAAGGCCCGCTTGACTTCACATTCCAGGATATCTGGCTCTAGGTGAGTGATCACACCATCATAGTTATCTGGGTCATGAAGATCTTTTTTGTACAGTTCTTCTCTGTATTCTTGCCACCTCTTCTAATATTTTCTGCTTCTGTTAGGTCCCTACCATTTCTGTCCTTTATCGAGCCCATCTTTGCATGAAATGTTCCCTTGGTATCTCTAATTTTCTTGAAGAGATCTCTAGTCTTTTACATGCTGTTGTTTTCCTCTATTTCTTTGCATTGATAGACCACATATTGGGTCACAAATGAAACCTTAGTAAATTTAAGACAATTGAAATTGTGAATGAACCATCTTCTCTGGCCACAACCTTGAGACTATATATCAACTATGAAAAAAATAAGTGTAAAAAACATAGACACATGGGGATTAAACAATACGTTTCTAAATAACCAAAAGGTTACTGAGAGAATCAGAAGGGAAATCAAAAAAATTCTAGAAGCAAACTACAATGAAAACTTGACAACTGAAAACCTATGGAGTGCACCAAAAACAGTACTAAGAGGGAAGTTTATAGCAATACAATCTTACCTCAAGAAACAAGGAAAGCATCAAATAGACAACCTAAGTTTGCACCTAAAACAGCTGGAAAAACAATAGCAACAAAAATTGGTAGGAGGAAAGAAACATAAAGATCCGAGCAGAAATAAATGAAAAGGAAATGAAACAAACAATAGTATAGATTAATAAAACTTAAAGCTAGTTCTTTGAGAAGATAAACAAAATTGACAAACCTTAGGCAGACTCATCAAGAAAGCAAGAGAGAAGATTCAAATCAACAAAATTAGAAATGGTAAAGGAGAAGTTACAACAGACAATGCAGAAATACAAGGATTATAAGAGACCATTGTGAACAACTATATGGCAATAAAATGGATAACCTGGAAGAAATGGACAGATTCTTACATAAGTTCAATCTTCCAAGACTGAACCAGCAAGAAATAGAAATTATGAACAACTCAATTACAAGCACTGAAATTGAAGCTGTGATAAAAAAAAAAAAAACAGAGGACCAGATGGCTTGACAGAAGACATCTATCGAACATTTAGAGAAGACTAATGCCTATCCTTCTAAAACTCTTTCAAAAAGTTGCAGAGGAAGGAACACTTCCAAACTCATCCTATGAGGCCATCATCATCCAGATACCAAAACCAGACAAAGACAACACAAAACTAAAAAAGTAAAAGGCAGAAGATCTAAATATCTAAATAGACATTTCTCCAAAGAAGAGATGCAAATGCCCAAGAGGAAGATGGAAAAAAAAACACTCAACATTACCAATTAGAATAATGCAAATCAAAGCTACAATGAATTATAACTTCATACTAGTCAGAATGGCCATCATCAAAATGTCTACAAATAATAAATGCTGGAGAGTGTGAGAGATAAAGGAACCCTCCTACACTGTTGGTCGGAATCTAAATCATTCTCGGTGGGAATCACAGTCATTATGGACAGCAGTTTAGATGCCTTTAAAAAACTAAAAAATGGAGCTACAGTATGATCTTCCCAATTCCATTGCTGAGCATATATCTAAAAACCATAATTTCAAAAGATAAAAGCACCCCAATGCTCACTGAAGTACTATTTACAATAGCCAAGACCTGAAAGCAACCTAAATGTCCATCAAAAGATGGATGAATAAAGAAGGTGTGGTATATTATACAAAAGAATATTACCCAACTATAAAAGTAAATGAAATAATTTCATTTTCAGCAACATGGACGAACCTAAAGTATAACACTAAGTTCAATAAACCAAACAGAAAAACAGATATCATATGTATTTATATGTACCATCTAAAAATTGATGCAAATGAACTTACATATACAAAAGAAAAAGGCTCTCCGACATAGCAAACAGACCAAAGGGGATAGTGAGCATGGGGGAGAGATACATTAGTAGTTTGGAGTTAACATACACACACTACTATACATAAAAAAAGATAGCGAACAAGGATTTACTCTACATTTTGTAATAACTTATAAAGGAAAGATATGAAAAAGTAGACATAGAAGTATGTATAACTTAATTACTGCTGTATACCTGAAACTAACACACCATTGTAAATCACTATACTGCAATTAAAAATTTAAAAATAAGTATATACAAAACAATAATCAGAAGCTTAACAATAATTATTAAGCTTAAATTCCTTTAAACACATTGACAATATTATTTAAACTTTCTAATTCTAATTAGATTATAAATGCATAGCTTTCAACCATAGCAGTTGATGCTTATTAGAAACCATTACTATAACGAGTTATAAAAGATAAATTATTAATTGTACTTTACAGAGTAAAAGAACGCTATGCTCAAATAGACTAACATCCAGGACAATGTTTTGTTCTTTGGAATATAAACAAAAACTCAAATGGTAAAAATATATTTGAAAAATATAAACAATTTGAATTCAGTTCAGTTCAGTCATTAATAAGCATATTATTATTACATTTAATTCATCATTATAATATTAGAAAACTGAAGGTGATCAGAAGGAGATAAACTCACATATACACATACAATGTTTGAAATACTAACCATCTCATTGTGAAGCATTATTTATAACCAATATATAGGAAACAGGCAGAATTTTTTTTTAAATCAGATTATTTGGTACTTACATATAATCTACATTGGGAATATTCTTGTTAGCAAATTGTGAATAAATTGACACTGATTTCATGGTCTAATAATCCTGTGTTTTGTCATGATTAGTATTTTTGTAAACTTTAGAAGTATAAAATATTTCAGCTAATACTTTAGAAATGAAAAACAAAAAATTAGCATAATTGAAGAGATATGAAATGGTGATATATTTTTGAATTTGTAGACACTCTGGCATCTCCATGCATTTTTGAAACCAAGTAATTTATCTGCTTATAGCATTCTATAAAACTCAATTTTAAAATAATGTATTTAATTTTTAACTTATTCAGGGAAATGAATAGATTATCTCTTGTTTATAAATGGTATTTTAAGAATTAAAAATAATCAGTATGCATTTATGACAGCTTGCAGAATTATAAACAATATGCATAACAATGAAATCCAATGCATGTGAGATATGGAGGCAGATTCTAATTAGGTAAATTCTATAAAATGAAATTAATTATATTTACCACCAAAAAGCCATCTGTTTCTAATAGTTGAAATCTGTTACGGAAATGGAAGAGTTTTATTATGCTGAAAAATATCTTTGACGTTTATTTTGCAGTTAAAAATGCAAACAAGTATGTACACATCATTATAGAGTTTCTCTAATTGACTATTAATGGTGAGACATATAACTGTTTTTTCAAGTTATTTAAATGAAAGTGTTAGTCGCCCAGTTGTGTCCAACACTTTGCGACCCCATGGACTGTAGCCCACCAGGCTTTTCTGTCTATGGAATTCTCCAGGCAAAGTGAGACAAATATATAAGTGTGTTGTGTGTTCAAGAATATCTATGTCTATATTCTTTTTCATGTCTATGAATCAAATGCATTTTGCTCTACTAGGGAGAAGGGTGACTTAACAAATTACTATTGTTTTCCATATATTCTGTATTTTTTTCACTCTCACATGGTGGACATGTCATTTTCTGAGTTAAATAATGAGCCAAGGGCACAGCAATACTGAATGACTTAAAAAAAAAATGCTACCAGACAACTTACATAACACATGTAGCTTGATCAGTAGAGTCTGTCTGCAATGCAGGAGACCGGGGCTTGATTCCTGGGTCGGAAAACCCCCTGGAGAAAAAAAGTAGCAATCCACTCCAATATTATTGCCTGGAGAATCCCATGGACACAGGAGACTGGTAGGCTACAGTTTATGGGGTCACAAGAGTCAGACACAACTAAGCACACAACACAAAAATCCATTCTGTAACTTTGACTGTTATTAATTGATAAAGTGATGAACACACGTGATTTTAAGTTTAGGTTATATTTATCCCCTTTGAACTTTATAAAGTGAGACAAAAAAGACTTTGAGGCTGGATACTATTAAAATAATATTTATTTTTCTCATTTTCCCCCATAAGTCTAGAGTTTAAAGTCTCTAATTCTATTAATGTTTTCTCAGTTAGAAAGTCATAGTTTGTTTTGTAATTATTGCATTACTCAAAATGTTAGGCGAGAATAGTTTAACAAATTTCTGGAGCTCTTTCCTTATAATAATTCTGAACAAAAACTATTATCAAAATGAGTTGGGAATACAGTGTTCTTCCTTTGCTTCATTTCTTTCTCCTTCAATCAATTGGATATTAACACTCCACCTGGAAGAATTTAAACTAAAAAATTATATAACTCTAGATGTATAAGAAACTAAACTAAGAAATTATATGGAATCTATAATATCCTGATAGTTTCTGAAAGAGCTTACTTTTTGCACTCTGTTGAAATATTGCTCCTACAAAAATTTTGCTTTCATGTATTTCTAAAATGAAAACTGCTAAGAAATGTGCAAAAATGTGTTAAATTAGTTGATATAAAAATACCTCTTTTGTGAACTAATTTTTTTTTAGCTAAGTTAACATGTAATGGCAGACAATAACATCCAACATTGCTATATTATTTGTTTCACTCTTTTCCTCATGCTGTTTTACTGATTTTCCTACAGTTTACTAAATTTTGTCTTCTTTATTGAGACTTTCTGGGACTCTAGCATTTTATTAAGATAAAAAGAATATAGTATAAGAACATTTTTGCAAGTTTAGTAGAATCATCTGCTTATGCTGAATATTTCCAAAGACATAGTGTCTATAGAACTCTAGGTATAAAATTATGTTAAAATATGGGTTAGATTTTGACTGACAGTTTCAACAGAGATAAAACTTTTTATATCATATAAGGTGTGGGAGGAAGGTAGGAAATCCTTGATTGTGGGTCATGTGGATAAGATGATAATGCAAAACCTATGGTAGAAGCAAAAAATAGAAAAAGGCTAAGCAGTCAATCTGTGGAAGTATTTCAGTATAATTCACTTGGATTAAATGGCAATGACTGTGTGATTGATTTATTATGCTTTTCTTCTTCTTCTTCTTCTTTTTTTTTTTTTTATGTACACCAGTCTTTTATTTTTAACATAGCTGTTTCTATAAAGTAGATTCTGTTAAACTTAAAGATGAAGGATGTTAAATGATCACAGTTTCAGAATGAGCAAAATGCTATGCTTGAAATTAAATTGTGTTTTACAAAGGTTAAATGAGCCAATTCTTAATGGTTCTTAGAAGATATACAGGGAGATTTCTAAAATAATTGAAGAATATTTTAAACAGTAAGTGAAAATTAATTTACCAAGTGCTATGTGATGCAAGAAAGTGAACAGTAGGTCTAATAATTTTGGCTATTAGTGATAAACTAGTAGGTTAATCTCTCATTCAATTTTAGGGTTATCTCATTAATATCTTAATTAAATACACAATATAATTTGATGAGGCATTATCAGGTTTTACATCAAGATGTTTTTCTACACATAATTTGAAAAACTAAGGAAGAAACATTCATTTGAAATATAATATGAAAATAATATTAGACCATTTGAAAACTTGTTTGTAAGGTACTTTATACAGAACCAAGTCTGTCATATACTAAATGTGGACACATTTTGTATGGAACACCTGAAGTACAAGCAACAAAATAAAAATAAACAAGGTAGACTACATAAAACAAACAAACAAACAAAGAGCTATGCACAGCAAAAGATAGATCCAACAGAATGAAAAGACATCCTATGGAATGGGAAAAATATTTTCAAGCCTTTTGTCTGATAGGTCAATATCCAAAATGTATAAAGAACTCATTCAACTCAACAGCCAAAAAAATAAAAACCCATCCACTTAAAAAATCAGCAAAGCAACTGAATAGATAATTTTTTTTTCCAAAGAAAACATATGAAAGGCCAATAGGTACATGAAAAGACGTCTGTATCACTAATCCTCAGTTCAGTTCAGTCGCTCAATTGTGTCCGACTCTTTGCGACCCCATGAATCGCAGAATGTCAGGCCTCCCTGTCCATCACCAACTGCCAGAGTTCACTCAGTTTCACATGCATCGAGTCACTAATCATCAGGGAAATGCAAATCAAAACCACAATGAAATATTGCCTTATGCCTATTAGGGTGGCTAACATAAAAAAGATAAAAGATATATACACTGTAGAGAATATGGAGAAAATGAAACTTTGTGTGCTGTTGGAGGGAATTGATACACCACTATGGAAGTCTCTCAAAATATTAAATATAGAGCTACCATATATGATCAACAATTTCACTTCTGGGAACATATCCACAGGAAATGAAAACACTATGCTGAAAAGATATCTGCACTCCAGAAAAATGGGTACTGGAAATGTAACATACAACATGATGACTACAGTTAACACTGCTCATTGTATGGCTAAAAATAAAGGTGGTCACAAGTTCTTGCTGCTTTTCCCATTAACGGGTAGAGTCTAATTTTACTTATTTAATTTGGGCTTGCCTTAATAGTTTAATTCATTAATTAAATGTTTAGAGAAGTACATTTAGGAATGTACTTTAATACATCCAAAACTATTTCATTGGAAGTGTTGCTGCTTCTATGCAGAGTTCTTGGAATATTGCCACTAGGGGAAGCCAGAGACTCTGTAAAAAGTTCAACAACCCAGAAACTGTCATACTGAAGAGAGAAAGGGATGAGGAAAAAGAGGGGAGGTGAGGAAATGCTCTCAGTTCACTTCAGCTACTCCAGCCAGTCCATCCCACAGCCCAGGTGTCAAACAGGTAAGTGAAGAAGACACCTAGGATCAGCCAACAACCACAATTGAGACCTTAGACACATGGTCCCATTTAATCCATCACACCCATCTCTGTTTTAACCACCAAAGCTCAATCACTGTGAAGCAGAGATGAATCCTCTGTTGCAACCACCTAAATTCTAACTCATAAAATTCTAAGAACATGAAAACGGTTGTTTTTTTACAACTACATTTACTTACGCAGCACACATACTCAAAATAATAGCATACTAAGTAAGTATAAGGCACACAAAAATACTTTTGTAGCCCACATCTGACTGAAGTGGAATTGATATTAACACTAATTTTCTTTAGCCAAAAGGAAGTGTGTTAATTTGTATGTGTTGTGTGGGTGTCTGTATGATACTGAGTCCAAGCTCACTTTACTTATCACATGATAGGCCACTAAATCCAGGAGAGGAGGTGTTAAGGCAAGGAATATGAGTTTATTCAGAGAGCAGGCTGACTGAGAAGATGGCAGACTAACATCTCAAAATAACCATCTTGTTAGGGGCTGGATGCCAAGATCTTTCATGGATCAGAGATGGGGGGAGGTGAGGAAGTAAAGTAAAAAGATTATTTAATTCTTGTAAATATCTCCTAGAATGGCAAGTCTCAGTCAGAGGGTTCTGATGGTAACTCAAGAATGTCACAGTCATTCACAGGTAGGCAGGCTCAGGTTCACTCTCTGTGAACTAAACGAAGGCACTTTAGCCTAAGGGTCAAGAGGAGGGTGAGAGAGGGAAAGGGTCAGAGAGATTTAAGGGTCAGAGGAGGACAAGGTTCCCTGACCATTATGTTTGTTTATAATAACAGAAGCTGCAAGACATGGTTAAAATCACAGAGAAAGATCCAGTATGTAGTCAAAATTAACCCTTTCAGGTTACAAATATATGTTTTGGGTGAAGGTGTATTAAATTGCATTGCACAGGAAACCAGGACTTCTATTTTCATTCTCCATGTAGAAAATGTCATAGACTTGTCCCTGATTATTCTACTAGTTTCCTGATGTAAAACCTTCGCCATTACCATAATACAGCTGAGAACTACAAGAACAGATTTTTGAAAGGCATCTAGCAAAACAGCTAGAGCTTAAAATAGTGTAATCCATAGAGTAATGTGAAAAGCAGGCAGCATGTCACAGAGTGTGCAGAACACCTCTGCCTTACACATTTTTAGCATTTGTGATTTTAACTATATTGGTCTAACCTGTCATGATGAGGAACTGTTCTGAGGCATATATGTTTCAAGACTCTTATGGGGAAGTTATCTTTTTACCTTGATCACCAATGATTTGGCCAGCCTATACACACAGGGATATTTTTGAGTATTTTTCTTGGTCACATTTTCCTCTGTCATGCTCTGTAATCATACTCTTGGGAAAAGTAAGAAATCATCTCAACAAAGAAAGAGAAGGGGAGGAGAAGACAGGATAAAGGGATATGGAAAAGTAACACGGGAAGAGGAGGGTAAATTAAATACATCAGGCTCAAGGACTCATTCCTTCCTCTGTCTTCAGGGTCACACTTCAGGGCAGGAGGGAGTAGGCTATAGAAACATTGGAATTATTTTCTACTTGTGGCAATATCACTGATAGCCAAGAATTTGGAAAACTTTTAGGTCATTTTCAGAGTGAATAAGAGGATGATTCTGGAATACAATGGGATGTTATTCAGAGAGGCATGAAGAGATCTGGGAAATTTCATCTGCCCCCAAAACACATAGATGGTGCTCTGCTCTCCACCCAAAAGGCTGGCTTCATAGAAAGTATTGGAACAGACACACGACTCAAAGAGACAGTCTCTTATAGTCAATTTTTGACCCATATTTTATGTAGAAATATACTACTACATTGCCAAATACCTGATGGTTTTCTGTATATCTTTAAATTACTGACTTCTAATTTAAGTCAATAGCAATCAAAACGCAAACTGAATAAGGTCAATATTTTGAAATTTTCTGGGATAATATATGGCTCAGTATGTCAACAGTATGGGTGAATATGTGTATGTGTTTAGTTGCTCAATAGTGTTCAACTCTTTGTGATCCCATGGACTGTAGTCCATCAGGCTCCTCTGTCCATGGTAGTCAATGTTTATTGAAAGAAAAAATGACAGTTTAGCTTTGAGATATAGTATTCTATCAAGGTCATTTAGGTCAATGAACTTCTTTCTTCTTACTAATTATTTGTCTACTTATCAATTACTCAGAATTAGAGAGTTTTAAACCCTGGATTATAGAGATTTTTTTATATGTTTATTTGAATCTTTGCCATTAGGTATATGCTAATTTATTTTTATCTTACTGATGAATTATCATGAGAAAATGTTATACTTTATCACTGGTAAGTTTTTGAAGAATACTTTTTCTTATTAAATACAGTTAAACCAGCTTTCTTGTGTTTGCTATGCTCTTTTCTGATATTTGCTTTGAAATTGCTTTATGTCTTTATATTTAAAGTTTGTATTTCTAAGCCTTTCTCCCCCACTCTTGGAGTCCTGATTTCTTTTCTAACCTAAAAGCATTTGACTTTTGGTCGATTTATTTATTTACATGATCAAATAATTGATGTGTTTGAGTTGTGTTTAGTTATAGCAGTACTTTGTTCCTTTTCTTCCTTATTTTTCCTCTGTGTTGGTATAAGTGTTGCTGTTGTTTAGTCACTAAGTTGTGTCTCACTCTTTGTGATCCCATGAACTGTAGCCCATCAGGTTCCTCTGTCCATGGGATTTCCCAGGCAAGAATACTGGAGTGGGTTGCCATTTCCTCCTCTAGGGAATCTTCCAGACCTAGGGATCAAAGTCATATTTCTAACATTGGCAGGCCACCAGGGAAGCCTTGGTATAAGTAAGTATACTTTATTATTATTTTTTGCCTCTTCAATTAATTTCTGGATTATATGTCTTCATTTTTTTTTTAATTTTAGTGACTTCTCTAGAGCTGGATTGTCCCGTAGAGTGGTCACTGTCCACATGGGATCATTTAAATCAAAATGTACTTAATAAAACATCATAACCACATGTAGTTAGCGGTTAAAGAATTGGACAGCACAGAGTAGCAGAATATTTCATTTTCACAGGAAATTCTATTGGACAGCATTATTCTTGAGCTTATAGTACAAATATTTAATTAATCATACTGAATTTTCAAATAATATTATACTATTTGACAACAATGCCCAAACATCACAGTAGTGTAATTCAATATGTGCTTGTCCTTTGCCCTTCTGTATTCATATATTTTACTTCTCCATATGGTATAACAAGTAGAATATATTTGTATCATTTTTGCTTCAACACTATTTTAAAGAATTTTTAAATATGTGACACACATATATACATCCACTCATAAAATGATTAAAAGGTAATTTATAGTTATCCTCAATTTTAATTTTCCTGGTACTGATCTTTCTTCATGCAGATCTGGATTTCTATTTGAAATAACTTCTAGTCAAACTGAAGAACTTTGCTGACCATTCCTTATAGTTAATTTCAACTAGACACAAATTCTCTAAGGCATTACTCTTTTTAAATGCTTTTGGTTTAGATTCATTTAAAAACAATTTTACACTGGACAGATAATTTTGGATTGACAGATTTTTAATTTTCAGAACTCTAAGCACATCTTTCTATTTTTTTCTAATCTTTATTGATTCTAAGGAGAAGTCAGCCATATAATGATATTCCACTGGATCTAATACTTTCTCTACCCCCTGACAGATTTTAAGCTTTTTCTTGGATAGTATTTAAGATGAGGGGCACAGAAGTTTGCTAGTCTAGGTTTGAGTATCAGTTGTAAAACTTCAAAACTCTGTAGTGTACTTGATTCTTAGATCCTGAACTTTTCTAATCTATACTATGGGAGTATAATGATATACCAGTCAATCCTAAAGGAAATTAACCCTGAATATTTACTGGAAGGACTGATGCTGAAGCTGAAGCTGCAATACTTTGGCCACCTAATGTGAAGAGCCAACTCACTGGAAACAATTTTGATGCTGGGAATATCTGAGGGCAGGAGGAGAAGGGGGCAACAGAGGATGAAATGGTTGGATGACATAACCGACTTAATGGACATGAGTTTAAGCAAACTCCAGAAGATACTGAAGGACAGCATAGCCTGGTGTGCTGCAGCTCATGGGGTCGCAAAAAGCTGGAGGTAACAATACTGAACAAATAATGTATTATTGATTAAATAAAGAAATACATATGAATGCTTTGAGTGACACACAGCATGTGCTAAATGATCCGTGAATGATAATTGTCATCGCTATACAAATGTTTATTCACATATATTGCTCATGTGTGGATTCTGAGCTGTTTTGAGATAAATAATAATAATAATAATGAAAAACACATGTGTTATGTTTTCTGTTTCCCAGTGCTCTTTTCACCCCTCATTCTATGCAGAGTTTTCAGGGAGAGTAAATGCAGAAATTATCTGTGGATTTTATTTCCATTAGTATTTATTTAGTAAAAATTAAACTAATTTAAAAGCATATTTGTACTTAAGTGAATTCCATTTTTGTGTTTAGTAAATATATTTGTTTTATATGACAGTGTTTACAGGAAATATTGTCTTCTTTTTCTGGTTGATTTTTAAGGTCCACACATTAAAGAAAGTGTAATTTTCAGTGAACAGACAAATATTTTAAAATACAAATATGAACTTTAAAATAGCTATGCTAAACTGAAAGAGGTTATTCACAAGAGGACCAAAATGTACAGTAAATATCAATTCTTTATTTAATAAAAATATTTTTGTACCTATTTAATGTGGATATGCTCTAGGTGCTGATGATATATTAGTGAATTAGACAAAGACCCTAAATAGCACTTAGATTATTTTTTCATTGTGTACGGTAGAAAAAAACAGAAAAATAACAATAAAAATGGAGTGATTTTTCAAAATTCATCATCTGACAACTCTGATATGCAGAGAAAGTGTTTAATATTTTATTTTTTTAATTTCTTATAATGATTTAAAAGCTACCACTAGGTGTTTACCAGAAAAACAAATGTATTTAGTTCTGTTCAGTGAGCTAAATACTTGTTTTTGTCTAGTGAACTTTTTGTTTTTCATCACAATGTAACTGTACTATATTCTCAAAGGTAGAAAAATCCCATCAATGCCCTTAAGATACCATGTAATTAATAGCAATTTTTCTCCCCTTTAAGTCTAAATAGGAATCAATAACATGTGATCTAAACATGTAATCAATAAAATGCTACATTGGAAAACACAATATTTATGTTTTTAATTTTCTTTGCTTTTATTTCAATCATACAAAAGGGAACTTTAAAATGACCAGCTGGGACTTCCCTGGGGATCTAGTGGTTAAGAATCTGTGCTTCTACTGCAGGAGGCACAAGTTTGATCCCTGGTCAGGGAACTAAGATTCCACATGTCTATGGAGATAAATAAATACTAAAAAGTACTTAAAAATGACTAGCTGGTATTTAAATAGAAGACAAATGAAGACTTACTGAATAGTACCTACTGTATACCTGGTCTATAACTCTGCTAAATGTTAAATTGCAGCCTGAATGGGAGAGGAGTTTAGAGGAGAGTCGATACATGTAGATGTATAGCTGAGTCCCTTTACTGTTCACCTGAAACTATCATGGCATTGTTAATCAGCTATACTTCAATACAAAATAAAATGTTAAAAAAATTAAAATTAAAATGACCAACTGGAAAAGAAATATTTGCAACCAATATAAAAGGAATATTTCAGGGGGGAAAAATGCTTAAAACTAAAGGAAAAAACTACTTTCTCTGATGTATAAAAAACTCATATAATCAATGAGAAAAAGAACAACCCAATTAAAAAAATGAACAAAGAACCAAAAATGGTAGCCTGCAAAAGATAAATGGCAAGTAAAAATGAAATCAATCTCACAATGAATTAAATGCAACCCATTTTTCACCTATTAAATTGATAAATAAACCAATTACTTGAAAAATCACAATATGGTGAGTCTGGGAAACAGATACTAGTGGATGTATATAAGACTGAAAATTCTCAACTGTCACTGAAATTTACAATATTTGTCAAAATTGAAAAGATATACTTTAACCCAAACAACTCTAATAACTAAATGATCTTCAGAGATAGTGACACATTTGAGCAAAGATATGTATACAAACTAGTTCGTGGCAGTATAACAGAAAACTAGTAGCAGCTTAAATGTTTACCATTGTAGAAGTGATTAAATACAGAATGCTGTCTTCATAGAATGGAATATTTCATAGTAAGGTAAAACTACATTAATATGAAATGACATTTAATGTATGTTATTAAATACAAATGCAAATTAGTGTTTAAAAAATAAGCCTCAGGCTTTTTTTGCAACAAGCAAAATAGGGCTTCCCCAATAATACAGCAGTAAATAATCCACCTGAAATGCAGGAAACACAGGGGAGGAGGGTTCGATCCCTGGGTCAGGAAGATTCCCTGGAGGATATGACAAACTACTCCAGTATTCCTGCCTGCAAAATCCCATGGGCAGAGGAGCCTGATGGGCTACAGCCCTGAGAGTCACAGAGTTGAACACAACTGAGCATACACACAAATCAGGACTATCATAATTAGAGATGATAAAATCAAATACAAAGTGATGCTGCTGGTAAATACAATTAGCTGGTAAGCAGCTGTATTTGTTTGCTAAGACTGCCATAATAGCACAAAATTAGGTGCCTTAAGCAAAAATACTTATTTTCTTCTTGTTCTGAAGTCTAAAAGTCCAAGATCAAGGTGTTGGCTTCTTTGATTTTGTTTTGAGCTTCTCTCTTCAGATAGCCACTTTTTCACTGTGTCATCACAAAGCCTTTCTTTTATGTTCCGGTATCCCTGGTGTTGGCGGCTGCGACAGCACACCTAGCGCGGGCAGCTGCGATGGCGCACAGAGCGCGGCCGAGAGGAACTACCCCACGTCCTAGGTCAGGGGCAGTGGCCGAGAGTGCCAGACGACGACAGCGCAGGTACGGCCGACAGGAGCTACCCCGCTTCCGAGGAGCGGTAGCTGCACAGGCACAGGAGGGTCTAGAGGAGATATTCCACTTTCCAGGTCAGGAGGGAAGGCGGTGAGGAGATACCCCTCATACAAGGTAAGGAGCAGTGGCTGTGCTTTGCTAGAGCAGACATGAAGAGATACCTCATGTCCAAGGTAGGAGAAACCCAAATAAGAGGGTAGCTGTTGCAAGAGAGCATTAGAGGGCAGATACACTGAAACCATAGTCACAGAAAACTAGTCAATCTGGTCACACTAGGACCACAGCCTTGTCTAACTCAATGAAACTAAGCCATGCCCACAGGGCAACCCAAGATGGGTGGGTCATGGTGGAGAGGTCTGACAGAATGTGGTCCACTGGAGAAGGGAATGGCACACCACTTCAGTATTATTGCCTTGAGAACACCATGAACAGTATGAAAAGGCAAAATGATAGGATACTGAAAGAGGAACTCCCCAGGTCAGTAGGTGCCCAATAAGCTACTGGAGATCAGTGGAAAAAATAACTCCAGGAAGAATGAAGGGATGGAGCCAAAGCAAAAACGATATGGGGTTGTGGATGTGACTGGTGATAGAAGCAAGGTCCGATGCTGTAAAGAGCAATACTGCGTAGGAACCTGGAATGTCAGGTCCATGAATCAAGGCAAATTGGAAGTGGTCAAACAGGAGATGGCAAGAGTGAACATCAACATTCTAGGAATTGGCAAACTCAAATGGACTGGAATGGGTGAATATAACGCAGATGACCATTATATCTACTACTGCGGGCAGGAATCCCTTAGAAGAAATGGAGTAGCCATCATGGTCAACAAAAGAGTCTGAAATGCAGTACTTGGATGCAATCTCAAAAAGGACCAAATGACCTCTGTTCATTTCCAAGGCAAACCATTCAATATCATGGTAATCCAAGTCTATGCCCCAACCAGTAACGCTGAAGAAGCTGAAGTTGAACGGTTCTATGAAGACCTACAAGACCTTTTAGAACTAACATCCAAAAACGATATCCTTTTCATTATAGGGGACTGGAATGCAAAAGTTGGAAGGCAAGAAACACCTGGAGTAACAGGCAAATTTGGCCTTGGAATACGGAATGAAGCAGGGCAAAGACTAATAGAGTTTTGCCAAGAAAATGCCCTGGTCATAGCAAACACCCTCTTCCAACAACACAAGAGAAGACTCTACACATGGACATCACCAGATGGTCAACACTGAAATCAGATTTGGAAGCTCTATACAGTCAACAAAAACAAGATCAGGAGCTGATTGTGTTCAGATCATGAACTCCTTATTGTCAAATTCAGACTTAAATTGAAGAAAGTAGAGAAAACCACTAGACCATTCAGGTATGACCTGAATGAAATCTCTTATGATTATACAGTGGAAGTGAGAAATAGATTTAAGGGCCTAGATCTGATAGATAGAGTGACTGATGAACTATGGATGGAGGTTCGAGACATTGTCCAGGAGAGAGGGATCAAGACCATCTCCATGGAAAAAAAATGCAAAAAGGCAAAATGGCTGTCTGAGGAGGCCTTACAAATAGCTGAGAAAAGAAGAGAAGCAAAAAGCAAAGGAGAAAAGGAAAGATATAAGCATCTGAATGCAGAGTTCCAAAGAATAGCAAGAAGAGATTAGAAAGCCTTCCTTAGCGATCAATGCAAAGAAATAGAGGAAAAGAACAGAATGGGAAAGACTGGAGATCTCTTCCAGAAAATTAGAGATACCAAGGGAACATTTCATGGAATGATGGGGTCGATAAAAGACAGAAATGGTATGGACCTAACAGAAGCAGAAGATATTAAGAACAGGTGGCAAGAATACACAGAAAAACTATACCAAAAAGATCTTCACAATGCAGATAAGCATGATGGTGTGATCACTCTCCTAGAGCCAGACATCCTGGAATGAGAAGTCAAGTGGCCTTAGAGTGCATTACTATGAAAAAGCTAGTGGAGGTGATAGAATTCCAGTTGAGCTATTTCAAATCCTGAAAGGTGATGCTGTGAAAGGGCTGCACTCAATATGCCAGCAAATTTGGAAAACTCTGCAGTGGCCACAGGACTGGAAAAGTCAGTTTTCATTCCAATCGCAAAGAAGGGCAATGCCAAAGAATGCTCAAACTACCGCACAATTGCAGTCATCTCACATGCCAGTAAAGTAATGCTCAAAATTCTCCAAGCCAGGTTTCAGCAATACTTGAACCGTGAACTTCCAGACGTTCAAACTGGTTTTAGAAAAGGCAGAGGAACCAGAGATCAAATTGCCAACATCCTCTGGCTCATGGAAAAAGCAAGAGAGTTCCAAAAAACATCTATTTCTGCTTTTATTGATTATGCCAAAGCCTTTGAGTGTGTGGATAACAATACAGTGTGGAAAATTCAGAAAGAGATGGGAATACCAGACCACCTGACCTGCCTCTTGAGAAACCTATCTGCACGTCAGGAAGCAACAGTTAGAACTAGACATGGAACAACAGACTGGTTCCAAATAGGAAAAGGAGTATGTCAAGGCTGTATATTGTCACCCTGCTTATTTAACTTATATGCAGAGTACATCATGAGAAACGCTGGGCTGGAAGAAGCACGAGTTGGAATCAAGATTTCTGGAAGAAATATCAATAACCTCAGATATGCAGATGACACCACCCTTTTGGCAGAAAGTGAAGAACTAAAGAGCCTCTTATGAAAGTGAAAGTGGAGAGTGAAAAAGTTGGCTTAAAGCTCAACATTCAGAAATGAAGAAAATGGCATCTAGTCCCATCACTTCATGGGAAATAGATGGAGAAACAGTGGAAACAGTGTCAGATTTTATTTTTTGGAGCTCCAAAATCACTGTAGATGGTGACAGCAGCCATGAAATTAAAAGATGCTTACAAGGAAAGTTATGACAAACCTAGATAGCATATTAAAAAGCAGAGACATTACTTTGCCAGCAAAGGTTCGTCTAGACAAGGCTATGGTTTTTCCAGTGGTCATGTATGGATGTAAGAGTTGAACTGTGAAGAAGGCTGAGCACTGAAGAACTGCTGCTTTTGAACTGTGGTGTTGGAGAAGACTCTTGAGAGTCCCCTTGGACTGCAAGGAGATCCAACCAGTCCATTCTAAGAGAGATCAGCCCTGGGTGTTCTTTGGAAGGAATGATGCTAAAGCTGATACTCCAATACTTTGGCCACCTCATGCGAAGAGTTGACTCATTGGAAAAGACTCTGATGCTGGAAGGGATTGGGTGCAGGAGGACGACAGAGGATGAGATGTCTGGATGGCATCACTGACTCAATGGACCTGAGTCTGAGTGAACTCTGGGAGTTTGTGATGGACAGTGAGGCCTGGCGTGCTGTAATTCATGCGGTTGCAAAGAGTTGGACACAACTGAGCGACTGAACTGAACTGAACTGAGACATAGAGTGCACTAGATACTCAGAGTTGAAAATACATTGTCCCTGTAGGAATCTGTCATTATTGTATCAAATGACTTCCACAAATAAGTTGGTAAATGAAATGATTTCCCAACTGAAAATGAATAATTTCACACAGGACAAAGTCATGTTGCCCTAACTTGCTTCTGGAAATGCATTAAAATGTAAATTCCCAGTCAACCCTCATAACTACTCAGTCAGAATATGTATTTTATCAAGATTTGCAAGTGATTATGAGACCATTAAAATTTGAATAAAATCCTTCTAGTACAGTAGTTTTCTAGGTGAGCTGCACATCAGTCACTTGGGAGAGCTGATTCCTGTTTCACCCCTGAAATTCTGATTTAATTGTACTTACTTAAGACCTAAGTTGTTTGGATTTTGAGAGACTCCCCAGATGACTCTGTTGTGCAGAGGAAGTTTCAAATCACTCCTTCTGGAAATGCTATTTTATTTCTCCTTAGATCCTCACAGTGTTTGGAAGAATTGCTTGCACTTCTAAGTTCTCCATAAAAGCTGGTTTAGTTAGAGCTTCTCTGTACAGGCAGATTATTTTCCTTAATGAGAATGAAATAGTTTCCACCTCTTTTTAAAGACAATCATTCTTATTTTCACTGCTTTTCCAGCCATGGGTTGAAATTTAAAGAAGATATTCAAGGTAAGTATCTTTCAAGTAGATGCTTTAAGAATGGCTCCGTTTCATAGACTTGATTCAAATAGACAAATTTCTTTTCTAAAATAGAAAAGCTTCTAAAAATGGTATCTTCAAATTTTAAAAACTTTACAGTTATATTTACATAATAAATCCAATAATTTATGCCAAGTTTACAGTTTAGATAAACAGACCATTTATAACAATCGTTTTTGTGTATGTGCAAATATGCAAACACACATTAAGCATGCACACACACACACCAGTCTACAACTCTAAAGTTTAAAATTTTGTAAGTTAAATCACTTTTTATAGAGAACCAACTCTTCCCAGCTGGTTTTGTTTTCACTCCATAAACACTGCAGTGCTGTACACTGTTGAATGATTCTGAGTTGATTGCATTTCACAAAACTCAAGAGATCTTGAATTTCTAGAAAAGTTGGATTAAAAGGGAAGGAGAAGAAAACAATGTAGAGTGTAACATGTAGCAATACACATACTCAGAAATAGGAAACAAGATAAAATTTGATTTTTTCTCAAATACAAGTCATCATCTAAGACAGTTACTGTATTTTCACTGCCGGTACAGAGGTACTACTGGAGTGGGCTGCCATTTCCTTCTCCAATGTATGAAAGTGAAAAGTGAAAGTGAAGTCTCTCAGTCGTGTCCGACTCTTGGCGACCCCATGGACTGCAGCCTACCAGGCTCCTCTGTCCATGGGATTTTCCAGGCAAGAGTACTGGAGTGGGGTGCCATTGCCTTCTCCAATACTTTGTGGTAAACTTTGTTTTATTTCAATGACATAAGGTGTATAATTTTAAGTATATACAAATGATGGTTATTTTTATCCCCATATCATTTAACATTAAAAAAAAAACCCTATAATAAGAAAATAATTTTGGGGAAATAATTGAAAAATATAATGAGAGATATTTGTATTGTTAAGGTTTACTCTTTGTACCAGGTGGGCTTCCCAGGTGGTGTCGTGGTAAAAAATCCACTTGTCAATGCAGGAGACATAAGAGATATGGATTTGATCCCTGAGTCAGGAAGATCGCCTGGAGAAGGGCATGGAAACCCACTCCGGTATTCTTTCCTGGAAAATCCTATGGACAGAGGAGCCTGGCAGACTACAGTCCACAGGGTGGCAAACAGTTAGACATGACTGTCATGACTTAGCATCAAGTAATTTCAGGCTTTTGCAATATTTTCTATATAGCATTACAATCCATTATGTTCTTCATTTCAGTGTTAATGCTTATTTGTTATATCGAAGTTAATTCCCTCATGGCCTATCTTTTTAAAAACGTTTCTAATCCATGTAAAATAAATTATTTTTTCAATAGAATACAATCAATTACTATGAACACTATAATAAATTCCAAAACCAAAATCCCTCTTGGGACATCAGGTTCGTTTGCCAATTTAGCTCCCTAAAGCTTGTTCAAGCAGTTTGCAAGCATTTGACCTTAGGCTGCATTTCTGTACTTGTTTTGTCTGTCAACAAGGGAGTTCTGTCTTCAAGGCAGTCCATCTGCCTGTTGTCTGCAGACTGAAATTGCTTTGCACATTCTGGATGTGCAATGAGTCAGGTTTTCCAGTGGGAGACAAAAGTGTAAGCACTTTGTGAAGCTGCATTAACTCCTTCAGCCACAGACGTGTCCCTTAGCCAGTCTGAGGTTTCTTTATTGGATATGCATCCCTAGATAGTTTAGCTGAGTTGAAAGTGACAAGTTCAATTTCCCTGGGAGGTTGTGACTCAGTAACTTGAGGCTTGGTGGCATATTCTGAATCTGCATGACATTATTAAAGTATAGTTATCTTGTCCAGGATTTACAAAAGACGGTTTAACTCCTTCCAAAAGAACATACGTAGAATTTATAAAGGCTTCCCAGGTGGTGCTAGTCCTGCAGCCCATCAAGCTCCTCTGCCCATGGAATTTTCCAGGCAAAAATACTGGAGTAGGTTGCCATTTCCTCCTCCAGAGAATCTTCCTGATCCAGGGATCAAACCTGAGCCTGCTGCTTGGCAGGTGGATTTTTTACCGCTAGGCCACCTGGGATGTTCTTTGTTAACTTATTGCAGGTGGTTTTTTGCAGTATTTTATCAAACATAATGAGCTTTCTGTATCATAATCTTTTTGAAGTAGGATAATTTGAGATGTGTTTGTTTAATCAAAAGAAAAGTGTTGAGTTTCAATACTGTTTCATGTGTGAACTAATATACAGACTGTTCTTACAGAGTATATTTGTGATCAATTTCAGTAACAAAGCACAGGATGATTGTTTTGAAATTGCTAAGTTTTGAAAAGCTATGACTTTTCTGTAATGTCCTTCCAGAGTTTCAATACTAGGAACGTGTCTGTGTTAATCATCCTTGAAATACTGCAAATTTAATAGCAAGCCTTTACTAATAAAAGATAGCTTGGAATCCTGTTTTAGACATGACAGTCTACATAGATCTTTCTCTCTTACCCTAAAAGAAAACTTTTCATTTCTTTTCCCACCGAACAAGTAATACAACTGTATCCCATTCATTGTTTTGTAATAAGTTTCTTTTAAAATAATCAACTTCCTTTCCAGCCAGCCAGTCTTCTTGCAGAGACAGGCTTGCTAGGCTTGTAGCAAGAGAAAAAAAAAAAAATGTACTCTCTCCAAATTTACATTAAAATGAATTTTAAAGCAATTCAAACTGTTGGCTTTTGGCAGGATTTTACTTATTATAAAGAGGAAAAGAATAGGATCTGCTTATCAAACTGATGAAACTGAACACACATCTGCCAAGTGCACTCTATATGTTGCTGAAATGTATTATTAACCTTGAACACAATATGTTTTGTCAAATAAAAGAAATCCCATTAAGACTGCCAACTTTAATATCAGTGACATAGCTCTAAAAAATCCATGAGGTTTTTATAAATCATGCAAATGCCAGGTAGACATATAATTTTTTGGCAAATCTAGTGACTCTTATCTATATGTGAAAACATGATGTAAACCATGGAAATTTTCTTCCTAGTAGTGGTTTTTGTCTAATTATAGTAAAATCCAAGAGTAAAGCATAAATAAAAGCATAGTGTTTTTTTTTTTAAGCACTCTTTAAAAACTTTAAAAATACTGTTTAAATGATTTTTTAAAAATACTGTTTAAATGATTTTTTAAATACACTTTGAAAGCCCCGGGCATTAAACATTTTTAGTCCACTCACAACTTGATTTCACAGACATCGTACACTGCTTTATGTCATGAAAGCTTTCAGAGCTTTATTGCTGTAGATTATAAAGAGGGATACACAGAAAGAGATAAGGTGAACTGTACAATCGCCAGCATATGTGGAAAAGACAGTGCGGATACCAGTGTGACTCATCCTGAATTTCTTGTGGGAATTTCATGTATACTACAGATATTTGTTTTGGTTGCTATCACAAAATTTTCCCATCAGTTTACTTTGTTTTGTAGTTTAGATCTTTTGTCTTCTTGATATCTTCTTTATAATGAGTGTTCTTTTTCATTGTTCAATCACTAAGTCATGTCCAACTCTTTGCAACCCCATGGGCTGCAGCATGCCAGGCTTCCCTGTCCTTCACTATCTCCAGAGTTTGCTCAAACTCATGTCTATTGAGTTGATGATGCCATCCAACCATCTCTTCCTCCATTATCCCTTCTCCTCCTGTCCTCAATCTTTCCCAGTACCAGGTTTTTTTTTTTTTTTTCCCCAATTAGTCTTTGCATCAGGTGGCCAAAGTATTGGAGCTTCAGCTTCAGTATCAGTCCTTCCAATCAATAAGGGTTGATTTACTTTAGGACTGACTAATCTGATCTTGCTGTCCAAAGAACCCTCAAGAGTCTTCTCCAGCACCCATGAGGAACTCCACAGTTTGGGTTTGTTTTCCCATTTGGCACTTTTTTTTTTTTTTTTTTTTGCCTTATCTGATGTTTGTGATTATTGTTGGAATCTTTAAAAACTAATGTTTCCATATAGAATATATGCCATTTTATTGGAATGCTGCAGTAATAAAATAAGAAAGTGAAAGTGAGGTTGTGTCTTACTGTTTGCCACCCCATGGACTGTAGTCTACCAGGCTTCTCCATCCACGGGATTTTCCAGGCAAGAGTACTGGAGTGGGTTGCTACTTCCTTCTACAATTAAAGTAAGAAACACCCACTTGCAGAGATGTGGGGAGTAAGTGCCTGAGTCTGTTAGTGGAAGTCATTAAGAAGATGTGACCACCAGTTGACCCTCCTACTGGATCTGGGCAATTGGAGGCTCTCCACCCACTTTCTTGTCCTTTGAATATTAATCTTCTCACTTTTCCTGCCTACAGAAGCTTCTCCAAGTACACAGCCTTGAAACAGAAATGTGGTATTGAGACTACTACCTGAACTGGGGATGTGACTGAACCCAGATAAGGCCCCTGTATAAATTTTTAAGATTTTGGCAGGTGGATGTGAAAATTGACTCAACTTGCAGCCACTCAAAACAAGTCTCTGAGGTACATTCCCTTGCTTCTTAAACCTATCACCTACCAATCTGGAGTGATCTATCTGTTTTCTTCTGTCTCTCCCTGCCCTCTGCTACACGGGACTGGTTTCAGATTACATCCAGGAAGCTCTCCAGGAGGTTGTAAAACACCAGCATCTCAGATGCTAGTTGACCATATTCTTTATATTCCCAGAAGAAAAGAGCTTGCACTCAGAAAACAGAACCCATGATCAGATATTAAAAGAAAGCACCCATTTTACTATGAATCATGATAAAGCCCTCTAGTGTTGACTCAGATGTGGAGTTAATATGTTGTAGTGAGGTGGCACAATAGTAAAGAGTCCACCTGACAATGTAGGAGACACAAGAGATGTAGGCTTGATCCCTGGGTGGGGAAAATCCCCTGGAGAAGAAAATGGCAACCCACTCCAGTATTCTTGTCTGGGAAATCCCATGAATGGAGGAACTTGGTGGATTATAGTGATGGGGTAACACAGATTCAGACACGACTGAGCATCTGTGCAGTAGTCTCAGTAAGCTAAAATTAGGAAGGAATTTTTCAAAAATCACAACATAAATTAGTGGTGAAAAGGTAAATCATGCATTTACATAATTTAGAAAGTTAAAACCACTTTAAATACATTATATCATATTTTTTTTTCTTGAACTTAAGGTCAATAAACATAAATTTTTTCAGTCAGATTGGTGACTATTTTATTATAACCATATTTATCCCAAGTTGAGTAGAGCACCTAATAGAGTGATGGAAATTTTCATATATTATGTCAATTGTTACTCATTCAATTGCCAAATCTTATGGATCACCTGCTAACATATAAGTCTCTGTCCAAGGTGTTTAGGATATAACAGGAAAAACAGAACAAAAACCAAGACCTGTAAATCGTGACCTTGTCTGGTATGCACAAAGAATAGCAAGAAGGCTAGTATGATCAAATCAAAGTGAACTAGAAGACTATAGGAGCAGGCTTTCCAACAGAACCCCAAGTGTCCATACCTCTGTTCTAGCATTCTATTTTCTTTAGTCCTTGGCTAACAACAGCCACAACTACATTATACTGTAATCTACTATATACTAATGCTAAATCTGCTTTATCATTTTATAATTTTTGTTGAGAATAAAGGGCAGATGCCATAGTGAAATGGAATTGTGGACATGCTAATCCACAGCTAAAATCCTGTTCATGATGAGGTATGTGCCCCAATCTCAGGTAGGAGCATTTCATTTCCTTTAATTTTGGTTCCACTTTCAAGTTTAGACATTTTTGTTTTAGATTCAGACACTCTTGCTTTGCCTCCACTGCCCAAGTATTGTTCTCCCCTTAAATAATGCAAATATTGAATATCATACTTGTAATTTTAGGTGCATTATTCCAGATTGTAGAACTAAACATTATTTAAGAACCAAAACTGAGATGTGTCCGATTTTGATTGGCTATGGAAGATAGTGTGGTTAGGCATCCAGAGCCAGACATTCTGGAGTGTGAAGTCAGGTGGGCCCTAAGAAGCACTGCTATTAATAAAACTAGTGGATGTGATGAAATTCCAGCAGAACTATTCAAATCTCTAAAGCATTGATGATGGTGATGCCATCAAGGTTTTGTACTCATTATGTCAGCAAATCTGGAAGACCCAGCAGTAGCCACAGAACTGGAAAAGGTCAATCCTCATCCTAATTCCCAAAAAGAGTTTACCAAAGAATGAGTTAATCATTGGACCATCACACTCAGCTCCCATTCCAGTAAGATCATGCTTAAAATCTTGCAAGCTAGGCTTCAGCTTATGTGAACCAAGAACTTCCATATGTCCAAGCTGGGATTAGAAAAGGAAGAGGTACTAGAGATCAAATTGCCAACATCTTCTGGATTATACAGAAAGCAAGGGAATTTCAGAGAAAAACATCTACTATCGCTGTTTCATTGACTACACTAAAGCCTTAACTGTGTGGATCCTGACAAACTGCGGAAAGCTCTTAGAGAGATAGGAATACCAAACAGTCTTACCTGTCTCCTGAGAAAACTGTATGAAGGGCAAGAATCAACAGTTAAAACCCTGTATGGAACAACTGATTGGTTCAAGTTCGAGAAAGGAATACGAGGGATGTCTGGGGTCACCCTGTTTGTTCAACCTATACACTGAGCATATCATGAAAAATGCCAGACTGGATAAGTTACAAGCTGGAATCAAGATAGGAGGGAGAAACATCAACAATCGCAGATATGCAGATGATACCACTCTAATGGCAGAAAGGGAAGAGAAACTAAGAGCTTCTAGATGAGGATGAAGGAGGAGAGTGAAAGAGCCAGCTTAAAAGACTGAATATTAAAATTAAAAAAAAAAAAGTAAGACCATGCACCTGCCCCCACTGCTGCTGTTTGCTGCTGCTGCTGCTGCTGCTAAGTCACTTCAGTCGTGTCCGACTCTGTGCAACCCCATAGACCGCAGCCCACCAGGCTCCCTCGTCCCTGGAGTTCTCCAGCCAAGAACGCTGGAGTGGGTTGCCATTTCCTTCTCCAAAGCATGAAAATGAAAAGTGAATGTAAAGTTGCTCAGTTGTGTCCGACTCTTCGCAACGCCATGGACTGCAGCCCACCAGACTCCTCCGTCCATGGGATTTTCCAGGCAAGAATACTGGAGTGGGGTGCCATTGCCTTCTCCACTGCCCCCACTACTGCATGGCAAATAGAAGGGAGAAATGTGGAAGAAGTGACAGATTTCTTCTTCTAGGACTCTAAAATCACTGTGGATGGTGACTGTAGCCATGATATCAGAAGATGATTGCTTCTTCACAGGAAAGATATAACAAACCTAGGCAGTGTGTTGAAAAATAGAAACATTACTCCTCTGACAAAGGTCCGTATATCAACACTGTGGTCTCCCCAGTGGTCACATATGGTTATGAGAGCTGGACAACAAATAAGACAGAAAGCAAAGAATTGATGCCTTCAAATTGTGGTGCTGGAGAAGACTCCTGAAAGTCCCATGGACAGCAAGGAGATCAATCCAGTCAATCTTAAGGGAGATCAACCCTGAATATTCACTGGAAAGACTGATGCTGAAGCTGAAGCTCTAGTATTTTGGTCATCTGATGCAAACAGATGACTCAAAGGAAAAGTCCCTGGTGCTGGGAAAAATTGATGGCAGAATGAGAAGAGGGCATCAGAGGAAGAGATAGCTTCATGACATCACCAATACAATGAATATGAACTTGGGCAATTTCCAGGAGATGATGAGGAGCAGGAAGGCCTGGCATGCTGCAGTCCATGTGGTTGCAAGGAGTTGGACATGACTTGGTAACTGAACAACAACAATAACAACGTGGAAGTTTAAACAAGGAGATGGTGCAAAACAGAGGTAGGTAGGAGAGATCTTTCTCTAATAGCTATGTACACTGGGAGAATATTTCAGGACATTTAAAGTCTTGACAGATATATTCTATAAGCTCAACTATTTTTGGTGTCTCAGTCCAAAGTTTGGCTCTCTCTTCTTCTTTAACAACCAATAATATTTCTCCCTAGTATTTTTCGTATCACATCACACTAAGAAAATAAAAATATGTTAGATAAATGGAAAAGACAAACTTTTGTAAAAGCAATAATCCTTTGAATCCTAAAGGTCCCAAGGCCCAATTACCACCATAAGAATTAAAGGGATGAACATCACAACATTGCTATTGGAGATATGTGTTTAAACTTCCACATTGTTGTTATTGTTGTTGTGTCACAGAAAGTCAGACACAACTGAGTAACTAAATAAAAACAACAAATGTGCTTTTTGTCAGAAGGCTAATCTATTGGTAGGAAATGCTCAGAATGGAAGTCCAAAATGAGGAAATTGTGGAAAGCAGCTCATATAACCTTAGAGAGGGGTCTAGTTATTGATTTTTGTTTTCTTTTGAGAGGAAAAGTTTTTATATTATTCAATTCTTTATTCCTGTTTTATCACTATGTTTGAGACACAAGACAGGCTCGTTAAAAGTGTCAAGGATTGGGTTATCCTCTCAAAAAAGACTTTTGCTATTGTCTGACACCATCTAAAATGTACTTGATGAATAAATGTTAGTTTGTCAATTATGTAATTTCTGCTTTGTGATTTTACAGAATTTTCAAGATAGGTAATATGATGTGAAATGTGGAATTGCTGAAATGTTATTGAAACATTTATGTCTTGGCACATGTGATTATTTTATATTCTACAATGTAGAGAAAAATTATAACTTGAATAGTACACATTTCCACTATACTGAATATAGGAGAGCAATTTCTTTTATTATGTGAAAACAATATTAAACTATATTTATGAGCTGTGACATGTCATTAAAGGTAGCATAAATGAGTTTTCTACAATGATCTACAAACTACAGAAAAAGGAAAAATTATTGGTTCCTGGCAAAACAAGATTGTCTCATCAGATTCAAATGGGATATAACCTGGAAGAAGATTTTTAAAACACATTTTATTCAGTATATTGGAAACATGAAGTAGCATTAGGCTTTTACTTTATATGCAAAGGAAAGCATATTTTAAGATATTTAAGTTATTTTAATCTTCTGATTTGTTTCTTAAAATTGATAGAGCTTAAAAATTTGTACTAAATAAAATATTCTCTCTTTACTCTTCTTCTCATATTGCCTTTTTTAAATGTTTATCTTATATACATATCAGATGAGTAGAAGCAGCATTTCCTTTCATTAAATAAGCCATTATTTCTCTAAATTTTCTGTCCTGAAGAAGGCAATGGTAAGTTTAAAGACAGCAGTATAAAGTTTCAGTGTCATACCCTGGTGGCTATTAAGAGGATTAAACATTAACAAGAGTAGAGAAAGACATAAAGCTTTGATTAAACAATTCATAATAGTTACGATGCTGAGACAAGAATAAGATTTGTTACAGAATTTCAGAGTTATAAGAATAGGGATTTTCCTTAATCATTAGATGGCTAGTGCACACATTTAATTTAAAATGAAAAAAAAATTATAGTATGGCAAGGTCATGTTGACATTTTCTACAGTGTAAAGAAAGACAAAAGCTTAAGATGTTACTTTTTAAAATGATGACTACCTCTAACTGTCCACATTTGACCCAAATATTGTGTGCCCATAATATGATTTCTGAGGAAGAAAGGGATACATTTAAAAAACAAAAATAGATCAAAAGTTCACAAAGTGCACAAATTGTATATCCAATAAATTCCATACCTGTAGCAACATGAGTTTTTTACACAGATCTTAGTTGTCTCCCTGTATCAGTCAAGATGAATCAAAGATGGCCACTTTGGAGAGGTTAGGCTTCTTGCCCAAGATCCCCTGTTGCAAATGACAATTCCTAACTGAAATGGATGTCCTCTGGTTCATCTTTCATTGCTTTTTTTTACTATTCTGTAGTGCCCCAGTGCAAGTTCATATTTTGATGCCTGAGAATGACCACGCAAAGTGCCAAATATACTGTAGATATAAGTTGGACAGAAAACTAACTTTTGAAGATTTAGAAGCTTGAAACTTATTCTTAGCCATATGTAGAGCAAATACATAGACATAAGGGCATCATAGATGTCTAGGAGTATGGAATGCATGTTTATTTTCCTTTCAGGTAAAGAGATTTTAATCCAAGCACTTTGGTAGGTATAACATTGAGAGCCAAGATTTTGTTCCAAAAGGCAAGAAAGTGGCATTTGTTGACTGAAAAGTTTTAGAATATATCTTGAAGAAACAATAATAATAGAAAATAATTATTTTATGTATTTCTTGAGTATTCCTCATCTTCATTATAATTCATGAGTACATTAGAAACTGACATGAATCTCTTTATTAAGATATGTAGATACTCATAGAAATTTGCTTTCTACTTTCACTTGAGAATGTTAGAAGAGGCACAATATCTAGTGTCATTACGTCAAGTTTTCACCTCATGGAAAACCTAAATGGGTCTCCTGGGCCTTCCAGGTCACTATCTGTCCAGACGTGCTCACACTCAAGTGTATTCTGAAATTCCTTATAAATTTCAATAGATACCTGGGCAACAGAACACTCTATTACTCTGCTGATTTTAAATATATTCTCAAGTGTCATTATAAAGGTGAAGTTCCAGCATTACATATTGTTCCCAAACATTTTCATGTTAGCCATGATTGTCTTCCAAAGAGCATACTACTCACGTTACTAATCTCCATGCCAAATAAGAGACAAAAGCATTGTTAACTGCAAAAAAGTTAGGTAAGGCTCCTTTTCTCTCCCCAAATCAAGTTGTTTGCAATCCCAAACAAATGCTAGTACCAAAAGTGCGGGACAATAATACTTCCCAAAAAGCCTTTTGTATATTCTTAATTCAAGACATAATTTTGAATAGATCTTCCTTTTTGATAAGCTCATTATGATGGAGAAATATAAGGTTGACTATCTCAGTAATTTAAGATACTGAATAGTACTGCTGCTGCTGCTGCTAAATCACTTTAGTCGTGTCCGATTCTGTGTGACCCATTAGACCGTAGCCCACCAGGCTCCCCTGTCCCTGGTATTCTCTAGGCAAGAACACTGGAGTAGATTGCCATTTCCTTCTCCAATGCATGAAAGTGAAAAGTGAAAGGGAAGTCGCTCAGTCGTGTCAGACTCTCCGCGACCCCACAGACTGCAGCCTACCAGGCTCCTCCATCCACAGGATTTACCAGGCAAGAGTACTGGAGTGGGGTGCCATTGCCTTCTCCGACTGAATAGTACAGTTAGGTATTATTTGTTACCTGCTTGAGAACACCATTGTAATTTGAGACTGCTCATTTGACCATATTCTACCTTAAAATATTTCTTCTGATAATACTAGGTCTTATTTTTTTTTTAATAAAATATTTTTAGTTGAGATAAACTAAAAATATCAGGACAGAGTGAAATGTCTTTATTGTTTGCTGTAAATGGCCTGAAAACACCTACTTTATCTAAGGGATCACACAAAGCATGTAATAAAATGTTAACTATAATTGAAAAAGACATTTTATCATCTTTCTAGTATAAATTAGACCTCAAAACTGTTCCTTTTTGTTATCTTATCCTAGCAAAATAAAATGAGGCAATTTTAGTTAGTATGTTCTGTTAGATTACACAATTTGCATTACAGATGATTTATATTTATATTATCAGGAGTTGTCAAGAAATAAGTGAAAATGATTTAAAAAAGTGCTATTTTAAATTTACTCTCAAAGAGATGAAAGAGAATAGAGCAGTTCTTAGAAATGATCTAGTTATTCATAACACTTGGCTTCTTCTTAGAATCCATTATATCTGGGATCTGGTTGTGTAACTTATTGTGATGAGATGCTGACCTGAATTCTTAGGACTATGATTTGAACTGAACAGAGGAGTTTCTTTTCTCTTTTTTTTTTTTTTTCTAAACATCTTTCCCCTTATTTTTTCCCAAACATATAGCATATTACAGTACATTCTATTTTTTACATTTCCTTTTTTTAGTTGAAGAGTAATTAACTTATAATATTATATTTTCAGTTGTGCCACATAGTGATTCAATGTTCTTATAGATTACACACCATTCAAATTTACTGATTATACTTCCTGTTGCTGTACGTTACATCGCTGTAACTTATGTATTTTATAACTGTATTTTATACCATTTAATCTCCTCCACCTATTTCATCTCCCCCCTCATTCACACTCCCCAGGTTAATTAGTTTGTTCTCTGATCTGTAAGTCTGTTTCTGTTTTGCTATATTTGTTTGTTTTGTCTTTAAAATTCCAAATATAAGTGAAAACATAGAGTATCTGTCTTTCTTTGTATGACTTACTTCACCATGCATATCCTCCAGATCCACCCATGTTTTTGAAAATGGCAAGATATGACTTTTTATTGCTGAGTAATATCCCAGATATTACTGGCAATATCTGGTAATATATACCAGATCTTTTTTTCCTTCCATTTGTCTATCAATGGGTAGTTAGGTTGCTTCCATATCTCATCTATTGTAATAGGGCTATTATAAATATTGGGGTGCATATATTTGTTCAAACTAGTGTTCCCAGATCAATGCCCAGGAAGGGAACTGCTGGATCATGTGATAGCTCTATTTTTTTGAAAGGTTTCTATACCTGCAGGAGACTCCGGTTCAATCCCTGGGTCGGGAAGATCCCCTGAAGAAGGAAATGGCAACCCAGTCCAGTACCCTTGCCTGGAAAATCTCATGGACAGAGGAGCCTGATAGGCTAGAGTCAATGGGGTCGCAAAGAGTCCGGCTTGGCTGAACGACTAGCACTTACATACTATTTTGGGCGGTGGCTATACCTATTTACATTGTCACCAATAATGTACTAGGGTTCTCTTCCCTCCACATCTTCAACACTTGCTACTTCTTTTCTTTTTGATGACAGTCATTCTGACAGGTGTGAGGTGATACCTTATCGTAGTTGTGATTTGCATTTCCCTGATAATTAGTGGTGTTGAGCAGCTTTCCTTGCATCTGGTAGTCATCTGTATGTCTTCTTTGGAAAAATTCCTATTCAGATTATCTGTCAATTTTTTAATTGGACTGTGTTTTTTGGGGGATATTCAGTGTACATGAGTTGTGTAGTCTGATAGAACTAATTGCACTATTATCTCTACTTAGGGTTCAATTAAATAGCAGGACCCACTGCAATAGAAACATCTAACCAGTTTTTCTCTTTTCTATCTTCTGTAGAAACCTCTTTGAAGTTCTGGTGCGTTTTTTTTTGTTTGTTTGTTTGTTTGTTTGTTTTTCATTTTATATACTTATTTAGATCCAAGATAAGAATATGGAAGTATTTCTAAAATGTTACATTCTTATGTGAGCTTCTAATTTTTTTTCCAACTTAAAGTATGAAACAAGATGCAGTACCTTTCTACTTATGTGATGTTCTGATACTCGAAAGCCCAATCTTTCATGTACATTCACTGAGATATGCTGCTGCTGCTAAGTTGCTTCAGTCGTGTCTGACTCTGTGCGACCCCATAGATGGCAGCCCACCAGGCTCCGCTGGGATTCTCCAGGCAAGAATACTGGAGTGGGTTGCCATTTCCTTCTCCAATGCATGAAAGTGACAGGGAAGTCGCTCAGTCGTGTCTGACTCTTCACGACCCCATGGACTGCAGCCTATCAGGCTCCTCCATACATGAGATTTTCCAGGCAAGAGTACTGGAGTGGGTTGCCATTGCCTTCTCCGTCATTGAGATGTATTTCTCAACATCTCTAACTTGGGTAAGGTAACTTGAAACTTACAAAAACTGCAGACTACCAATGATAGACTACATTTCATACATTGTAATAATGACCATTCATCAAAAACTGATTCATATTTTCAAAGAAATCTAAATAAAACCTGAGAAAGTTTATGTGAAAATTGATAACATTATTATAAAATGTATATGGAAACATAAATGACCAAGATTAATTAATCTAAAAAATTAAGAAAGAAAAATTCAGAGTAGCATTGACAAATATACATGATCACGTGTAAAATAGATAACTTGTGGGAAGCCTCAGAAACTAACCCAACATTGTAAAGCAATTATACATCAAGTTTAAAAAAAGAAAACTTGAGGTCAGAACATATCAGACATCAAGGTTTAAAAGGTAAAAAATTAAGAGTCTGTGATATTGGCATGTGCATAAATAGGCTTAATGAAGCAGGATAGAACCCAGACATAGATCCACACATATATTACAAACTGATTTATGGAAAAGGTGATACTGTAGAACAGTGTGAAAAGGTTGGTAAATAGCACTAGATCAATTGGATAGCCATATGTGAAAAATGAAACTTATATTCTAGCTCACATAAAGAAATGTCAGATATAAGTGGACTATTGATCTAAAGGTAGAAGGTAAATAAAGCAAGATTTTAAGGAAAATATAAGATAATGTTTTCCTGGATTTAGAATAGACAATAATTTTTAAAAATAGACACAAAAGTTGAAAAATACAAATAGATATGCTGGACTTCATCAAAATGACTAAGAACTGATACTTAAAGGATACCACTGAGTCACAGGAAAGCCACCAAGTGGGAGGAAGTATTTTTAACACATTATTTGCAAAGTCCCAACACCCAGACTATAAACAGAACTCCTATATTCATGAGAGAATTATAGGTAATCCAATAGAACAACAGAGAAAAGACTTAATGAACCATTTCTAGAAGAGGATGTTAAAATGACCAATACACACATAAAAAGGAGCCAAATCCATTAGCCACCTCACAGAAAAACTAAACTGAAAATGGTGGAAAACACTAAAAGTTAATGAGGATATGGGGCTACTGAAACTTTCACACACTGTTGAGGGGAGAATAAAGTCATTAAAACAGCTTTAGAAAGTTGGCAGTTCCATCAAAACCATATCCAATGACTCAGAACTCCTACTTCTATTTATGAATGTTCATTTCTATATATGAAAGATATTGAACAGCCATCACTAATGGGATATCACTAATGGGAACCATTGCTAAGTGGATTGTGGCAAATTTGCCTATTAATTCATAAAAATCCATATTTATTAATAAAAGTGAGTTACATGATTAGCAACAAATGGATTTGAAAATTTAATCTTTAGTGAAAGATGCAAGAAACAAATGTAAAACTACTTTAATTCTATACAGTTTAAAAATAATCAAAATGGACCTGAAATTTTATAAGATAGGTTAGTAGAGACTTTTCAGGGGCTGTAGTTATTGACAAGGGGTTTGTGAGTTTTTCTGTGTTGCTGATAATATTGTTTTCTAACATAGGGGATAGTTACATGGGTGAGTTTGCTTTATTAAAAAAGAATGAGTTAAAATTGATGATTTTTCAATCAGTATATTAAACTTCAAAACATTATATGAAAATTAAAATATAAAAAAAAATATTTGTTGTTTTTCAGTAACTAAGTCGTGTCTGACTCTTTGTGACCCCATGGACTGGAGCATTTCAGCCTCCTCTATCCTCCACTGTCTCCCAGATTTTGCTCAGATTCATGTCCACTGAGTTGGTGATGCCATCTAACCATCTAATTCTCTGCCTCCCTCTTCTCTTTTTGCCTTCACTCTTTCTGAGAATCGTGGTCTTTTCCAATGAGTAGGCACTTTGCATCAGGTGGCCAAAGTTTATGTACTTGAATATATGAGTGTTATTTAGGATTAATATTTTTTCCTGACATTTTTTAAGGAGTAAGGAAACTGACTGCTCAATCCTGTGTCTGTCCAAAATAAATTTGGCAGTCAGTGATGGGTCCAACATTCTGTTGGCTTTTGTTTAGCCATACTTCATAGAAAGGAAAATTTTAGTAAGCGACTCTAAAATTTTAGGTCTCAGGATATTGACTTGGGGAATAAAGATTCCTTGTTTTATATTACCATTATTTATCCTATGAGTTCATATTTCTTGTTTTGTGTATGAATTAAAAAGAGGACATTGGCATTCGGCAGTAGAATATGCTTAAGGGGAAAGTGAATAAATCTATTGAGTCTAAAACATCCACTAGATTTTGAAAAAGAGAATAAAAGAGGAAACAATTGTTTTTGATCGGTGATTGTGTTGCCTTGATTACTGCAAATGTGCCTTTAAACTTATTCTACTTCCATTTTCTCTATCCAGTGTGAAAATAGCAGTACAAATCTTACTTGATGGAAGATAACAGTCCATGGTGAGAGTCTTTACAGTTGAGGTCATATATCAGCTTTATATGCATATATATACCTATCTCTCAGGGCTTCACAGGCAGTGCAGCCGGTAAAGAGTACACCTGCAATTCAGCAGAACCTGATTCGATCCCTGGGTCGGGAAGATCCCCTGGAGAAGGAAATCACAACACACTCCAATATTCTTGCCTGGAGAATTCCACAGACAGAGGAGCCTGGTAGGATACAGTCCATAGGGTCATAAAGAGCTGGACATGACTGAAGTGACTGAGCATATACTTATGTGTACATCTGAAAATATATATGCAAGTATATAAGTGCATATGTACATGTTGGCCTTATTATAAATTAGAAATGGTATCAGACAAAAATAGTCCTTATTGAATTGTTTTTTGCTCAGAGTCTATGACTCTTTCCCATTAATGTTTATGAATTTCTTGGCTGAAAGCCTGAAACTATGACCATTAGTATAGTTGTTTCTAAAATTTACCTCATTTATCAATGGATAATGACAAGAGGGCTAAAAAGGTTAAGATATTTGAAGAAATCATCCAGAAATATTTCAGAAAAAAATCTCCTTTTTGTGTTGCATATTCTAAAGTAATCACTGAATCAGAGAAAATGAGTTTTTTCTTTTGTGACTGAAAGTAAGTATTCATAATTTTTGAAAACTGATAGTGTGGATGTTGGACTGACCTAGGTCATAGTCATTGGAAATGAGGATTGAGGATTTTTTGTGTGTGAAGCACTGTCAAAGTTCCAAGACAATAATAAAATGACTGTCAGACGATGAGAATGAAAGACTGGGGGTTCAAGGAGAGAAATATAGGAAAATTTTAATTGTAGGTGTTTGTACACATTGCCTAATCCACAGATGAAGCAATGTTCCTTCCTACATAACAAGAAATAAAAATTAAAAAGCGCAGTTGTGACCTAGAAAAAGGAAAAATCTATGTTTATCATTCAATTTTGTTTTATTTAGTTTACTTTGAAATAGATCAAAAATACATTGCTAGAATCTTCTTATTCTTAAAAGGGCATACTTTAGTGGTCTTTATCTATTAACCTGTATAAGCAGGCTATTTTGTCTACAGCTGGAATTTAGCTTGGCTATGGTAAATGATTGACTAGTTTTCTGTGAGTATGGTTTCAGTGTGTCTGCCCTCTGATGCCCTCCTGAAACACCTACCATCTTACTTGGGTTTCTCTTACCTTGGGTGTGGGGTATCTCTTCATGGCTGCTCCAGCAAAGCACAGCCACTGCTCCTTACCTTGGACGAGGGGTATCTCCTTACCACCGCCCTTCCTGACCTTCAACATGGGATAGCTCCTCTAGGCCCTCCTGTGCTGTGCAGCCACCACTCCTCGGGTTGCTCCTCCTGGCCGCCAGCCCTGGCCTCCAGCGTGGGGTGGCTCCTCCTGGCTGCTGCCCCTGGCCTCGGGCATGAGGTGGCTTCCCCCGGCTGCCCCTGACCTCAGATGAAGGGTAGTCCATCTCGGCCGCCGCCCCTGGCCTCGAATGTGGGGTAGGTCCTCTTGGCCATTGCCCCTGACCTCGAACGCGAGGTGTCTCCTCCTGGCCACGGGGCAACCCAAGACAGGCAGGTCATAGTGGAGAGGTCTGACAGAATGTGGTCCACTGGAGAAGAGAATGGCACACCACTTCAGTATTATTGCCTTGAGAACCCCATGAACAGTATAAAAAGGCAAAATGATAGGATACTGAAAGAGGAACTCCCCAGGTCAGTAGGTGCGCAATATGCTACTGGAGATCAGCGGAGAAATAACTTCAGAAAGAATGAAGGGATGAAGCCAAAGCAAAAACAATACCCAGCTGTGGATGTGACTGGTGATAGAAGCAAGGTCCGATGCTGTAAAGAGCAATATTGCATAGGAACCTGGAATGTCAGGTCCATGAATCAAGGCAAATTGGAAGTGGTCAAACAAGAGATGGCAAGAGTGAACGTCGACATTCTAGGAATCAGCGACCTAAAATGGACTGGAATGGGTGAATTTAACTAAGATGACCATTATATCTACTACTACAGGCAGGAATCTCTCAGAAGAAATGCCGTAGCCATCATGGTCAACAAAAGACTCCGAAATGCAGTACTTGGATGCATTCTCAAAAATGACCAAATGATCTCTGTTTGTTTCCAAGGCAAACCATTCAATATCATGGTAATCCAAGTCTATGCCCCAACCAGTAACGCTGAAGAAGCTGAAGTTGAATAGTTTTATGAAGACCTACAAGACCTTTTAGAACAAACACTCAAAAAAGATATTCTTTTCATTATAGGGGACTGGAATGCAAAAGTAGGAACTCAAGAAACATCTGAAGTAACCGGCAAATTTGGCCTTGGAGTACAGAATGAAGCAGGGCAAAGACTAATAGAGTTTTGCCAAGAAAATTCACTGGTCATAGCAAACGCCCTCTTCCAACAACACAAGAGAAGACTCTAAACATGGACATCACCAGATGGTCAACACTGAAATCAGGTTGATCATATTCTTTGTAGCAAAAGATGGAGAAGCTCTATATAGTTAACAAAAACAAGACCAGGAGTGGACTGTGGCTCAGATCATGAACTCCTTATTACCAAATTCAGACTCAAATTAAGAAAGTAGAGAAAACTGCTAGACCATTCAGGTATGACCTAAATCAAATCCCTTATGATTATACAGTGGAAGTGAGAAATAGATTTAAGGGCCTAGATCTGATAGAGAGTACACGATGAAGTATGGAATGAGGTTTGTGACATTGTACAGGAGACAGGGATCAAGACCATCCCCATGGAAAAGAAATGCAAAAAAGCAAAATGGCTGTCTGGGGAGGCCTTACAAATAGCTGTGAAAAGAAGAGAGGCAAAAAGCAAAGGAGAAAAGGAAAGATATAAGCATCTGAATGCAGAGTTCCAAAGAATAGCAAGAAGAGATAAAAAGCCTTCTTCAGTGATCAATGCAAAGAAATAGAGAAAAAGAACAGAATGGGAAAGACTAGAGAGCTCTTCAAGAAAATTAGAGATACCAAGGGTACATTTCATGCAAAAATGGGCTCAATAAAGGACAGAAATGGTCTGGACGTAACAGAAGCAGAAGATATTAAGAAGAGATGGCAAGAATACACAGAAGAACTGTACAAAAAAAGATCTTCATGACCCAGATAATCATGATGGTGTGATCACTCATCTAGAGCCAGATATCCTGGAATGTGAAGTCAAGTGGGCCTTGGAAAGCATAGCTATGAACAGAGCTAGTGGAGGTAATGGAATTCCTGTTGAGCTATTTCAAATCCTGGAAGATGATGCTGTGAAAGTGCTGCACTTAAAATGCCAGCAAATTTGGAAAACTCAGCAGTGACCACAGGACTGGAAAAGGTCCGTTTTCATTCCAATTCCAAAAAAGGCAATGCCAAAGAATGCTCAAACTACCACACAATTGCATTCATCTCAGATGCTAGTAAAGTAATACTCAAAATTATCCAAGCCAAGCTTCAGCAATACGTGAACCGTGAACTTCCTGCTGTTCAAGCTGGTTTTAGAAAGGCAGTGGAACCAAAGATCAAATTGCCAATATCTGCTGGATCATGGAGAAAGCAAGAGAGTTCCAGAAAAACATCCATTTCTGCTTTATTGGTTATGCCAGAGCCTTTGACTGTGAATCACAATAAACTGTGGAAAATTCTGAGAGTAATGGGAATACCAGACCACCTGACCTGCCTCTTGAGAAATCTGCATGCAGGTCAGGAAGCAACAGTTAGAACTGGACATGGAAGAACAGACTGGTTCCAAATAGGAAAAGGATTATGTCAAGGCTGTATATGGTCACCCTGCTTATTTAACTTATATGCAGAGTACATCATGAGAAACACTGGAATGGAAGAAACACAAGCTGGAATCAAGATTGCTGGGAGAAATATCAATAACCTCAGATATGCAGATGACACCACCCTTATGGCAGAAAGTGAAGAAGAGCTAAAAAGCCTCTTGATGAAAGTGAAAGTGGAGAGTGGAAAAGTTGGCCTAAAGCTCAACTTTCAGAAAACGAAGATCATGGCATCCGGTCCCATCACTTCATGGGAAATAGACGGCAAAACAGTGGAAAGAGTGTCAGAGTTTATTTTTTGGGGCTCCAAAATCACTACAGATTGTGATTGCAGCCATGAAATTAAAAGACACTTACTCCTTGGAAGAAAAGTTATGAGCAACCGAGATAGTATATTCAAAAGCAGAGACGTTAATTTGCCGACTAAGGTCCATCTAGTCAAGGCAATGATTTTTCCAGTAGTAATATACGGATGTGACAGCTGGACTGTGAAGAAGGCTGAGTGCCGAAGAATTGATGCTTTTGAACTGTGGTGTTGCAGAAGACTCTTGAGAGTCCCTTGGACTGCAAGGAGATCCAACCAGTTCATTCTGAAGGAGATCAGCCCTGGGGTTTCTTTGGAGGGAATGATGGTAAAGCTGAAACTCCAGTACTTTGGCCACCTTATGTGAAGAGTTGACTCATTGGAAAAGACTCTGATGCTGGGAGGGATTGGGGGCAGGAGAAGGGGACGACAGAGGATGAGATGGCTGGATGGCATCACTGACTCGATGGACGTGCGTCTGAATGAACTGTGGGAGTGGTGATGGACAGGAAGGCTTGGCATGCTGCAATTCATGGGGTTGCAAACAGTTGGACACGACTGAGTGACTGAACTTAACTGATGGCAAATGATTGTTTTTTTATTCTTGAAAATATCTGCAGTTGGAGGCAGGCATTGATTTTAGGGAGGGATTTTTCCCACAGTGTTTTACTAAAATTTATTTCAACTTTTATTTTGCTAAATCACTTCAGTCGTGTCCGACTATGTGTGACCCCATAGACGGCAGCCCACCAGGCTCCCCCATCCCTGGGATTCTCCAGGCAAGAACACTGGAGTGCCTGAAAGTGAAAGGTGAAAGTGAAGGCATATCCGACTTAGCGACCCCATGGACTGCAGCCTACCAGGCTCCTCCATCCAAGGGATTTTCCAGGCAAGAGTACTGGAGTGTGGTGCCATTGCCTTTTCTGCAACTTTTATTACTATAGCTCATATAGAGAGCAATTTGGTGATGTCTTCCACCCAAGGAAAACTATCACCTTGATTTTCCTGATGAATGCAGGTTATGAGGTATCATTAAACATAAGGAGAATAATTTTTGAAATCCTCGTTTGAAAGTAGCTATATCCAATAAAGTAACCTTAGTGGACTGTAAGAACTACATAGTATTATTTTACTCTGCTTTCTTATAAGTTTCATAAAGAAGTTCCTATATTTCTAGAATTAAGATTGCACAAGTAAATTCTTTCTAGATGTTTCCTGACAATTAATGTTGAGCTAAATTAATAAAATGCTCTGAAAGAAAGTCTTAGCAAATTTCCACCAACCAGCTTGCTAGAATCACTAACTTTAACTGAAAGATTTTCTAACATGGACCAAAGGTTCTCAAGACATTGTAGGAAAATACCGGAACAAGAGTTCCCTGAGCTATATCTGGATATCTTAAAGTATATTTCTGTGTAGCATATGATGGAAGATAGTTTCACATATTGAGTTAGGGGGAAGTCATTCTGACTTACACATGATTTTATTTGAACTTTAGGTTAATTAAAACAACCTGTCTGTAGACTATTAAACATGGATTGTACATTAACTTAAATCATTAAAGAAACTAATACATTTAAAAATAAAAATGGAGTAAATGTGCTTCAGGTATTCAAAATGAACCTGGGTAGCCTTTGTGGATCTGGTTTAATACATGCTTGTGTATTACTAAGAACATGGATTTTCTGAACCATATCAGATTCAAAGACACTACCAGCTGTTCTCAGAACAATATCTATTAGCAGCTGCCAGTTGCAACCATATGGTCTCAAGATCTTACCTTTGTAACTATGCAACCCTTTTGGACTCTAACCAATCCTTGCTTAACAAGCACCCTTACTTCTTGCCAGCTCTAAGTAGAATTCTTGTCAAATTCAGCAAATTTTGCTGATCTGCCTTTTAAGCCCCCATTTTGTACTCTGGTGGAACACAATTTAAGTGCTTCTTGCATCTGTGTGTGGCTATAGTCCTCAGTTTGATTCAAATAAAACTCTTTTCTATTCTTTTTAGATTGTTTACCAGTTATTTCCACCAACACATAAAACTTCTGGCCAGCAATATCGCTTAGAAGATACACATTACAGCTGAACAACATGAGTTTGAACTGGGTGGGTCCTCTTATACAGACTTTTTTTTTTTTTTTTTCAACAAGTAACTGCTAGAAGATCTGATGTTCACTGAACTCACAGATGTGGGACCAAGGATATGAATAACCAACTATGAGACTTCAGTAGCTGCCATGGATTTTGGTAATTGCTGGGGGTCATGGATTCCTCTACAGATGCTGATGGGGAACTGTGCTTTAAGTTTTATGGCTCCTTCTTCCTTTACTTCAGAAAATGTTTGTGTTGGTGTGTGTGTGTGTGTGTGTGTGTGTGTGTCTACTTGCATTATGGGATGATATAGTCTTTTCTTGATGAAACAAAAAATTGAAGTGGTGCTTTTTTGTAATCCCTGATACATTGTGGTACTTGGTAAATACTTGGCTAGCAGAATGCATGGTGATCAAAACTGTAACTCTGCAGAGTTGCTAAGGTTTAAAATGATGAGAGCGTTCTCAACAGGAAACTTGGTTCCAACTGCTCTGTTTTAATTTTATTATTTTCCTCTTGTTAGAAATAAAACCCTTACCAACATTTTCTGGGGGGTGGGGGGAGGAAATGAAGGTAGTGTTCTTAAGGACTGAAATCAAATAAAATAGATATCAGAGGTAAAGCCTTAAAACTAAGTCCAGGAAAAGGGAATCTCTCTTCAAGTAAGTAGAAAATAAAGGAGAGAGAAAAGTGGAGTTAAAGAAATGTACCCTAGAAACATCCAAAGGTTTTTATCCTTTTATTTGGCCTCTCTGAGAGCATAGGAAGCAACCGACTTGGCTTTAAGGATCAGAGATTGTTTGAGTAAGCTGCTGTTTCAAGATGTGTAAGATACAATTCAGTGAATTGTCAAAAACTGTTATTCCTAAAATGATTTAGAGACAAGTTATCAAAATCATTTGAAAGGCATAAAAGCATTTTTAAGAAGGTGAACATAAGAAAAATAGACACATTATTAAGCTCTTTGTAACCAAAAGTATACCTCTTTAAACTATTACCTTCTGATTACTTTCCTCGAAATAGAAACAAATGAAATAAAGATTTGGAAGAGTAGGAGATAAAAATAAAGTTATTTGATGTTAATTTCTTAAAAGTAAACAGTCATATAAATCTTATATAATGAAAACTTAAATATCCCCAAATTTCAAAGCCCACTATCTGACTGAAAATAAATAGTTATGAACAAAGTTCTGAGAAATAAATGGAATTCAAGTTTAAACATTCTTTAACTGTTAGGTTAATTCTTGCTCAAAAGGATATGAGATCCGAGGTAGAAATGGAGCTATGATATTAAAGGCCTTCAAGTAAATACTTGAGATTTCTTAGAATTAATACATATTATTGGATTCAAATAGTCTTTCTGAATTGATACTAAAGATTAGTAGGAATAGTAGTTCTTCAGAGAGAATAAATCATGTCATTCTATACATATATACTGTGTATGTATGCGTGTGTGTATATATATATGTGTGTGTTTGTGTGTGTGTGTGTGTGTGTGTGTGTGTGTGTGTGAGCTCATGAGCCAGAAATAGCAGTTTACAACTGAGGGCTCCAGATTTTCTGTTAAAAACATGTATAAATTTAAGAAAAAAGCAAGAAACAAGAAGACTAAGATCCTCTTTGAATAAAGCATTCACAATGCAAAGTAACTTTTTTCAGATGCTGAAAATGATGATAAGGATGTTGATGACATTACCCAGCAAAATGTCACACTTTCTTACTCAGATTCTGTGACACCCAAGTTTTCTTCTTACCTCATTTTTACTTAGAATCATCAGTTACTCAATGCTTCTTCTTATCCAAACTTTTAAATGCTAAAATTCCTGTTAATATTTTATTATGTATCCCATAAGTTATTAAAAAAATTAATTTCAATTTTGACTTTGAAAATTTTACTAAATATTTTATTCTATTCTTAATTATACTGTGACTGCTTTATTGATTATGCCAAAGCCTTTGATTGTGTACATCACAACAAACTGGAAAATTCTCCAAGAGATGGGAATACCAGACCACCTTACATGCCTCCTGAGAAATTTGTAAGCAGGTCAAGAAGCAACAGTTAGAACCGGACATGAAACAACAAACTGGTTCCAAATCAGGAAAGGAATATATTAATGCTGTATATTGTCACCCTGCTTATTTAACTTATATGCAGAGTGCATCATTTGAAATGCCAGGCTGGGTGAAACACAGCTGGAATCAAGATTGCCAGGAGGAATATCAATAACCTCAGATAACACAAATGACTGTTCATGGGATTCTCAAGGCAAGAATACTGAAGTGGTTTGCCATTCCCTTCTCCAGTGGACCACATTCTGTCAGACCTCTCCACCATATCCCGCCTGTCTTGGGTTGCCCCGTGTGCATGGCTTAGTTTCATTGAGTTAGACAAGGCTGTGGTCCTAGTGTGATTAGATTGGCTAGTTTTCTGTGAGTATGGTTTCAGTGTGTCTGCCCTCTGATGCCCTCTTACAACACCTACTGTCTTACTTGGGTTTCTCTTACCTTGGGCGTGGGGTATCTCTTCACGGCTGCTCCAGCAAAGCACAGCCACTGCTCCTTACCTTGGATGAGGGGTATCTCCTCCCACCACCCTTCCTGACCTTCAAGGTGGGATGGCTCCTCTAGGCCCTCCTGCACTTGCACAGCCACCACTCCTTGGATGTGGGTTTGCTCCTCCAGGCCGCCGCCCCTGGCATTGGTCGCCGCCCCTGGTCTCAGACACGGGGTGGCTCCTCTCAGCCATCGCCCTTGACCTTGAACGCAGGATGGCTCCTCTCGGCCATCGCCCCTGACTTCGGACTTGGGGTATCTCCTCTCAGCCACGGCCCCTGACCTCGGATGCGGGGTAGCTCCTCTTGGCTGTTCCTGCACTGTTGCAGCCAGGCACTCTAGGCCACTGCCCCTGACCTCGCACATGGGGTAGCTCTCGGCCACACTTAGTGCGCGGGTGCCACCGCAACCTGCAGTTAGTGTGCCGGGTGCCGCCGCACGAGATAGGCTCGATAAAGGACAGAAATGGTATAGACCTAACAGAAGCAGAAGATATTAAGAAGAGATGACAAGAATAAGCAGAAGAACTGTACAAAAAAAAGATCTTCACAACCCGGATAATCACGATGGTGTGATCACTCATCTAGAACCAGATATCCTGGAATGTGAAGTCAAGTGGGCCTTATAAAGCATCACTGAAAACAAAGCTAGTGGAGGTGATGGAATTCCAGTTGAACTATTTCAAATCCTGGAAGATGATGCTGTGAAAGGGCTGCACTCAATATGCCAGCAAATTTGGAAAACTCAGCAGAGGTCACAGGACTGGAAATGGTCAGTTTTCATTCCAATCCCAAGGAAAGGCAATGCCAAAGAATGCTCAAACTACTACACAATTGCACTCATCTCACATACTAGCAAAGTAATGCTCAAAATTCTCCAAACCAGGCTTCAGCAATACATGAACCGTGAAATTCCTGATGTTCAAGCTGGTTTTAAAAAGCCAGAAGAATCAGAGATCAAATTGCCAACATCTGCTGGCTCATGGAAAAAGCAAGAGAGTTCCAGAAAAACATCTATTTCTGTTCTATTGACAATGCCAAAGCCTTTGATTGTGTGGATCACAATAAACTGTGGAAAATTCTAAGAGTAATGGGAATACCAGACCACCTAACCTGCCTCTTGAGAAAGCTATATGCAGGTCAGGAAGCAACAGTTAGAACTGGACATGGAACAACAGACTGGTTCCAAATAGGAAAAGGAGTACGTCAAGGCTGTATATTGTCACCCTGCTTATTTAACTTCTATGCAGAGTACATCATGAGAAATGCTGGACTGGAAGAAACACAAGCTGGAATCAAGATTGCTGGGAGAAATATCAATAACCTCAGATATGCAGATGACACAACCCTTATGGCAGAAAGTGAAGAGGAGCTAAAAAGCCTCTTGATGAAAGTAAAAGAGGAGTGAAAAAGTTGGCCTAAAGCTCAACATTCAGAAAACGAAGATCATGGCATCCGGTCCCATCACTTCATGGGACATAGATGCGGAAACAGTGGAAACAGTGTCAGACTTTATTTTTTTGGGGGGTCCAAAATCACTGCAGATGGTAACTGCAGCCATGAAATTAAAAGATGCTTACTCCTTGGAAGAAAAGTTATGAGAAACCTAGATAGCATATTCAAAAGCAGAGACATTACTTTGCCAACTAAGGTCTGTCTCGTCAAGGCTATGGTTTTTCCAGTAGTCGTGTATAGATGTGAGAGTTGGACTGTGAAGAAGGCTGAGCACTGGAGAATTGATGCTTTTGAACTGTGGTGTTGGAGAAGACTCTTGAGAGTCCCTTGGACTTCAAGGAGTTCCAACCAGTCCATTCTGAAGGAGATCAACCCTGGGATTTCTTTGGAAGGAATGATGCTAAAGCTGAAACTCCAGTACTTTGGCCACCTCATGTGAAGAGTTGACTCATTGGATTGGGGGCAGGAGAAGAAGGGGACGACAGAGGATGAGATGGCTGGATGGCATCACTGACTCAATGGATGCGAGTCTGAGTGAACTCTGGGAGTTGGTGATGGACAGGGAGGCCTGGGGTTGCAAAGAGTCGGACATGACTGAGCGACTGAACTGAACACAAATGACACCACCCTTATGGCTGAAAGTGAAGAGGAACTAAAGTGCCTCTTGATGAAAGTGAAAGAGGAGAGTGAAAAGCTGGCTTAAAATGCACCATTCAGAAAACTAATATCATGGCGTCTGGTCCCATCACTTCATGGCAAATGGATGGGGAAACAATGGAAACAGTTTTAAGGAATATTGGTCAAGAATTTTGTAGTGACATTCTCAATTGTGATTCTCCTAATGTTCATGATTAGACTGGTGCTGTATATATTTTGGGTGGAAGACTATAGAAGTTAAGGGCATTTATTACCAGCATGACAACACTACTGAATTTAAACTTAAGAATCTGGCTGATGTTGTGTTTTTCAGACTTGTCCACTATGAAGATCATCCTCCACACACACTTTTATGATATCCTCTTCAAAAAGAAGTCATTATGCACAGCCTACATACAACATGAGGCGAGCTATACTGCCCCTTCTTGGGGTAATATATCTATACAAAGTTTTTAAAATTCTTCTGCATATGTTTATCTATTTGCCTATTCTACCCCATTTATTTATTAATTCAATATTATGATTCACTTATAAATATCAAAAAGGATTTATACACACAAAAAAACACACACAGACTCATACTTTGGGTTATAAGTCTATTTTATTTTCATGCTTAAATTTGTCAACTTTGGCCATTGAAGGCCTAATAAATAAATAAAAATCCAAACTAAAGCCACATTGATAGTAGCATTTCAAATGGCTCAAAATTTGTGGTTTTGTTTGTTTGAACACTTTCTTATATTTTGGCATTACAAAATTCTTCAGCTTCATCCTACATGTTTCTTTCCGGAGTCCTGGAATCAGTCAATTTTCTAAGGAGCCGTGGTTCCCTGTATTGGAGAGTTATATTACAAACTAAGATCTGAGGGTTAGATGTACTGTTTGCTGTTAGGATTTCATTGTTTCTTGGCCCTCTCATCTGACAGAGAAGGCATCAATAGGACCATATCTAATTCTTCAAACTTGATCCAAAATCACATTATTGAGAAGAAATTTCTGAGCATTATTCTTTCTTGGTGAAATACTTACCAATTTTGATAAAATATTGTGTTGGGAAAAAATTTCATTTGGGTTTTCCCATACCATCTTACAGAAAAACTCAAAGTTTTAGGCTAACCCAACACTTCTTTTGCAATTTATTTTGAACATAAAGTATCAATAGATTATTCTAGAGATTTCCACTTTTATTTTTACACATTTATGAGAAAAATATAAGGTCTGATGTGACTTGGTTACATTTTGTGTTTGAAATTACATGAACATGGAGGACAAGATTAATAACCATGTCATTATACAGACTGGTATACTTGAATTGTCACTTGATCATGTGCTAGTTTTATAAATTAAAATGTTCTTTAAAAAAACAAGAAGTGTACTGAAATCTGCAATTCTTCAAATATTTACATGATAAAATAAAACCATAATTGCTTATCCTTTATGTAAGTTCACAAAGATATCATATATTTTCATATTTCACTTTTATTAGCTTCAAAGTTTTGTTTATATCTCACCTTTTTGACTTGCATTTGTAAACATATATAGTTATTTATATGTTATACATAGATGTATTATATGGTATAGATATGCATAAAACTGCTTTCTATATTATCTGACAGAATTTTATACCATGTCTTTATTTTATTTTTAATCTTAGTTGACTAAATTATATAATGAAATAATGTTTTTTCATGACACATCAGTTCAGTTCAGTTCAGTTCAGTTAGTCGTGTCCGACTCTTTGCAACCCCATGAATTGCAGCACGCCAGGCCTTATGTGGATATTTTCTGAAATTTTTCATATTTAAATAGTATCTTTTGATTAACTTTACATATGAATAACAATGTAGCTGTGTTTTGAATTTTTATATCATAAACTTTTCCTCTCAAAATAATACAGCAATTTCCTCTTTGTTCTTTGACATTTTATATGACAAGGGATAAACCAACATATTTTTTCCTTCTTTCAGCATAAATTGATTAGCTTTCTTAGAAATTTTGAATTTGAGGGGAATTATTTAAAGGTATTCATTTTACCCAAATGAATTTAAGTGCTGCTCTTTATATTAATCTTAACTGAGTTTGCAGAAGTCACTTATTTAGCACATTAAGTCTTCATCACAGACATTTTGCTTTCCTCTTTGTTCAATATGTTTTTCAATAACAAGAAGCATTTTATTCTTAGTCTTAGCTCATTTAAATTTCTCCTTTATGATTTTATCACTAATCTTTTCTTCTCTCAGAAACATCATCTCTTCTGTTGCAATGCTTGTTGTGTATGTTGTATACTCCACTATGTCTAATATATAGAAATTTTATATGTACTATGTTAGTTAAGTACTCTCTGCACAGTTTATTTTAATTGCTTTTCTTTTAATGTCTTCCTTACCCATGCCCCTTTTAGTCTTTTGTATAATAGATTATTACCACTGTATTTTTTACTATTTTATAAGATGCATATTTTTTAATTATTTCTAAAATTATAGAGCTAGTCTTAATTTTTTCTTTGACATCAAGCTTTTTTTAAATGATGAATTCCTATCAACTCTAAAAAGTCATTTCCTAGTCTCTGCAGTTGTAGAAAATTTCCCACATCTCAAAACTTTTGTCTATTTTGTCACCTATTCTTACATCTTCTTCCTTCTTCCACTCTGCCTTTTCCCTTCTCCTTTTCTATTTTTCCTTTCTTTGACAAGTATTCCTCTTCATCAAAAATGTTTCTTAAAATAGAAATAAAATGTCAGAAGCAAGGGGCAATTGATATTGAACTGCTGCTTTTACCATCAAGTGAGATTTTTTTCATTAAAATAAATCCTGTTAAGTAATAGAAAGTGGTTTGAAAGCAAATTATCTAACATTGAATGACTTAACACAGGCAGCCAACATTGTTCCCACTATAAGTGCATAAGTGCATTGTGTGTGTGTGTGTGCACATGCACATGTGTGTATACTGCTTATCATCCAGCTAAAAGAGGGAAATTTTCTGTTGTTTGACAACAGTTGAAGATATCAGTCACTTCTGTAGTATGACTATTTATAGAAATTGGGGTTTTAAAATATGACTTTGAAAATAGATTACATATAGCTTCAATTCTCTCTCTTCTTTGCAGAGTCTTTTCAGTAGTAGCAACTGTCAGTTGATATTGTCACAGGCTATCACTTGTTAAAAATTTACTAAAGAAAACAATTTAGGTGATACAAATTAGCTTTGTCAAATACTTCATGAAGTAGATAGTTTGCTGTTGGAGAACTGAAAAATAGAGCAAAAGGCAGGAAGTTTTTATAAGATAAGGATAAGAACAAAGAAGAGACAAGTAGAAAATATCTGATTGGCTGGGCCACACACAACCATGTTTGGGTGAGGAGGTCCAGACCTGGCTTGGCACTTGGAAATTAGCTGACTGAATATACTGTGTTTCTGGTCAAACAAAGCATTTCAGAGACATAAAAGTTATCTGCATTTCAGCTGTGGCACCCTGGGCAAGAGTGGCTCTTTTGGGGCCAAGAAATTTGTTTCAATAGTCTGCCCTTTTGATCATCTTATTAACCATTCAAGAGGTCTAGTCAAAAAATTTCTCAGCGTGACTCCTTGTTACCACTGACCTTCATTCTTAGAGTAGTATTCATAAGAGGTGAAGTCAGGCCTCTATTCTTAGAGCTTTTTATAATGTTCTGTTCTTTTTTTGTCATTTCACTTGAAGAGAGAACGTCTATTTGGTGCTGAGTGGCTGCCCAAAGGCACTGAGTTTAAAGCTTTTGAGCGGACATAGTATATTAGAGAGACAATAATAATTATTAGTAATAAAACATGGCCCATGATTTGGAGAACACTCTTGACCATGGTCTCCATAACCAAAACCAGCTGAAATCAGATACACCAAGAAAGGATCTTACATGCAAATGGCAAAAAAAAAAAAAAAGAAAAAAGAAAAAAGAAAAAGAAGCAATGCTCAACATCACTAATTATCAGAAAAAGGCCAGTTAAAATTACAATGAGGTGTCATGTCAACCATTCAGAATGGCCATCATCAAAAAGTCTACAAACAGAAATGCTGGAGAGGGGATGGAGAAAAGAACCCTTCTATATTCTTGGTGGGGATGTAAATTGGTATAACCACAATGGGGCTTCCCTGCTGACTCAGCAGTAAAGAATCTATCTGCAGTGCAGGAGACATACGTTTGATCCCTGGGCTGGGAATATCCCCTAGAGGAGGGAATGACAATTCACTCCAGTATGCTTGTTGGGAAAATCCCACGGTCAGAGAAACCTGGTGGGCTAGAGTTCATAGGGTCACAAAGAGTTGGAACAGTATGAAGGTTCCTTAAAATTTTTAAAATAGAACTAACATATGATCCAGCAATCCTACTCCTGGGCATATATCCAGAGAAAACCATAATCCTTAAGGATACATGCACCCCAGTGTTCACAGCAGCACTATTTGTAATAGCCTAGACATGGAAACAACCTAAATTTTCATCAACAGATGAATGGAGATGTGGAATATTAGTCAGCCATAAAAAGAATGAAAGAATGTCATTTGCAGCAAAATGGATAGACCTACGATTACTATACTAAATGCAGTATGTCAGATAGAGAAAAACAAACATCATATGATTTCACTCATATGTGGAATCTAATTTTGAAAAAAAAATACATAAATGAACTTATTTATAATACAGAAGTAGAGTTACAGATATCAAAAATAAACTTATGGTCATCAAAAGGGAAATGCAAAGAGAAGGGATAAGTCATAAGCGTGGGAGGAATGCACACTAATATATATATATATAAAATAAGTAACAAATAAGTAACTAATAAGGACCTACTGCACAGCACAGGGCACTCTACCTATGTATATTTTGATAAACTCTATTAGAAAAGAATCTGAAAAAGAATGGATATATGAATAACTGCATCACTTTGCTGTACACCTGAAACTAACACAGAATTGTAAATCAAATGTATTCCAATACAATTAAGATATTAAAAAATAAATGAGGCTAAAGAGGGGATATATCTTCAAGGAACTTGTTTTGCTTATGATTTTTTTGTAACTTTGTCTCTAATTGTCCAGAAGTTTATATTCAGTGAGTTTATTGCAGAGAAACTGAGCCATCTGAACTCAGGGAGAAGTTTGTGACAGAAATAAACTACAGAATCAGCACCATCATAAAAAATCGAACTGTCTGGTACAGGTTGGATTACCCTCCTTTGTAATGGCATGTTAAATGTGAACAATGGTATTGTCTTTCTAGGCTAGAGCAAAGCAAAAGGTAGATAAAGAATATAAAAAAAACTTCCATGGCATAAGAATTAGGAAAAGAATGGTCAGAGAGGAAAGGAATAATGGAAAGAAAATTTCTTGGTCTAGCACCTTGAGGGGAAGAACTCAGCCTCAATATCAACAACTTCTCTTCCTAGTAAGTTTGATTTTGAGGTCTTTGGCATTTACACAGAACCCAATGTTAGGTGGAAATGTCTTCAGTTATGAAATATGCACCCAAGATTTGACACCTTGCAATTTGTCAGAGGTGTCAATAGGCCATGGTACTTGAAAGGCCCTTTCCATGAGTCTTGTTTTTACAAAAGCATTAGAGGAAAATGTTAACTGTCTATAAATGATGAAAGACTAAAATTCTCATATTAAATATCTAATGAGAGTTTGTTATAATGGAACTGACAAGGAACCACAACATTTTAAGATAATAGCTGAAACTGTGACTCATAACATTATACTAGGAGATATCAGAGCTTTCATATCTTTATACAATTTCCAGAATACTTATATTAATAATTATATGCATACAAATGTAATTTCAGAAGGTTAAACATCACTATTTGATGATGCTCCCTATATCATTTAACATATCAAATAAGCTTATTTTGTTTAACACTTTAATTTTTATAAACAGAGAGAATAAATCTTTTGACATGTTTCAGGGACCCTATGGAAAATATAGAATTAAAAAAAAAAATAACTTCATTTAAAATTTGATTTTGGAGAAATGTGTCAAAATACACATTAAGCCAAGGTGATGATTAAAGATATTGAAGGAAAATATAGAGTTACATAGTTGTAAAATCACCATAGTTTTGTTAATATTGAGAAGACCTGGTTTCCTTGTGTATTCAAAGATTAATAATGATAACATTAAGCGCAATAAATTATTTTGGCAAGAAACAAAATATTTGCTTTCCAGGATAATAATTAACAGGTAAAGGAAAGCCTTTGCTCACTAGTTCTTACTGAGAGGAAAAGAGGATGATAATATAAGAAAATTTTGCCCTTTTAACAGAAAAGGAAATAAAGTTTTAATGTTGCACCAGGGTACCTTTGATATAAAACTCTCACACAAAAATACAAATCAACCCCAATCTTAGCCAATTGACTACACATAAGATTCCTTTCCCAATATTTCTTTTCCAAACATCCTTTAAAATTTTTATAATGATTTAGACTTTGTCATATGTCTTTTCAACAATTTTAATTTAGGACAGAATTGCGTTCTTTTTCCTTCTCTTACAAAAAGCACATCTCTGTGAACTAAGAATGCTGGCTGCCATATCAGTAAATAAAGGATGGTTCAGCCATGAAGTCGTCACATTACAACCAACTGGACCCACGTGTGAAGCCAGAGGAAACTCAGGATGAATACAAAGAATATCCACCATCTGCAGCATTCCCCCACCCTAGATGGTGCCTGAGGTGCATGTCAAAGAAATGATTTCAATGGGCCCAGACTCTTGCATTTTCTCATATATAGAAAAGTGCTAAGTTCCTTAACTTGAGATATCTGGTTTTCTTTAATTAGCAATAATCTTTTGATATTCCAACTAACTGATCTTTTGTTGCAGAAGTTCCTATATATCCTGGATCCCCTGCTTGACTCTTCAGAAAAGTGTCTCAGTGTTATCTGAGATGCTGTGTCCCAGGCTTAAATCCTCAGGTTTGTTCACCAAATGAAACGCAACTCTCACTTTTTGGATTGCATATCTTTTTTTTTTTTTTTTTAAGTCAACATTTCCACACCTCATATATTTTCTTACCCCAAACCCATCCTAATTCCTTGTATACATGTATTTCCTTTTTTATTTCTAGTAGTTTTAATTATAATCTTACAGTCTTTTGTTGTAGATACCTCTTGTATCTTTGGCAATGAATCTTCCAATGAAGCTATTTGGGAATCTTGAAGCCTTTTGGAGGCTTCCACATGCCAATTCAAATAGGTATTTCATTATGTGTGTTGACTTGGGAATCTACCTTGCAGTGCATTTATTAAATAAAAAAAAAATCTTGCATAACTGGAACATTCCCCATAATTGTCTATGTAATTTTAGACTGTCTTAGTAAAATTTTGCCATTTTTGTAAACATACAGTCTGGGACCACTGTTTTTAGACATAAAATGAGCAGGCATGCTGAAAGGTGGTACACTCAATTCCTTGAAACTCAGGGATCCCATTTCTTTAGCTAAGTCTTGGGTTTCTCAGAGCCAAATTAACACCTAAGAGGGATGGGCCACTGGGTTGGAGATTTTGTGGTGTTTTTCAGTGTAACTCATTGCGTGGAAGATTTCCTGAAGTTGGCGGGTGACCTAACGTCAATCCAACATGTTCTGTAACCAACTTATCCTAGAAGGCGAGGCTCAGCATTAGATGGAAAGTACTGTAACAGCTTTTAAATGCTTTATCCCTGTGCACCAACTTTGTAGCTTTGACTTTCAAGATTCCCACTAGAAACAGATGCATTATTCTCTTCAAGAGAAGATTTCTTTTTGGTGGTAGATACCCTAATGATTTTAATTAGTCCAAGTTGTGTCTACATATGTTTGATGTGCCTTTGGTCAAAACAATCTGAATTTCTATCTTAATTTATTTATCCAAACCCCCCATAATTTATGCTGTGAACTTGTTTGGTAGTTAGTCAGACATTAGCAGCAAGGAGGTGACAGAGGTGAAAAGTTTTAGCTTTTTCTTTTGCATTTTATAATGCATTAATGACTGCTACATGTGGCAGATTCTCAGTATAACTACCCTAGAAATTTCCTAGATCCCAAAACTTTTCTGGAATATATATATATATATATATATATATATATATATATATATATATATATATATATATATATATATATATATATATATGAAAATATTCATATTCATTAAAATATATGACTTTTCATATATCTATTCATATTTTAAAAGTATTTATTCATATTTTTATTTATATTATTTTAAAATATTCATATTAAAAAAAATAAAGTTGGACTGGAGAGCTGTATACCAGAGTGTGGAGCTCACATGCAAGAGAGACTCACCCATGTTCTCGGTGTGATGAGAACCATGAACTAGGAGACTTCAACAGGAGCCTTACCTGTGAGTCTCATCCTAGGTACTGTTATGAGGTGGCTTCGAATCCCATTCCTCGTTTGCCAAGAACAGTTAAACATGATTGGAGGAGAGAATTTAGACAATGCAATTAAACTTTAACATTTCATGAAGCAGTCTCTTTTTAGAGAGTTGCAAAATGGGGCAGGAGGCAGAGAGCTTCCATATAATCAAGAATAAAGACCAAGGAAGAAACAAAATATTGAACTGGCTGAGGACACATAGTTAACTTTTCAGTGAGAAGGTCCAGAGTAGGCTTGACATTTGGGGACTGACTGATGGGATATATTGTGTTTCTTTTCAAGTGGAGCATTTATAGAGACATAAAAGTTATCTGAGTTTTGTTTCCCTGACATGGCACCCTGGACAGAAGTGGAACCATTTTGGTCTAGAAATTTATTTCAACATGCTGATTAACTAAGTATTACAATTATATTTCTGACCATATCAAACATTAACCACCTTAATTACTTTAGAATCTTAATCTCAGTATCCTTTAGAGTTCACTTAGAAAAACAAAGCCATTATAACTGTAATGGGAACAGGGCATATTGGAATTAGACCTCATTATCAGAGCCCTGGCAGTCAGTGCCCTCTTAGACAGGACCTGGAAGGACAAAGGAGACATCGAAGGGAAGCCGATCTCCCTGGACAGAGCTGTTTCTGTGTGTCTGCATGGAAGTGTCCTGGGAGAGCCTGTAGCTGCTGTGTCAGCAGTGCCCTGTGTGAGCAGAGAAGCTGAGTGTGGAGTGAATGACACCCACAAGGTATTTCTTATATTTCTTTAGAGAAAAATGGGAACAGTTTAACAAAGAATTGAGGAATATATTGGTATTCTTTTCAGTTCTCATGGAAACACCAACATTCAATTCATGCACATTGGGCACTTTACAAAGTAAATTTTCAAAAATCTTTCTCAGTTCTAGAAACCCCTGAGAGAAGAGCTATTTTAGCCACAGCTTGACTCTATTACTAATTCATTCTGTAAGAAAATAATTTTACCAATTAAAATCTGAGACTGGTTAATATCTAAATAATCAAATAATACCATCTGGTGGATAATTATTTACTAAGAGGCTTTATTATAAACAACATGGACAATTTGGAATAGAAATAAAATTGCTAAGCCAACAAACAAAATATTCATGAAATTGGACATGGAATTCTTTTCATCAGTAACACATTGAGAATCGGGTGTTAATAATATTTATACATCTTATATTCATGTGAATGAAAAATAACTTTTAAAAAAGCTATATGCCTTAATTACATATTATATGAACAAATATTATCAAAAGAGCGGAAAGGGGGACCTGCTTAAATTTTATAAAGCCTGTGTTTGGATGTTTCACAGGAGTTTGTCATAAATGTCTTTACCACAGAAGGATTTCTTTCTATGGCCTCATACAACAATAAAGTGCTGAATGCATCTCTGAGGACTTCAGGTGTGCAAAAGGATTTTACTTGGGCTCGATTTTTCCCTCCAAAACAAACTGTTTCAAATTACTTGGCAATACATTATGCATTCTATAAAGCCAATGTGTCTCTCTTGATGGTTCTCTAAAATTTAGCATTATCATATGTTTTTATTTCTATATGTATAAAGAAGCTTTGAAATTCTCTCCAATAATGTTTTTTAAAAAAAGTAGAATAAAAAGAATAATTTTAGAAAACAAGAATAAAACTGAGAGGCTCAATATGAGATATGTATGTGCCTCAGTTTGTCTTATGTCAGCAATCTGATAAAAGTGATAGGCTGGTAAATAATCATGAATATATTTTTTAAAATATATATTTAAATATATATTTTAAAGAATACATTCATTACTCTTTTTTTTTAAAAGATGATTCAGACTTCAAAATCACACATATTTATCCTTGACCCAGTAACTTCACTTCCAGGGATCTATCTTATAAAAATACTCAGATATGTAGGAAATTACTATTTATAAAGCTATTTATTGTAGCGTCACTTTTAATGGCTAAAACTGGGAACATACTAAATGTCATATTTAGAGATTTTGTCAGACATATTTGTTACATACTCAGATAATATGTAGTTATGGGGGAAAAAAAAAAGAGAATCTCTTGTAACTATTAAGACATAATGACAAGGAATATTAGGGTAAAAACCAAGGTATAGAACAGTGTGAATAATATAATTTTCTTTACTAGAGGACAAAATATATATGCTTATTTCTTTGTTTTGCATGGAATATCTCTGGAAATTTACCTTTAAAAAAGATAATTTGAATGACCCAAGAAGGGAGAAAATTGGAGAACAAATATAAGCAGGAAAATAATAATTGTGTATACTTTCTAGACTTGACTTTGAAAGAGATGAAAGTATTATTTAAAAATTTTATACAAACTTATGAGCAAACAAAAAATAGATGAAAATAAATAATTACTTTTTGTTTTTTTAGTGTATGCTGCTTTTCAGTGGTGAAGTGTTTGAAAATGCCATATGATGTCAAATTTATAGCAAAATTTTCATGCAAGTTAAACAAGAGTACAGTACAGAGTAAATAATGTAGGGATCAGACATGTGGGATCTAGAAAAAAATAAACAGGAGATGTATATACCATTTGAGATGTGAAAGATAAGGTCCTACCTAATAGTAGAACAAGAAACAATATAAGAAAAAAAAAAAAAAGTTAAAAACAAAAAAGCTGCCAAAAGATATCTGGATCTATATTTTTTTTTATATTTTTAAACTAAATTTTGGAGCCTCAGAGTCTATTTTTATCTATCTTACAACTTTTAAGTATAAAATTGAATGAAGATTATCTCATGTTCACCATGATTACTTCCAAAAAATAAAGAGATCTATCACGCAGCAATTGTGCAAAATTTTACTTTGTGTAACTAGTTAACAATTGCTCTTCCTACCTAATAGAGTGTGAATATTTAAAATTGTGAGTCTAAAAATGAAAAACAATTTATAATGTGCTGTTTTAAAATATAAGTGGGCACAGTTTATCAAAATGTATTTTTGGTGTCCTCTGACCATATGTTTTATCTCATTTATTTTTATTGTCCAGATATAAGGATACTAAAAGCAGAAGACAAGTTAAAATTTCTGAAATATTATTTCAAGGGAAGAAGACTATGATTTTTTCTCTATGGTAAGTTGCTTCTAGTACTTGACAAGTATATTGAATAAGTATAATTTTACCTTGCATATATTTTTATTTTTTCTGATTTTAAATAAACTGCATAACTCAAAATCTGATAATAAAATATATACAAAAGAAGGCAAAATATACACTGATATAAGTATCTATTTTGAAATAAAAACTTTGGCATATATACTTTATACAATTATACTCTACTAATAAATAAAAATACATATTTGTGCATTTTAAACAAATGTAAACTCTTATCACAGGCTGTTTATATTTTTTTGGTTTGTTTTAAAAATACATCATGGTCAGTATTTCATAATTGTGATAAGAAATGCACAGATGTACATATATGTATGTATTTTCAATGCTATTCCTGTATCATTATACTGTTGTTTGTTTTATGTAGATCAGATCATCAGTGGAAATAGGATGTCTATTTGTTTAACTTCAGTAGATTACTACTGAGGGCCAAGTGGCACTCTGGAAAGTTGACCTTACTTTACATTCATACTCTTCTCAATATTTGCTTAGTCCCAAAATAATTGCATAACCTCTTAAAAACTAGAGAAGATTTCTTGTCTTGAGTCAGAGAGGTAGCATGGAAAAAGAGGCAAGAGAGATTCAATCATGGAAGGGACTTGACTTTTCATTGTTGGCTTTAAATATGGAGTAAGGAAGTCATGTATGGATGTGAGAGCTGGACTGTGAAGAAGGCAGAGCGCCCAAGAATTGATGCTTTTGAACTGTGGTGTTGGAGAAGACTCTTGAGAGTCCCTTGGACTGCAAGGAGATCCAACCAGTCCATTCTGAAGGAGATCAGCCCTGGGGTTTCTTTGGAAGGAATGATGGTAAAGCTGAAACTCCAGTACTTTGGCCACTTTATGAGAAGGATTGCCTCATTGGAAAAGACTCTGATGTTGGGAGGGATTGGGGGCAGGAGGAGAAGAGGATGACAGAGGATGAGATGGCTGGATGGCATCACTGACTCGATGGATGTGAGTCTGAGTGAACTCCTGGAGTTGGTGATGAACAGGGAGGCCTGGCGTGCTGCGATTCATGGGGTCGCAAAGAGTCGGACACGACTGAGCCACTGAACTGAAATGAACTGAACTGAACTGAATTGAAGGGAGTCATGAACCAAGGGACATGGGCGGTCTCTGACAGCTAGAAATGGCCACAGCTGACAGCCACGAGAAAATGAATTCTTGTAGTAGTTTGAATGAAAAAGGAAGCAGATTTTCCTCTAGAACTTTCCGAAGAAATGCAACACTACTGACAACTTGATTTTAGCCCCAAGTCCAAACTATAGAACTACAGTATATTAAATATGTGCTATTTCAAGCTGCCAAGTTTGTGGTCATGTGTTATAGTGGCAACAGAGAACTAATGCAAAGATTATATTTCAAAACACAAAAAGAATGAACTCTATTAATTGGGACGGATGGTCTATATGCATCCAATTTCAATGATTCTAACTGAAACACGATACTTTATTTTTGCCCACAGTGTGTTTTTTGACAACCACAAGAAACTGAATTCTTTTAACAATTTGAATGGAAAAGGATTCTTTATCAGCTGAGCTATTAGGAAAGCCCTATATTATAATACAGTATATATTATAATAAAATGCTTTATATTTCTTATATTATGTATTTGTATTTTAAAAGATAAATGGATACCTAAATGAATGTTCAGAAAATGTCTTGGACCCAGAGGGATGATACAAGGAGGGAGGAGGGAGGGGAGTACAAGATGGGGAAAACGTGTATACCTGTGGCGGATTCATGTTGATGTCTGGCAAAACCAATACAATATTGTAAAGCAATTAACCTCCAGTTAAAATAAATAAATTTATATTAAAAAAAGAAAATATATTGAAATGAAAGCTACAAACCATTTGATAGGCATCTCAGAGAAGCAGCATATCCAATTGGGAATGGAGGATGAAAGGAACAATAGCAATATAAGACAACTTCAGAACACAGAAATATAAAACAAAAGCCTTGAATCAGTTGATGTTCAATTCAGTTCTATGCAACTAAGACCTCAAGAGTGAAAAAAATGGAAATGAAATTAGATTAAGATTGAATTTTTAGATATTGCACCATCTTGAATGCTGGAATTACAAAGCACATGCTCAACTTAAATTGTGCATCTTCATTTATGTAGATGTTAAGGATTTAAACAAAGAAATATCCCTTAGAGGTAACATACATTCATCTTCTTTTTAAAAAGAATTGATTAATATATGATTAACATCTCCCATGTGTTTTTCCAGATACCTTATCCTGGGCTTTAAGCATATCAAGTTAAATACAATGTGTATAGAGAAACTCTCAGATACTCAGGTCTGGCTCTTGACCGAGAAAAGAGTTTAGTCAAATAACTGCATGTTTCTTAGTCTTAGTTTAAGTATTGTCTGTCACTGATGATAATACATATGGAAGTGCACTATAGGCTATAAATTCCTGAGCACTGGATAAGTATAATTCTTCACACACAATATTTTCACTGTGCCATTACTGCAAATGAAAATAGTTACTTTACATTTTCCTTCTCATTCTGTTATTGAACTAATTATTTTCTTCTGGAGATTAATTTCCACCTGATCCAGGACATATTTCATACTCATACTTAATGACATACTAATTTAGGGGGCATGTTTCTAGTTCAAATTATCTATCAGGCCACTTCTTATCAAGATAAATGGTCAGTAAAAATATGAGTTTCTTTATTTTACCACTCCCAGCCCCATCTAAATGTGCATAACTGCTAATCTCCATATAAACACAGCCAGCACTGTCATCACAATCTACAGTTTTCATATTTATTTACAAATTTTGCTCACAATTTGACTTTTTCCCCATAAAACATAAACTGCCTGTGGACAGATGTACTACAAGCCTTATATGTCCATTAATAAATATATACAAAATGTATGTGACATGTTAGGCAAATGATTACTACATATTGAATTAACAAATTATTCTATGAAATTGTCAAACTATAATTTCAGTATGCATTTCTCATAGCTTGTTATATAGAAAATCTGGTATCTAGATTTAACTCTGTTTTTTAGTGTCTTCAGTTAAAATAAAGCCTGTGTATATTCCTCAATCTCAGTATTTACAACACTAGTGAAAGGAGTATTGAATCAAAGTACTTGACACCCTTTTCAGCCTTCAAATGCAAAATCCCTGATACAAGTGGTATTTGCATCCAGGCCCAGATTTTCTGTCCATAAAATATTATGCTATCAGGTATAAGTAAATATTTGCTATCAGATGTCAATAGAACTTTGGGTCTAGAATAAATTTCCTCCAACATCCCTTACTTTTTAAAACATTTTATTCAATTTATTTAAACTAAAATAAAAAGTTCATACGTTTCTCCCATACCCATAACCTGGTTCTTGAAAATTTTGCAACCACCAATCTTTTCTGTGCATTGTTAACTGAAAAATGCATAACTTAAACTTGAGAATTATGTTCTATTTTGCGGACTTGCTGAGGACTTAAGTGTATGTGCTTATTCACTCAGTCATGTCTGACTCTTTGCAACCCCATGCACGGTAGCCCGCCAGGGTCCTCTGTCCATAGGGATTCTCCAGGCAAGAATACTGGAGTGGTTTGCCTTGCCGTTTTCCAGGGGATCTTCCCAATCCAGAGACTGAACAGAGGGCTCCCACATTTCAGGCAGATTCTTTACTGTCTGAGCCATCAGGGAAGCCAGAGGTCTTAAGTAACCCCTCAGGTAACTCTGAAGAAGTGCTGCAAAGAGGTAAGAGAGGAGACAGGATATATAGTAGTTTTGTAACAACAACAACAACAGTAGTTGGAACATCTAAAGATTGCTGGTAAAGAAAAAAAAAAAAAAAAGAGAAAGACATCCCAAGTCAATGCACCTGGTGTTTTTCTATGTATGGGAAGATGTAAGAGTTGGGCTCATTGAAATGATTCCTTTGATGTGCATCTATCTATGGACAGTAAACTGTTTTCTCCATCCTGAATTCCTTCAGTGTGCAGGTCCAGGCAGCAGCAGTTGAGTGATGGCTTGATGGCTGTGATATACTTTGTTCACTGTTAGGGCAGGTGATGTTTTTCATGCATAGTACTGATTAGCTTGTTTGGTTTAAAGATTCCACACAAAAGAGAGGTCATATGATATTTCTCTCTCTCTGTCTACCTTACTTCACTTAGCATAATAACTTGAGGTCCATTCTTATTGCCAAAAAATGGCAAGATTTCATTCTTTTTCTATGACTAATATGTCACTATGTATGTGTAGGTGTGTATATGTGTGAGTGTGTGTGTATATATATATATCTCACATCTTCATTATTCAGTCATCCATTAACGAACACTTATGTTGTTTCTATATCTTGGCTATTGTAAACAATGCTGCTATAAACATGGGTGTGTATATATCTTTTTGAATTAGCATTTATGTTTTCTTTAGAAATCACATGGTAGTTCTTTTAAATTTTTTAGAATCTCCATACTGTTTTCCATAATGGTAGCACCAATTTACATTCCCACCAACAGTGCACAAGGTTTCCTTTGCTCCACATCCTCACCAAGACTTGTCATTTTTTTTGCTTCCTAATAATAGCCATTCTAACAGATGCGAGGTGACATTTTGCTGTGGTTTTGATTTTCATTTCTATGATGATTAGAGAAACTGAACAGTTTTTGTGTACTTGTTGGGCATCTGTATGTCTGTGCAGATCTTCTGCCCAGTTTTTAATTGGATTTTCTTTCCTATTGCTTGAGCAGAGATTGAGTTCTTTGTTCATTTCGGATATTAGTCCCTTATCAGATACGTGGTTTGGAAATAGGTTCTCTTGTTTCATAATATACCTTTTCATTTTGTTGATGGTTTCCTTTTCTGTGCAAAAGCTTTAGTTTGATGTAGTCAATCATGTTTTTTTGTTTTGTTTTGTTTTTTGCCTTTGATTTTGGTGTAAAAAAAACAACAAAAAAAATCACTTCCAAAAGCAATATCAAGGGATTACCCTCTATGTTTTCTTCTTTTTTTTTAAAAAAAGGAATAGAGCCTAGTAAGACCTTTTAAAAAAATTGTTATACAAATATTTTTACATTTTTATATTTGTTATCAATTAATTGAAAGTAAAAAATTATTGGTTAAGATTAAGTAGGATATATTAGTGGGCAATAAAAAGAAATAGAGGAAAACAATAGAATGGGAAAGACTGGAGATCTCTTCAAGAAAATTAGAGATACCAAGGGAACATTTCATGCAAAGACGGGCTCAATAATGGACAGAAATGGGAGCGACCTAACAGAAGCAGAAGATATTAAGAAGAGGTGGCAAGTATACACAGAAGAACTATACAAAAAAGATCTTCACAACTCAGATAATCATGATGATGTGATCACTTACCTAGAGCCAGACATTCTGGAATGCAAAGTCAGTTAGGCCTTAGGAAGCATCACTATGAACAAAGCTAATGGAGGTGATGGAATTCCAATTGAGCTGCTTCAAATACTAAAAGATGATGCTGTGAAAGTGTTGCACTCAATATGCCAACAAAACTGGGATACTCAACAGGTGCTACAGGACTGGAAAAGTTCCGTTTTCATTCCAATCCCAAAGAAAGGCAATGCCAAAGAATACTTAAAATATCACACAATTGCACTCATCTCACAAGCTAATAAAGTAATGCTCAAAATTCTCCAAACCAGGCTTCAACAGTAAATGAGCTGTGAAATTCCAGATGTTCAAGCTAGATTTAGAAAAGGCAGAAGAACCAGAGTTCAAATTGCCAACATCTGTTTGATCATTGAAAAAACAAGAGAGTTCTAGAAAAACATCTACTTCTGCTTTATTGACTGTGCCACAGCCTTTGCCTGTGTGGATCACAACAAACTGTGGAAAATTCTTAAAGAGATGGGAATATCATCTTTATTTATTTCAGAGAATAATACCATCTTTATTTCAGGGAATACCATTACCTGACCTACCTCCTGAGATCTGTAATCAGGTCAAGAAGAAACAGTTAGAACTAGATAGGGAACAACAGACTGGTCCCAGATCAGGAAAGGAGTATGTCAAGGTTGTATATGGTCATCCTGCTTATTTAATTTTTATGCAGAGTACATCATGAGAAATGCTAGGCTGGATGAAGCACAAGCTGGAATCAAGATTGCTGGAAGAAATATCAATAACCTCACATAGGCAGATGACACCCCACTTATGGCAGTAAGTGAAGAAGAACAAAAGAGCCTCTTGATGAAAGTGAAAGAGGAGAGTGAAAAAGTTGGCTTAAAGCTCAACATTCAGGAAACTAAGATCATGGCATCTGGCCCCATCATTTCATGGCAAATAGAAGGGAGAAACAATGGAAATAGTGAGAAATTTTATTTAAGGGGTCTCCAAAATCACTGCACATGGTGACTGCCATCATGAAATTAAAAGACATTTGCTCCTTGGAGGAAAATTATGACCTACCTAGACTGCATATTAAATAGTAGAGACATTACTTTGCCAACAAAGGTCCATCTAGACAAAGTTGTGGTTTTTCAAGAAGTCAGGTATGGATGTGAGAGTTGGACTATAAAGAAAGCACCAAAGAATTGATGCTTTTGAGCTGTGGTGTTTGAGAAGACTCTTGAAAGTCCCTTGGACTTCAAGGAGATCCAACCAGTCCATCCTAAAGGAAATCAGTCCTGAATATTAATTGGAAGGGCTGATGCTGAAGCTCAATCTCCAATACTTGGCTGCCTGATGTGAAGAACAGATCATTTCAAAAGACCCTGATGTGGGAAACATTGAGGGCAGGAGGCGAAAGGGACGACAGAGGATGAGATGGCTGGATGACATCACTGACTCAACGGACATGAGTTTGAGTGAACTCTGGGAGTTGGTGATGGACAGGGAGGCCTGGCATGCTGCAGTGCATGGGGTTTGGAAGAGTCAGACACAACTGAGTGACTGAACTGAACTGAGAAGATGTTACCAGCATTTGACTGGTCTTTTAATGTCTGTTATAAAATTATTTTTGTAACTATCTTTAGGTTTTGTATAAATTATGTTTGCAACTAAATGTGAAGTTCTAGCTGTTCCAAAGAGAAACATGAAGACATCAAGACAGTAAATGTAACTGGCTTCAGAAACATGGAGAACTTGGTTTGAATCCAACTCTGTTGTTTGCTAAATATGACACTCTAAAACACATTGCTTCAGATATGCAAACTGGTCTTCACATATACCTACTTCACAGAAAGTTTAGCAACATATATCATAAATATATTACATTATTATAAAACTTTCCTTCAGCATATTATTGATTCCCAAATATTCTCCATTTTCCAAATGAGGAATAGAATGACAAAATAAGTAGTTTCAAATAGCATTGCTAAGTAGCATTAGACTTAAAACCTGGGCAGACTATTTCCAGAGCTAATGCTCAGTCACTCGCCATTGATCATCCTGCTGTTCAGTTCAGTTCAGTCGCTCAGTCATGTCTGACTCTTTGTGACCCCATGAATCGCAGCACGCCAGGCCTCCCTGTAGAACACCAACTCTCGGAGTTTACTCAAACTCATGTCCATCAGTGATGCCATCCAGCCATCTCATCCTCTGTTATCCCCTTCTCCTCCCGCCCTTAATCCCTCCCAGCATCAGGAACTTTTCCAATGAGTCAACTCTTCGCATGAGGTGGCCAAAATATTGAGGTTTCAGCTTCAACATCAGTCCTTCCAATGAACACCCAGGACTAATCTCCTTTAGGATGGACTAGTTGCATCTCCAAGGGACTCTCAAGAGTCTTCTCCAACACGACAATTCAAAAGCATCAATTCTTTAGTGCTAACTTTCTTCAAAGTCCAACTCTCACATCCATACATGACCACTGGAAAAACCATAGCCTTGACTAGATGGAACTTTGTTGACAAAGTAATGTCTCTTCTTTTTAATATGCTATCTAGGTTGGTCAGACTTTTCTTCCAAGAAGTAAGCATCTTTTAATTTCATGGCTGCAATCACCATCTACAGTGATTTTGGAGCCCCCCAAAATAAAGTCTGACACTTTTTCCACTGTTTCCCCATCTATTTCCCATGAAATGATGGCACCAGATGCCATGATCTTAGTTTTCTGAATGTTAAGCTTTAAGCCAACTTTTCACTTTCCTCTCTCACTTTCATCAAGAGGCTTTTAGTTCCTCTTCACTTTTTGCCATAAGAGTGGTGTCATCTGCATATCTGAGGTTACTGGTATTTCTCCCAGAAATCTTGATTCCAGCTCATGCTTCTTCCAGCCCAGCATTTCTCATGATGTATCTGTATATAAGTTGAATAAGCAGGGTGACAATATACAGCCTTGACCTACTCCTTTTCCTATTTGGACCCAGTCTGTTGTTCCTTGTCCAGTTCTAACTGTTGCTTCCTGACCTACATACAGGTTTCTCAAGAAGCAGGTTAGGTGGTCTGTTATTCCTATCTCTTTCAGAATTTTCCACAGTTTATTTTGATTCACACAGTCAAAGGCTTTGGCATAGTCAATAAAGCAGAAATAGATGTTTTTCTGAAACTCTCTTGTTTTTTTTGATGATCCAGCAGATGTTGGCAATTTGATCTCTGGTTCCTCTGCCTTTTCTGAAACCAGCTTGAACATCTGGAAGTTCACGGTTCACATATTGCTGAAGCCTGGCTTGGAGAATTTTGAGCATTACTTTAGTAGCATGTGAGATGAGTGCAATTGTGTATTAGCTTGAGCATTCTTTGGCATTGCCTTTTTTTGGGATTGGAATGAAAACTGACTTTTTCCAGTCTGTGGCCAGTGCTGAGTTTTCTTAATTTGCTGCCATATTGAGTGCAGCACTTTCACAGCATCATGTTTCAGGAGGTTTGACCATGGTGCTTCCTGATACCTGTTCGCACTTGTTTGAATTTCAGAATAATTATCTTTACTATGTGTAATCAAAAACAAACAAAAAACATAGCAACAATTACAAAATCTGTGTGGGAAGGATTGCCAAACTCAAATCTCCACCGGGGTCTTTTTGGACATTTAAGTGGGCAAAATAAGCCAGGTTTAAGTTGACATAAATTTTCTAGGTGACTAGATACCATGATAGGCATTGCCAACTAAGGAAAGCAGTCATAACTCAACTGCTGCTAATTGCTGGCAGGTTCAAGTTAGCACTCATTACCATCAGCACTTGCAGTTTTTCAAGAGAGACATATTTTTGTACATTTATGTGAAATCTTTCAACTTGAAAATGTTAGTTGTAACTTCTTTTAAACACTATAAATACCAAACATATCTGTAGAATGGATGTGTTCTTTATACTGGCAGTTGCATCTCTTTTATTAAGAATCAAGGCCAAAAACTGAAGCCACAAAGTAGCAGTAAACTAGCAAATGCCTCTTGAGGCCACTCAGGAGGCTGTGGCACTGGCCTGGCTCTGCAATGGTTCTGCTTTATTTTTGCACAATTTATCTTTATATGACTAGATGCTCATAGATGCTTTATAAGCTATATGCTTATAGGAGGGTGGATTGGTGACTATTTACAATTATTCAGAGTATCAAATATAACTCACTGGAAATAATTTATAGATTGAAGTGCTGAGTGTGTGAAACCGCAGAAATAAATTATAGTTCCAACTAGGGCAGAATGAAAATTGGAAAAAAATATAATAACCATACTCTTTAATAGATTCATACTCAAAGACATCAGACTTTCTATTTCATTCCAGTAAAATTAATTTTTGGTATAGAACTTTATTGGGAACATTTTATTACTATTTTTGTTTATTCTTGTAGATGCTTGAAGGGGACTAGCAAGAACGGGCTTCAGAGAATTTCATTTACTTCTAAATAAAATGTGTATAACACATAGCTTCTAAATGTGATCTCTGAAAAAATTGCACAGAACTATTTGATTGTTAAAATGCTTAGTATAATTAAAGGATCACTGAGTGATCAATAATGCTTCATTAAGCGAATAAAAATAAATAATACTTTGAGGGAAACCATCTTGTTTTAGTAAGGAATGCACTGTTGTTGCTGCTGCTGCTGCTGCTGCCAAGTTGTTTAGACGTGTCCGACTCTGTACGACGCCATAGATGCCAGCCCACCAGGCTCTCCCATCCCTGGGATTCTGCAGGCAAAAACACTGGAGTGGGTTGCCATTAAGGAATGCACTAATTGTTCTCAATTATATCTCTCTTTGATGTTTAGGGTTCTTCAATAAATGGGCCTTTTGATCCATTTGCAATGTGAATAAACGGAGAGAGAAAAAAGTACAATGTGGGAGGGAGAACGGGAAAGCCTGAGAAAGTTTGTGTTAGCAAACATTTTAGTAGTCCGCAAGTAGAATTCCCCCTTCCATTTACACTGTGCCAGATGCTACCTTGTCTCAAACCACAAGCTGTGGTATGTCCCTATGGCACTATAAACAAAATCAAACCTGGCACTGTTATCACAGTTATAGAAACATCTATGCTAAATAGCTCTGTGTTAAGACTGGGCAGAGGCTATTGCAGAACCTTTATTATCTTATTTTTTTTTTAATTTTTTTAAAATAGAAATTTATTTATTTTAATTGGAGGTTAATTACTTTACAATATTGTATTGGTTTTGCCATACATCAACATGAATCTGCCACAGGTATACACGTGTTCCCCTCCCTCCTCCCTCCCCATACCATCCCTCTGGGTCATCTCAGTGCACCAGCCCCAAGCATCCAGTATCAAATTGCTCATTAAGGAATGAGCCATAGTAACACACTGGGTAGTAAGAAAAACCAGCCTTAAAGCACCGGAGTATACACTGAACACACTCTGTGCATAGTCTGCTTATTCCAGTCCCTTAAGAGAGGCATGAAGAAAACTCAGCTTTTAAACCTATGTGTATGCATGTACTCTCTATATATTGTTATCTTTGTTTAGTCACTAAGTTGTGTCTGACTCTTTTGTGACCCCATGGACTATAGCCTGCCAGACTCTTCTCTCCATGGGATTTCTCAGCCAAGAATATTGGAGTGGGTTATCACTTCCTTCTCTAGGGGATCTTCCCAACCTAAGGATCTGAAACATGGCCTCCTGCATTGCAGGTGGGAAGCCACCAGGGAAGCCCTAGAAGAAAGGCTTTCTTGATGAGAAATCAAACCCAGGCCATTGTGGTAAGAGTGCCAAATCCTAATAGACAACCAGGGAGCATCTCTCTCTCTCTCTCTCTCTCTCTCTCTCTCTCTCTCTCTCTCTCTCTCTCTCTCTCTCTATATATATATATATATATATATATATATATATATATATATATGTTTATTTATTTACACACATATTTAAATGAAATATGAACTTTATGGCTGAGTCAGCCTCAAAATAGTCTAACTTTCTCCCAAAAGAATTTATAATTAACATTAAAATACATTGTCTGTATTCTGTATTGATTTTGTGTATTTTTCATTGTACTGACTAAGGCAGACATGTGTTTTTTTCCCTCCAACTTATTAGTAAAAGTATGAACACAGGAAATTACTGGATAATTGGTTTCATTGAAAGAGTGAAGACATACACATTACCATGTAAGATTAAAGTGAAAGTGAAGTCTCTCAGTCGTGTCCGACTCTTTGCGACCCTATGGACTGTAGACACCAGGCTTCTCCATCCATGGGATTCTCAAACCAAGAATACTGGAATGGGTTGCCATTTCCTTCTCTAGGGGATCTTCCCAACCCGGGGATCGAACCCAAGTCTCCTGCATTGCAGGCAGACTCTTTAACCTCTGAGCCACCAGGGAAGCCAAATATTAAAGAAGGATATTTAATGTATTGTTTGCATGTTTCTCTCCCCAACCTAAGGGGCTGATGTCTGATATCAGAGGACATTTCAAACTCGATTATATTTCTCTTTCATCTTTCTTTTTTCTCTTCAGTGGGCCATTGACAATGCCTTTGTCTAGCAATATGTCTTTTTCCTATCTTATGATATTTCCCTGTCTTGATTATCTATAATTAGATAACAAAGTTTGGGCCCACTCGTCTTTTTTCCATAGTCTCATATAGTACAAGATTCTGATGTGGAATTCAGAGGAAATTAAGAATAAATCTAACTAATCACATTTGAAGCTGTATACAGTCAGCAAAACAAGACTGGGAGCTGACTGTGGCTCAGATCATGTACTTCTGATTACCAAACTCAGACTTAAATTGAAGAAAGTGGGGAACACCACTAGAACATTCAGGTATGACCTACTTCAAATCCCTTATGATGATACAGTGGAAGTGAGAAATAGATTATAGGCACTAGATCTGATAAACAGAATGCCTGATGAACTATGGGATGGAGGTCCAGGACATTGTACAGGAGACAGGGATCAAGACCATCCCCATGGAAAAGAAATGTAAAAAAGCAAAATGGCTGTCTGAGCAGGCCTTCCAAATAGCTGTGAAAATAAGAGAAGTGAAAAGCAAAGGAGAAAAGGAAAGATATACCCATTTGAATGCAGAGTTACAAAGAATAGCTAGGAGAGATAAGAAAACCTTCCTTAGCAATCAATGCAAAGAAATAGAGGAAAACAATAGAATGGGAAAGACTGGAGATCTCTTCAAGAACATTAGAGATACCAAGGGAACATTTCATGCAAAGATGGGCTCAATAAAGGACAGAAATGGGAGCGACGTAACAGAAGCAGAAGATATTAAGAAGAAGTGGCAAAAATACACAGAACTGTCCAAGAAAGATCTTCAAGATCCAGATAATCATGATGGTGTGATCACTCACACTCTCCTAGAGCCAGAAATCCTGGAATGTCAAGTCAAGTGAGCCTTAGAAAGCATCACTATGAACAAAGCTAATGGAGGTGATGGAATTCTAATTGAGCTATTCCAAATCCTAAAAGATGATGCTGTGAAAGTGTTGCACTCAACATGTCAGCAAATTTGGAAAAGTCAGCAGTGGCCACAGGACTGGAAAAGTCAGTTTTCATTCCAATCCCAAAGAAAGGCAAGGCCAAAGAATGCCCAAACTACTGCACAATTGCATTCATCTCACACACTAATAAAGTAATGCTCAAAATTCTCAAAGCCAGACTTCAGCAATATGTGTACTGTGAAATTCCAGATGTTCAAACTGGTTTTAGGAAAGGCAGAGGAACCAGAGATCAAATTGCCAACACCTGCTGGATAATGGAAAAAGCAAGAGAGTTTCAGAAAAACATCTATTTCTAATTTATTGACTAGACCAAAGCCTTTGACTGTGTGGATCACAATAAACTGGAAAATTCTGAAAGAGACGGGAATACCAGACCACCTGACCTGTCTCTTGAGAAACATGTATGTAGGTCAGGAAGCAACAGTTAGAACTGGACATGGAACAACAGACTGGTTCCAAATAGGAAAAGGAGTACATCAAAGGCTGTATATTGCCACCCTGCTTATTTAACTTATATGCAGAGTGCATCATGAGAAACACTAGCCTGTAAGAAACACAAGCTGGAATCAAGATTGCCAGGGGAAATATCAATAACCTCAGATATGCAGATGACACCACCCTTGTGGCAGAAAGTGAAGAACTAAAGAGCCTCTTGATGAAAGTGAAAGTGGAGAGTGAAAAAGTTCTCTTAAAGCTCAACATTCAGAAAAGTAAGTCATGACATCCAGTCCCATCACTTCATGGCAAATAGATGGAGGAACAGTGGAAACAGTGGCTGACTTTATTTTGAGGGTCTCCAAAATCACTGCAGATGATGATTGCAGCCATGAAATTAAAAGACGCTTACTCCTTGGAAGGAAAGTTATGACCAACCTAGATAGCATATTAAAAAGCAGAGACATTACTTTGTCAATAAAGGTCCATCTCTGTACGTCTATGGTTTTTCCAGTAATCATATATGGATGTGAAAGTTGGACTATAAAGAAAGCTGAGAGCCAAAGAATTGATGCTTTTGAACTGTGGTGTTGGAGAAGGCTCTTGAGAGTTCCTTTTACTCCAAATAAATCCAACCAGTCCATCCTAAAGGGGATTGGTCCTGGGTGTTCATTGGAAGGACTGATATTGAAGCTGAAACTCCAATACTTTGGCCACCTGATGCAAAGGGCTGACTCATTTGAAAAGACTCTGATGCTGGGAAAGATTGAGGGCAGGAGAAGGGGACGACAGAGGATGAGATGGTTGGATGGCATCACCGACTCAATGGACATGAGTACGGGTAGACTCCAGGAGTCGGTGATGGACAGGGAGGCCTGGTGTGCTGCGGTTCATGAAGTCTCAAAGAGTCAGACATGACTGAATACTGAACTGAACTGAACTGAATGACATTTGAAACAAGATTCTGGGAGTGCCAAATTCATCTGTCTCCAAATGTTTGTGATGGCAAAGATGGCTGGTGTATATCCAAAATGCAATTTGCTCACCAGGCCCATCTATGATCTTTTAAGGAAAATAACAAATATTTGTCGACTTCATTTTTTGCTCACTGCTTCTATTCTATCTCTTAACAGGTACTGTTGATTCCTCATCCAGATTTTCATTACAAGGCTACTGTTCCTTTACTAGTTGTTGGAGGTCTTGAAAGGGGATGACTCATGTTTGCATCCAATAACCAAAATTGTCCTCAATGGGCACTGCTTGGGAGGCTATGATCCTCTTCTCTCCTTCTCTCTCTCTTTTCACTCTTAGACAATTTCTGATCAATGACTGAACTTAATTCCCTTGTCTGTGAGTGGGGCTTTTGCTCAAGAGCAGCACTCATGGGATCAGAGAAGTTAGCCTTCACCTAAATCACATGTTAGCTTGGTCTTTACCTCTTCCCTATGTATGTTTCTCTCACTTCTTTATAATTCTATCCTGAATGACTTTATATAGCTATGTCTCAGTCTTTGCCTCTATGGAACATGATCTTAGAACTACCTGCTCACATGAAAAATATACAAAGAACGAGGGTTGTAAAGTTGATAAGACTAAATCAGGAATGGTTATAAGCACAATAATACTGGAATTTAAACAATATGAATATTGGTAGTATAAACATTTTTGATTTTCACTTGAGGTGGAATTCTACATGAAATAATTTTCTTGAGATTCTTAAAGTCAACTAGTCTTGCTTTTCCTGACAACCCAGAAAAGCAGCAATCACTGGAATTTCATAAACTGGAGGACAGAGAAGTTATGGCAAAACAATTAATAAAGACACAATGAGAGGGTTGTGACATGATGGCTATGCTAAAATCTACTGAATCAACTTATTATACAGGGTTTCTATAAAGGTCACAGTTAAGCAGTCATATTCTGAGAAATTTTGCTGATAGTCAATGCCATTTTGTAGACTCAAGAGCCTAGACAAGCAGTAGGATTTAAGCAATAGCTAAGAGGTTTGGGGAAAAAATGATGTTTCTGTCAATTTTACTTTCATTCTCCCAAAGGATTGTATTTGGAGAAAAAAATGTAATATTGACTCCTACTTTATTCCTTTCTTTCTTTCTTTCTTTTTTTTTTTTTTCTGTCCTTTCTTGTTATCTCCTAAATAACAGCAGCTACCTTAATTTATAGCTTGCAATTCTGTGCTCAGGTACTCCTTCTCCCATTCTTATGTGATAATTCTTCAGTTCCTATACATTCAGTTCAGTTCAGTTCTATTGCTCAGTCATGTCCCACTCTTTGTGACCCCATGGACTGCAGCAGGCCAGGCTTCCCCATCCATACCAACTCCGAGAGCTTACTCAAACTCATGTCCATCAAGTTGGTGATGCCATCCATTCATCTCATCCTCTGTTATTCCCTTCTCCTTGTGCCTTTAATCTTTCTCAGCATCAGGATCTTTTCTGAGGAGTCAGTTCTTCATATCAGGTTGTCAAAATATTGAAGTTTCAGCTTCAGCATCAGTCCTTCCAATGAATATTGAGGGCTGATTTCCTTTAGGATTGACTGGTTTGATTTCCTTGCAGTCCAAGGGACTCTCAAGAGTCTTCTCCAACACCACAGTTCAAAAGCATCAATCCTTCAGTGCTCAGCTCTCTTTATAGTCCAAAGAAAGCCCCTACACATTAACTTAGGCAATATAAACAACCCTCACCAAACACACAAAAGCCTATTTCCAAAACTAGAAGCAAACTAGTTTCTGAAGACATTCATAACAGTCTGAAGAGATCTAACCTGCAAAGATGATATCTATGGATTTGGTAAACTGATGGTGAGCTTTGTGACAATGACAAGAGCAAGCAACCTGGGAAGCTGATGCAAAGTTAATTTTAAAGTTGTTTTCATATGGCAATACATTCTCTTTTTCTTATTTAATACCTGTTGATATAATTATAAAAATTCAAATAATATGTAAAATTTAGCTTGGAATTTTGTGGTGTTAGAGAAAGAATTAGGTTTATTTTTGAATCATGCAATGGTGTTAGGTAATTCAGACCAAATTTCCAATCTGCTAAACCTCTGGTCTAATGACCGTCAGGGAAGAATGAAAGAGCCACATTTTTTAATTGGTCTTTTCTAATGGGGTGATACTTTAAGGCTCATAGTTTTTTTTTTTATGGTACATGCAATTTTAACTGCTGCTCTATTGTTTTATGCATTCTAATTTGACACTTTACATGTTTGACTTGGATCCTTAAACTGATCTAACCATGAAGGACACAATATTATAAACTGAAGATTGTCTAAGAGGAACATATAAGAGATTAAGGGATAAGTGGAGAGTGAAAGTATATTCACTTAACTGAGAACTTTGAGGAAAGTGAAGGGCAAAGTAGTTAGTTTGGTATTATTCAAAGCATGAAAAAATATGTTGTTGTGATGTGATTTGTATTTCTAATAGAAGACAGATAAAGAGGATTACTTGATTAAATTTTGTTCCTCTCTTCTTTATCCAAAATCAGTTCAGTTCAGTCACTCAGTCCTGTGCTACTCTTTGTGACCCCATGAACTGCAGCACACCAGGCCTCCCTGTCCGTCACCAACTTCCAGAGCCTACCCAAACCCATGTCCATTGAGGCAGTGATGCCATCCAATCATCGCATCCTCTGTCTTCCCCTTTTCCTCCTGCCCTCAATCTTTCCCAGCATCAGGGTCTTTTCAAATGAGTCAGCTCTTTGCATCAGGTGACCAAAATATTGGAGTTTTAGCTTCAACTTCAGTCCTTCCAATTAGCACTCAGGACTGATAGATCTCCTTTAGGATGGACTGGTTGGATCTCTTTGCAGTCCAAGGGACAATCAAGGGTCTTCTCCAAAACCACAGTTCAAAAGCACCAATTCTTCAGCACTCAGCTTTTTTTATAGTCCAAGTCTCACATCCATACATGATTACTGGAAAAACTGTAGCCTTGATGAAACGGACCTTTGCCAGCAATGGAATGTCTCTGCTTTTTAATATGCTTTCTAGGTTGGCTTATTATTAGAGAAATGCAAATCAAAACCACAATGAGATATCACCTCACATGGGCAGAAAGAGTCAGAAAGAGAAAGATAAATATTGTATTCCAACACATATATATGGAATCTAGAAAAATGGTACTGAATAATTTGTTTACAGGGCAGCAGTGGAGAAACAGACATACAGAATAGACTTATGGACATGGGCAGAGGGAAGGAGAGGGTGAGATTTATGGAAAGAGTAACATGGAAACCTATATTACCATATTTAAAATAGATAGCCAATGGGAATTTGCTGTATGGCTCAGGAAACTCAAACAGGGGCTCTGTAACAACCTAGAGGGGTGGAGTGGGGAGGTAGATGGGAGGGAGGCTCAAAAGGGATATATGTCTACCTATAGCTGATTCATGTTGAGATTTGCCAGAAAACAACAAAATTCTATAAAGCAATTATCCTTCAATAAAACATAAATTAAAAATAAAAAAGAATAATTAAAATATATAGAAACATTCAACAACAACAACAAAAAATGGTGCATGACAACAATAGCACAAAGAACAGATCACGTTAAATGGGAACATTCTGTGGCAAGATTCTTATGGAGTGTGGTACATTATTAGTTGAAGGTGGACTAAATTTTGATAAGAAAAATACGTATTGTAAATCCTTAACAAGACTTAACAAAAAAATTCATAAACATAAAAAAGCAATTAACATTGGCCTCAAAAATAAAGTCTTTTTCTTATCCAGTTTGAAGTCTCTTTATAATCACCACCTCCCCAATCACTTCCTTTTAAAGAAAAAATGAGTAGTTGAAGATACTCTAAATAATGCTTGTTAAGTTTTCCTCTTTCTATAATTCTATTTCCTTTTAGTATCTAGAGAAACAGAAACACACATAGATAAATTATGAAATATCATCCAGTTTTTCTTCTTAAGGATATAGAATAAAAGTATGCCAACATTTTAGTGAATTCCTAAAGATTTTCAGCTCTAACTTTTGTAACCTAAAGTGGAAAGATACCAAAACATGACATGGATAATTTCTACTGCAGTGTATGCCCTCATTTTTTCTAACAGAATCCCACTATTTTCCATTAAACAAATTTCATGTCACTTGTTTATTATCTACCTTATAATTTTACCAAATATTAACTAGTCTCTTTTTTTTTTCATTGCTTTTATCATATTACACTGTTCCAGTTATGTATAGAGTGTGTGTTTTAACATTTCCCTCTAATTCTTTCAAATATCATTGGGTATTTGGAGAGTACAGTGTTCAAGTTAAACTCTGTTTATGACACTTTTATCTTTTATGCTCATCTCCTCAATCACTTGTGATAGTCTTCATTTTCCTCAGTGCTTTTTTGGTAAGTAAATCATCAATCTGAGAAAAAGACAGGGATACTTATCTTCAGTCCCTGGGATAACGTTGATTATCTGTCTTAGCTCAGGTTATTCTTCTCTAATTTCATATTTTCATCAAAAGCTGTCAAACTCAACAGAAGAGCCCCTTATGTAGTAAGAAATCATCACCAAAATCAATGATTCAGTGGGCAGATGGACACATTTGTCAAATGCCCTACTCAAACATGGGAGTATTGTTGGAAGTTTTTTTGCGGGACTATATTTTATTTCTTTAAAAACTATGTGAGAGTCTTATACTCTCTAAGTCTATAGAATCTTAAATATTATGGACTATATGTTTAAAAACATAAATAATACTCTTTAACTCAGGCAAAGTAAAAGAAAAAATATATTGCTTATGCATGCTTGACAACAACTATTACTATACACATGGATAGTATTTGCGATTATACTTTGGATTGAAAAGTAATGGAAAATCGTTATGTGAGGACAATCGTTATGTTAATTAAATGTCAGTGAAGCATGTGTACTTTTCCCACTTGTCATGAAAATAGTCTTGTTTCATCTATTAGATTTTATCAGAAATCAGAGAAAACAATCAATTTTATGTTAGCTATTCTAACTACCATATTGTAGTTAACTATGAACTACATAGAACTAGTTAACTACCTAGAACTAGTTAACTAAATACTATGTCATTTATGCTGCTTCCCTGATGGTGCAGTGTTAAAGAATTTGCCTGCCGCTGCAGGAGACCCAAGAGACATGGGTTCAATCCCTGGGTCAGAGATCTCCTGGAGGAGGAAATGAAAATCCACTCCAGTATTCTTGTTTGGAGAATCCTCTGAATGGAGGAGCCTGGCAAGCTACAGTGCATGTTTTTGCAAAGAGTCAGACAGGACTGAGCATGTCACAGAAGCATACTATTTATGGACTTCCTTTAAAATTACGTCTAAGAATTTTTTAAAAAAATATTGTTCTGCTGCCTAATACACTTACTGCTGCTGCTGCCAAGTCTCTAGGTCTGTCTTTTTGAAAACTGCTAGCATCCAAAACTACTTGTATTAATATCTTATATATAAGATTTATAGAAAGCACAAAGCCTGTTAGATCCAGGATCATTTCTGTTACAATCACTACAGACAAGCAGGACACAAGGGAAAATGACAGTTTGACTTGGGTAGTATTTCCTCTGTTCCCACTTCTTTTTCATATATATATATATATATATATATATATATATATATATATATATATATACATACATACATACATACATACATATCCATTCTAAAGGAGATCAGTCCTGGTACCCCAATGTTCATCGCAGCACTGTTTATAATAGCCAGGACATGGAAACAACCTAGATGTCCATCAGCAGATGAATGGATAAGAAAGCTGTGGTACATATACACAATGGAGTATTACTCAGCCGTTAAAAAGAATTCATTTGAATCAGTTCTGATGAGATGGATGAAACTGGAGCCGATTATACAGAGTGAAGTAAGCCAGAAAGAAAAACACCAATACAGTATACTAACACATATATATGGAATTTAGAAAGATGGCAATGACGACCCTGTATGCAAGACAGGAAAAAAGACACAGCGGTGTATAACGGACTTTTGGACTCAGAGGGAGAGGGAGAGGGAGAGGGAGAGGGAGAGGGTGGGATGATTTGGGAGAATGGCATTCTATCATGTATACTATCATGTAAGAATTGAATCGCCAGTCTGTGTCTGACGCAGGATACAGCATGCTTGGGGCTGGTGCATGGGGATGACCCACAGAGATGTTATGGGGAGGGAGGTGGGAGGGGGGTTCATGTTTGGGAACACATGTAAGAATTAAAGATTTTAAAATTAAAAAAAAAGGAAAAATTAAAAAAAATTTAAAAAAAATGGAAAAAAATAAAATATTAAAAAAAAAAAAAAAGGGAAGGACTGATGCTAAAGCTGAAACTCCAATACTTTGGCCACCTCATGAGAAGAGTTGACTCATTAGAAAAGACTCTGATGCTGGGAGGGATTGGGGGCAGGAGGAGAAGGGGACGACAGAGGATGAGATGGGTGGATGGCATCACTGACTCGATAGACATGAGTTTGAGTGAACTCCAGGAGTTGGTGATGGACAGGAAGGCCTGGCGTGCTGCGATTCATGGGATCACAAAGAGTCGGACAAGACTGAGCAACTGAACTGAACAGAACTGATTATATATATATATATATATATGTATGTATGTATGTATGTATGTATGTATGTATATATATATAAGTTTAGCTGCACAGAGTCTTAGTTGCAGCACTTGTGATCTTCATTGTGGCATGCAATTTCGTTAGCTGTAGCATGCAAATTCTTAATTATGGCATGTGGGATCTAGTTCCCAGACCAAGGATGGAATCTAGGGCCCCTCCATTGGGAGCATGGAGTCTTACCACTGGACCACTGAAGAAGTCCCCCAGTTCTAACATATACATCTGCTTCTCTACAATTAAGTAGATGTTGAAACAGGTAGGCAAGTGGCTTCAAGTGAAATTTCAGATTCTATTGGAATTATCCTAACAGAAAAAGTTATTACATGATTTTTTCCTTTTAGAATAAGATCACAAAAGATTATGCCCAGGCATTTTCTTCAGCAAGGATTTGAAAATGGTCTGACTCAATAAGTTAGTCTTTTCTGCTCCTGATGTTGGGAGAGCATGACCATCATGAGCTATTGTGTAGCTTCCTTTTGCATCTTTTTTAGCATGCTAGACATGACCACTGAACTCTTACTGATCAATAGACAGAGTTTATGCTACCACTTCCAATAATGGCAATACTAAAGACTCATTGTATGTGTAGTTGTGGTCAACATGGTGTGGACAGAGAAGTGTAACTCTCCATCACAAGCACTGACCAAAAAAGGGGAGCAAATGGAAGATGGAGCTTCTGGAGGAAGCTGTAGCATAAATCTCTAAAAGACTTTAAAATGAACTCATATGTCACTGTTTTTGCTTTTCTTTTCTTATGCAAATATACATATCTGTAAGCTGTACATAACTGATATCAGTTGCAGATGACAGTAGTCTATAGATATATAATTTCATCTGATTTAGTCAATTATCAAAAACAAAATGGCTCAAAATACCATAAGGAACAATAAAAAAAAATCAATAAAACAAGAAGCTGTTTGAAAAAAATAAATGAAATTGAGAAACCACTAACAAAACTAATAAAGGTGAAATGACAAAGACTCAAATCATCAGTATCAGGAGGATGAAAAGATTTTGCTACAGGTCGTGCAGCTTTGAAAAGCACAACACAGTAACACTAAAACTTTATGCTCAAAAATTCAATAACCTATAAGAAATGAACCAGTTTCTCAAAGTCTATGAAGTATCTTAATTTGACCATGATAAAACAGATAATCTGAATATTAAAACAACTGAAGAAACTAAACTTGCATTTAAAAACACCACAAAAAAAGAAATATACAGGAACAGATTGTTTCACCTGAGAGACGATGAAGAATTAACATCAAAACTGCAAAGATGAAAGATCCAAATGCCTGCTAATAGAGTAAGTGGTCTGCTCCAAAGACCATTGAGTAAAAACATCAGAGAGGTAAGGAAAAGAGGTCATGAGAGATTTAACAGTAGAGTTATTTTCTTTAGATGTGAGTAGGCTGTGTTTGGTACTCAGCATCCATCTGTCCTCAAGTGTGGGGTACTGACATCCCTCCATTCTACACTCCACCTCTGTCTGCTCAAGTTCTGAGCATTGTTTAGCTGAGATCTCATGCTGAATACAGCATATGGTGATGGGGCTTGATGGATGGTAAAAACTTGCTCCATGACCAGCCAAGGTGAAACAGAACAGAACTATAGTGGTGAATTTTCCTATGAGATGGAAAAGCAGATAGACATTACTGACACTGACACACATTAATGTATTCAGTAAAAGTGTATTAAGTGCCTAGTTTATGCCAAGCACTCTGTTCAAGTTTAGGTAGACAAAGACTGATCCCTCTAAACTCAACACAGCAGAGAAACTGGATCAAGAGCCATCACAACAGAAACAGAAATGTGACACGGCACAGTTCTGAAAGAAAAATATGACATGGAATATAGGTTGAAGCATTCCATTTTCAAGGGTACAGTTTTGCATCTTTGCAGTCCTAAGTGTGTGAATGTGTGAGCATTTGCATCTTTAATATAGAGTGCCACAAAACATAAACCACACAAATGTGTGAAAGGATTTCCATCTATAATGAAACTGCATTTTATTCATACATGGGCTCTCAGAAGATGCAATATAAGAAGTGAGAGACTGATTTCCATTAAATGTCTGATGTATAAAAGTCCAAGACTTATCTCCTTACTAATGAACACTTGCCAAGAATCTTTCCCCATCCTCAAGCCAATGAACTTACCTTCTGGACTCTGACTGGAGTTTCCTCTCTCTGCATTCCTTGCCTACAAAACCAGTCCACCCTAAACCCTCACTGGACTCTCCTATAGTAGCTACAGCATGAATTTCCTGAATTGCAATCCCTCTGCTCTTCTTGAATAAAGTCAGTTTTTGCTAATTTGAATTGTCTCAGTTTAACTCCTTATTAAGCCTGACAGTTGTTAAATATCCATTTTCAAAGGGGAGGGCACACTGTCCATCACCCAGGATCTTGGTTCTCCCACAGGAATTGAACCCATGCCCACTACAGAGGAAGCAGAATTTTAACCATTGGATCCCTTGGGATTCCAGTAAGTGTGTGTGTGTATATATATATATATATGCATTTAAATAATTGCAGTAAAATGTCTTTAAAACTGTTTATTTCGTTTTGGTTTTTCACATGATACACTCTGTACCAAATTATTATATAAGAAGTCCGATGTAATGGATTTTCTTGTTTCTTTCTTTCCAACATCTTTAGGCTATTTGAATTTCTTTCTCTGCTATTTTAGATATCTTTGAGATTGAATCATTTATCTACTCCAATAACAACATCCAAGAAAGTAATATTCCTCATCATATTGGACTTTCAATTAAGCCAAGTAGTGCAAGGTCAATTCAATATTATAATTGGAAAAAGATTGTTTTATTGTTGGCTGTTTTTGGCATATAGTCCATGGGATGTACGCCAGATTAATAAAAATACTCAATGTTTGGGTCCCTGATATTTCATATCTTTTTGCAGCTCCTGAACTAAGGCCAATATGTTTTCTTTGAGGTTTGAAATTCATCCCCTGCACCCCAAACCCCCCAATCAAATTTCAAAGTGATATGCCTTGACTGTGATTCATAAATTGACAGAATTGATCTTCATCAAGTAGATTTTTTGAGCATATTCATAAACTATTTATTATATTTATAAAAAGAGACAGAATCACTTTAATTTTGTTTCTGATTAAAAAAAAAAAAAAAAGAAGGAATTTCAAGCTGTTGCTTTCAACAAACTACAGCTCATGGGCCAAATCTGGCTTGCTGCCTACTTTTCTATAGGATATTTAAATATGTCACTCCCACATCCCTTCATTTGCACATTATCATTGGTTTTTTGGGGGGCTACAAGGTCAAAACAAAATAATTGTAGTAAAGTCAATTGCCCAGAAAGCCAACATTTATTTACTGTTTGACCTTTTACAGTAAGTTTGCTGACTCCTGTTATGAGAAGTAGTAAGCCTGAATTTTAGCTTGTTCTCTAGTAACTTTCATTAATAATAATAAAAATAATAATAAAACTGTACTATAGGGTAGATGTTATTCTAATTACCATACATTTATTAAATTATTTAATATGCATAATTAATATTTAAGAACCAGAAGTTATCCCAATATTTAAAGATGATAACAATGAAGCATATAGAGGTTAATTAACTTGTCTGTGGTCACACAATTAACTAGTAAGGGTTAGTGCAGGGTTTGAGACACTAAGGTCTACCTCCATTGCCTACACTTGAACCACTATGTTATTTGCATGACTGTGAAATGAAATAATTGTTTAAACTTTGGTTTTTCTTGAGTTCATTGTCATCTTGAGCTTATAAATTGTGTTGCTACATTCTACTTTTACATCTGGAAAGCTGCATTATGTCAAGAGTAACATTTCTTTGATAATATATTATCATACTAGTGAAACAATGCTATTAAAAAAAGATGCAAATATATTTAAGGTCCATCTGATTTACCACTATTCTAAATATGAGAAAACTATTCTTTTGTAATTTTTTTCTGCAAAAATACTATAATAATAGTAAACATACTAACTCTGTAGCACTTCCTATTATTTTATAGTATCAGTTTATTTTTACAAGTCCTTAGAAATTTAAGTTGGACATGACTTAGTGACTGAGTACAAACATACACATAAGCAAGGGAAATCGTTGCATTACAAATTATATGGATGAAGCATTTCCCCTCCTGTATTACATAGAATGATGCCCTTTCCATTGGGACATCTACATCATTCAGGATACAAAATGTTTGAAGGCAAGAACAGGCCATATCTTTATGGCCCGTGTCCCATTTCCTAAAGTTGATCTGCAGAAAAGATCTATGACCCAGAAGTATTCCCTTTCTCAAGTGTTCTTCAAAAGGGAATTTTCTCCTGACTTTCCAAGGAATGTCATATGTTAGTTAGATCATATTTTATTTTTATATCTTACATTTCAAAATCCTTGGCAAAGTGATAATTCTTTTCAATAACATATGTACAAAGAAGGATCAAATGAATCAAGTGCCTAGTAACAAAGTATTTTTCAATCTAGACTATTCTCAAATTATTATTTAGCATCATTAAAGAATAACTTAAATCTAGTTATCTGTGCTGCTGTCACTTTAGTCATGTCTGACACTTTGTGACCCTATGGGCTATGGCCCACCAAGTTCCTCTGTGGGATTCTCCAGGCAAAAATACTGGAGTAGGTTGCCATGCTCTCCTCCAGGGACTGAACCCTCATCTCTTGCTTCTCCTTCATTGACAGGGAGTTTCTTTAGCACTAGTGCCATCTGGGAAGCCTAATTATCCACATACAGATATTTAAACATTTTTATGATAAATCAGAGTAAGATTTGGATACAATTTTGAAAAACCTTAAAGAAGTGAGTTATATCACTATAGAAAAATTTGTTCTAATCCCTTCAATTTATTCATGAAGATATAACTTTGTGATGTTTCTATCTGTTAAGAATAAAAGGCACAGAGTTAGAATTAACACTGGAATAATTTTTCTTTCTGATAAAAAAATAACTTGCATCCACAAGTATACGTTCTATTTGATAAAATTAAAGGTTTTGTCATGCCATTAAAAGCCACAGTTTCAAAACTATGTTCTATTTTATATTTAATAAAAATAAATTCAAGCTGGTTTTAGGAAAGGCAGAGGAACCAGAGATCAAATTGCCAACATCCTCTGGCTCATGGAAAAAGCAAGAGAGTTCCAGAAAAACATATATTTCTGCTTTATTGACTATGCCAAAGCCTTTGACTGTGTGGATCACAATAAACTGTGGAAAATTCTGAAACAGATGGGAATACCAGACCACCTAACCTGCCTCTTGAGAAACCTATATGCAGGTCAGGAAGCAACAATTAGAACGGTACATGGAACAACAGACTGGGTTCAAATAGGAAAAGGAGTACGTCAAGGCTGTATTTTGTCACCCTGCTTATTTAACTTCTATGCAGAGTACATCATGAGAAACGCTGGGCTGGAAGAAGCACAAGCTGGAATCAAGATTGCTGGGAGAAATATCAGTAAACTCAGATATGCAGATGACAGCACCCTTATGGTAGAAAGTGAAGAGGAAATAAAAAGCCTCTTGATGAAAGTGAAAGAGGAGAGTGGAAAAGTTGGCTTAAAGCTCAACACTCAGAAAACGAAGATCATGGCATCTGGTGCCATCACTTCATGGGAAATAGATGGGGAAACAGTGAAAACAGTGTCAGACTTTATTTTGAGGTGCTCCAAAATCACTGCAGATGGTGACTGCAGCCATGGAATTAAAAGACACTTACTCCTTGGAAGGAAAGTTATGACCAACCTAGGTAGCATATTAAAAAGCAAAGACATTACTTTGTCAACAAAGGTCAGTCTAGTCAAGGCTATAGTTTTTTCAGTAGTCATGTATGAATGTGAGAGTTGGACTGTTAATAAAGCTGAGAGCTGAAGAATTGACGCTTTCAAACTGTGGTGTTGGAGAAGACTCTTGAGAGTCGCTTGGATTACAAGGAGATCCAACCAGTCCATCCTAAAGGAGATCAGTCCTGGGTGTGTATTTGAAGGACTGGTGCTAAAGCTGAAACTCTAGTACTTTGGCCACCTGATGCAAAGAGTTGACTCATTGGAAAGGACTCTGATGCTGGGAGGGATGGGGGCAGGAGGAGAAGGGGACGACAGAGGATGAGATGGCTGTATGTCATCAATGACTTGATGCACATGAGTTTGGGTGAACTCTGGGAGTTGGTGATGGACAGGGAGGCCTGGTGTGCTGCAATTCATGGGGTCGCAAAGAGTTGGACACGACTGAGCGACTGAACTGAGCTGATCTGAACTGAAATACTTTTGTCTTAAAATATATTCATTTCATTTTGATCAGTTTGTGTGATATTGGATATTGATTTTTTTGTAAATTAATTCATTTATTTTAATTGGAAGCTAATTACTTTACAACACTGTAGTGGTTTTGCCATACATTGACATGAATCAGCCATGGGTGTACATGTGTGCCCCATTCTGAAGCCTCCTCCCACCTTCCTCCCCATCCCATCCCATCCAGTGCACCGGCCCTGAGTGCCCTGTTTTAAGCATTGAACCTGTACTGGCAATCTATTTCACATATGGTAGCATACATGAACATTGATTTCTTTTTAACACTCAAAGGACTTTTTGGCTTTCTACTAAGATGGAGTTACATATGTGGGTCTATTATTATGTTCTCTGATCTATTTCATCATCTTTTTGACTAAGAATCCTTGCCTGTAGAATCCCATGAACAGAGGAGCCTGTTGGGCTATAGTCCATGTGGTCACAAAGAGTCAGATATGACTGAGTGACTGACACACACACACAATCTTGATTTATGTAGCTTTATATTGAGGTGAAGTCGCTCAGTCGTGTCTGACTCTTTGCAACCTCATGGACTGTAGCCTACCAGGCTCCTCTGTCCATGGGATTCTCCAGGCAAGAATATTGGAGTGGGTTGCCATTTCCTTCTCCAGGGGATCTTCCCGACCCAGGGATCGAACCCAGGTCTCCCACATTGGAGGCAGACGCTTTAACCTCTGAGCCACTAAGGAAGCCCAAGCTTTATATTAAGTCTTGAAATAAGATAGCGGCAATGCTTTGACTTTTTTTTTCAGAGTTGTTTAGGCTATTTTAGTTTGCTTTTCTTATCAATTTTCAAATTCATATTATAGCTTTCTAAAATATATTTTCCTGGGATTTCAATTTGTTTGTGCTTATCCTATAGACAGATTGAGGAAAACTGACATCTTTACCATGGTGAGTCTTCAACTTCACAAACATACTAGATGCTGAAAGTACAAACTAGATGTCTTCCTTCATTTCCTCCTCCAGTTCTCTCTCTCTCTCTCTCTCTTTCATTTCTTTTTTTTTAAAATAATATTATTTTTTTTAATTTTAATTTTTTCTTTATTTTACTTTACAATACTGTATTGGTTTTGCCATACATTGACATGAATCCACCACGGGTGTACATGCGATCCCAAACATGAACCCCCTCCCACTTCCCTACCCACAACATCCCTCTGGGTCATCCCCATGCACCAGCCCCAAGCATGCTGTATCCTGCATCAGACATAGACTGGTGATTCGGTTCTTACATGATAGTATACATGTTTCAATGCCATTCTCCCAAATCATCCCACCCTCTCCCTCTCCGAGTCCAAAAGTCTGCTATACACATCTGAGTCTTTTTTGCTGTCTTGCATACAGGGTCATCATTGCCATCTTTCTAAATTCCATATATATGTGTTAGTATACTGTATTGGTGTTTTTCTTTCTGGCTTACTTCACTCTGTATAATTGGCTCCAGTTTCATCCATCTCATCAGAACTCATTCAAATGTGTTCTTTTTAACGGCTGAGTAATACTCCATTGTGTATATGTACCACAGCTTTCTTATCCATTCATCTGCTGATGGACATCTAGGTTGTTTCCATGTCCTGGCTATTATAAACAGTGCTGCGATGAATATTGGGGTACATGTGTCTCTTTCAATTCTGGTTTCCTCTGTGTGTATGCCCAGCAGTGGGATTGCTTGGTCATATGGCAGTTCTATTTGCAATTTTTTAAGGAATCTCCACATTGTTTTCCATAGTGGCTGTACTAGTTTGCATTCCCACCAATAGTGTAGGAGGGTTCCCTTTTCCTCTTGGTTGGTAATCCAGGACACTGACCTTTATGGCCTATATTAAGACCTTCTCTATGCAGTTGACTTGGGCCAAAGATACCAACCATGGGAAATCAAACGAAGAAAATGAGGAAGGGTGAGCTTCTTTACTAAAGGCATAGCCCCTATTGGACAGCCTTTTTCCAACTACAACTGCTGAATATTTTTTCCTTAAGGCTTAAAACTGACAACACTGTCCACTACTCTTCATTTTTCCCTCTGAAGCCAGCACAGCCTTTGAAATTGGCCCTCAATTAAGCTTTATTAATTTGTGCCTGTGGAATGTGCCATCTCTTCAATGTCATGACCATATCATTGTGTAAATGTTTAAGGCATACTGTAATTTTAAAGCCATGTGGATTTGATTCCACACACACACACACACACACACACACACGGACTTTACACTTACATGTGTGTGACTTAAATCAAATGACTTGTACTGTTTTATATATACTTTCATTTTATAGGGCACAGCGATGTTTGTACTGAGAAATGGACTATTTCCTGCCCTATCCCTAAATGAGGATGTCACAGTCATCAGTGACTGTAGCCCTCCAATGTGAGCAGTGAGCCCTAAGGGAACTCAGGATGAAGAAGAATAGGTGTGCACTGAAGAAAGGAAGCTTGGGATGTGAAAACACAGGATACTGGTCCTCAGATAGCTGAAGTGCATCTTCCCATGCATAGAAAAGTGCTAAATTATTTAACTTGCAATATCTGATTTTCTTTAATTCACAATAACATTTGATGTTCAGTCTCCCTGTGCTTTGTTGCAAAACTTCTATATAACTTGGCTCCTCCCCTTGCCTCCTTGGAGCAGTTCTCTCAGTGTTACTTGAGATGCTGCCTCCTGGGCTTAAGTCCTAAAACTTAATGAACAAAACATAACTCTCAACTTTTAAGTTGTGAATCTTTTACAGTCCACACTATACAGATAGAGATGTTTATGTGAATCATAGATTTCCATGTTCCACAAGCTTTCTCACAAACAAAATATTACGGCATATGCTATGGATTCTTAAATCACATAGCACATATAATAGACTATGTTACTGAACTCAGGTCCAGCTGCTCACCACTAAAATAGTGGTGAGAGAGACAAGTGCTGGTAGGAATGGAAGGTTGCTGTATTCAGGAGGCCTGGCAACTAAGGTAAAAGAGGTCCTCATGTCTCAGAACTAACTCTGAAGATTCTGTTCAGCTGTGCCAGTTTTAAAAGAGTAAAAGGGAATCTTAGGGAAACAATGATGGAGGAGGTTAGGTTCATTTTCCCTTTCTAAAAAACTAGTTGATTCCTTATGATTTTCTTTAGATGCTCCCTTTCCTGCATGGCCTGCCTGGAGGGCCTGTTGGGAGTAGAGAGTTTGTGATTTCTAATTACTTATTTCTCCAGTCTTATTTCTTTTAATCTAGGAAAAGAATCAACAGGTTTTGTAAGGCCTTGTGTACATTCAGTACAGCAAAAGTCAGGAGTTAGGTTAAATGCTGCCTAGCGATCCCATTCGGAGGAGGCAATGGCAACCCACTCCAGTATTCTTGCCTGGAAAATCCCATGGACAGAGGAGCCTAGAATGCTGTAGTCCATGGGGTCGCTGAGGGTCTGAAGCGACTGAGCAACTTCACTTTCACTTTTCACTTTCCTGCATTGGGGAAAGAAATGGCAACCCACTTCAGTGTTCTTGCCTGGAGAATCCCAGGGACGGGGGGAGCCTGGTGGGCTGCTGCCTGTGGGGTTGCACAGAGTCAGACACGACTGAAGTGACTTAGCAGCAGCAGCAGTGATCTCATTGTCATAATTAAGGTTTCAGGAAGACAGAAATAGACAAACACGAAGGGGGAAAAAGAGCTGCTTGCAAATGGATAAGGTGATATTATTAATGCTCCTTGATTGAGAGATTCTAAATTATAATCTTAAAAATTTTAAATGTAACTCTCATTCTAAAAATAAAAATGTTTTAAATGTAAGAAAAGTTTTGTTGATGTAAAGTGTTATATTCTAGTTGTACTTTCAAATGTGATCAGTAAAATTAAGCTTATTTAAGCCTATTTTTTACTTACTGAAGAATTTATTTACAGGGCAGCAATGGAGAAACAGACATAGAAAATAGACTTATGGACATAGGGAGAGGCGAGGAGAGGGTGAGATATATGGAAAGAGTAACATAGAAACTTACATTACCATATGTAAAACAGGTAGCCAAAGAGAATTTGCTGTATGGCTCCGTATCAACTTAGAGGGGTGGGGTGGGGAGGGAGATGGGAGGGAGGTACAAGAGGGAGGAGATATATGTATACCTATGGCTGATTCATGTTGAGGTTTGACAGAAAGCAACAAAATTCTGTTAAGCAATTATCCTTCAATTAAAAAATAAATTTAAAAAAGTAAAATTAAGCTTATTAAAGTTTTATGCTATGGAATAACTTTTGGAAAAGAGAAAATTGTGATGAAATTCATATAATGTGTTCCGTTAGCAAGAATGGATTTGTTTCATTGAAATGGATAGTATTAAATGTTATAAATTGGCTTCATTGTGATCAGAATCTTGAAAAGACAATGGAGTACAAAACAAGTTAACTCAAGAAGATAAAACGCTAATGTCATCATTTTCTCACATATTTGAATTATCACTGATGAGAAAATCCTAATTAGCATTTTGACCTTTAAGCAGATAATTCAGCAAAACTTTCATTAGTAGATTAAAATAGAAATTGCAAATTAAAACACAATTTTCTAACTTACTACAAACTGCTTACTGAATTTAAGGCTATCTATATATAATTACATAATATTCAATTCAATGAAACATGCTTATAGTAGACTCATTCAAAAGTATGTTAGAGTATATACATTTTAAAAGTTTAAGAAATTAAATTTTTAACTTTTAACATTACTGAAAATTAATTTAATGTAGAGTTGTTTAAAATGAGCTAAAGAAAGAAACTACTATCTGTTCCCATTTCATTAAATTTTAAGTAATGTTTTCCTTTTTATATTAGTTATTATTATCAAGTTTTGGCAAAAATATATATTTTTAACAATAAAATGAACAAATTTGCCCTTCTTACAAATTTCTCCACCAGTTTCTTCAGGATGGATAATAAGGAAATTCTATTGCTTTCACTCAATTTTTGTGAGTGGTCATGGAAAACAAATTACATATCAGACCAATTCTTCTATCTTAGTTGTTTTGTACAATAATAAAAACAAATCTCTGCAATGTCAACCTTGTAATACCATTATGCTTATCACTAGCAGCCTACTGGAAAACAGCAATATATATATATACTCCCTTATAGATTGATTTCTCATTGCTGAGCAAATTAGAGTGTTACTAATGATGGTAAAGATTCTAACCCTCAAGACAGTTTCAATGACTACGTGCATTTATGATGACTACTGTTTGCTAATCCTGTCCTTTTAAAAGCCTAAGCCTTGTTCCTGGGGTAGTAAAGATCATTAAATGCATCTCAAGATTATAGTCCATCAGTAATTGTGTTGTAGAATACAGCAACATAGTGAGAAGATTAGAAGTATGGCTGTTATTTATCCCAAGACTTATTTATACAAATTTACTACAAGAAAATTAAAAAGTAAAATTTGTTTCAGAACACAAGACTAATGGCTTAATACTGGATAAAAGTAAAAGGTGTTATTTTAAAATCTGATGCCAGTATATCATTGTGGTAGATTACCTATATGAGGTTTAAGGATACTAAAATTCTCAAGGCAGTCATTCCCTGGTGGCTCAGATGGTTAAGAATCTGCCTGCAATGCGGGAGACCCAGGTTCAATCCCTGGGTCAGCAAGATTACCTAGAGAGGAAATGGCATCCCGCTTCATTTCCATGGACAGAGGAGCCTAGTGGCTATAGTCCATTGGGTCTCAAAGAGTTGGACAAAACTGAGTGACTGACTGACTGATTTTAAATTGCATATTTTCAGAACTTAAATTTCACATATTTTGAGTTGAAAGAAATACATCTAATGTAGTATCTCTAACTAATAGTAAAATTTTAAGAATGACTTTCCTTTTCTTACATGGAAAACTTTTAGTAAATGCATACCACATCCCTAAGAATGAATAGTGACTTTTTTTCTGAAATTCAGTACTTCGTATGAAATGTGTCACAGATATTATATAAAATTTGAGAAATTATTGATATGACAATGAGCTCTAGAAAATTTTACACTGTACCTTCATTAAAAAAACAATGTATATCTCTCAAACTTAAGTATCTATTTCTTCTGCTTTTTTGCTTTAGCACCAATGTAATCAATATGTGAATTTTAACTATGTCAGAACAACTTATGACAATGAAATATAATGTAGCATGAGATTTTAATGATTAAATGTATTTATCAGAAATAGCCAAATATCCTTAAGAAGAAATGCTAAGTTCTAAATCTGATTTCAATGAAACCAAAGATGACCCATAAAACTTGTATTTGCTTTAGAATATTTTCTTCCAGCTGTGGACCAAACCTATCAGAAGAGACGGCAGAATAAGGAAGAATGTCCCTGAAGACTGAAAATCTTTCAGAAAGTGATATTTAAAATATAAGACAAAGTCATAATTGAAGAACTGAAATATAGGTAACAGGAAGAGGAGGATGAAATAATAAAATTGTAAAGATGGCGAAAGAGTTTAGTCTTTTTAAAAGGGCCGTTCTGTTAAGCAGTCAGGTTTACAATTCTGTCAGATATCCCTTTTTATGATTTCCATGATCTGGGCCCCATTCTGGTTACTTTCATTAATGGAGATTCATCACACGTAACAAAGTAAGAAGAATATAAAATAGTATCAGTTGCTGCAAAACTAGAGCTTACAGAAAATTTCGATAGAATAATCACCACCAGGATGCAATGCAGCTCTAGCATACTGCAGCACTAATGGTTCTAAACAATTATTCCACTCTTCCTATTTGTGGCCATACTGTGCATTTGTCTTGTTCTTTATTCCTCTTTACATCTTACTGTGACACCAAGCAGCTTTTCGCTCCTCTCTACATCCTCACGCCCCTTGACTCTCGACCAATAACACTTCACTTCTGCTTACTCACTCAGTTTTGTATATCTCTCCAAGCTTAACCGTTCTACCCTCTGCTGTTGCTAATCACTTCAGTCGTGTCCGACTCTGTGCAACCCCATAGACGGCAGCCCACCAGGATCCCCCATCCCTGGGATTCTCCAGGCAAGAACACTGGAGTGGGTTGCCATTACCTTCTCCAATGCATGAAAGTTATTCTTTCAAATGTGTCATGTCCAGACTATCAAAAAGAAAGGTCTCCTTAAACCAGCCACTTACCACCCAGCTAAAGTGTTCCTGATAGAGCATCTTACTGTCTTATAGTCTACTCTATAAGTATAAGGATTCCCGGGTCTTAGGTATCAATTATTGTTTGAACATCTAAGTTCATATGGTATAAAGCATAGCTTGATATGAAATTCTCTTTAAAAAACTCTAAAATTGTAATGGACACTGAGAAATACATGACCTTTCCTCTGACCATCTTTCAGTACATCTATCTGTGCATGCCCAGTGTCTAAAGACAGTTGGTTAATTGGAATAAATTATAAAAAGCCCAGATTCCTCTAAATTCCTGCTGTTTCTTTTTTAAAAGCAATATATATGTTTTATGTGAAAGTAAAAGTTGCTCAGTCATGTCCCACTCTTTGTAACCCCCATGGACTATACAGTCCATGGAATTCTCCAGACTAGAATACTGGAGTGAGTAGCCTTTCCCTTCTCCAGGAGATCTTCCCAACCCATTGTTGAACACATGTCTCCCAAATTGCACGTGGCTTTTTTATTGGCTTACTGACCAGGGAAGCCCAAGAATACATGAGTGGGTAGCCTATCCCTTTTCTAGTGGATCTTCCTGGCCCAGGAATTGAACCAGGGTCTCCTGTATTGCAGGCAAATTTTTTTACCAGCTGAACTACCAGGGAAGCATATGTTTTAATAGACAAATATAAATATGAAGATTGAAAATAAAAAGAAGAAATTCTCTGTAATTCATCCAAAGAAAATTATTCTTAACCATGTGTTATATTTTTCTTTCTTAAATACTAAGCACACGATAAAAGTATTATTTTCTTATATGGTATCATAAAACTATAATTTTATATAACTTGTAGATGCCTGTTCATTTAGAGGCTACATAATATTTTATACAGTGTTATATATTTAATTATTTTTACTTATATTTAATTATGTTCACAAATAATGCTTTTATATATACCTATGTAGTTATAAGTTTATATATTTGTGTAAGAAATTCTACATTAAAAGTTTTCATATGAAATACTGGATCAAAATATTTTTATGGATAAATTGCTCATTAATTAGGTACTTAAAATGTATCATATTCTGTGTGAAATGATAGCAATACAAATCTAAAAAAAGTATTATATACTTTTTCTTCTCATGTTTCTCTTTACTATCATCCTCTTGTTTTTTTCAACTCCAAACTTCAATGCCTTTAGATTGCTCCCCTACAGAACCGCTTCACCCTAACTGTATCTAACAATCAGCCATTACTGGGATTTTCTCAAAACTGAAATTTGCCATAGGGGAAAAAAGAATGAATACATCAATGAGCTACTGTGCTCTCATCCTTAGAGAATTCAATGGTTCCTAAATCCTGTTGTCAAAATCCCCCTATTTTTTTCTTGTTGTGCTCTACTTCCTGGCAATTATTACTCATTCTTCATAGAAAGTATTCAAATGAACTCTGTTCTCCATAAATCTTGGAATCCATACCCTATTGTAGCAGATCATCTTGGCTTACCCATCACACAAAAGAAGCCATGTGATCAAACCTGTCTTAAAATCCTGGTATTAAATTTCAGTTTGTTTTTTTATTCCTCCTGTAAAAACATGAGTGTTATCATGTTCTTAATTTAAAGTTTCTAAAAATAGCAAAGATCAAGGTCTTATGTTTCCTGAAGGAGAAATGTGTTGGCTAGTAAAGGATAAGTGAGAAGAGGAAATCAACAGATTTCCCCTTCTGTAGATTCAGCATCTCAGTCTTTCCACAATTCTTTGGATGAGCATTCCTGGAGTGCTGTCTTACACACACAAACACACATACATACACACAAAGATACACACACATATACACACATACCCCAAAATAGAAAAATAAATAAACATAAAATCATAATGCATATTTACCAGTTTAGAAGTGTATATTTCCACAGTGACAACTTCAATAGCTGTGAGTATTAGAGGTTATTTGGGATCACTAATAAATGATTGTTTTAGTTTCCAGTGAAAAATACAGAAAACTGAACTAAAACCACAAGTTCACTTAGCACAGAAAAAGCAAATGAAGTTACCTGCATGCTTAAAATGTCTGCTACATCTGTTTTCACAGTAGGAATATATAGAAAGATACCTTTTTCATGCCTGTTCTTCGAACATCTGTTTTTACTCTAATAGTTGATCAATTGGCAATTAAAGCTAATGCCTGTTTCACCTATTTTGGGCTTTCCTCATAGCTCAATTGGTAGAGAGTCTGCCTGTAATTCAGGAGACCCAGGTTCAATCTCTCAGTCAGGAAGATCCCTTGGAGAAGGAAATGGCAACCCATTCCAGTATTCTTGCCTGGAGAATCCTATGGACAAAGGAGCCTAGCAGGCTACAGTCCATGTGGTCACAAAAGTTGGAGACGATTTAACGAGTAAACCACCGCCTTCATGTACTTTGTCTAAAGTAAAGTTCAGTTCAGTTCAGTTGCTCAGCTGTGTCCAACTCTTTGCAACCCCATAAATTGTAGCACATCAGGCCTCCCTGTCTATCACAACTCCTGGAGTTCACCCAAACTCATGTCCATCGAGTCAGTGATGCCATCAAGCCATCTCATCCCCTGTCAATTACTTCTCCTCCTGCTCCCAATCCCTTCCAGCATCAGAGTCTTTTCCAATGAGTCAGCTCTTCGCATGAGGTGGCCAAGGTACTGGAGTTTCAGCTTTAGCATCAGTCCTTCCAAAGAACACCCAGGAATAATCTCCTTTAGAATGGACTGGTTGGATCTCCTTGCAGCCCAAGGGACTCTCAAGAGTCTTCTCCAACACCACAGTTCAAAAGCATCAATTCTTTGGCATTCAGCCTTCTTCACAGTCCAACTCTCAAATCCATACATGACCACTGGAAAAGCCATAAACTTGACTAGACAGACCTTTGTTGGCAAAGTAATGTCTCTGCTTTTGAATATTGCTATCTAGGTTGGTCATAACTTTTCTTCCAAGGAGTAAGTGTCTTTTAATTTCATGGCTGCAGTCACCATCTGCAGTGATTTTGGAGCCCCCAAAAAATGGAGTCGGACACTATTTCCACTGTTTCCCCATCAATTTCCCATGAAGTGATGAGACCAGATGCCATGATCTTCGTTTTCTGAATGTTGAGCTTTAAGCCAACTTTTCCACTCTCCCCTTTAACTTTCATCAAGAGGCTTTTTAGTTCCTCTTCACTTTCTGCCATAAGGGTGGTGTCATCTGCATATCTAAGGTTATTGATATTTCTCCTGGCAATCTTGATTCCAGCTCGTGCTTCTTCCAGTCCAGCATTTTTTTTTATGATGTACTCTGCATATAAGTTAAATAAGCAGGGTGACAATACACAGCCTTGACCTACTCCTTTTCCTATTTGGGCCCAGTCTCTTGTTCCATATCCAGTTCTAACTGTTGTTTCCTGACCTGCATATAGGTTTCTCAAGAGACAGATCAAGTGGTCTGGTATTCCCATCTCTTTCACAATTTTCCACAGTTTATTGTGATCCACACAATCAAAGGCTTTGGCATAGTTAATAAAGAAGATATAGGTGTCTTTCTGGAACTTTCTTCCTTTTTCCTTGATCCAGTGTGTATGTGTGTGTTAGTCACTCAGTCGTACCTGACTCTTTGTGACCCCATGGAATGCAATCCACCAGGTTCCTATGTCCATTAGATTTTCCAGGCAAGGATACTGGAGTGGGTTGCCATTTCCTTCTCCAGGGATCTTCCCAACCCAGGGATCGAACGGGGTCTCCTGCACTGCAGGCAGATTCTTTACCAACTAAGCTACAAGGGAAGCCTTCCATGATCCAGTAGATATTGGCAATTTGATCTCTGGTTCCTCTGCCTTTTCTAAAACCAGCTTAAACATCTGGAAGTTCATGGTTCATGTATTGCTGAAGCTTGGCTTGGAAAATTTTGAGCATTACTTTATTAGCATGTGAGATGAGTGCAATTGTGTGGTAGTTAGAGCATTCTTTGGAATTGCCTTTCTTTGGGATTGGAATGAAAACTGACCTTTTCCTGTCCTGTGGCCCCTGCTGAGTTTTCCAAATGTGCTGGCATATTGAGTGCAGCACTTTCATGGCATCATCTTTAAGGATTTGAAATAGCTCTACTGGAATTCCATCACCTCCATTAGCTTTGTGTGTAGTGATGCTTTATAAGGCCACTTGACTTCACATTCCAGGATGTCTGGCTCTAGGTGAGTGACCACACCATCGTGATTATCTTGGTTGTGAAGATCTTTTTTGTACAGTTCTTCTGTGTATTCTTGCCACCTCTTCTTAATATCTTCTGCTTCTGTTAGGTCCATACCATTTCTGTCCTTTACCGAGCCCCTCTTTGCATGAAATATTCCCTTCGTATCTCTAATTTTCTTGAAGAGATCTCTAGTCTTTCCCATTCTGTTGTTTTCCTCTATTTCTTTGCATTGATCTCTGAGGAAGGCTTTCTTACCTCTCCTTAAAGTAAAGTTAGGAGTGACTATTCAAGCTCTTTGCATAAGACCTTAAAAAGATTAAACATCTACTGTTAAAGAATCAGCCTGTCAAAAGAGGGCAAGTAGGGGACTTGGTTCAATCCCTGAGTTGGGAATATCCCTTGGAGAAGGACATGGCAACCCACTGCTGTATTCTATCCTGGAAGATTCCCATGGACAGAGGAATCTGGTGGGCTGTAGTCCCTGGGGTGACAAAGAGCCATATGCAACTTAGTGACTAAACAACAATAACAATGTAGCTGATACTCTTTCAGTCATTAGAACAGTCTTTAGCATTATATCTGTATTTGACACATATATACTGAGATTATAAAGGATCTCTGAATAGCAGATTCTGAAAAAAATTGAAATATATTTGCCTTTATGTTAAAAAAAATTATATTGTTTTCTTTTGATTATTGACCTATGTTTGTTCGGGAACATAATGAATCTCTAAAATAGGGTTTTGTTTGTTGGATGAAAGCACTGAAGAAAAGACAGAACACACAACAACATATTAGAGTGAATTAAACTTCCTTTAAACCCTGTGAGATCATAGGAACATTAAATCTTATCCTGCTATCACAGGAAGATCTGAGAGCCAAAAGCTGAAGTGTCTTGTTAGACAAAAGTTTGTAAAACATTCAGTTCAGTTCAGTCCCTCAGTCGTGTCTGACTCTTTGCAACCCCATGGACTGCAGCAAGCCAGACCTCCCTATCCATCCCAACTCCCAGAGCTTGCTCAAACTCATGTCCATTGAGTTGGTGATGCCATCCAACCACTGCATCCTCTGTCCTCCCCTTTTCCTCCTGCCTTCAGTCTTTCGCAGAATCATGGTCTTTTCCAATGAGTCAACTCTTCATATCAGGTGGCCAAAGTATTGTAGTTTCAGCTTCAACATCAGCCCTTCCATTGAACACTCAGGACCAGTCTCCTTTATGATGGACTGGTCTGATCTCTTTGCAGTCCAAGGGACTCTCAAGAGTCTTCTCTAACACCACAGTTCAAAAGTATCAATTCTTCAGTGCTCAGCTTTCTTTATAGAAACTCTTACATCCATACATGATTACTGGAAAAACCATAGTCAGTTCTCACATCCATACATGACTTACTAGAAAAACCATAATCTTGACTAGCAGACCTTTGTTGACAAAGTAATGTGTCTGCTTTTTAATATGCTGTCTAAGTTGGTCATAACTTTCCTTCCAAGGAGTAAGACATTACAGCTTTAAAAATAAAATTATCTTTATGTCTAATGCTAATAGAAAAGCTAAACGAGGTTCAAGACAAATTATGTTGTGTACTGAATTCTCGCTTTCATTGGTCAGCATAGTCACTTAGCATAGCTTAGTGGCTAAACTACAAGATGAAAGAACAGCAGGTCGTTTCAATAGAAGAAATGGAAGATGGACAGAAATTCATTTATTGATCCAAGGAATGGATGATTAAGTGAATGAAAAAAAAAACTTTCTTTCATTATAATAATGGTAAGAACACTTAACTTTGTCAATGTACAGTACAGAATAGATAAAGAGCTTGTGGTCATAAATACACTGGGATATTATTTAGCCTTAATAAGAAAGGATTCCTGCCAAATACAGCAACATAGAAGAAACTTCAGAACATGATGCTAAGTGAAATAAGTCATAGGAGAAATAAATTTATAAACCATTGAAATCTATGGGCTTGTTTTTTATGGCAATTAGTTTTGTCTTTCTTAAAGGTAAGCATGTACATTCATTTAAAATGTACATTTCTTATAAGGGGTCTTCTTGAGATAAAAATGGTAAAAAAAAAAAAAAAATGTAGGACTGGCCATCATGAAGCCTTCACTTTAATAGGAGAAGAAAGGCAAGAAAAGGTTAAGCAAATGGAGGCACTTACTTTCTTAGGAATTTAAGCATCAATAACCAAAGTGAACTGAGAGACTGAGGATGGCATAGGTGTATATGTGAGAGAGGATGTTGCAGCAATGCATATGTGAAGAGGTGGTGATCAAAGGCGGGCTTCCCTAGTGGCTCAGTGGTAAAGAATCCTCCTGTAATCCAGTAGATGCAGGTTCAATTCCTGGTTTGGGAAGATCCCCTGGAGAAGGGAATAGCTCACCACTCCAATACTCTTGCCTGGACAATTCCATGGACAGAGGAGCCTGGCAGGGTACAGTTCAGGGTATGTGTCATGAAGAGTCTGACACGACTGAAGCAACTAAGTGCCCATGGTTGTCAAAGGTGAATAATGTAGAGAAAACTGCATGCCAAAAAATGAGGGTGAAAAAATGCCTACAGCATGAGTGTTAAATTAACAACAGTGTCAGGTTTCTTTAGATCATAATAAGATAAGAATCAAATAAGAAGATACTACAAACCGAGGTTTGACCTGTACCAAGAGACAATTCAAATGACACTGTCCAGAAAAGAGGTTGGAGTTTTATTTACAGGCAATGAGAAACCATTCGAATTTTAAGCAATGATGCTGTCCACTTTGATTTATGTTGTATGGATCATTTTTGTCTGTCAACTAGTTGATGGTGAACTACAGTGGAACTTTGCTTAACAAGAGAGTTCTGCACTCTTCCAGGCAGATGAAGATGACTACAGTCAGGGTACTCACCAGGAAGGTAGAAAGCAGATGTTGATCATAAATTATATATGGGAAGTAGGTTCACAGTGGAATTTACAATTTCATTTCCTCAAGTTTTATCCAGACTAAAGTTCTATTATTAAGAAACAGAAGAAAATATTTACCAACTACTGATGATTTTCAATATTTTGGTATAGATAAAAGAGTTAGGTATATTTGGTAAGCTTCCTATATTGAAAAGTAATAAATTTCATAAGTGAGGATTATTATTGTTGTTCCACTGCTAAGTGATGTCCAACTCTTTGTGACCCCATGTGTGAATACCATTTTGCATAGGATTTTAAAACTCTCAAATGGGGACTTCACCGGCAGTCTAAACTTTAAGATTCCATGCTTCCACTTTAGGGGGCACCACCATGATCCATACTGTTCATACTGTTGATACTGTTCATGGGGTTTTCAAGGCAAGAATACTGAAGTGGCTTACAATTCCCTTCTCCAGGGGACCACATTTTATCGGAACTTCCTACCATGACCAATCTATCTTGGATGGCCCTACATGACATGGCTCATAGTTTCATTGAGTTAGATAGACACAGCTGTGGTCCATGCTATCAGATTGTATGGTTTTCTGTGACTGCGGTTTTCAGTCTGTCTGCCCTGTGGTGGAGAGGGATAAGAGGCTTATGAAGCTTCCTGATGGGAAAGACTGACTGAGGGGGAAACAGCATCTTGTTGTGATGGGCAAGGCCATGCTGAGTAAATGTTTTCTGATCAGTATGGAAAGGCAAAAAGATAGGACACTGAAAGATGAACTCCCTGGGTCAGTAGGTGCCCAATATGCTACTGAAGATCAGTGGAGAAATAACTTCAAAAGAATGAAGAGACAGAGGCAATGCAAAAACACCACCCAGCTGTGGATGTGACTGGTGATGGGAATAAAGCCCGATGCTGTAAAGAGCAATATTGCATAGCAACCTGGAATGTTGGGTCAATGAATCAAGGTAAATTGGAAGAGGTCAAACAGGAGATGGCAAGAGTGAACATTGACAATTCAGGAATCAGTAAACTAAAATGGACTGGAATGTGTGAATTTAACTCAGATTATCATTATATCTAGTACCGTGGCCAAGAATCCCTTAGAAGAAATGGAGTAGCCATCATAGTCAACATAAGAGTTCAAAATGCAGTACTTGGATGAAATCTCAAAAACGGCAGAATGATCTCTGTTCATTTCCAAGGCAAACCACTCAATATCACAGTAATCCAAGTATATGGCTTGATCAGTAATGCTGAAGAAACTGAAGTTGAACGGTTCTATGAAGACCTACAAAATGTTCTAAAGCAAACACCCAAAAAAGATATCATTTTCATTATATAGGACTGGAAATCAAAAGGAGGAAATCAAGAAATACATGGAGTAACAGGGAAATTTGGCCTTGGAGTACAGAATGAAGCAGGGCAAAGGCTAAGATAGCTTTGCCAAGAGAATACACTGGTCATAGCAAACATCCTCTTCCAACAACAGGAGAGAAGACTCTACACATGGACATCATCAGTTGATCAGTACCAAAATCAGAATGATAATGTTCTTTGCAGAAAAAGATGGATAAGCTCTGTACAGTCAGCAAAAACAAACCAGGAGCTGATTGTGGCTCAGACCATGATCTCCTTATTGCCAAATTCAGACTTAAATTGAAGAAAGTAGGGAAAACTACTAGACCATTCAGTTCAGATAATTTCAGTCACTCATTCGTGTCCTACTCTTTGCGACCCCATGGACTGCAGCATGCCAGGCCTCCCTGTCCATCACTAACACTCAGAGCTTCCCTAAACTCATGTCCATTGACTCAGTAATGTCATCCAACCATCTCATCCTTTGTTGTCCCCTTCTCCTCCTACCTTCAATCTTTCCCAGCATCAGGGTCCTTTTAAATGAGTCAGTTCTTCCCATCAGGTGACCAAAGTATTGGAGTTTCAGCTTCAACATCAGTCCTTCCAATGAATATTCAGAACTGATTTCCTTTAGGATTGACTGGTTGGATCTCTTGCAGTCCAAGGAACTCTCAAGAGTCTTCTCCAACACTACAGTTCCAAAGCATCAATTCTTTGGCACTCAGCTTTCTTTATAGTCCAATTGTCACATCCATACATGACTAGTGGAAAAATCATAGCCTTGACTAAATGGACCTTTATTGGCAAAGTAATGTCTCTGCAGAAAAAGACAAACAAACAAAAAAATGACAAAATAGGTGTTTAAAAAAGTAAAACTCTCAAAGAAAGAGCAAGTACAAATAGCAAATGGTTCATCAAATTTTGTACACCTTTATTGGCTATATTTAATTGACTTTGATGTTCACTTAGCTTTGATAGCATTTATGTCTGCCTTTTCTGGATTTTATTTAATATGAAATGCTTTTAGAAAATGATGGATTGACAGACCTTGGAACTTGACACAGGAAGTTTCAAGTTACACATATTTTCCCCAACTAGGATGTTATCTGTATTTTCATCTCTATGTGAAGTAAGCACTAATACTTTGATACTCTATTAAAATGGAGTGTCACTTTAATGAACTAGCTAATAGGCTGACATCAATACATCAAAACAATGAGTTTCAGAACACATTCAAAAGGACTTATGAGCTTAAATCCAAGCTTCCTGAACACTGAATGCTAAGTAGTGATTATGAACAGAACATGGAATTTGAAAATGTTAATGTGTGCATATGAATTACATCTAAACTGGCTTTAGAGCTATTCCAAAGGGTGTGTTTAGAGGATAATATTTTACATATTAATTTATGTAAAGTAAAAAAAATTCAAAATAATTATATACATATAAGTCATGGAATTTATATCAAAGATCTGCATTACTAAATTAGTTGTTTGCATCAGTTTGTTTTACAGGATACATTTGTGCAAATAGTAAATCAGGCATTTGACTAAGTGAACAACAGAATGAGGTAGACCTATAAAACAGTTCAATTGGATACACAGATCCTGAATTTGGGAAATTATTATGCTTGTTAAACTACAGTGATCAAAAGAAGTCCTGATTCACAATTATTTTCATGATTGGGATTTCCTCGTTTTACGCCTCTTTTTGTTAGGCTTCTAAGTTCTTCTGTGTTTTAGTTTACTGGAAGTCTCATCAGTTCTCGCCAGTACATTGTTCTTGTTGTTGTTCAGTAGCTAAGGCCTGTCTGACTCTAGGACCCCATGGACTGCAACACCCCAGGGTCCTCTGTCGTTCATTATCTCCCAGAGTTTGCTTAAATTCACATCCATTGAGTTAGTGATGCTATCCAACCATCTCACCCTCTGGCATCCCCTTATCCTTTTGTCCTCAATCTTTCTCAGCATCGGGATCTTTTCCAAGGAGTTGGCTCTTGGCAGCAGGTGGCCAAAAGTATTTGAGCTTCATCATCAGTATTTCCAATGAATATTCAGGGTTGATTTCCTTTAGGATTGACTGGTTTGATTTCTGTGCAACCCAAGGGACTCTCAAGAGTCTTCTCCAACACCACAGTTCAAAAGCATCAACCCTTCGGCACTCAGCCTTCTTTATGATCCAGCTCTCACATCTGTACATAACTACTGAAAAAACCAAAGCTTTCATACATAAGAATGCAAGAATTCACTCATAACTTTAATCATTTGCAATTACCTAGATGTGGTTCATAAAATGCTGAAGTGTGACTATGACATAGGTAACAACCTTAGCAGAGGCAATGAGCTATGATTACCCAGATGTTAACTATTAATTTTCATATAACTGTGGTAAAATGCAGACTAAACTTGTGTTCTTATAATAAATGTATGTGTATGTATTTATGTTTTTACATGAGTAGGTACGAGTCAAGAACTCAAAGATATATGTCACAAAATTAAAAAAGAGATACACAACTAATTCTCATTATCTACAGTAGTTATGTCCTATAAAGTCACTGTGAAGGCTGAATTGGTGATTACTGAATCATAATTCTTAGGGGAAATATAGGGTTATGTTCTGGAAACCTTTAGTCAAAACACTTCAGCAACACCTTAATACAAACCTTGTTTACATTTGTGTGTGTGTGCTCAGTCATGTCTGACTCTTTGCAACCTCATGGATATGTATTTCTTTTCAAAGACACATTTTGTTTATGTGTTTAATCACTCAGTCAAGTCCAGCTCTTTGCAAATCCATGGACTGTAACCCACCAGGCTCCTCTGTCCATGGAATTTTCCAGACAAGAATACTGCCATTTCCTTCATCAGGGGATCTTCCTGATCCAGAGATCAAACCTGTGTCTCCTGCATTAGCCTGAGGGTTCTTTAATATGGAACCCCCTGGGAAGCTCTCAAGGACACATTATTTAATTTGTATCATTGATTCATTAACACTGAGCTCACAGCCAACAGAAGCCTGAACTAAACTGACTTAACACACTTATTTATTTTCTCTTTAAGGTACATTGTAGCCTTCCTGCACTTACGAAAACTATGCAGCACTTCAGCACTACACTAAGAGTCATTTAAATAGCTAGAATCACCATTGCCACCAACAACAAAAGACAGAAAAATGTTGCATTAATAATAATACAAGTGGGACAGAGTTACAGTGTGAAAGCTGAAACCAGAAGGCAGAGAACCACCTTGTTTGACCTCAGCTGAGAATGTGAGCATCAGGCTACCCACCTTTTTCATTGTTTTATGTATGTGCAAATGGAGTCGAGTCTGGCTCCATGGGTTCTTCCTATGTTGACTTGTCAGTTATAAGTTGCAGTATGGGACAAAAATTGGAGGATGTATGTTACACATCACTTCAAGAAACAGTGATAAAGCATCTATGTTACATTAGGCAATTATATATTAACTGCAAGTATGTAGCAGTGAACAAAATAACCTGTGGTCTGCTGTCTTTATGGAGTAAAAACTTTCAGTGCCTCATCAATTACAGTGTTCAAACAGCTGCTTGTTTTTGTACATATACTTGCATGGATCTGCTACGATTTCTCTGATGACTATTCAAAAAAGTTATTTTATTTAAACAAAAATATCCATTGGCTTTCAATATTTTGTGATGAAAAACATAGCTGTCATTTTTTAACTCATTTGAGCAAAGGAAGGGCAAGGTAACTCTCTTTCATCACTAAAATAGTCTGATAACAACGTTGTTAGTGAAATACTAATTACTGAATTAAAATGATAATTCTTAGTTCTGTAAAGTGTTGTAAATAGGATTGACTGCTATAGATAGCATTAACAAAGTATAAAATGCTTTTATAGTCTACATGGGAGGTAAAGGACATACTGCCTATATTTCGGATTTAAAATTTAAAGAGAGTATATTGATCTGGAAACAAAAATTGAATAGCTATGTGAACACACGCACACACACACTCCCCCACCATATACATACTAAGTAGACATAGATACAGCTATGTGTGTGTATAGTAGTTTAATATGAGTTTTTATGTTTATAGAACATATTTTGGCAACCCATAGTATGTCAGTTAAGCTTTTCTCTTTTTATTGGTATACAGTGGACCAGAATTAAGGCAGGAGGACACATCTAACTCTATAGTTAAGCTTTGATCAAAACGTTACCTCTTTCTCCATTTATATATTTTGCTAAGTCATGAAACTTAGAATATAATATGGAAAATCACCATTATTTCATTATTAATATTGAAAAAATAAAATTAAAAATGAAAATACTCTGAGGGTCAGCCAATGCTATCATCATCTCAAACAAATGACAGAGGCCAAATGAGAAGTCACATGCTTGAGGCATTTTTCAATCAAGCAACACAGTCATTTTTGGAGTATATAAAGGAAATGTTTGGACTATTTGGAACATCTAAATATTTTTTTCAAAGTCAATCTTGAAACTTAACTGACAGACCCAGAAAGCTAAAAGATACCTGACAAAAATATATAATATCTTATCATGTGTTTTGGGATTAATATTAATTTAAGAAATGAAATTAATCACTGAGATACTTTAAAAATTATATTTCAGTGTTGGAGAGGGTATGGAGTAAAATGAACACTCTTATAGTGTTGGTAGGAATGTAAATTTGTACAACCTTATGGAAAACAGTAAGAAAGATCTTCAAAAACCTAAAAATGAGTTACCATATGATCCAGCATAGAATGTGGGTCTCTTGCATTGCAGACAGATTCTTTACTGATTGAGTTGTGAGAGAATCACACTATAAAAGCTTAGATCTACTTATACCTTTTATGTTCATATAAAAGTAAAGAAGCTAACTAGCCCTCCTAATGTGGTGGTTTAGTCTCTCAAAGCTGTTGGTAAAGAATCTCTCTGCAATGCTGGAGACCCGCATTTGATCCCTGGGCCAGGAAGATCCCCTAGAGAAGGAAATGGCAACCCACTCCTATATTCTTGCCTGTGAAATCCCATGGACAGAAGAATCTGGCAGGCTACAGTCCATGGGATCACAAGAGTTGGACACAATTAGCAACTAAACCACTACCACCCACCTACATAATACCATCAAATACTTCTGCAGTCTAGGATCAATCTAATTTTCTAGGCTGATCTTCTGTCGTTCCCTAACTTTCAGTCTAATGTAGAGGAAAATAAACTAAATACTAGCTATTTATCACACAGAGCAACTTCAGGTCACTTAACCTTGTTCATTTTATGGCTTTTGCTTAGGATGTTTACCCTGGTCCTTCTCCTGACCCAAACACTTTATCTCATGATTCTCAACATCTTAGAATTCAAACACATCATTTCTAAAGAAATTATTCTGCTATGCAGATAGAGTGAATTACTTTATATTAATTAACCCTATTAACAGTAAAATATTTGTAATATATTATCATTAGGGATATAAATTTGAATTATTTCAAGACAAGGACCAAGTTAATATGCATAGTATATGGAATATTGTCAGTTCTCAGTAAATATTAAATATATGAATGGATTAATATTTTCAAAATCTAGTAAATAATATTTTCCAAGAAAATTTCTAATATATTAATCGTTGTGGTGACTTTCTTTTTACACCTCTGGGATCAGTGTTTTGTAATATTCTTGCTTTACACTGAAATACAAAAGAAAAACAAAATATTTTTGTCACTCATTTGTATTTTGTCAAACTTTCTCTTTAAAAATATATTTATCTAATAAACTTTATACTTTAAAAATATATTTATGTAATAAAATATTGTTTGTAATCTCACATAGTTGGTAGAATTTCATTTTTGTTATTTGCAAACCTGTAAACAATCACAGTATCTTCAGAGATCATGGAAAAGTTATCATGGGCTGTGAACTTTACTAGTTACAATCATCATTTTTCTACTCATATCCATTCCCTTTCTAAGTATAAACTGAATTAGGAGACCCTATGTAGTATGAGCTCAGTTCTCTAGCAATACATGACTGATTTATGGATAAACTCTTGTTTCAAACTGAGAGGAATTAATACCTTAGGAATGTCTGTAGCTGCTCTCCCTCTAGCATTATGTTTGCATTTCAGTTAAAAAGAGGAAGAAATGACACTTTTCCAAGTTTTTTTTTTTTTTTTTTTCCCCAAAAAAATTCCCATCACATTTTACTTTGTGTTTCATGGGGCATAAGTATGTCACATGACAGTTCTTAAAAGTAAGTGAGAAATGATTTTCTTGACTTTTTGGTCTCCATAGTACAGAAAGAAAATTGAGAAAAGAATCAAGACTTTATTCTGAATGATTCAGTTCATAGTATCTAACCAAATATTATGGCGATTCGGAGGTAAGAAACAGAAAGCTAGTCAGGAGACATAGGAGATGTGGTTTTAATCCCTGGAAGGGAAGATCTACTGGAGAAGTAAATGACAACCCACTCCAGTATTTTTGTCTGGAGAATCCTATGAACAGAGTGACCTGGTGGGTTACAGTCCATGGGTTGCAAAGAGTCTGATCTGACTGAGGCAATTGAGCACAGGGGATTTTTAAGGCAATGATATTACTTCTTTAAGTCACATGCCAACACAGTAACCAGTGCGGAAAGTAAGAATATTGCAGAGGAAAGTGGAGATAAGACTGAAAAAAGAGCAAAAAGAACCAAGGCCATGTGGCCCCAGAGTAAAGACAAAAAGAAAACAGCTGTCTCATGTTCCATTTGCTGAGTAGCCAATGATTCGTTCAGTTCAGTTCAGTCGCTCAGTTGTGTTTGACTCTTTGAGACCCCACATATTGCAGCATGCCAGGCTTCCCGGTCGATCACAAAGTCTGAGAGCTTGCTCAAACTCATGTCCAGCAAGTCGGTGATGCCATCCAAACATCTCATCCTCTGTTGTCCCCTTCTCCTTCTGCCTTCAATCTTTCCTAGCATCAGGGTCTTTTCCAATGAGTCATATCTTCACATCAGATGATCAAAGTATTGGAGTTTCACCTACAGCATCAGAACTTCCAATGAGATTTCAGGACTTATTTCCTTTAGGATTGACTGATTTGATCTCCTTGCTGTCCAAAGAACTCTTAAGAGTCTTCTCCAGCACCACAGTTCAAAAGCATCAGCTCTTCATGCTCACTTTCTTCATGGTCCAACACTCACATCCATACATGACTACCGGAAAAAACATAGGTTTGACTAGATGGACCTTTGTCGGCAAAGTTATGTCTCTGCTTTTTAATATAATGTCCATATGCCAGCAAATCTGGAAAATTCAGCAGTGGCCACAGGACTGGGAAAAGTCAGTTTACATTCAAATCCCAAAGAAGGGCAATGTCAAAGAATGTTCAAACTACCACACAATTGCACTAATCTCACACGCTAGCAAAGTAATGCTCAAAATTCTCCAAGCCATTATTCAACAGTATGTGGACCATGAAATTCCAGACGTTCAAGCTGGATTTTGAAAAGGCAGAGGAACCAGGGGTGAAATTTCAAACATTCGTTGGATCATAGAAAAGGCAAGAGAAAACCAGAAAAATCATCTACTTCTTCTTTATTGATTATGCCAAAGCACAATGTTTGTGTAGATCACAACAAACTGTGAAAAACTCTTCAAGAGTTGGGGATACCAAACCACCTGTCCTGCCTCCTGAGAAATCTGTATGCAGGTCAAGAAGAAATAGTTAGAACAAGACATGGAACAATGAACTGGTTCCAAATTGGAAAACGAATAGGTAAGGGCTGTATATTGTCATCCTGCTTATTTAAATTATATGCAGAATACATCAAGCAAAATGCCATGCTGGATGAAGCACAAGCTGAAATCAAGATTGCCTGGAGAAATATCAATAACCTCAGATATATGGATTACACCACACTTGTGGCAGAAAGTGAAGAGGAACTAAAGAGCTTCTTGATGAAAGTGAAACAGGAGAGTGAAAAAGTTGGCTTTAAACTCAACATTCAAAAAACTAAGATCATGGCATCTGGTCCCATCACTCCATGGCAAATAGATGGAAAAACAATGGAAACAGGGACAGACTTTATTTTCTTGGGCTCCAAAATCACTGTAAATGGTGAGTGCAGCCATGAAATTGAGACAATTGCTTCTTGGAAGAAAAGCTATGACCAACCTAGACAGCATATTAAAAAGCAGAGACATTACTTTGCCAACAAAGGTCAGTCTAGTCAAAGCTATGGTTTTTCCAGTAGTCATGTATGGATGTGAGAACTGGACTATAAAGAAAGTGGAGCGCTGTAGAAATGCTTCTCTTGGACTCTGCTTTTTAAAACAACAACAACAACAACAACAAAAAAAAATCATAGCTTTGACTAGACAGACCTTTGCTGACAAAGTAATGTCTCTGCTTTTTAATATGCTGTTTGGGTTGGTCATAACTTTCCTTCCAAGGAGTAACAGTCTTTTAATTTCATGGCTGAAATCACCATCTGCAGTGATTTTGGAGGCCAGGAAATAAAGTCTGACACTGTTCCTACTGTTTCCCCATCTATTTGCCATGAAGTGATGAGACCAGATGCCATGATCTTGCTTTTTTTAATGTTGAGCTTTAAGCCAACTTTTTCACTCTCCTCTTTCACTTTCATCTAGAGGCTTTTTAGTTCCTCTTCACTTTCTGCCAGAAGGGTGGTGTCATCTGCATATCTGAGGTTATTGATATGTCTCCTAGCTATCTTGATTTCAGCTTGTGCTTCCTCCAGCCCAGCATCTTTCATGATGTACTCTGCATATAATTTAAATAAGCAGGATGACAATATACAGCCTTGACATACTTCTTTTGCTATTTGGAACCATTCTGTTGTTCCATGTACAGTTCTAACTGTTGCTTCCTGACCTGCATACAGGTTTCTCAAGAGGCAGGTTAGGTGGTCTGGTATTCCCATCTCTTTCAGAATTTTCCACAGTTTATCATGTTCCACACAGTCAGTGCATTTGGCATAGTCAATAAAGCAAAAATAGATGTTTTTTCTGGAACTCTCTTCCTTTTTCCGTGATCCAGTGGATGTTGGAAATTTGATCTCTGGTTCTTCTGCCTTTTCTAAAACCAGATTGAACTTCTGGAAGTTCAAGGTTCATGTATTACTGAAGCCTGGCTTGGAGAATGTTGAGCATTACTTTACTAGCGTGTGAGATGAGTGCAATTGTGTGGTAGTCTGAGCATTCCTTGGCATTGCCATTCTTTGGGATTTGAATGAAAACTGGCGTTTTCCAGTCCTGTGGCCACTGCTGAGTTTTCCATATTTGCTGTCATATTGAGTGTAATACTTTCATAGCATCATCTTTTAGGGGATGAAATAGCTCAACTTGAATTCCATAGCCTCCACTAGCTTTGTTCATAGTGATACTTCCTAAGGCCCACTTAACTTCACATTCCAGGATATCTGGCTCTTGGTGAGTGATCACACCATCACTTAACATGATACAATATTTGGTGATACAGAATATCAAGTATGCAATTCTGTTTTTCCAAAATTTTGCTTATTTTGTATCATTTTCTGTGATACTACATGATATCATGCTGAATTTGTTTAAATTAATCCACTCATTACTCAAGCCATAAACACATCTTTCATGTACATGTGTATAATACATATCACATGCCATATGTAAATGCATATACATATATATTTGATTAAAACATCTTAAATAATGATAATCTACTGTAAAATTCATCTTTGCTTTAACTTATAAGCATGAAAACAATTTTGGATTTAGAAAAACACATATTTACCTTCCATTTTTATTGAGACTAATAAAATTGTCAACACTAACAGTGATACAGTCATAGCAACTCTAGATTTTTAGATTATGTTCATCACCTTAGCTGAGATGGTGAATTATTCTGTGATATTTATTTTCTCATTCTTGTATGGCAATAGAATTGTTAGCTGAGGCTGAACACATGAATATCCAAGTAAAGATTGTCTTACTAGTAAATCATGTGGCTACGATCTGGCCATTGGGATGAACTGGAGATTGTGCAGGCAATTATATTGTTCTAACCTTAAAAGGGGCTTCCTAGGTTCCCAGGTGGTAATAGTGGTAAAGATTCCTCCTGCCAATACAGGAGACGTTAGAGATGTGGGGCTGATCCCTGGCTCAGGAAGATTCCCTAGAGGAGGGCATGGCAACCCACACCAGTATTCCAGAATCCCATGGGCAGAGGAGCCTGCCAGGCTACAGCCCATGGGTTCACAAAGAGTAGGACAAAATAGAAGCAACCTAGCATGCACATAACCTTAAAAGAAAAAGGAATCAATGTTTTTCTTCTTATCCCATTCTTGCCAGCAGAAATACACATATGGTAATGTGCCTTTTTGGATGGTGGGAAAAAAAGATAAAAATCGATGGATGGATACTGAAGATAAGCAAAAAGTAAATGAAAAAACCCTGGATCTTTAATGCTATACAGGTATTATTCTAGACCTTATTTATTTATTTATTTTTAATTTTTTTTTATTTATTTTATTTTATTTTTTTTTTTTTAATTTTAAAATCTTTAATTCTTACATGTCTTCCAAAACATGAACCCCCCTCCCACCTCCCTCCCCATAACATCTCTGTGGGTCATCCCCATGCACCAGCCCCAAGCATGCTGTATCCTGCATCAGACATAGACTGGCGATTCAATTCTTACATGATAGTATACATGATAGAATGCCATTCTCCCAAATCATCCCACCCTCTCCCTCTCCCTCTGAGTCCAAAAGTCTGTTATACACTGCTGTGTCTTTTTTCCTGTCTTGCATACAGGGTCATCATTGCTATCTTTCTAAATTCCATATATATGTGTTGGTATACTGTATTGGTCTTTTTCTTTCTGGCTTACTTCACTCTGTATAATTGGCTCCAGTTTCATCCATCTCATCAGAACTGATTCAAATGAATTCTTTTTAACGGCTGAGTAATACTCCATTGTGTACATGTACCAAAGCTTTCTTATCCATTCATCTGCTGATGGACATCTAGGTTGTTTCCATGTCCTGGCTATTATAAACAGTGCTGCGATGAACATTGGGGTACATGTGTCTCTTTCAATTCTGGTTTCCTCGGTGTTCATGCCCAGCAGTGGGATTGCTGGGTCATAAGGTAGTTCTATTTGCAATTTTTTAAGGAATCTCCACACTGTTCTCCATAGTGGCTGTACTAGTTTGCATTCCCACCAACAGTGTAGGAGGGTTCCCTTTTCTCCACACCCTCTCCAGCATTTATTGCTTGCAGATTTTTGGATTGCAGCCATTCTGACTGGTGTGAAGTGGTACCTCATTGTGGTTTTGATTTGCATTTCTCTGATAATGAGTGATGTTGAGCATCTTTTCATGTGTTTGTTAGCCATCCGTATGTCTTCTTTGGAGAAATGTCTATTTAGTTCTTTGGCCCATTTTTGGACTGGGTCATTTATTTTTCTGGACTTGAGCTGCATAAGTTGCTTGTATATTTTTGAGATCGGTTGTTTTTCAGTTGCTTCATTTGCTATTATTTTCTCCCATTCAGAAGGCTGTCTTTTCACCTTGCTTATAGTTTCCTTTGTTGTGCAGAAGCTGTAAATTTTAATTAGATCCCATTTGTTTATTTTTGCTTTTATTTCCAGAATTCTGGGAGGTGGATCATAGAGGATCCTGCTGTGATTTATGTCTGAGAGTGTTTTGCCTATATTCTCCTCTAGGAGTTTTACAGTTTCTGGTCTTACATTTAGATCTTTAATCCATTTTGAGTTTATTTTTGTGTGCGGTGTTAGAAAGTGATCTAGTTTCATTCTTTTACAAGTGGTTGACCAGTTTTCCCAGCACCACTTGTTAAAGAGATTGTCTTTACTCCATTGTATATTCGTGCCTCCTTTGTCAAAGATAAGGTGTCCATATGTGTGTGGATTTATCTCTGGGCTTTCTATTTTGTTCCATTGATCTATATGTCTGTCTTTGTGCCAGTACCATACTGTTTTGATGACTGTGGCTTTGTAGTAAAGCCTGAAGTCAGGCAAGTTGATTCCTCCAGTTCCATTCTTCTTTCTCAAGATTGCTTTGGCAATTCGAGGTTTTTTGTATTTCCATACAAATCTTGAAATTATTTGTTCTAGTTCTGTGAAAAATATGGCTGGTAGCTTGATAGGGATTGCATTGAATTTGTAAATTGCTTTGGGTCGTATACTCATTTGCACTATATTGATTCTTCCGACCCATGAACATGGTATATTTCTCCATCTATTAGTGTCCTCTTTGATTTCTTTCATCAGTGTTTTATAGTTTTCTATATATAGGTCTTTAGTTTCTTTAGGTAGATATATTCCTAAGTATTTTATTCTTTTCGTTGCAATGGTGAATGGAATTGTTTCCTTAATTTCTTTTTCTACTTTCTCATTATTAGTGTATAGGAATGCAAGGGATTTCTGTGTGTTGATTTTATATCCTGCAACTTTACTATATTCATTGATGAGCTCTAGTAATTTTCTGGTGGAGTCTTTAGGGTTTTCCATGTAGAGGATCATGTCATCTGCAAACAGTGAGAGTTTTACTTCTTCTTTTCCAATTTGGATTCCTTTTATTTCTTTTTCTGCTCTGATTGCTGTGGCCAAAACTTCCAGAACTATGTTGAATAGTAGCGGTGAAAGTGGACACTCTTGTCTTGTTCCTGACTTTAGGGGAAATGCTTTCAATTTTTCACCATTGAGGATAATGTTTGCTGTGGGTTTGTCATATATAGCTTTTATTATGTTGAGGTATGTTCCTTCTATTCCTGCTTTCTGGACAGTTTTTAGCATGAATGGCTGTTGAATTTTGTCAAAGGCCTTCTCTGCATCTATTGAGATAATCATATGGCTTTTATTTTTCAATTTGTTAATGTGGTGAATTACATTGAAAGATTTGCGGATATTGAAGAATCCTTGCATCCCTGGGATAAAGCCCACTTGGTCATGGTGTATGATATTTTTAATGTGTTGTTGGATTCTGATTGCTAGAATTTTGTTGAGGATTTTTGCATCTATGTTCATCAGTGATATTGGCCTGTAGTTTTCTTTTTTTGTGACATCTTTGTCAGGTTTTGGTATTAGGGTGATGGTAGCCTCATAGAATGAGTTTGGAAGTTTACCTTCCTCTGCAATTTTCTGGAAGAGTTTGAGTAGGATAGGTGTTAGCTCTTCTCGAAATTTTTGGTAGAATTCAGCTGTGAAGCCATCTGGACCTGGGATTTTGTTTGCTGGAAGATTTCTGATTACAGTTTCAATTTCCATGCTTGTGATGGGTCTGTTAAGATTTTCTATTTCTTCCTGGTTCAGTTTTGGAAAATTGTACTTTTCTAAGAATTTGTCCATTTCTTCCAACTTGTCCATTTTATTGGCATACAACTGCTGATAGTAGTCTCTTATGATCCTTTGTATTTCTGTGTTGTCTGTTGTGATCTCTCCATTTTCATTTCTAATTTTGTGATTCAATTTTTCTCTCTTTGCTTCTTGATGAGTCTGGCTAGTGGTCTGTCAATTTTATTTATCCTTTCAAAGAACCAGATTTTGGCCTTGTTGATTTTTGCTATGGTCTCTTTTGTTTCTTTAGCATTTATTTCTGCCCTAATTTTTAAGATTTCTTTCCTTCTACTAACTCTTGGGTTCTCCAATTCTTCCTTTTCTAGTTGCTTTAGTTGTAGAGTAAGATTATTTATTTGACTTTTTTCTTATTTCTTGAGGTATGCCTGTATTGCTATGAACTTTCCTCTTAGTACTGCTTTTATAGTGTCCCACAGGTTTTGGGTTGTTGTGTTTTCATTTTCATTCGTTTCTATGCATATTTTGATTTCTTTTTTGATTTCTTCTGTGATTTGTTGGTTATTCAGAAGTGTGTTGTTCAACCTCCATATGTTGGAATTTTTAGTAGTTTTTCTCCTGTAATTGAGATCTAATCTTAATGCATTATGGTCAGAAAAGATGCTTGGAATGATTTCAATTTTTTTGAATTTATCAAGTTTAGATTTATGGCCCAGGATGTGATCTATCCTGGAGAAGGTTCCATGAGCACTTGAAAAGAAGGTGAAATTCATTGTTTTGGGGTGAAATGTCCTATAGATATCAATTAGGTCTAATTGATCTAATGTATCATTTAAAGTTTGCGTTTCTTTGTTAATTTTCTGTTTAGTTGATCTGTCCATAGGTGTGAGTGGGGTATTAAAGTCTCCCACTATTATTGTGTTATTGTTGATTTCCCCTTTCATACTTGTTAGCATTTGTCTTACATATTGTGGTGCTCCTATATTGGGTGCATATATATTTATAATTGTTATATCTTCTTCTTGGATTGATCCTTTGATCATTATGTAATGGCCTTCTTTGTCTCTTTTCACAGCCTTTGTTTTAAAGTCTATTTTATCAGATATGAGTATTGCCACTCCTGCTTTCTTTTGGTCTCTATTTGCGTGGAATATCTTTTTCCAGCCCTTCACTTTAAGTCTGTATGTGTCCCTTGTTTTGAGGTGGGTCTCTTGTAAGCAGCATATAGAGGGGTCTTGTTTTTGTATCCATTCGGCCAGTCTTTGCCTTTTGGTTGGGGCGTTCAACCCATTTACATTTAAGGTAATTATTGATAAGTATGATCCAGTTACCATTTACTTTATTGTTTTGGGTTCGGGTTTATACACCCTTTTCATGTTTCCTGTCTAGAGAATATCCTTTAGAATTTGTTGGAGAGCTGGTTTGGTGGTGCTGAATTCTCTCAGCTTTTGCTTGTCTGTAAAGCTTTTGATTTCTCCTTCGTATTTGAATGAGATCCTTGCTGGGTACAGTAATCTGGGCTGTAGGTTATTTTCTTCATCACTTTAAGTATGTCTTGCCATTCCCTCCTGGCCTGAAGAGTTTCTACTGAAAGATCAGCTGTTATCCTTATGGGAATCCCCTTGTGTGTTATTTGTTGTTTTTCCCTTGCTGCTTTTAATATTTGTTCTTTGTGTTTGATCTGTGTCAATTTAATTAATATGTGTCTTGGGGTGTTTCGCCTTGGGTTTATCCTATTTGGAACTGTCTGTGTTTCTTGGACTTGGGTGATTATTTCCTTCCCCATTTTAGGGAAGTTTTCAACTATTATCTCCTCAAGGATTTTCTCATGATCTTTCTTTCTGTCTTCTTCTTCTGGGACTCCTACAATTCGAATGTTGGAGTGTTTCATATTGTCCTGGAGGTCTCTGAGATTGTCCTCATTTCTTTTAATTCGTTTTTCTTGTTTCCTCTCTGATTCATTTATTTCTACCATTCTATCTTCTATTTCACTAATCCTATCTTCTGCCTCCATTATTCTACTATTTGTTGCCTCCAGAGTGTTTCTGATCTCATTTATTGTGTTATTCATTATATTTTGACTCTTTTTTTATTTCTTCTAGGTCCTTGTTAAACCTTTCTTGCATCTTCTCAATCATGTCTCTAGGCTATTTATCTGATTCTATTTTGATTTCAAGATTTTGGATCATTTTCACTATCAATATTCAGAATTCCTTCTCAGGTAGATTCCCTACTTCTTCCTCTTTTGTTTGGTTTGGTGGGTGACTCTCCTTTTCCTTTACCTGCTGAGTATTCCTCTGTCTCTTCATCTTTGTTATATTGCTGCGTTTGGGGTGGTCTTTTTATATTCTGGTAATTTGTGGAGTTCTCTTTATTATGGAGCTTCCTCACTGTGGGTGGGGTTGTATCAGTGGCTTGTCAAGGTTTCCTGGTTAGGGAGGCTTGTGTTGGAGTTCTGGTGGGTGGAGCTGGGTTTCTTCTCTCTGGAGTGCAGTGGAGTGACCAGTGATGGGTTATAAGACATCAAAGGTTTTGGAATAATTTTGAGTTGCCTGTATATTGAAGCTCAGGGGAGTGTTCCTGTGTTGCTGGAGAATTTGAGTGATATGTCTTGTTTTGGAACTTGTTGGCCCTTGAGTGGAGCTTGGTTTCAGTGTAGGTATGAAGGCATTTGATGAGCTCCTGTTGCTTAATGTTCCCTGAATTCAAGAGTTCTCTAATGTTTTCAGGCTTTGGATTTAAGCCTCCTGCTTCTGGTCTTCAGTTTTGTTTTTACAGTAGCCTCTAGACTTCTCCATCTATACAGCACCGATGATAAAACATCTAGGTTAAAGATGAAAAGTTTCTCCACATTGAGGGACACTCAAGAGAGGTTCACTGAGTTACAAGGAGAAGAGAAGATTGAGGGGGTAGTTAGAGGTAACTGGAATGAGATGCGGTGAGATCAAAAGAGGAGAGAGCAAGCTAGCCAGTAGTCACTTCCTTATGTGCGCTCTATAGTCTGGACCGCTCAGAGGTATTTACGGAGTTATACAGGGAAGAGGAGAGGGAGGAAGTAGACAGAGGTGACCAGGAGGATAAGAGAGAGGAATGAGAAGGAGAGAGACAAATCCTGCCAGTAACCAGTTCCTTAGGTGTTCTCCACCGTCTGGAACACACAGAGATTCACAGAGTTGGATAGAGAAGAGATGGGGGAGAAAAGAGACAGAGGCCACCTGGTGGAGAAAAATGAGAGTCCATAGGAGAAGAGAGTGGTCAAGCCAGTAATCTCGCTCTCAGGTAAACCTGGGTAGTGAAGTTTGGGTTTTTAAATGAACAAAATTGACAACAAAAACCTAAGAGCAAAGGTTAAAAATCTAGAGTAGAGGTTGGATTTTCAAAAATACAATATTAAAGAAAAGAAGCAGAAGGATAAAGGAGGAAAGAAAGAAAGAAAAAAAAAACAAGAATTATTAAAACAAACAAACAAACAAACAAAAAAACCAAAACAATCACACAAAAAAAACCCGCCAACAACCATCCAAAGGCTATATATGGTGTTTGCCTTAAAAAAAAAAAAAAAAAAAAAAGTCTTTTTTTAATAGTAATAATAGGTTATAGTAACAAAAATTAGAGGAGAAATAGAAGACTTAACAATTAAAAAAAAAGTTTGAAAAAAAAAGAAAAAAAAAAGGAATGATTTTAAAAATAGTAAAAATATATCTGGCCCTTCTCTGATGTTTTGGGCCGTGTGGGATCACTTCCAAGGTGGTTCCCTCTGTTTAACTTCTTCCGTTTGCTGGTTTTTCAGGCTCACTAGTTCAGTCGCGCTGTGGGGAGGGGGGATGCTGCAAACAAATAGCACTGTCGTGTGCACACAGTCTCAGCCCCGCTTGACCTGTCCCTTCTCGCGGCGCAGAAACCGCTCCGGCTCTACGATGCACAGCCGGGAACCGTCTGGGGCCGGCCCTAGGCTGCGTGCACTTCCCCGGTCCAAGCCGCTCAGGTTTGGTGCTCAGGCAGCCCTCAGAGGCACAGATTCGGCTGGGACTGCCTTTGTGCCCTTCCCAGGTCCGAGTAGCTCAGGAGTTTGGCGAGCGCGATCGCCGCGGCTTGTCACCTTTTCTGCCGCTGCTGCTCAGCTTTCTGGGTGGACCGCTGGCGTCCCCCGTGAGGCAGATTGTGACTGTCCAGCACCCCCAGAAGTCTTAGCAAAGAAGCCTGCTTGCGGTTAGGTAAGTAAAGTCTCTCCGGGTCTGCAATTGCCCCTTTCCAGTCCTTACGGCTCTGGCTGCCTGTCCCCGGCGGGGGATGGTCTGCAGCCGGCTTTTTCCGTTCCATCCTTTGTTCTGTGCTCGGTCCTGGCGGTGTCTTATGTTCGAGCTTTTCGTGCGGTAGCTATCCCACAGTCTGGTTTGCTAGCGCAAGTTAGATCGTTCTGGTTGCGCGTGGGGCATTCCTGCCCGATTCTTACAAAGCACTGCAGCCCACGCCTCCCGCGCGTCCCTGCCCTGCCCCCACTTCCCAGAGGTGGATGCAGGCGTCTGTGCTGCTTTTCCGCTGGGGGAGTTACTGTTGGGCTTGTAATCTCTTGGTTTTAATTATTTCTTTATTTTTCCTTCCTGTTATGTTGCCCTCTATGTTTCCAAGACTCGCCACAGACTCAGCAGGGAGAGTGTTTCCTGGTGTTTGGAAACCTCTCTTCTTAAAATTCCCTTCCCGGGACGGGCTTCCCTTCCCGGGACGGAGCTCCCTCCCCACCTCCTTTGTCTCCTTTTTCGTCTTTTATATTTTTTCCTACCTGTTTTTGAAGACAATGGTCTGCTTTTCTGGTTGCCTGATGTCCTCTGCCAGCCTACAGAAGTTGTTTTGTGGAGTTTGCTCAGCGTTGAAATGTTCTTTTGAGAAATTTGTGAGGGAAAAAGTGGTCTTCCCGTCCTATTCCTCCGCCATCTTTCCACTCACTAGACCTTATTTATTAATGTTTGGAATGCTAATAGAGAAAACAAACCCCACACTATTTAAGACAATTTTTAGAGAGATTGTTTTAAGCCAAAATGGTACCCTAAATAATTTATTGTTCTATATTTATCAGTTACTGTTGATATACAATTAAATTGAAATGCAATGGTAAAAACAAGGAGAAAAATAGACCTTTCTATATTTTTAAATTTGAAAGTTGCTTTTAATCTTATCCAGTAAGAGTTGCTGATTTCATGACCAGATTTTAAATAATAATTATTATTATTTTATGCATTTATTTATTTTGGGTCAGGGAGGTAGGAAACTTATACTGTCTTACACTGTCCACAACAACGTTAATGTTTACAGAAAATGCATTAGGAGCATTACGGTGTCTGATTTGCACAGTTCATGCCTGTCTCATTTAATCTTTACAGCAATCAGATGAGAATTACAACATTCTCAAAGTTTTTCTTAAAAATTCCGAAGCAAAGTGAGAGGTAGAATAATAAGTGAGAGGTTGAATTCTCACCCAGCTCTTCATTTTTCTTTTAATTTCTTAATGCTTCTTAATAAACAGTAAACAATGCTCTGCTAGCCAAAATAAGTTTATTTATTCTGAATTGAATATAATACCAACATGAATTTTAAAATATGTATTAAAATTTTCAATGAAGATTTTTAGATAAAAATGTTATTTCTAGACATTTATCCTTAGGAAAGACTAGACACTTAGCATGGACAATGATCTAATTGTCCAATGGAACACCACCTGGTCATTAATAGGACCCAAAATACACACTTATTCATTTAAAATGCTGTTTGTGTCATGCTAATAAGTGTAAAAAGAAAAAAAAAAAACACACCTTGAGAATGCATACTGAAAAGGTATTCAGTTTCATGTGTTTCTTTTGGTAAAAATAAATGGTTTGTGTGTTCATGTTTGAGGAAGTATATCAAAGATGTCCTGCAAAGTCTAATTCTTAAAAATTAATTTGTAAATATTTGAATAAAATACTTGAATAACCATTGTCAAATCTTTTGTCCCACCTGATTACTGTAACCATGGGTTTACCCCATTTTTCCTGCCCAAATCATTAGAGAATCTTTAAGGGATACTGAGAAGGCTCACATAATCATTTTAGCCCCAATTTTAGAAAGTCATTTTGCTTTATTCTGATGCTCCATCTTTCTCTCGTCACTATTCTTTACTTTTCCTACATATCTTTCAACTTTGTCTACATAATTTCATCTCTAATGCTATCACCATTCTCTACTTCACTTTCTTGACCCATTTGTGCTATGCTAATAGCTTCATAATGACTATCTTGTCTTTAGTACATCATCCTGTAGCTGTAGTGATTTGCATAAATGCAAAGTTTAGCGTACCACAATTTCTTATACTCCCCAGAGACTTCCTAATGTCCTTAAAAGAAGAATATTTTAACAGCCATGTCCATGTCTTCCATAACTTGGTTTTCATTTTTTTTCTGTGTTACCTCTTACAACTCAGCCACATTGAACATGCTTCAACTCTCTCTAGCATTAGAAAAATTGTTAGCTCCTTTCCAGTGCTCATATCATCCCAAATCATCAAAGAATCCCAGGAAGAGGAAATGAAATGCACATTGAATGAACAAGAAGCAAAGTTATCTCAGATTGTCAAGACTGCCAGAACTGGTAGACATAGCAATGATTGTAATAAGAGGTAGTGCTAGGAGTATTTGTAGTTGTTTCGTGTGTCTGTGATCAAGTTATACACATATTTTTAGACATATTTTGTAGAATTCACACTCCATTTACTGTTATACTTTTTATTATTATTTTTTTCCCACTGCCATAATATTGGTTCTCCATTTGATGCAAATCTTGTTTTCCTTTTTTACATTTTTTATACATTTACTTAACTCTTTTTTTTTTCTCAACAACTGACCTAAACTTTGCCAGAAGAAAATATTTTATTTATTAATAAGATTTTAGATCACACATTTTAATTTCTCACATCTTTCTGAAGTAAATATTGATTAAGAAATCTCAGAATCAAAGTAAATTTATGAAGACCCAACTTGGCCCTTATTGAAAACTCATATGAGTGGGTTGCCATTTTCTACTCTAGAGGATATGCCTGATCCTGGGATCAAACCCAACCTACATCTCTTGCATTTCCTGCATTGGCAGGTGGATTCTTTACCACTGGAGCCATCTGGAAAGCCCTCTACTTAATGTTATAAATAGCAAACATCATTTCCTTACTTCTGTCTTTTCATATAATGAAAATGTTGTTGTTCAGTCACTCAGTCATGTCCAACTTTTTGTGACCCCATGGACTGCAGCATGCCCAACTTCCCTGTCCTTCATCATCTCCCAGAGCTTACTCAAACTCATGTCCACTGAATCAGTGACGCCATCCAAAAATCTGGTCCTCTGTTGTCCCTTTCTCCTACTGCTTTCTATCTTTCCAATCATCAGGATCTTTTCCAATGAATTGGCTATTTGCATCAGGTAACCAAAATATTGGAGCCTCACCATCAGTTCTTCCAATGACTATTCAGGGTAGATTTACTTTAGGATTGATTGGTTTGATTTCCTTGCAGTCCAGGGGACTTTCAACAGTCTTCCCCAACACACAGCTTGAAAGCATCAATTCTTTGGTACTCAGTCTTTTTTACAGTCCATCTCTCACATCCATACATGACTATAGGAAAAACCATAGCTTTGACTGTATGGATCTCTGTTGGCATAGTAAGGTCTCTGCTTTTTAATATGCTTTCCAGTTGGGCATAGCTTTTCTTCCAAAGAGCAAGTGTCTTTTAATTTCATGGCTCCAGTAACCATCTGCAGTGATTTTGGAACCTCCCAAAAATAAAGTCTGTCACTGTTTCCATTGTTTCCCCACCTATTTGACATGAAGTGATGAAAACTTTACCTTTAAGCAATAAGATAAACTTGTTCAGCTATTTTAAATATCTCATCAGGAGAGAGCAATAGATTCAGACCAAATAATCTCCAGAAGATATCAGGCCACTTTAGACAGATGTTGTATTTTCAATCATAATCAGAATACTTGAAACTTTTTGGAGTTTGTTTTTTTGACCTAATAGCACTGTATTTTAACTCTCTGGTCCTTGTACATTACTTATCTAACACATAACTTTTCTTACTACATTATTCCATCTTCTCCTGTATTTCACCCTATTCCCTGATAGATATTTTGGCTAGCTCTGGTCTATTAATATTGGTATAGTCTGTTATTTATGCATTCCACAATTTATCAGCTATATGATATGGACTAGATCATGTTATATACTATTCCATTGTTTTCATATTATTTAATAATAATATGAATTTATTATTATAATATATATGTATATATTATACAATATAATTATATATTAACATTATAATTATATAATATAATATATATTTATTAAATGCATTATAATAAATTTAATTTTTTCATTGTTATATGTTGTTACAAGTATTATTGATAAAAATACATAAAATAAAATACTGTGCTGTATAAAAGTTAAGAATAAGACAGGATAGCAAAACAGCATTTTCATTAGATAAGATATGGGGTTTGATAGAGTTAATTATTGGGGATATAATGGGAAGCCATTGAAATTAGCCTGGGAAAAATGGTATCCTGTTAAAAAGAAATAACACTAAATGGAATTTTCAATGATAATTTGACATTATCGAGTAAAAATGTAATTTTGTATTTTATTATTAGAGGTACAAGCAACTTCATTTGAACAGTCATAAAAGTCAGATAAAGTAAAAAATGGAACAAGTGAAGAAAAAGAAAAGTAAATATGGTGAATCATTAAAGAATTTTAGATAGATAGAAGACATAATATAATTTACAATAGGAAGTTTAGCAAAACTATGAACAGTGTATCAGAGGGCTCTGACTGTAGTTAGATCAGTTAGGTAATCATTTAAGCAATCCAGAAGACAAGTAATCCAGACCTTACTTTAAGAAGGATTAAAGGACATCCTAATTTGAAGAACATTTATAAAGCAGAATTGAAGTAAAATATTGAGTTTCTCAAAATATTGAACCCTTACCAGGCCTTCCCTGGTGGCTCAGATGGTAAAACATCTGCCTACAATGGGGGAGATCTGGATTGAATCCCTGGGTCCAGAAGGTCTCCTGGAAAAGGAAATGGCAACTCACTAAAGTATTCTTGCCTGGAGAATCCCATGGACAGGGGAGCCTGGTGGGCTGCGGTCCATAGGGTCATAAAGCATCGGACATGACTGAGCAACTTCTCTTTCTTTATATTGAGTTCCTCATTATACATAAGAAGGAAGAGAGAAAGAGAGACTTACTCCATGAAGCATGAATCACTCCACAAAGTGTGGTCTCATGCAGGGAGCTAATCATGCCATCAGACATCTGCCCCATGGATGGTAAATGTTCATAGCTATAGCCTCATGTTCTGAGTCTTGTTCAGATGGGTGGGGCCATGATTAGTAAAACTTTAATCCAATTTTCTTTTGATGGGTGGGGCTGTCTTCACTGGCTATTATTTACATGGGGCCAAACTATGGTGGCCAAACGCAGGCTTCCCTGGTGGCTCAGAGGTTAAAGCCTCTGCCTGCAATGTGGGAAACCTGGGTTCAATCCCTGGGTCAGGAAGATCCCCTGGAGAAGAAAATGGCAACCCACTCCAGTATTCTTGCCTGGAGAATCCTATGGACAGAGGAGCCTTGTGGGCTACAGTCCATGGGGTCGCAAAGAGTCAGACATGACTGAGTGACTTCACTTTCTTTCACTTTCAAACTATGGTGGAGATTTTAAAGAAAATGGCCACCTCCTTGGTGGTCTGCTACATTTAGTGCCCCCAACACAGCAATAGGCACCACCAACACATGCTTCCACCAGAAACTCTGGGAAACTAACAGGCAAGTCTGGGTCAGTCCCTTGTGGGGCATAGACCATAGATGATTCAGTTCAGTTCATCACTCAGTCTTGTCCAACTCTTTGTGAGCCATGAACAGCAGCATGCTGGGCCTCGGTGTCCATCACCAGATCCTGGAGTTTACCCAAACTAATGTCCATTGAGTCGGTTATGCAATCCAACCATTTCATCCTCTGTCGTCCCCTTCTCCTCCTGCCCTCACTCTTTCCCAGCATCAGTGTATTTTCAAATGAGTCAGCTCTGTGCATCAGGTGGTCAAAGTATTGGAGTTTAAGCTTCAACATCAGTCCTCACAATTAACACCTAGGACTGATCTCCTTTAGGATGATGGATTGGTTGGATCTCCTTGAAGTCCAAGGGATTCTCAAGAGTCTTCTCCAACACTGCATTTCAAAAGCATCATTCTGCACTCAGCTTTCTTTATAGTCCAACTCTCATATACATACATGACTACTGGAAAAACCATAGCCTTGAATAGACAGAGCTTTTTTGACAAAGTAATGTCTCTGCTTTTTAATACACTGTCTAGGTTAGTCATAACTTTCTTTCCAAGGAGTAAGTATTTTTTAATTTCATGGCTGCAATCACCATCTGCAGTGATTTTGGAGCCAAAATAAAGTCAGCCACTCTTTCCTAATCTATTTGCCATGAAGTGATGGGACTGGATGTCATGAATTAGTTTTCCGAATGTTGGGCTTTAAGGCAACTTTTTCACTCTTCTCTTTCACCTTAATCATAAGCTCTTTAGTTCTTCTTCAATTTCTGCCATAAAGGTGCTGTCATTTGTATATCTGAGATCATTGAAATTTCTCCTGGCAATCTTGATTCTAGCTTGTGCTTCATCCAGCCTAGGGTTTCTCATTATGTACTCAGCATATAAGTTAAATAAGCAGGGTGACAATATACAGCCTTGGCATACTCCTTTTCCTATTTGAAACAAGTGTTTTATCACTATCCACTTTTAACTGTTGCTTTCTGACCTGAATACAGGTTTCTCAAGAAGCAGGTTAGGAGGTCTGGTATTTCCATCTTTTTTAGGATTTTCGACAGTTTGCTGTGATCCATACAGTCAAAGGCATTGGCATAATCAATAAAGCAGAAATATATGTTTTTCTGGAACTCTCTTGCTTTTTCAATGATCCATCAGATGTTGTCAATTTGATCTCTGGTTCCTCTACCTTTTCTAAAACCAGCATGAACATCTGGGAGTTAATGGTTCACATATTGCTGAAGCCTGGCTTGGAGAATTTTGAGCATTATTTTACTAGCCTGTGAGATGAATACAATTGTGTGTTAGTTTGAGCATTCTTTAGCATTGCCTTTCTTTGGGATTGGAATGAAAATTGAACTTTTCCAATCCTGTGGCCACTGCTGAGTTTTCCAAATTTGCTGACATATTGAGTGCAACACTTTCACAGTATCATCTTTTAGGATTTGAAATAGCTCAACAGGAATTCCATCTCCTCCACTGGCTTTGTTCATAGTGATATTTCCTAAGGCCCACTTGACTTCACATTCCAGGATGTCTGGCTCTAGGTGAGTGATCACATACTTGTGATTATTTGGGTTATAAAGATCTTTTTTGTACAGTTCTTCTGTGTATTCTTGCCACCTCTTCTTAATATCTTCTGCTTCTGTTAGGTCCATACCATTTCTGTCCATTACTGAGCCCATCTTTGCATGAAATGTTCCCTTGGTATCTCCAATTTTCTTGAAGAGAATTCTAGTCTTTCCTATTCTGTTCTTTTCCTCTATTTCTTTGCATTGATCACTGAGGAAGGCTTTCTTATCTGTCCTTTCTATTCCTTGGAAATCTGAATTCAAATGGGTATATCTTTCCTTTTCTCCTTTGCTTTTCACCTCTCGTCTTTTCATAGCTATTTCTAAGGCCTCCTCAGACAGCCACTTACCTTTTTTGCATTTCTTTTTCTTGAGGATGGTCTTGATTCCTGTCTCCTATACAATGTCAAGAACCTCAGTCCATAGTTCATCAGATCTAGTCCTTTAAATCTATTTCTCACTGACACTGTATAATTATAATGGATTTGGCTTTGGAGTATGGAATGAAGCAGGGCAAAGTCTAATAAAGTTTTGCAAGAGAACGCACTGGTCAGAGCAAACACCTTCTTCCATCAACACAAGAGAAGACTCTACACATGGACACCACCAGATGGTCAACAGCGAAATAAGACTGATTATATTATTTTCAGCCAAAGATGGAGAAGCTCTATATCATCAGCAGAAACAAGGCCGGGAGCTGATTGTGGCTCAGATCATGAAATCCTTATTGCCAAATTGAGACTTAAATTGAAGAAAGTGGAGAAAAATACTAGACCATTTAGCTATGACCTAAATCAAATCCCACTGGATCATTGAAAAAGCAAGAGAGTCAGAAAACATCTATTTCTGCTTTATTGAATATGCCAAAGCCTTTGACTGTGTGGATCATAGTAAACAGTGGGAAATTTTGAAAGAGATGGAAAAACCAGATGACTTGACCTGCCTCTTGAGAAACCTGTATGAAGGTCAGGAAGCAACAGTTAGAACTTAACATGGAACAACAGACTGGTTCCAAATAGGAAAAGGAGTATGCCAAAGGCTGCATACTGTCATCCTGCTTATTTAACTTATATGCAGAGTGCATCATGAGAAACTCTGGGCTGGATGAAACACAAGCTGGAATCAAGATTTCTGGGAGAAATATCAGTAACCTCCGATGTGCAGATGACAGCACCCTTATGGCAAAAAGTGAAGAAGAACTAAGGAGCCTCTTGATGAAAGAGAAAGAGGAGAGTGAAAAAACTGGCTTAAAACTCAACAATATTTTTAATGGCTGAGTAATATTCCATTGTGTATATGTACCACTGCTTTCTTATCCATTTATCTGCTGATGGACATCTATGTTGTTTCCATATCCTGGTATTATAAACAGTGCTGCAATGAACGTTGGGGTACATGTGTCTCTTAATTCTGGTTTCCTTGGTGTGTATCCCAGCAGTGGGATTGCTGGGTCTTAAGGTAGTTCTATTTGCAATTTTTTAAGGAATCTCCACACTGTTCTCCATAGTGGCTGTACTAGTTTGCATTCCCACCAACAGTGTAAGAGGGTTCCCTTTTCTCCACACCCTCTCCAGCATTTATTGCTTGCAGACTTTTGGATCACAGCCATTCTGAATGGTGTGAAATGGTACCTCACTGTGGTCTTGATTTGCATTTCTCTGATAATGAGTGATGTTGAGCATCTTTTCATGTGTTTGTTAGCCATCCATATGTCTTCTTTGGAGAAATGTCTATTTAGTTCTTTGGCCCATTTTTTGATTGGGTCGTTTATTTGAATCAGTTCTAATGAGATGGATGAAACTGGAGCCGATTATACAGAGCAAAGCAAGCCAGAAAGAAAAACACCAATACAGTATACTAACACATATATATGGAATTTAGAAAGATGGTAATGATAACCCTGTATGCGAGACAGCAGAAGAGACACGGATGTATAGAACGGACTTTTGGACTCTGAGGGAGAGGGAGAGGGAGAGGGAGAGGGTGGGATGACTTGGGGGAATGGCACTGAAACATGTATATTCGTGTATACTCATGTAAAAAACGAATTGCCAGTCTATGTTCGATACAGGATACAGGATGCTTGGGGCTGGTGTACGGGGATGATCCAGAGAGATGATATAGGGTGGGAGGTGGGAGGGGGGTTCAGGATTGGGAACTCATGTACACCCATGGTGTATGGCAAAACCAATACAGTATTGTAAAGTAAAATAAAGCAAAAAAAAAAAAAAAAAAAAAGCAATTTTCAGGAAAAAACAACAACAACAACAACAACAACTCAACAATATAAAACTAAGATCGTGGCATCTGTTCCCATCACTTCATGTCAAATAGATGGGGAAACAATGGAAACAGTGAGAGACTTTATTTGGGGGAGGGGGCTCCAAAATCATTGCAGATTGTGATTGCAGCCATGAAATTAAAAGATGCTTACTCCTTGGAAAGAAAGTTATGACAAACCTGGGCAGCATAATAAAAAGCAGAGACATTACTTTGTCAACAAAGTTCTGTCTAGTCAAGGCTATGATTTTCCAGTTGTCATGTATGGATGTGAGATTTGGACTATCAAGAAAGCTGAGTGCTGAAGATTTGATGTTTTTGAACTGTGGTGTTGGAGAAGACTCTTGAGAGTCTCTTGGATTGCAAGGAGATCCAACCAGTCCATCCTAAAGGAGATCAGTCCCAGGTGTTCATTGTAAGGATTGATGTTGAAGATGAAACTCCAGTACTTTGGCCACCTCATGCGAAGTGTTGACTCATTGAAAAAGACTCTGATGCTTGGAGGGATTGGGGGCTGGAGGAGATGGGGGAAACAGAGGATGAGATGGCCGGATGGCATCACTGACTTGATGGACGTGAGTCTGAGTGAAATCCGGGAGTTGGTGATGGACAGGGAGGCCTGGCGTGCTGCGATTCATGGGGTCGCAAAGAGTTGGACATGACTGAGCAACTGAACTGAACACAGTGGTAAATAATAAAACTATAGTCCTCCATATCTTGCTTCAGGTTTTTTTACAGGCTCTAAGCTGAAACTCCAGTACTTTGGCCACCTCATGCGAAGAGTTGACTCATTGGAAAAGACTCTGATGCTGGAACGGATTGGGGGGCAGGAGGAGAAGGGGACGACAGAGGATGAGATGGCTGGATGGCATCACTGACTCGATGGAGGGGGGTCTGAGTGAACTCCGGGAGTTAGTGATGGACAGGGAGACCTGGTGTGCTGCAGTTCATGGGGTCGCAAAGAGTCGCACAGGACTGAGCGACTGAACTGAAGCACATAAATAGAAAAATACAGTAATTACAACTTTGTGTAAGAGTTTTGAAGAAAAATATGAGGATATTTTATAGAGAATAAGTTACTCATTTATCTTTTTTAATTTGATTATTTTTGTTCTTTTTAGTCACTAAGCCATGTCTGATTCTTTTGCAACCCTGGGAACTGTAGACCAACAGGCTCCTCTGTCTACGGGATTCCCCAGGCAAGAATACTAGAGTGGATTGGCATTTCATTCTCCAGGGGATCTTCTTGACCCTGGGAGTCAATAAGTTTTAGAACTATTCAGCTTGAGAGTAGAAGACATTCCATAGGTTTTTCACAAAATACTTGTCAGAAGAGAGGGTGTTTTGGCTAAAACTAGAGAAATGAGAGGTGCTGTATCTACTCTTTGGCCTCCTTTTCAAAATTTGGTTTCAGATGTCAAGACTGATGAAGCCACACACACCAGAAGGGTATGAAATATTTTGCTGATTCCACAGTGAAGCTCCCTGAGAGCAAAACAGCCCTCTTCAGTTGATTATATATATATATAAAGAAACTTGAGAAAACCAGGAAAGGAGACTTGCTTTGTGTAATGAGTGGGGCCATGAGAAGAATTCCAAGTTCCAGAGCACAAAACCAGGCTTGTGGTCACCTGAAACTCCTATAGTTGTCAAAGATTTTTCTTGGGCTTTCTTATCAGCTTGTACATATTTGGAGCAAAAGAGGAAAGAGAAAGAATGAGATTTAAAGCTTGGCAGAATTCAAATCAAACATCCAAAAACAGTATTTTTTTTACAGAAAGTTAACCTTTGGACAGAGTTGGATAATGAATGAGAAGGCTGGTTTAACTCTAAGAAGAAGGAAAAGTTAGAACTTAGACAATGTGGCCTGGGAAAACTGAACATGATCAAAGCAGAATGCTGGTATGGATGATGTACCATAAGTAAAGGCAAAGGAATTTCTAAAAAGATTTATTGATTGATCAATGTTCCTCTGTATTTTCTCAGTTTTTTGAATCAGGATGTCATTTAGAATAACATAGTCAGAATAGCTCTAGAGTAGGATCCTCCAGACTCCTCATGGAGGGAGTCACAAATTAACCCTTTACTATTCAGATTATTTACAAAGTCCATGATATCATAGATGGAGGCCTGGGTGCCCAGATCAGTAGGGAAGATAGTGGGAAGTCCAGGGCAGTTCTTCTTTCCCAAAGCATACAGAGTATTTCAAACTTTTAAAGCTGGTACAATATTAGCTGAATGCAAGCACAGATATTGAAACTTATAATCAAAATTCAAAATGAACGTACAAATATTTCAATTAATACTATTCCTTAAATTTCAACACAAAATATATATATATATATATATATATATATTTAATATGACTTGCATTTTCAGTTTTAAAAACATACATAGTATTGAAAAGGGATATGACTGGCTCATATGGAAAAGTGTAAATTTAAAAATATGTATCTTCTGTGTGAATATATCCTCATTTTACTCTCCTAATTTGGTGAGGACTGCAAAGTAAATTTCAGCTCCTACATTCCATTCAAAGAGTGTCTTTGTGAAGTGCACAACTTGAAACAGCATACAGGTTGGATTTAATGTTAAAATTCCTGAAAAATGATAACAATCTAAATGTTACTTATGTTGAAATTTAGGGAATAGCAGCTGCCTTGCAATAATAGCAATGAGTCTACTATATTTTGAAGGAGAATATTTTAGATTATCAACATCCTGTCTAATTTTGCTAGGGGGAAAAACATGAAACAGTAGTCACTAGTCTCCTTTTCTGAGAAAACAAATTGATGAAAAAAATTAAATTTTTATTATTTTCAATTATAGATTGATGGTGAAACTATCTATTTGGGAAAGGGAGGATTCTTTGGATATTTGCTCTAAAATATCACTAGAAAATCCTGCATTGCATTTTTTCATAGTTGTGGACACTACTGCATACACATATTTATGAGCAAAATCACCAGCTGAAATAAACTTTTATTTTCCTATAGGAATAGAATAGAAAAAGAAAGCTTTCACTTCTTTTGTTACTTTCATTTTTTTAATGAAAATAATAATCATCCTCAATAGGAGTTCTGGTAATACATTATTAAATCTCTCTTTGTTGAACTAACTCAAATGCTGTCAGACTATTCAAAATAGTTTTGTCAGGTTTTAAAAAGCAGTTTTTCTGTCAAATGTGGGTGGAGAGGTTGATGAATTTACCAGACAAAATTCATTGGTAAATAATAATTCACTTTGCTTTTTTAAAGCATTTTTCATTTTACAGTTTGATTAAAAGTCTTAGCTTTTTCTTTTGCATTTTATGATGTTTTGGGAGTATATCAATAAAGATAAAAGGATATTCTTTTCTTTTACCCACTGAAAGAATACTTTATGTAAACATGTCTTAAGCAAAAAGGAAAATTTTATAGCTGATTTTTCACAGTAACTCACAGAAACAGACTTCATATTACAAGTGTGTAGAATATTTAAATTGAGGGATCTTTCTTATCTAAGAACTGGTTTTCTACTTTCCACAGTACTTTTTGTGTATCCTTTAGCTGTCTGTATTTTAATGAGAATGTTTATGACCAAAGGAACATACGGATCAAATTGGGTACTATAAGCCATGTGAAAGATCAAAGTAAATTTATTTTCATAAAACTGGGTGCCCAGACAGTGTTGATAATTGAAAAGTTGTAGTTAAATAAAACAATACTGATTTAGCTTAAAAGCTAACCTTCATAAAGATATTTGGCCTAAGGTGCTGAAGAGCTTTTAGAAAGAACACTGCAATGATAAAGAATGTTTTATTATTTAGCCAAAAAAAAATCTAATTGGCCAAAGTTCATTTTAACAGCATAGAAAACATATATGTAATGCATATTTTAATGCAGTGTCTCAATGTAATTTCTAAGAATTTGCAAATAAAAAGGAATTGAATCAGCATAACAGCTTATTCCAAAGTATTTCTAATGCTGATTTTTAATAGATAAATAAAAGGTTAAAGATATACACTTTTACTGTGTAAAAATATTACAAAAGCTTAAACTATATCTGATAAAATAATATAATACATCTAAAGGAGTTTTCTATCAAGTGCTTGATACTTGCTAACTAAAATTTTACATGCTCGAAGCAAAGAATTCTATAGAACTAATTAATAATTCATCTTAAATCATAAATATCATTGCTTAAGAGTAAGCAATGCAAACTCTGAAATGAAAATTGTCATGTTTAATATGTCATGCTATATTTCACCTATAGAATAATCAAGTTTTTAAAGTAGTGAAGACAAGGGGGAATAATTATAATATATTTCGTTATTTAAGCAGCAGTTGAAAATATTTTCTTTTCAGATAACATATTAAATTCATGTTTAACCAAATATTTCTGTTTAAAAACCACATGTAATATTGATTCCAAATATAAAAACATTAAAACATTTATTAGTTTTCCTTTTTCATACTGAAAAAATATAACTATGAAGTATTACTCAAAGATTAGAAGTAATAAAATTAATTAAAACTAAATGTGGTAAGCAAATTAATATATTTTTGAAGGACTTTCCATTCTTGTTTTAATTCTCCAGTATTAAATCAACATTGCTAAAAAAGAATTTGAAGTGCAAAAGGGAATATAAAGAAAATGTAAAATCATTGACCCTGAAAGAAAATGAACATTATGAAAGAAAGTCCATGGATATGTAGGCTATGGGCAGGTCTACGTATACTTTAGTCAAAAAAAAATATATATATATAATGTAAACACAAGCTCATCGTAAACCATCTCATCATCCCAATTCCTATTTGGTATGTTAGTTAACTAGAGTTCGGATGGTTGTTTCCCTTTAGCACAAACAACCATGTTGATGAGTCACTCTTGTGGCAGATGGCAGATGCTACTCTTGTCCCATTTGTAACTCATAGATGTCTCAGTGTGCAACTTCCAAATGCCTAAAGGCTTTGTTTCTGGAACTGCTGAAAGATGAACTGCCAGCCTTAAGTACCAAGGAATGAATGATATGAGCAGCCCTGGAACAATGACTTTTCATACATATGTACTCTAGTTATCAGGATAAATAAGATAAATTTGAGGTGTGTTCTTTTATAACATTTCACTTTCCTGTGGTATTGAGGACCTTAGCTAGAGTGAGTAGCCAAAATAAACACATGAATACAGTAAGTTATTTCTCCATGGTGATGGTTTAGTCTCCTAGTTGTGTCCTACTCCTGTGACCCCATGGACTGGGAACCTACCAGACTCCTCTGCCTATGGATTCTCCAGGCAAAAATACTGAAGTGGGTTGCCATTTCCTTCTCCAAGGAATCTTCCTGACCCAGGAATCAAACCCGGATCCCCCATGTTGCAGGCAGATTCTTTACCAACTGAGCTACAAGTGAAACCCCATATTTCTCTATATCAGTTCAGTTCAGTTCAGTCATTCAGTCGTGTCTGACTCTTTGTGGCCCCATGAATCGCAGCATGCCAGGCCTCCCTGTCCATCATCATCTCCCAGAGTTCACTCAGACTCACGTCCATCGAGTCAGTGATGTCATACAGCCATCTCATCCTTGGTAGTCCCCTTCTCCTCCTGCCCCCAATCCCTCCCAGCATCAGAGTCTTTTCCAATGAGTCAACTCTTCTCATGAGGTGGCCAAAGTACTGGAGCTTCAGCTTCAGCATCATTCCTTCCAAAGAAATCCCAGGGTTGATCTCCTTCAGAATGGACTGGTTGGATCTCCTTGCAGTCCAAGGGACTCTCAAGAGTCTTCTCCAACACTGCATAATTAACATAGTATATATATAATATATATATTTCTGTATATACTATGTTAATTATTTTATTTAGAATAACTCAAATCCACTGTTACCAAATCCACTGTTGTTGTTGTTCAGTCACTCATGTGTCTCACTCTGTGACCCCATGAACTGCAGCACACCATCTTCCCTGCTCTTCACTATCTCCTGGAGTTTGTTCAAGCTCACGTCCAATGAAGTGGCTCTTTGCATCAGGTAGCCAAAGTATTGGAGCTTCAACTTCAGCATCAGTCCTCCCAATGAATATTCAGGGTTAATTTCCTTTAGGATTGACTGGTTTGACCTCCTTCCTTGTCCAAAGAATTCTCAAGTGTCTTCTAGCACCACAGTTCAAAAGCATAAGTCCTCTTGGAAGAGATTCCCATTACCCCTACCATAGAGTCCATATCCTACCATAGAGACTGCAGATTCTAGGACAGGGATGCCTCAGACCAAACTACAGGAAGGGAACACAGTCCCACCAATCATCAGAGACAAAACCATCAGTTGAATTCAACAGGGTTTACTGGCACTAATAGTAACTCAGTGCTGTGCCACTTACAATGATGGATTTTAAGATGTTCTTAAACTCTGTATATGCTTCATAGTGTTAAAAAATAATTACATTTACATTGGAAAAGTCATGAAGATTAGTCATATTTGAGCCATAAAATTCACCGTAACAAATTTAAAAGAATAGGCATCATACAAAGTATGTTCTCAGACTACTATGGAATTAAACTTGGAATCAATGACAGACAGATAGCTGGAAAATCCCCAATTATTTGGAGATTAAACAATGTCCTTCTAAATGGGAGATGTATCAAAAAAGAAATCTCAAGAGATAATTAACAATATTTTGAAGTAAATGGAAATAAAGATGTAAGCTACAAATATTAATGGGATGTAGCAAAAGCAGTGATTAGAAGAAAACAATAACATAGAAAATATGTATTAGAAAAGAAGAAAGTTTAAAACTAATAATCGCAGCATTCACCTTAAGAAATTAGAAAAAATCCAAAGTAAGCAGGAGAAAAGAAATAAAAAATCAGGGCAATTATCAAAGAAACTACAAAAGGGAAACAATAGAAAAAATAAAAGAAACCAAAGATTGGTACTTTGAAAAGATCGACAAAATTGATAAACTCTTAGACAGCCTAACTAATAAAGTGTAAAAAATATACAAATTACTATAAGAAATGATGGAGGTTGTATAGCACAGGGAATTCTATTCAATACTCTGTAACATCTTATATGGAAAATAATCTAAAAAAGAGTGGATATATGTATGATTAATTCACTCTATTGTACACCTGAAACTAAGACAATGTTGTAAATAACTCTACTGCAATAAAATTTTTAAAAAGAAATGAAAGAATGCATTAATTATCATTCTATGGATGTTATAAGGAAAATAAAGAAATATCATAAACAATTATATGCCCTCAAATTTGATAATTCAGATGAAATGGGCCAGTATCTTGAAAGCCACAAGCTACTAAAATAGTTAAATAAGGAGAAACAATTAATCATAAATATACACATACACACACACACACACACACACACACACACATACACACACACACATGAAATAACTCTCAAAAATAGAAAGCAAAAAAAAAAAAAAAAAGAAAAGCAATAGGCCCAGATGGCTTCTCTGGTGAATTTTACCAAACATCTGAAGAACAAATCATTTCATTTCTTTATAATCTCTTTGAGAAAACAGAAGCAGAGTGAACACTTCCTAAACTCATTTTATAAGGCCAGTGATACACAATACCAAAAATGGACAAAGATATTACAAGAAAAGAAAACTACAGACCAATATCTCTGGTGAATATGACTGAAAAATTCTTAGCCAAATATTGACAAACCAAAACAAAATGTATTTGAAACTATTATTACTATGACCAACTTGAAATTTTTCCAAGAATGCATGATTGTGTCCACATTCAAGCAGCAATTAATATAAACTACAATATCAAGGCTAAAGAAAAATCATATGATCACAAAGACAGATGCAGAAAGAGCATTTGACACAATCAAACTCTCATATGGTATAAAAACTGTTATAAAACTAAAAACAGAGAGAAGCTTCCTCAACATGATAATATCTACAAAAAAATCATACAGCCAACATCATATTTAGTGATGAGACATTAGAAGCTTCCTGCTAATACCAGGAACAGGCAAAGATTTTCCTTCCCATCAATCCTATTCAATGATCATACTGGAACTTCTAGTGAATGCAATAGGGATGAAACGGAAATCAAAAGCCATGTGGGTTGACAGGAAGAAATAAATATATCTGCATTAAAGGGTGACATGATTTGAAATGTAAAAAATACAAAGAATCAGAAAACTCCTAGAACTAATGAGTGAATATAGCAAGGATGCAGAATATGAGGGTAATATTCAAAAGTCAATTGCTTCAGCAAAAGACAATTAGAAGTTGAAGTTAAAAACACAATGTTCTTCATATTAGATTCAAAAATGTGTAAGATATCTATGTATAAATATAACAAATTATGTGTGAGATGTATATGAAGAAAAATATAAAACTGTGAAACAAATCAAGCAATACCTAAATAAATGGAAACCTATTGCTTGTTCATGGGTAGGAAGAATTGATACTGTTAACATATTCACTTTTTTTTTCAATTTTATCTACAAATTCAAAGTAATTCCAAACTAAAGTCCAACAAGTTACTCTGTGATATGAACAAAATGATTCTAAAGTTTCTAAGGGAGAAACATTTTCAGAATAGTCAAAATAACATTAAAAATAGAGGTGGAAGGATAATTGACATGACCCAATGTCAACTTTCACTACAAAGCAACCAGTTAGGCAACGTAATATTAGTGAAAAAGAAGTAAAACAGATCAATAAAAAAGAATAGAGAGCCCAGAAATAGACCCACGCAAATACAGTTAACTGATCATTGACAAAGGAGCAAAGGCCATTGACTGGAGAAATTCTAACAAATAGAACTAGAGTAAGAAAATATCTAAATACAAAAGAGAGAGAGAGAGAGAGAGAGAGAGAAAAAAGACTAACATGTCTTACAAAAATTAACTAAAAATTAGCTCATAGACCTATACATAAAATTATAAAACTTCCAGAAGATAGCATAGGAGGAAATCTAGGTGACCTTGAATTTAGCAATGAGTTTGTAGATAAAACACCAAAAGACCAAAATAATGACCCATGAGAAAATTAACTGATGTTAGTCTTCATCAAAATGAAACATTTCTGCTGTATACAAAATTTAAGAGACTGACAAGAGAAGATATAGGTAGGGAGACTATTTGAAAAACTTAAATATAATAAAGGATTTGTACACAAAACACATTTTTTTTCAATTTCTAAAACCTGATAGAAAATAAACAACCTAATTGAAAATTGGGCAACAATCTGAGCAAACACCTAGCCAGGGAAGGTAAATCGCTGGCAAACAAGCATACACAAAGATTCCAAGATTATATAAGATGTCATTACAGAATTGCAAATTAAAACAAGGTGCCAAACTCACTTATCAATCTAGTATTTCTAAATTCAAACACAGTGACGATAACAAATGCTAGTGAAGGTGCTGACCAATAACAATTCACATTCTGTGCTGAGAGGAATACAAAATCATACAGCCTCTTTGGAAGATAGTTTCCTATAAAACAAAATATAGTTTCAGTGTATAATCCACTCCTAGGTATTTGTTCCGATGAGTTGAAAACTAAAGTCCACATAAAAATATGCAAACAAATGTTTACAATCAGTTTTTATCATAATTGCCTAAAATTAGATCACTTCATCGGAAATAGATGGGGAAACCATAGAAAGTGTCAGACTTCATTTTTGGGGGGCTCCAAAATCACTGCAGATGGTGATTGCAGCCATGAAATTAAAAGACGCTTACTCCTTTGAAGGAAAATTATGACCAACCTAGATAGCATATTCAAAAGCAAAGATGTTACTTTGCCAACAAAGGTCCATCTAGTTAAGGCTATGGTTTTTCCAGTGGTCATGTATGGATGTGAGAGTTGGACTATAAAGAAAGCTGAGCACTGAAGAATTGATGCTTTTGAACTGTGGTCTTGGAGAAGACTCTTGAGAGTCCCTTGGACTGCAAGGAGATCCAACCAGTCCATTCTGAAGGAGATCAGTCTTGGGTGTTCTTTGGAAGGACTGATGCTAACGCTGAAACTCTGATTCTTTGGCCACCTCATGAGAAGAGTTGACTCACTGGAAAAGTCTCTGATGCTGGGAGGGATTGCGGGCAGGAGGAGAAGGGGAGGACAGAGGATGAGATGGCTGGATGGCATCACCAACTCGATGGACATGAGTTTGGGTAAGCTCCAGGAGTTGGTGATGGACAGGGAGGCCTTGTGTGCTGCAATTCATGGGGTCGCAAAGAGTCGGACACGACTGAGTGACTGAACTGATCTGAGATGCTTTCCATTAGGAGAATGGATAAGCAAACTTGCATCCTTGAGATAGACTATTATTCAGTGATAAAACAAAGTGAGCTCGCCAACAACAGAAAGACATGTGCATTTTTGCTAAGTCATCTCAGTTCTGTCCTACTCTTTGGAACCCTATGGACTATAGCCCACCAGGCTCCTCTGTCCATAGGATTCTCCCGGCAAGAATACTGGAATCGTTTGCTGTGCCCTCCTCCAGGGGATCATCCTGACATAGGGATCAAACCTGCCTTTTCTGCATTGCAGATGGATTCTTTATCACTGAGTCACTGGGGAAGTCCTTAAAAAGACAAGAAGGAAATTGCAAATGCACACTACCAAGTGAAACAAAAGTGCCTGAAAAACTGTTGATTGTAACTATTTGACATTTGGAAAAGACCCAACTATAGAGAAAGCAGTTCCCAGGGATTGGGCATAAGGGGCAACTGACAAATAGGTGCTGCACAGGTAATTATTAGGGCAGTGAATCTATTCTATGTGACATTATGATGGTGGACACATGACATCACGCATAGAAGCAGAAAGAGTGAACCCTAATGTAAGCCATGGGATTAGTTAATAATATATCAGTACTGGTTCATCAATTGTAACAAATGCACCTCAAGAATGAAATATGTTAACAACAGGGAAACTGAAGACAGGGAAAGAGCCAGTATTTGGGAACTTTTTATATGTGTGTCCAATATTTTGATAAATCTAAATGTACTCTAAGAAGTAAATTCTATTAATTAAAAATAAAAATCACCAACTTTCCCACCTCCCTCAAAAGAGGGTTACATTTCCAAGTCATCTGCTTATGGATAACTTTCAAAAACATATGTCTGCCAGAACAAGCATCCCAGCATCATGGTCTTTTCAAATGAGTCAGTTCTTTGCATCAGGTGGCCAAAGTATTGGAGTCTCAGCTTCAGCATCAGTCCTTCCAACGAATATTCAGGACTGATTTCCTTTAGGATTGATGGTTTTTAACTCCTTGCAGTCCAAGGGACTCTCACGGGTCTTCCAGGAAGGTGATGGATTTTAACTCAATGAGGTCAGAAAGTCTTATGCTTGAGACCCTTTCACAGTATATCTTGTGTATCTCTTCATCTTTTATAATCTCTTCATTATATAATAAAGTAGTAAACATAAGTTAAATGTTTCCCTGAGTGTGAACTGAACTTGAAAATTATTGAACCCAAGCAGGTGATGCGTAGGAAATTCTAACTTAAAGATGACAACCTAGACTTGCAAGTGGCTTCTGAGGTGTGGGGCCAGTTTTGTGGGGCTAACTCTTAAACTTTGCAGTCTCTGCTAACTCCAGTTAGTGTTAGAACTAAACTGAATTACAAGAGAAGACCCAACTGGTATAGCAGAGAATTGCTTGTGAAAGTGAAAGCAGCTCAGTCACGTCCAACTGCTTGAGACTCCATGTACTGTAGCCTGCCAGGCTCCTCTGTACATGGAATTCTTCAGGGAAGAATACTGGAGTGGGTAGCTGTTCCCTTCTCCAGGGGATATTCCCAACCCAGGTATCAAAGCCAGGTCTCACATATTGCAGGTGTATTCTTTACCATCTGAGCCACCAGGGAAGCCCAAGAATATAGGAGTGGGTACCCTATCCCTTCTCCAGGCGATCTTCCCAACCCAGGAGTTGAACCGGGGTCTCCTGCATTTCAAGAGGATTCTTTACTAACTGGGCTACCAGGGAAGCAGAGAATTGCGTAGTAGGGGGAAAAAGCCTACATGCTCAGTGACAGAAGTGTTGTGAGTGTGGTGACAGAGTGTGAATACAGGAGAAACAGAGAGGTTTTTTTGAGACAGGGTAATTGTTATACACTTAAGACTGTTCACAGAAAGGGATGAATTAGGACTGGTCTTTAAGTGATTTGTAAGATTTGGAATGAAGCAGAAGAGGACAAAAAAAGATCACACTTGGTGGTAATACTACAATTAACGGCAAACTGATAAATACTGGGTCAAATGGACCTGAAAGAAATTTGGATTAAGTGGCATGTGAGTACAGATATAAAGCATCAGAAAATCAACCCCTATCATCTACAAAGGGCACAATTCAAAACTGTCATGATAAGAGCCTTGTATATGCTCTGGGTTAAAAGGAGACCCTAATTCCTAATAGCAATGCATTGTGAAGTCTCCCATAAAATTTACACACAAAATCAACAAGATCTTTGGATAATCAGTGCTCAAGTTTTGTTGAGAAGTATTCATCCACCATCTACTATGTGTTTTTCTCATCACCAAATAATTTTTCAGTATTCTTTTATTTCAATGTAGGAGACAAATACATTGTCATATATATATTTCAGGGCTTCCCAGGTGGAACTAGTGGTAAATAACCCTTAGTCAGTCTTTCCCATCAGGAATCTTCCATAAGCCTCTTATACTTATCCATCAGAGGGCAGACAGAATGAAAACCACAATCACAGAAAACTAATCAAACTAATCACATGGGCCACAGCCTTGTCTAACTCAATGAAACTATGGGCCATGCCTGTAGGGCCACCCAAGACTGACAGGTCATGGTAGAAAGTTCTGACAAAATGTGCTCCACTGGAGAAGGAAATGGCAAATGACTTCAGTATTCCTGCCTTGAGAACCCCATGAACAGTATGAAAAGGCAAACACATAACGCACTGAGAGATGAACTCCCCAGGTCTTTAGGTGCCAAATATGCTACTGGAGAACAGTGGAGAAATAACTCTGGAAAGAATGAAGAGACACAGCCAAAGCGAAAACACCACCCATTTGTGGATGTGATTGGTGATGGAAATAAGCTGTAAAGAACACTATTGCATAGGAACCTTGAATGTTAGGTCCATGAATCAAGATAAATTGGAAGTGGTCAAACAGGAAATGACAAGAGTGAACATCGACATTTTAGGCTTCAGTGAACTAAAATGGACTGAAATGGGTGAATTTAACTTAGATTACCATTATATCTAGTACTGTGGGCAAGACTCCCTTAAAAAAAAAAAAATGGAGTGGCCCTCATACCGAACAAATGAATCTGAAGTGCAATATTTGGATGCAATTTCAAAAAAGACAGAATGATTTTTGTTTGTTTCCAAGGCAATCACTCAATATCACAGTAATCCAAGTCTATGCCCTGACCAGTAATGCTGAAGAAACTGAAGATGAATGGTTCTATGAAGACCTACAAGACCTTCTAGACCTAAAACCCAGGAAGGATGTTCTTTTCATTATAGGGGACTGGAATGAAAAAGTAGGAAGTCAAAAGATACCTGGAGTAACAGGAAATTTGGTCTTGGAGTACAAAATGAAACGAGTCAAAGACTAACAGAGTTTTCCCAAGAGAATGCAGTGGTCATAGCAAACATCCTCTTTGAACAATATCCATGGACATCATATGATGTCCATATACATGGATATCACCAGATGGTCAATGCTGAAATCAGATTGAATATATTCTTTGTAGCCAAAGATGGAGAAGCTCTATGCAGTCAGCAAAAACAAGACTGGGAGCTGACAGTGGCTCAGATCGTGAACTTCTTATTGCAAAATAATGACTTAAATTGAAGAAAGTAGGGAAAACCACTAGATCATGCAGGTATGACCTAAATAAAATCCCTTATGATTATACAGTGGAAGTGACAAAAAGATTCAAGGGATTCAATCTGATATACAGAATGCCTGAAAAACTATGGATGGAGGTGCATGATATTGCACAGGAGGCAGTGTTCAAGGTCATCCTCAAGAAAAGGGAATGAAAACGGGCAAAATGGTTGTTTCAGGAGTTCTTAGAAATAGCTGAGAAAAGAAGAGAAGGGAGAGGTAAGGGAGAAAAGGAAAGATATACCCATTTGAATGCAGAGTTCCAAAGAATGGAAAGGAGAGATTTAAAAAAGCCATCTTCAGCGATCAGTGCAAAGAAATAGAGGAGAACAATAGAATGGAAAAGACTAGTGATCTCTTCAAGAAAATTAGAGATACCAAGGGAATATTTCATGCAAAGATGGGCACAATAAAGGACAGAAATGGTAGGGACCTAACAGAAGCAGAAGATATCTAGAAGAGGTGGAAGGAATACACAGAGGAATACAAAAACGGTCTTCATGACCCAGATAATCAAGATGGTGTGATCACTCACCCAGAGCCAGTCATCCTGGAATGTGAAGTCAAGTGGGCCTTAGGAAGTATCACTGTGAAGCAAAGCTAGTGGAAGTGATGGAATTCCAGTTGAGCTGTTTCAAATCATAAAAGATGATGCTGTGAAAGTGCTGCACTCAACAAGCCAGAAAATTTGTAAAACTCTGCAGTGGCCACAGGACTGGAAAAGGTCAGTTTTCATTCCAACCTCAAGAAAGGCAATGCCAAAGAATGCTCAAACTACTGCAGAATTGCACTCATTTCGCATGCTAGCAAAGTAATGCTCAAAATTCTCCAAGCTAGGCTTCAACAGTACATGAACCATGAACTTCCAGATGTTCAAGCTGGATTTAGGAAAGGCAGAGGAACCAGAGAACAAACTTCCAACATCCGTTAGATCATTGGAAAAGCAAGAGAGTTTCAGAGAAAAATCTACGTCTGTGTTATTGACTATGCCAACTCTTTTGTGTGGATCATTACAAGCAGGATAATTCTTAAAGAATTGGGAATACCAGATCACCTGACCTGCCTCTTGAGAAATCTGTATTCAGGTCAAGAAATAATAGTTAGAACTGGACATGGAACAACAGACTGATTCCAAATTGGGAAAGGAGTACATCAAGGCTGTATATTGTCATCCTGCTTATTTAACTTATATGCACAATATATAATACAAAATGCCGGGCTGGATGAAGCACAAGGTGATATCGAGATTGCTTGAAGAAAGTAATAACCTCAGATATGCAGATGACACCACATTTATGGCAGGAAGTGAAGAAGAACAATAGAGCCTCTTGATGAAAGTCAAAAACAGAGTGAAAAAACTGGCTGAAAACTCAACATTCAGAAATCTGTAAGATCATGGCATTCAGTCCCATCAGTTCTTGGCAAATAGATGGGGAAACAATGGAAACAGTGAGAGACTTTATTTTGGGGGGCTCCAAAATCACTGCAGATGGTAACTGGAGCCATGAAATCCAAAGACTCTTGCTCCTTACTATAAAAGCTATGACCAACCTAGACAGCATTCTAAAAGGCAGAGATATTTACTTTGTCAACAAAGGTCCATGTAGTCAAAACTATGGTTTTTCCATAGTCATGTATGGATGTGAGAGTTGGACTATAAAGAAATCTGAGCTCCAAAGAACTGATGCTTTTGAACTGTATTGTTGGAGAAGACTCTTGTGAGTCCCATAGACTGCAAAGAGATCCAACAAGTCAATCCTAAAGGAAATCAGTCCTGAATACTCATTGGAAGGACTGATGATGAAACTGAAACTCCAGTACTTTGGCCACCTGATGTGAAGAACTGACTCTTTGGAAAAGACCCTGATGCTGGGAAAGATTAAAGCTGAGAGGAGAAGGGGATGACAGGGGATGAAATGGTTGGATGACATCAATGGCTTGATGGACATGAGTTTTTATCAAGTCCCAGGAATTGGTGATGGACAGGGAAGACTGACATGATGGACAAGGAAGACTGGTGTGCTGTAGTCCATGGGGTCACAAATAGTAATACACAACTGAGTGACTGAACTGAACTGAGCTGAAAGAATCCTCCTGCTCATGCAGGAGACATAAAAGACACAAGATCCATCCTTGGGTCAGGTAGATCCCCTTGAGTGGGAAATGGCAACCCATTCCAGTATTTTTGACTGGAAATCCCATGGACAGAGAAGGCTCGTAGGCTATAGTCCAAGGGGTCACAAAGGGTCAGACACTACTAAAGCAACTTAGCAGGTATATATAATGCAACTAGAAAATTGTGCTTTCAATTATATCTTCATCAGATACATTTTTGAAGACATGTAAGAGGACCAAGAATATGAATGATATAAAGAACAGGATATACACTTTATAAGCACAATTAAATTGCAATCAGTTTTGGTGCACACATCACAACAGACATCAATTCTTAACAATGCAGGAGCAAAGCAGCACCTTAAAAACAGAACCAAAATAAGACCAGCCAAAAGGAGAAATAATACATAATTACAGAAAATCTATAGGAGTAAAAAAGACATTTAGTGCCCCAAGTGGCAGGTATGTTTCATAGTCAACAGATTTTAAGCCAGTACAAAAAGACAGAAAGAAGTAAGGTACAGAAATGTAGGAAGCTGTTCCTAAGAGGGTTCAATTCACTACTTAAGACTTTAACTTTTTTCTTTTTGCAGTACTGTGCAGCATGCTCCCCAACCATGGATTGAATCCATAGCCCCTGCACTGGGAGTCTTACCCACTGGACCACTAGGGAAATCCCTCACCAGTTAAAATTCAAGTCATGCTCTTACAGCTCTTCCCACTTCTCTCTGATTTGATACACTTCACTTTATAGCAGAGCTGTAGTTAGCACATGTCTCTGAACTTTTCAAAAAAGATTGAATTATTCAACTTAGAATCATCAGTTCTTAGCACTGTGGTTTTGAAAATTCCTAATTTGAGTCTAATGAATGCATTCACTTAGGGAACTCAAAGACATTTTAAATAATTAAAACCTCACTAGGAAGATATATTTGGGGGCTAAAATATCTTGCAGTGAATCCCAAAGCCATGTAAAGACAGCTTTTAATTTTTTTTTTTTAATTTTTTATTGAAGGATAATTGCTTTATACAATTTTGTTGTTTTTTTGTCAAACCTCAACACGAATCAGCCATAGGTATACATATACCCGCTCCCTTTTGAGCTTCCCTCTCATTTCCCTCCCCCATCCCACCCCTCTTGGTTGATACAGAGCCCTTTGAGTTTCCTGAACCATACAGGAAATTCCCATTGGCTATCTATTTTACATATGGTAATGTAAGTTTCCATGCTACTCTTTCCATACATCTCACCTTCTCCTCTCCTTTCCCCACATCCACAAGACTAATCTCTATGTCTTTTTCTCCAATGCTGCCTTATAAGTAAATTTATTTAGCAAAATTTTTCTAGATTCCATATATATATGTTAGAATAAGATTTTTACCTTTCTCTTTCTGACTTACTTTTCTCTGTATAATAGGTTCTACGTTCATCCACATCATTAGAACTGGCTCAAAGGCATTCATTTTTATGGCTGAGTAATATTCTATTGTTTAAATATGCTACAACTTTTTTATCTATTCATCTGTTGATGGACATCCAGGTTGCTTTCATGTTCTACTTCTTGTAATAGTGCTGCAATGAACAATAGGATTACAAACAATAAATGCTGAGAGAATGTGGAGAAAATGGAACACTCTTGTTGTTGGTGGGAATGTAAATTGATACAGCCACTATGGAAGATGATATGGAGATTCCTTTAAAAACTATGAATAAAACCACCATATGACCCGGTAATCCCACTCTTAGGCATATACCCTGAGAAAACCAAAATTGATAAAGACAACTTTTGAAACAGTCATTGCTCTAATTCATCATCTAACTTGCTCTAACAACTATTTCACATTGAGGGGAAAAAGAGTGTATTTTACTTTTTTTCAGAAGAGCCAAGAAATGCATTATCAAGGAGCAGGGTAAAAACATTTATTGAAGATTTATAATAGTTATTAAAATTTTGGCAACCAATTCCTGAGGTAGTTTTTACACTCTCCTTGTTAGATTTAAGGAAACAGTAGCCCAGGGTGTCTCCACTACTTGCCCAAGGTCACACAGTAAGTAAATGGCAAAAAATATTTCCATTTCTCCAAAGATTCTTCTTTTCATACATCACATTAACTAGTATAGAACAGCAGAGGGGCAGAAATTACTTTTTCTAAGCCATGGGAGTATTTTGTGTCACTCCCTATGAAAAATTTTCAGCCATGTATTTCCAACCCAGAGTCATAAGGAATAAAGATAAGCCTCTAAAATAGCACTGAATTGCAGAAGAACATGAAATTTCTTGTGCACAATTCCCAACTCTATCAATCATCAGTTGTGTAACCTTATATAGGTCATGTTAACCTCTCTAAGCTACCAAACTTTCATCTGTAAAATGGAGATTAAAATATCACTTCCATAGTGATGCTATGAAGATTAAGTAAAATGATACTTTAACGTGTCAGGGTCTGGCACACAGAAACATTCCCTGGGCATGCCAGATGCTTTTTTTCTTTTTTTGTTTTACTTTTCAAACTACTCCTTTAACCCCTAAACACAGTCACTGAACAAAAGTTAATACGGTGTTTTTTATGTGTCAGACACCATATCTAGATACTTGATGTGAAAGTCGCTCAGTTGTATCCGACTGTTGTAAACAGTGGATTATACAGTCCATGGAATTCTCCAAGCCAGAATACTGGAGTAGGTAGCTCTTTCCTTCTCCAGGGGATAGTCTCAACCTAAGGAGTGAACCCTCCTGCATTGCAGGAGGATTCTTTACCAACTGAATTATCAGGGAAGCCAGATACTTGATAAATTATGATCTAAAAAATGACAGGATCTTATGCCTGATCCTTTAGAAAACAGCCTGAAGCAAATCAAGATGCTGCTGATAAATGCAGGAGGTGAGGATCTAGGGCATCATGGTGAGAAACAATACAAAATAAGGTAAAGACAGATGCAAACAAATGTGCATTGATGCATACCTTTGGCTGGTGGGTCTACAATTATAGTAGCAGATAGACTATACAGTATCAGTACTGTGCTGCTTGGCCCCCAGGAAAAACATCTCTGGACAGGCTGCAAGGTGAATGCATGCCTCAGATTTGTCAGTCACAGGAAAGTAAGATAGGAATTATGCGCTAATTTTTTTCTTCTCTATTATTTCTTATTGGCAAAAGTTTAACCCACAGGAAAATGCATCACATCCATTCTGAAATGCAGTACGTAGGGACTGAGCATCCATTCTGAGATGCAGTACCTAGGGACTGGGCATCCATTCTAGGATCCTATATCCCCCTGTTTGTGCTATGGTGTTTCCTCCAAATGTACCAAGTGAGCAAGAAGGCATAAATCCCATGATTTCACTGGTCAACCAACTCTGTAGAATTGGCTGGAGGGAACAGATCAAGATTCCCATGACAAGTGGCCCTCAGAAATGGTAGCATCTTGCAGGAGAGGAAAGTAAATTATCAAAATTTTATATCATGGGCACCAAAAGGGAAACATGCTTAGGAAAGGAGGAAATATACATGGGAAAGGAAAAAAATTGCTTAGGAAATAAGAAAATGTGTCCATTGTTGCCAAACAAGTCACAGCTAGAGAAGCTTCCATTGGGTTGAATACTATGAACAACCTAGATAACATAAAAAAGCATATTTTTTAAGAGGCTTCCATGGTGGTTCAGATGGAAAAGAATCTAGCTGTAATGCAGGAGCCCTGGGATCAACCCCTGGATTGGGAAGATAACCTAGAGGAGGGCAAGGCAACTCACTCCAGTATTCTTGCCTGGAGAATTCTATTGACAGAGGAGCCTGGTGGCCTGCAGTCCAAGGGGTCACAAAGAGTCAGATGTGACTGAGCAGCTGAGCACACATGCACATATTGTTTAGAGGAGCTTAAAAGACATGTTAGAGCAAACAAGAAGCATAAGTGTTATCTCTCCAACATTCAATGTGGGCAAGAAATACAAAAAACCTATGAAATGCTAAGAGACTACAGGATTGGGCTCATAAAATAGCAATGGTATTTTGATATATCAGAGATATTAAGGCTTCTACTAATGGACTGAAAATACATTGACTTTGGTCAAGAGAAAGTTGCAATGGAACCCATTAATTGAAGACTATGTAGAATATGATAAAATTCAGAATACTAATACTATAAACATATAAAATATGAACAGAATTATTGGTAGAAATCATAAAGATGTTTAAAACCTATGGAAAATAGTGTATCTATCTATCAAATCTCACTGGTCATTAGATTAAGACCATTGTCAGGAGGGGGATTAAGGAGCAGTCAAAAATATGAGAACCAGACCTAAATTAGGAAATAAAGACATATGCAACTAAAAATAAGACTTTACTAATAAGTATGAAAACTAAATTTTTAATGTTACACTTAAAATATTGGAATTCAGTGTCTATCTTTCCAAGTATTAAGAGTAGAAAGAAAATACATGATTAATGGAAGCAATCAATACAAAAAGAAAAGATGAATAAATAAAAAGAAGGATAAAGAAAAGACAGAAAAAATAGAACACACAATGAGAGAATGGAGATATCTCTAGATATCTAGATATGAAAAATATATTAAGTTGATTAAATTTATGTTTCTTAATGAAGATAAGAGGAGAATGAAAAAGCTGGCTTAAAACTCAACATTCCAAAAACGAAGATTATGGCATCCAGCCCCATCACTTCATGGCAAATAGATGGAGAAACAATAGAAACTGACTTTCTTGGGCTTCAAAATCACTGCAGATGGTGACTTCAGCCATGAAATTAAAAGATGCTGCTCTTTTGAAGAAATGCTATGACAAACATAGACAGCATATTTAAAAGCAGAGACATTACTTTGCCAGCAAAGGTCTGTATAGTCAAAGCAATGGTTTTTTCAGTACTCATGTATGGATGTGAAAGTTGGACCATAAAGAAGGCTGAGGCATGAAGAACTGATGTTTTTGAACAGTGGTGTTAGAGAAGACTCTTCAGAGTTTCTTGGACTGCAAGGAGATCAAACCAGTCAGTCCTAAAGGAAATCGGTCCTGAATATTCATGGGAAGGACTGATGCTGAAGCTCTAATACTTTGTCCACCTGATGCAAATTGCTGACTCAGTATAAAAGACCCAGATGCTGGGAAAGACTGAAGGCAGGAGGAGAAGGGGACACCAGAGTATGAGATGGTTGAATGGCATCACCAACTCAATGGACATGAGTATGAGTAAGCTCCAGGAGATGGTGAAGGATAGGGAAGCCTGGCGTTCTGTAGTCCGTGGGGTCGCAAAGAGTCCGACATAACTGAGAAACTGAACAACAACAGCAACAACAATGTGTATATATATGTGTATGTGTATACATCCACATATGTACAAATGTTTTAGTAATCACAATAATTAAAACTGGGTTAAAATTTTTGTTAAAATACATGTTATCAGATTAAATAAAAACATAACAATATTTACAAATCACACACAAAATAGAAAAAAGTGAATGCTGTAGATGAAAGAAAAAAATTGGTGAATGAAATTAAAGAGATAATATATATCAAACAAAATTAATGTTAATGCAAACAACATTAATAGACTAAAGATACTCTCAGTTAATTATGTCTACACTAAAAATACAACTAAAAAGCCAGGTAAATTATGGCTGACTCATGTTGATGCTTGGAAAAAAACAACACAATATTGTAAAGTAATTATCCTTCAATTAAAAATAAATTTAAATAAATTAATTAAATAAGGCCCTCCGCTACCAAATAAAGACAGATAAAAGGAGTAAATTCTTAAAAAAAATCCATAAAGATTAGAAAGGGTTAAGCAAAGAACATAGTTATGCACAGATAGAAACTACAGAAAAATTTTAGAATTAATGAGAGTAGTCATGCTGTTGTAAGTAGGATTTTCAAAATCAACTGAATTCTTTTTTTGTAACAAATACTGAAAAATCATAGTGGATAACATTTATAATAGCAACAAAACATAGTATATCTTCAAATAAATCTAAACAGGATGTATAAGAACTCAATATAAAATATTATAAAGTTTTATACTTCAGTAATTTAGTGAAGTCACTCAGTCGTGTCTGACTCTTTGTGACCCCATGGACTGTAGTCTACCAGGCTCCTCAGTCCACAAAATTTTCCAGGCAAGAGTACTGGAGTGGGTTGCCATTTCCTTCTCGAGGGGATCTTCCCAACCCAGGGATTGAACCCGGGTCTCCCACATTGCAGGCAGACCCTTTACTATCTGAGCCACCAAGGAAGCCCATGAGACCACCTAAATTAATAGGAAGATGAAGACTTTGACCCTGTCAAACCATATATTAAGGCTCACTTTAAATATGGAAAAATTTTAAATCCTGAAACACAAACATAATACATGCAGAGGCCAGGAGGACAAAACAGAGACCCTATTATTTGGCAAAGCAGACAATAATATGAGAAAATTATCACTATATTGATAAACAAAATAGAAAAAAATTAAAATTCTGCACGATATCATGATCACCATGGTTCCAACTGCACAGAAAAATATATAACCAAAGGAAAATAGTAGTTAGATCATGATGTGTCAATGCAGGTTCACCAACTGTAACAAATGTACCTCTGGTGGGAGATGTTGTTAATGCTGGAAACTATGCATGTGGAGGCTGAGGCACATGAGAAGTCCTTGGACATCCCACTCAATATTGCTGTGAACCTAAAATTGCTGTAAAAAATAAAATCTATTAAAAGAAGAAGAAGAAAGAAAGAGGGAAACAGAAAAAAAAAAAAAAAAAGGTGGGGCAAAGATAAAGCCTTATAACCCATGGCTTCTGTAAGAAATCTGAATGTGTTCTCCCACCTCTAGTGTTCTTTTCACTGGTTAATGCCAGATTACATCATTCTAAGGTTGTAAAACCAAGAGAAGTGAATGTTCTTGCCTCTACTGCCAACAAAGAGACATTGTAATGATAACTAGGATATCTCCTGCCAATTTATGAATTTTTAAAAAATCTTCCCAGGAATATTGGGATATTTTGGTGGTGGTTTAGTCATTAAGTCATGTCCAACTCTTGTGACCCTATGGAAGGTAGCCTGCCAGTCTCCTCTGTCCTTGGGATTCTCCAGGCAAGAATACTGGAGTGGGTTGCCATTTCCTTCCCCAGGGGATCTTCCCAACCCAAGAATTGAGCTTGGGTCTCCTGCAGTGCAAGTAGATTCTTTACCAACTGAGCTATTAATCAACTACTATTTTCCATTGGTAAAACCTGAAAATAATTGGTTTGCTAACATCATCTATTAAGCCTCAAATTTTATAGCATTGATTTATTTCACTGTTATCTAATATTTTATGTTATTTAATACTTGCATTAAGCTATAAGATACATTCTGCACTCTTTCAAGTGCAGAAAATAATTTGTTTGGCTAATGTCATCTACTAAACGTCAGTTTTTATACAATTCATCTATTTAACTGATTAAAGGTAGTCCTAACAAACAAAATGCAGAATAAGTAATTAAATCTTGTTAGGAATACTTTTAATCAGTTAAATAGATCAATTGTATAAAACCTGAGGTTTAATAGATGACATTAGCAAACAAATTATTTTCAAGTTTTATCAATGGAAAATAGTCAATTATCTTATTGTGCTGGAAACATGTTCATAAGTTAACCATTACTCTCTATTTGTATATCCTTATTCTTATCCCTCTTTTACCCTTATTTTGAGGAGTTAGGCTTTCTTTATTCATTGACTCAGCGAAAGGCTAAGCAAAGAATCACAGTCTTACCTTTTGTGTTAAAAGCTTACCAGTTAGGGTATAATCACTAACTTTGGAAGATGCTCTTTATCAGAGAAAGGTTTTTCTATCACTCCACCCCACAATTTCCTCACATCTCCCCATACTCCACACATATACACACAGGCGTGCACACACACACACACAAACACACACACACACACAGACACTTTAATCATTTGATTTGAGGACAATGATGAGGGAGAAAAACAAAGAGAATCTGGACACGGAGGGATCTTTGAAAAAGTACCCTATGCTGCAGCCTACACTCACCGGGGTGGCCATCAGCAAGGGAAAGAATCCTGATAGAAATGAGGTCCAAAGAGCTGAAGAAACCTCTACCCCGGGTATCCAAGTGTTCAGATCCCAGAGTTGTCCTTGGTCTATCAGGCCTCAAGAGTCTCAAAATTAACTGAGGTGCTTCAATCTACCAGCCAATGAGGGCTCAGGGGTTTTCAGTATCCTCTCCTGTGTTGAGAGCAACACGAAGCTTGGACCGAGGAACAGGAAGCCTGAAGAGGATGTCATAGCAGTGAACTGCTTGGCCCCAAAATGAGAGGTTCATCTTATGTAACAAGCTCACTCAGCTGATGGCAGTGTGTGTGGCTGACAACTGGACCTGATGTAATATACCTCCATCTCCTAACACACAAATACACACACAGTTGCCATGAGAGTGTCTGACTTTTCCAACTACTCTGATTTAGAATTTAAGTGTTGGCTCAAGAAACGAAGCAAGGAACATTACTTAAGTGAGACTTTGTGAGCCACTGGAATGAGAAATTTAATTAAATTCTGGTTACAGACAAACGAAGAATGATTTTTGCATATGTGAATTTGTAACTGTGCATATGTGCATTGTACACATATTCAGATGGATACAATCTTATCATCCATGTTCACTGGATAAAGAAAACAAGGAAAGCCCAGTATGACATTAATTTTTCAAGGCCACATAGTAGAAAGATCTACAGTCAGAATTGAAATGCTTGTAGACTGATTCTTTACCCTCATTTTTAAAAGATATGTCTTCTCTTGGTTCACTGGGATGACCCAGAGGGAGGGTACAGGAAGGGAAGTGGAAGGGGGGGTTCAGGATGGGGAACATGTGTGCACCCGTGGCAGATTCATGTTGATGTGTGGCAGAACCAATACAATATTGCAAAGTAATTAGCCTCCAATTAAAATAAATTAATTTCAGTTAAAAAAAAAGAAGTTATGTTTACAGTAAAAGTGGCTGAGAATTTTATTATTTTTTGGGGGGTGGGCAAATGGCATTCTGCCAACCAAACATTATATGGGTGGATTATGTCAATAAATAGTCCCATAAGATCTTTCTATTTGAAATTAGATGAGTTTTGCTTAAATGCTTAATATATTTTCTCATTTTAATGAAAAGAGAAATAAAAAACTGATTTTTTAAAAATTTGTTTCTAATGTTTATTAGAAATTACTTTACTATCAAAATAAATAAATGGGCATCCTCTTTATCCAAAATAACTGAGGCACACAGTAACTAATGTTGAAGAATAAAGGTGGGCACAGATGTCTTAATGATAATACAATGTAGTTAATCAAGAATGTGTTAAAAAGAAAATACTGTAAATAGGCATGACTGTGGTTCTCATCAAGAGTAAATGTTTCTATTTCAGAAGATCAATGAAAGAGATGCCACTGAAGCCAAAACATAAGGATATATAGAGGAATATCCATAAACAGAAACACCAGATAATGAGAACGACTGAGATTGGGGAGAATACATGAAAGCCCAAAGGCCAAATATCACAAGCTGCATTTAGAATATCTGCCTCATAAAGTAGACAGTGAAAGTAGAAGCTTGAAATATCACTGGAATATTGATCAGAGAGGGAACAACCTCAGATATAAAGGAGTTTAAGCTTTATTCTCTTAAATCATGTGACCTAAAATACAATATATATGGATATTTAAGACCTCTGGGCACATTCATTGCACAACCCAATGGTGTGCACAATGGTGTATTCACATAGGTTCCAATATAAATGATATTCCTTAGAGTTACACAAAATGATAGCTTCAAAGATAATTCTGTTTGCAGAATAAGGGATACATCAAAATATCAGTGTCAATGGAAAATGAGATTTAATATTCAGCCCCCTGGGTATGTGAGATAGTGGTTTTAGAAATATTTGAATTAGACAACCAAAGAAGAATGCTCTAGTTATCAATGGATTGCTCTTGGTTCCAAATGTAGTTTGCTCTACAATAAAGGAGCTTTGTAGCAAGCACAATAGTATATTTTGTCAGCAGAGAACACTAGCGGGACATTGGAATAATAAGGAACTTCTGTTTCCAGGTCTATTTTGTTGCTACATTTTCTTTCTTCATGCTGCTCCCCTGCAGCTGTATAAGGATTCTTCTTAAGTTCAGAGCATGTAGTTTCTCCAACAATTTTGCAACCAGGTCTGGTGACCACTTTTCTGTTACGATTCTGAAACAGACACTCAGGACTTCAAGCTGCCCTGGCAGGACAGGTCCCCAAAGCTCTGAGTCCCTCTCCACTCTTGCTTGCTAGTGTGAATGAAAAATACTGACTGTCATATCAGTAAACAAAAGATGTTGCAACCATCAAGCCATTAAGTTATGGTGAGAGCTAACAGAACTCATAAAGGAGGCAAGATCCTCATCCCCCACCTAGGAGTCAGCTCCTGCAGCCACCACCTGTTTGGAGCAGTCTTGCAAGTGTTATATGAGATGCTGTGTCCCAGGCTTTTGTCTGCCAAATAAAACATAACTCTCAACTCAAGTAGGCTTGAAAAAAAACAGAGGAACCAGAGATCAAATGGCCAACATCTATTGGATCACAGGGCTTCCCTTGTGGCTCAGACAGTAAAGAATCTTCCTGCTATGCAGGAGACCTAGGTTCCACCTCCAGGTTGAAAAGATCCCCTGGAGAAGGGAATGGAAAATCGCTCCAGTATTCTTGCCTGGAGAATTCCATGGACAGAGGAAACTGGCAGGCTACAGTCCATGGGGTCACAGAGTTGGACGAGACTGAGCAAATAACACTTCACATTGGATCATAGAAAAAGCAAGGAAATTAAAAAAAAAAAATCTACTTCTGCTTCATTGACTATGTTAAAAGCTTCGACTGTGTGGATCACAAAAAAACTGTAGAAAAATTTCAGAGGTGGGAATACCAGATTATCTACCTGCCTCCTGAGAAACCTGCATTAAGCTCAAGAAGCAACAGTTATAACTAGACATGGAACAATGGACTGGTTCAAAATTGGGAAAGGAGTATGTCTAGGCTGTATATTGCCACCCTGCTTATTTAACTTATGCAGAGCACATTATGTGAAATGCTGGGCCGGATGAGTCACAAGCTGGAATCAAGATTTCTGGAAGAAATATCAACAATCTCAAAGAAATATCTGAAATCTCATATATGCAGATGATAATACTCTAATGGAAGAAAGCAAAGAGGAATTAATGAGCCTCTTGATGAAGGTGAAAGGGGAAAGTTAAAAAGCTGGCTTAAATTTTAACAAACACTGAACACCCAGGAATTGATGCTTTGAATTGTGATGTTGGAGAAGACTCTTGAGTTCTTTGGACTGCAAAGAGATCAAACCAGTTAACCCTAAAGAAAATCTAATCCTGAATATTTATTGGAAGGACTGATACTTAAGCTGAAGCTCTGATACTTTGGCTACCTGATGTGAAGAGCTGCCTCATTAGAAAAGACCCTGATGGTGGGAAAGGTTGAGGGCAGCATGATAAGGGGACGACAGAGGATGAGATGGTTGCATGGCATCACTGTGTCAATGAACATGACTTTGAGCAAGCTCTGGGAGATGATGAAGTACAGGGAAGACTGGTATACTGCAGTCTATGGGGTCACAAAAAGTTGAGCATGATTGAGCAACTAAAAAACAACAAAAAATTAACATTCAAAAAACTAACATCATTGCATTCAGTCCCATCACTCGTGCCAAACAGATGGGGAAAAAGTGAAAAAAATGGCACATTTTATTTTGTGGGGAGCTCCGAAATCACTATAGATGATGACTGCAGCCACAAAATTAAAAGATACTTGCTCCTTGGAAGGAAAGCTATGACAAACCTAGACAGTGTATGAAAAAGCAGAGACATGACTTTGCTAACAAAGGTCCGTAGAGTGAAAGCTGTTGTGTTTTCTGTGGTCATGTATGGATCTGAGATTTGGACCATAAAGAAGGCAAAGTGCCATCGAATTGACACTTTTGAAGTGTGGCACTGGAGAAGACTTTTGAGAGTCCCTTGGACAGCAAGGAGTTCAAACTAGTCAATCTTAAAGGAAATCAACCCTGAATATTCATTGGAAGGATTGATGCTGAAGTTGAAGCTCTAATACTTTGGCCACCTGATGAGAAGAGTCAACTCACTGGAAAAGACCCTAGTGATAGGAAAGATTGAAGGCAGAAGAAGAAGTAGGTGACAGAGGATGAAATGGTTGGATGGCATCACTGACTCAATGGACATGAGTTTGAGCAAGCTCCAGGAGATAGTGAAGGACAGGGAAGCCTGGCATGCTGCAGTTCATTGGGTGGCAAAGAGTTGGACACGACTTACTGACTTAAGAACAACAACTCAACTTTTAAGTTGCAGATTTATTTTTTCAGTTAATTCTAGCCCCTGTCAGCCTGCACCCTCTAGGATAAGAAGGTATTTTATGCAAACTTTCCCAGAGAATCCTAGGCTCTTGACACTCCTAAGAAACTCTTCATACCTTTCCTGAGTTGACCTACCTGCAAAGTAGATGTAGTGTCTCTAGTCTTTGTGGCTGTGGCAGCCCAGTAAATTTCCCCCCATCCAATGGACTGGGATGACAACTTCTGCAAAGGAGACTTAGACCCTGGCATTGGGACAGGGACATGCTCATTCAAATTTGTCCTTTCTTCCTCATGTACTTAAATTCTATTTCCATGTTGATCATGTTTTTGCTTATTGTTAATAATTATTTATATTAAATCCCTGGTGGCTCAGATGGTAAAGCATCTGTCTACAATGCGGGAGACCTGGCTTCCATCCCTGGGTCAGGAAGATCCGTTGGAGAAGTAAATGGCAATCCACTCCAGTACTATTGCCTGGAAAATCCCATGGACAGAGGAGCCTGGTAGGCTACAGTCCATGGGATCAAAAAGAGTCAGACAAGACTGAGAGACTTCACTTTCACTTATCCTGTTCAAATTATATTATAGTTCTATCTCCTGATTGGATATGAACTGATACAAGAGAATAGAATAAAGGTGGAGGAAAGGGAAAATTGGATGCAATTATCATTACTATGTGTTTGTTGCAATTTGACAGAATAATAATAGAGATAATTTATGGGAAAGTGATTAGGGAAACCAGAGAAATATCGTTAAAAATATTATGTTATTGCCTAGTGAGGAAGCTGTTTCATAAATACTTAAACACCTGAATAATTAAGTAAATGAGACATTATGACATAGTCACCACTCTCCTTGTTCCACTCTCACTTTTTAGTTTGAAGCTGTTAAATGTATGCAAAAATTATCACTATTTTACATTAATCATATGCACAATGCATTCATGTTAAGTATATTTTAATTGGTTTACAATGAAAATACAACTCTCTAGTATGGCATAATATTTCTGAGAGTTACTCAATTACACGTAAATATATGTTCAAATTAGCTAGTCAGTATATCTTCTATCATTGAAGCTACAGAAAATTTCCTAACAACAAATTTGTTCTCTGGAACTTGCCTTGCTAAATTCTATTGTATATCTCCCCTTTAAAATATTATTTTTCCTTCAGATGGAGGAAAATATCATTGCTTACATATAAAATTATTTATTTCATTATGCTTCTAGACTATGTGAATTAGAGGATGGTCTTCCATAATTTCTTCAACTATCTATTTACAAACTATTCCTTTGGTGAAATAATTGTTACAGATGGTTGATTATACTTAGTGTATATCTTCATTGTATTTATAATATGTGTACTAGTTTCCTAAGGCAGCTACAACACATTCCCACAAACTGGTTGGCTTTAAACAACAGAAATTATTTCACAACTGTAGGGGTCTGATATCTGAAATCAAGTTTTGGCAAGGCTATGTATCTTCTGAAGCTCTAACGGAGAATCCTTTCTTGTCTCTTCCAGCTTCTGATGGCTCTTGCTATTCCTTGTTCTTTGGTTGCAACAGCATAATTTCATCTCTGCTGCCTTCATATGGCCTTCTTCCCTGTGTGTGTGTGTTCCCACCTCTTCTTAAACAGACACCAGTCAATGGATTTAGGATCTGTTTCAATTCAGAATCTAATCTTTATAAATTATACCTGCAACATTTCCATTTCCAAATAATGTCACATTCTGAGATTTCTGGAAGATAAGAATTTTTGAGGTACATTATTCAACCCTCTACTCTAATAATATTAATTTTAAGGTTAGGGAAATAATCTAGTACGGCTTCTGAAAAAGATAAATAACAGAGATATCCATTTTTTCCTAGCCCGTTTTTAAATTTGAAATGTAGTACATAACTTTCCATGGGCTTCCCAGGTGGTTCAATGGCAAAGAATCTGCCCACCTATGCAGGATATGCAGGAGAAGAGGGTTTGATTCCAGGATGAGGAAGATCCCCTGGAGAAAGGAACGGCAACCCATTCCAGTATTCTTGCCTATGAAATCCCATGGATAGAAGAGCCTTGAGGGCTACAATCCAGGTGTCACAAAAGAGTTGGACACGACTGAGAAACTAAGCACACACGCATACTTTTTGTACTATAGACTTAAAATGGGGAGATAAATGAATATATCTGGATATGAGGAAAAGCATGCACCTAAGTTCCAAATTCCTCTTCTTCACACTATTGTAGTTGGAATATTGCTTTCTTTAAACCATTTTATTGATCTTGATAGAGGCAGGCTAAATGCCCTGCCAAGGCCCCCATAAGTGTCTGGATATATTGTCCTGATAAACAAATTGTCCAGTTTGTTAGAGGACGTGCATAAGTATAAAAATCAAAGAGGATGTGTGGATGAGAATTTCAAAGCAGAGCTCAATGATGATGGTAATATCTAAATCAAAGAGTGAGAGAGTTATTGTGAAATGATAGCTAGAGAAAAGCTTTCTGGAGAGAGAATAGTCAGTGTAAATATCCTGATGTGTTTCTTGGATAGCAAAGAGGTCAGTATGACTGCAAGAGAGTGAGCAAGGAATATCTGCAGGAGATCACAACACAGATTTACAAGCTGACATGGGATCCTGGAGCATCTTCTGGACCACAGTAAAGATTTTTCTCTTTAGTCTGAGTAAGATCAGACCCTGAAGGATTTTTCCAAAAAGATCAAGGTTATCTGATGCAAGATTACAAGAGCTGCTAGGTTACAAGTACTCTGGGTGGAGGAGGGATAAAGTGGAAGCAATAATATTAAATTTAAAAAAAAAATTATTGCAATAATCCATATAAGATGACTGTGGCTTTGATTGGGATGTGAGGAGTAGAGGTAGTGAAGTTTAGCAGCACTTTAAAATATCTGTACACATCCTTTTACAGAAACTCAGTGGTCTTGTAATTTACACGTATTTACATAAATACACTGCTTCTTGTCCAATTTAGCAATGATCTGAACATTGTGACAGCCAATGCTTAAATCACATTTTCCATTTCACAGGTTGTGCCCCCTGGTGAAAAGTGGATTATCCATACACAGTAGAGGGAAAGCCTATGGATACAAAAGCTGCTTGAGGAAAGGGAGCCAGGAATTCATTTTCCACCATGTCTAACTGCCTTTATCTGGCTTCCAGGACACCACTTGCTTTTGGCCATTTTTTTTCTTCTTTACCTGGCCAAAAGCAGGTGGTGTCCTGGAAGCCAAATAAAGGCAGTGTTTCAAAGATGTGGGAGTAAGGCATGAGGTATGGTCAATATGCCCACTGGGTCAAGTGAAATGAAGACTGAGAATTGAACAATGGCTTTAACAGTGTGAAGGTCTTGGTGATTTTGACCAGAGTTTCTCTATTTAGGTAAACTTGGACAAATCACAAAAGCTCTGAACTTGTGTGTCTGGATGTATAAATGGTAGAATTAAGTGACCTAAGGACTTTATTTGACTATGACTCAAATAGAAGAAAATATGCCAGAAATGTCTTAAGATTGGTAAAGAAAGTATTAGTTGCTAAGTTGTGTCCAACTCTTTTGCAACCCCATGGACTGTAGCCTGTCAGGATCTTCTTTTCGTGGAATTCTCCAGGCAACAATACTGGAGTGGGTAGCCATTCCCATCTCCAGGGGATCTTCCAAACCCAGGAGTCAAATCCACTTCTCCTACATTGGCAGGCAGATTCTTCACCACTCAATCACCTGGAAAGCCCCAAATTGGTAAGGATTGTATAATTGTAAACCAGTATGCCTTTTGTCATTAATAACTGACATTCTATGTATCCCTTCTCTTTGTTAATAAACTCAACTATTTGACAGGTTTTTGCTTTGGATTTTACTTCTTTTTTTATTTAGATGCTTTTACTCTATGCCTTAAAATATAAAGATATAATTTCTGGGAGGTAATAAGTATTGGAAACTCTTTGCTAAACCTTTCTTTTTGAATCATGCAATTTATGTGTTTCTGGTAAATCTCTATTGAATGTAGGTTTAAATCTTATTTTTATAGAATCCATACACATCCAAAAGAAAAAGTGTTTCATACAAAGTAGCAAACAAATCATATTTTAAATATTAATATGGATTTGCAACATCTCATAAGTGCAGATGTGGAGTCTATGTATTTAGTGCAAGATTTATTTTGTTTGAAAACACAGTGATATATAAAATGGATGAGGGTCTTATTTTGCTGCTGTTGCTCAACTGTAGTTTGAGGATTTCTATGTCAAATCTTCATCTCTGAAATTAACACATTAGTTTAAATGCTCCTCAAAATTCCTTTCACTATCTTAATTTCTACATGTTTCAGAATAATGCCCCCAAATATTTGCTTCCATATTTCTAGTTACTTCTTTTCTTGCAGGTTTCCTAGATATACCATTTTATCTCATTATAAATAACTCTATAGTTACACTATGCCACTTTTTCCATAAAATCCTTACATGTACCTTTCAATGTTATTGAAATCTAATGAAAATAAAAAAAAAGAATCAGTCTACACTGTAGGTATTTATTGCAAAGATTGAAGAAAATAATTGTTATTAAAGGACTGACACTAAAAAACTTTACACAAAATCCAAATTTTCATTGACCTTCATTTAGGATCTATATCTGTAAAAATATTATTGAGATTTTAGCCATAATCATAAGTATATAGGAATATAAGTTAATGTCTACACTTTATGCAATTTCTGAAGCAATTACATTTCTACAGGCACTTCAAAAATTGCCAAAGTATTTTTTAAATGTTTAACTATATTTAAATCAACAATTACTATACACTTATCATTAGGTAAGCTAATTTTATGGATGTTGTGGTAGAACAATATTGAATAAGACACACTCAACCTTTAAATAACTAATAATGAAAGGAGGTAATAGCAAAATTATTCATTACAATTCTAATCCAATGACAGATATTGTTTTCTTGGACTCCAAAACCACTTCAATGACAGCAGTCATGAAATTAAAAGACACTTGCCCCTTGGAAAGAGAGCTATGACAATCCTAGACAGCATATTAAAAAGCAGAGACATCACTTTGCCGACAAAGATCCATAGAGTCAAAGCTACAATTTTTCCAGCAGTCACATACGGATGTAAGATTTGGACCATGAAGAAGGCTAAACACCAAAGAATTAAAGCTTTCAAATTGTGCTGGAGAAGACTCTTGAGAGTCCTTTGGGCAACAAGGAGATCAAACCAGTCAATCCTAAAGGAATTAACCATAAATATTCATTGGAAAGACTGAAGCTAAAGCTGCAATAATTTGGCCACCTGATGCAAACAGCTGACTCATTAGAAAAGACCCTAATGCTGGGAAAGATTGAAGGCATAAGGAGAAGGGGACAACAGAGGACAAGATGGTTAGATGGCATCACTGACTGAAAGGATATGAATCTGAGCAAACTCGGAGGGATGGTAGATGACAGAAGAGCCTGAAGTGCTGCAGTTCATGGGGTCACAAAGAGTTGGATACAACTTAGTGATTGTAAAACAACAATCCATGTTAGGTGTTGTGATAGGTCCTGGGGGCATGATAGTGAATACGACAGTATTTCTTTCCTTTTGGAGGTTTATAGTCTAAAGGAGGAAATAAATGAGAAAGTCCACAATTAAAATAACATCTGATAAGTGTTATGCTGTGAATGAAAAGAGTATAATGGGAATTCAGAGAAAAGCCACTAATTCAACTGTATAGATACAAGGAAATGGTCCTAAGTGAAAATGACATTCAATCCTAAACCTGAAGGAATAGGGAAAGAAGGATAAAAGAGTTCAAATCATAAACTAATATGAAGTCAAGCTTGAATTAAGTAAAAGTAGGGCCCATTTGGGGTAGTAATATGTTTTTCCAGATTTTAAAGATGGCATGTTATGGACAGAAGTGTGGACCTGCCAAATCAGTATCCTGAAGTCCTGTCCCCAGTAACTCAGAATGTGATTGATGGAAAGACAGAGTCTTTACAGGAGTAATTAAGATTTAATGAGTTCACTGGGGTGGGTGAACTTAGCCAGTATCCTTAAAAGAAAAGGAGATCAGGACATAGACACTAAAAGAGGAAACAACAACAACAACAACAACAACAAACTTTTAAATACTAGAGGAAGAAGGCCAGTTACAAACCAATAGGAGAAGCCCTAGAAGAAGTCAACTGCTCCAATATCTTGATCTTGGATTTCCAGACTCCAGAATTGTGAAAAAAATAAATTTCTGTTATTTAAGGAAATTAAGCACACACTCACTCTGTGGTCCTTTTTACTTCAGCTCTAGCATATTGCAACAAAGTTAAAAATATGTCAGGCATACCATAAAAAGTTTTAAAGCTATTTTATAAATGGTGGCCTTTGTGGTGAAGTATTTATAAATGTTTTGCATCACTTTCATCAGTGGAGTAATGATTTGAAAACGTCACCCCACCTGTAATCTTTGGCATGTGGCATGACTGAATTTGGAATAATACAAGGGAGGATGGTGTGCAGGTGTCCAGGTAAGAAGTGATGGCTGTCTTAACTAGAATACATACAGTGAGGACGGCAAAGGAAGTGAACTACTCAAGGAATTAGTTGAAAGGTAGAATTGAGAGGATTTCATTGACTGCATGTGAGTATTATGGAAAGAGCCAAGTTTGCCTCTCACTGCTAAGCAGCAGAACACTGATTAGATGAAGATGCCATTCACTGAGTGAATGAGATAAGATACTGGCATGGACAACTAACCTCCCCTTTCAGGATGGAGGCACTCATTTTCTTAGATCCTGGCAGGACTGATAGCTGATATTTCATCTGAGTTGCTTCCAGGAACTGCCTTCCGCTGTAGGCACATCCCTCCTCATTTGTACCCTTTTATCTAGGGAGTAGCCCATATCCAATGACTGGCTACTGCAGTAGTACAAAAGTCAGGCCACTTACCCTCAAAGAAGGAAATGCTGAATTGATAGGGAAGCTTCAGAGATCCCAGGGCATCCACTATGGCATATATTCCAACCACATCATTCTTATATTCAACTTCTCCCATTACCCAATTCCTTCAGTTTTTTACAGGTTTTGTGACTTAGACTCAGTTTAATAAACCTCTTGCCTGTACATTTTCCTCTGTTCTGTATTTCTAATTGACAATATAGTGAATCACAAGTCATCCTAGGAAGCAGGTTTTAAAATAAACTTTTTAGATCTGGATATTTCACTTATAGGCTAACTGGCAGTGAAAGTAAAAGTTTCTCAGTCATGTTCGATTCTTTGCGACTCCATGGACTACACAGTCCATGGAGTTCTCCAGCCTAGAATACTGGAATGGTGATCTGTTCCCTTCTCCAGGGGATCTTCCCCACCCAGGGATCAAATCCAGTCTCGTGCATTGCAGGTGGATTATTTACTGCTGAGCTACGAGGGAAGACCAATTGACAATGAGGAGCAGGATAGTAGTGGTATGTGCAATAACAGTGATAGCCCTGGATTCAGCACTGGTACCGTTTGACTACTGATGAAACAAAATGCACTGAATAGTATAACAGCTCAGAGATTTGTAAGCTGTAGTGGGAATTGATGATCATAAGGACTGTGGGATCAATGGGCTATAACTAAGTGCTACTAATAGGTCAAAGAAAAATAAGGAAAAGCCGAGATTGTTAATCACCAACTTAAGTGGCTCTGAAATTCAGCAGACACTTTTAAAAAGACATTTATTTTCTGTAGTTAAAGGAGAAAAACTTAATATTCAGGTCTAAGACTTAGTTTTAAGTGTAGAGTAATTTTAGGGGAGGTTGGCAATTCTGCTGTTCTGGGGTCAGATTGGAACAGGAAGGACCTCTATAAGAGTAGGAGTAAGGGCCTCTGAATCAATGTGTTTGAGAAAACTGACACCTATATCTTCCAGAACTCCCTAGGCTTGGAGAATTGGTCCCTTCCTTTCATATAGCTCTGACCATTAGCCTGGCTTATACAATGATGCAGGAATCTCCTCCTTGATAATGCAGCCCACCCCTTCCTCAGGATCCTTCCAATCTTCTCATCCTGACCACTAGATTATAACAAAGACCAAACAGAATTGGTGTTGTCTCTTCTAGTTAAAAAAAGGGATGAAGTCAGCATATACTGAAGGCAGCCAATAGATTATATAGGGACTGGATACTGAGAAGGGCATATCTAGGAAGAGATATGCTTTCAGAAAAGAACCATTGTAGACTGAACATAATACATTAAGACAGAATAATTAGCAACTGACTATGCCTTACATGAGAGTCTGCAAGGTAAGTTTTATTAGTGAAAATAACAACAATCATCTTGAGGAGCTCAATGGTGGTTGTCTTCTTTAGAACCTGAGTGAAAATATGAGATACTGATCCAGGATCAATCTCCATAGTAGCAACAAGGAACGATAGGGATGTTAGAATCTCAAAATAGTGGAGGTAAGATGGCCATGTCTAAACACAAGTAGAAAGCAAGAGCACAAACAAGCAATTAATAACATCAGATTAACAGCATCCTGAACCACTGAGGACTGTAGAAATAGTGAGTAGCACATCATTCCTAGGGGAAAAGATGAGTAACCAATGAGAGTATTTCTCAGTGTATATAATTAAAAAAAAAAAAGAAAAAAACTGTATAGCAAGGATGGATGATTAGGAGTCTGAAGGAGAAGATCTGATAAAATTTAAGATCATTTGTTCACTTTCCAGACCTGAAACTGAAAAAATTTCTGGACTCAGCCTAGAAATTCACTGACTAAAATAATGGGCTTTCCAGGTGTCACTAGTGGTAGAGAACCTGCCTGCCAATGCATGAAATGAGGATTTGATCCATGGGTTAGGAAGACCCCTTGGAGGAGGGCGTGGAAACCCACTCCAGTATTCTTGCCTGGAGAATCCCACAGACAGAGGAGGAGCCTAGCGGGCTACAGGCTACAGTCCATGGGGTTGCAAAGAGTTGGACACGACACAAGTAACTTAGCACCCCTTGGAGAAGTATGCTGTACCACTTTGGCAGGTCTACTGAGTAATTCTTCCCTAAATGTATCCAATACCAATCTGATGGTAACCATCACAGGGAATTAAAATACTCGGACATTTAAAAATTATTGAAGTTGATGTTGATACATGAGCCACCAAGCATTGTGATGGGCTAAATAGTTTTTAAAAAGTGAAACCTGTTTCCAAATCTGATTCATCTTGAGTTCATTTTAGCAAATTTGCAGATGGAATAAACACACTTGATAATTAGCAGAACTACCATAGTAGTTTCTTGAGATAAGAGATATCTCATTGGGAGAGTCACGTGGAACCCTCTAAAACTGCATGACCAGTCAAAACATAAATCAAAAGCAATATTGTATTTGGGGAGGTAGGAGAATATCAGGGATTACTGAAGACTTAAAATATGCAGAGGTCGTGGTTGCTGACATCACCCTGTTAAACAAGTCTGACCTAAACAAGGGCAGGTGCGACCTATGAAAGGAATATTTCAAGAAGAAAGTGTTTAATGCTCATTCATGTCTGACTCTTTGCGACCCCATGGACTGTAGTCTGCAAAGCTCCTCTGTCCATGGGATTCTCCAGGCAAGAATACTTGAGTGGGTTGCCATTCTCTTCTCCAGGGAATCTTCCTCACCCAGGGCTCAAACCTGGGTCTCTTGAATTGCATGCTGATTCTTTACCATCTGAGCTATCAGGGAAGCCCATTTCAAGAAGCTGCTGCTTCAGTTGCACCTGCTATGCCAGTTATGGGCTTCCCTTGTGGCTCAGACAGTAAAGAATCTACCAGCAATGCTGTAGATCTGGGTTCAATTCCTGGGTCAGGAAGATCCCCTGGAGAAGGGAATGACAACCCACTTCAGTATTCTTTTCTTGAGAATTTTATGGACAGAGGAGTCTGGTGGGCTATAGAGCATGGGGTTGTGAAGAGTCAGACAAGACTGATCAGCTAACACACTAAAATCCCAGTTGCATTATTCTAGCAAATTAGCATTGTTTTTTTGTCAATATATTCATTTCTATCCCTGACAGAAGGATCAGAATCATCTTTTATTTTTTAATATCTAATATAATTTTATTAAAAAAATTTGTAAACATTTATGAATATATGTCTTTATTATTGTAACATGAACAAAAGAGATACTAGGGGTGAAATGTCCTATAGATATAAATTAGGTCTAACTGGTCTATTGTATCATTTAAAGTTTGCATTTCTTTGTTAATTTTCTGTTTAGTTGATCTGCCTTATGACCCAGCAATCCCACTGCTGGGCATACACACCAAGGATACCAGAATTGAAAGAGACACATGTACCCCAATGTTCATCGCAGCACTGTTTATAATAGCCAGGACGTGGAAACAACCTAGATGTCCATCAGCAGAGGAATGGATAAGAAAGCTGTGGTACATATACACAATGGAGTATTACTTAGCCATTAAAAAGAATACATTTGAATCAGTTCTAATGAGATGGATGAAACTGGAGTTGATTATACAGAGTGAAGTAAGCCAGAAAGAAAAACACCAATACAGTATACTAACACATATATATGGAATTTAGAAAGATGGTAATGATAACCCTGTATGTGAGACAGCAAAAGAGACACAGATGTGTAGAGTGGACTTTTGGACTCTGAGGGAGAGGGAGAGGGTGGGATGATTTGGGAGAATGGCATTGACACATGTATACTATCATGTAAGAAATGAATCGCCAGTCTATGTTTGATGCAGGATACAGCATGCTTGGGGCTGCTGCACGGGGATGATCCAGAGAGATGATATAGGGTGGGAGGGGGGTTCATGTTTGGGAACTCATGTACACCCGTGGCGGATTCATGTCAATGTATGGCAAAGCCAAAAGAGTATTGTAAAGTAAAATAAAGTAAAAATAAAAATTAAAAAAAAAAAAAGAGAGATACTAAGGAAATTAGTTGAAAACCATTAGCACATACTGAGAAGTGACTCTGTATTTTATTATTTACGTGATACAAATATTTAATTCTCTATTTCTCTGACATCACAAGTGACAGTAAATGACACTTTTTCTTTTCTATTCAGGGCCCTGGAGATAAATTTTCAAAAAGAATGGTGGAGGAGATCAAGGATCCATACATTTAAAGAAATAGCATGTTGATGAAGCTGTGGCAGTGGGCACAAAGTATAGAAACCTTTGAAATATAAGTTAGTCACTGGAGAGAATACTCTATGGAAGAGACTTTAAACCATTGAGTAGACTAAAGAACATAGTTACTTGACATCAGAAAACTTCTATCATTGGTTATTGGCACAGTGATTCATAAGAGTGGCCAGGGTGGCAGATGTCATGGTTATGCATAGCCCATCAGCATGGTTTTCCTTTCACCAAGCATAATTTGCAAATATCCAGTAAAACAGTGTTGGACATCCACAACCTGCTGTCACATGTATTGTGTAATACTGCTCACAACCTGAAGGGATAATGATGTGCATTTCATATTTCAGCTAACAGTTTGTCTACAGGGCAGCCAATACTTTAGAGACTTATAGACCTGTATTCTCACATGAGATTGTTTCAAATGATGGGGATCAGAAAGCTCACTTTCAGGCAAGGAAATATGCCAAGGAGCTCATGACCATGGGATCTACTGATTATTACATGGCACACCATACCACCCAGAAGCTGCTATCCTGATGAGCAAAGAAACAGGTTTTGAAGCTGCAGGTGAGACAACATTTTTTTTTTTAATTTTAATTTTTAATTTTATTTTAGTTTTTTACTTTACAATACTGTATTGGTTTTGCCCTACATTAACATGAATCCACCACAGGTGTACATGAGTTCCCAACCCTGAACCCCCCTCCCACCACCCTCCCCATATCATCTCTCTGGGTCATCCCAGTGTACCAGCCCCAAACATCCTGTATCCTGTATTGAACCTAGACTAGCAATTCATTTCTTACATGGTAGTATACATGTTTCAATGCCATTCTCCCAAATCCTCCCACCCTCTCCCTCTCCCACAGAGTCCAAAAGTCTGTTCTTTACATATGTGTCTCTTTTGCTGTCTCGCATACAGGGTTATCATTACCATCTTTCTAAATTCCATATAGATATGTTAATATACTGTTTGAAAATGACTCTCTGAAATGATGGGGTTTCATGCTTCCATAGTCCAGGATTCAGCAAATCTCCTAAAGCAATGATCATTTTATGTTACTGAGATCCCAGTAGGTAGAAAATGTTGATACAGGAATAAAGGAATGGAAATAAAGGAAATGTTCCATTTACTGTTATTCCCCAAATGGAGAATTCATGCTCCTTGTCTTCACAGCATTAGGCTCTATGGGAATAAAGTCCCTGGTTGCTTGAGAAGAACACTTTCACCAGGAAAAAGAGTAAAAGTACCAGTGAAGTTTATCACTTCCACCTGGTGATGGCATCTCTTTATCACAGAGAGTCGTGCCATCTTGCTAACATGAGAGGAGACAAAATTGATATTATATAGTGGGGACAGTGAAAAATTCACTTGGAAATCATTTGGGGATCTCTTTTCCTACTTTTCTGTCAAATTTTGACTACAAATTGACAAATGCAGCAGCCATGGCCTGAGAAGGATATGCTGTAAACAGACAAGCCAGATAATTCTGGGGTGGGTTTCTGAATCATGCCCCTCTACAATCCACTTAGGCTAACAGAGATACTAAAACAGTGTGGGGAATCTAGACTGGGTATCAGGAGATAGAAATGCTAAGTGTTGCCACGAAAATTATAACACCAGTGGGAGCTTCAAATGTTTCCTTTTACCTTCCTCTTCCAAATTACTCCGAAAAAAAAAAAAAAAAGTCAATTAGAATCTCAGGGAATTTAATCCTAGCTGGGTTGAATCATTTGTATCAAGTTTACAGTCAGTAACAAGATCTCTCTCTCTCTCTTTCTTTTTTGTTTTTCATATCTCTTTATTTATTTGGCTGTGCCACGTTTTAGTTCCTCGGATATTTAACTGTGGCATGTGAACTCAGTTGTAGTGTATGGAACATAGATCCCTGGCCAGGGAGTGAAACAGGGGCCACAATTGAATGCATGGATTCTTAGCCACTGTAATACCAGAGAAGTTCCAACAGATTTCTCTTGATCTGCCCAAATCACCTTTCAGAAATGAGGCTATCATTCATCCAACTACTGGAAATGTTGTCAGCTACTGGCCCACAGTTGAGGTTTCCCTAAGGAATTGCTCTTAAGGGAAGGAGATGCAGATCCTGAAGTTACTAGCTCTTCTTCAAGTGTGAGCAAACATCAAGTGACAGGAAAATGCCACAGTACAAAAGTGCAATACCTTTGTCTCAATTTGGGACAACCCTGAAGGGTGTTCTAATCCAGAAGTCACTGTGTTACTGGCAAAAACCTGTAACTATGGTACAGTTCAACTCTTCTCTGCCCAGCCCATTTCCTTTCTCTTCTACAGAAGATATCTCCATATACTTCCTTTGATATTACTTGCAGGCAGCTTTTTATGCCAGTCTGTTTTCAGGGAACATTGTATAAGATAGAAACCATCAGTAAGTTAGAAGAAATATACGAAGAATTTAGAGCTTCTGAGCCACCAGGGAAGCCCATAAACATAACTAGAGCTTCCTAGATAATCACCATGGTGTGATCACTCACCTAAAACCAGGCATCCTGGAATGTGAAGTCAAGTGGGCCTTAGAAAGAATCACTATGAACAAAGCTAGTGCAGGTGATGGAATTCCAGTTGAGCTATCTCAAATCCTGAAAGATGATGCTGTGAAAGTGCTGCACTCAACATGCCAGCAAATTTGGAAAACTCAGCAGTGGCCACAGGACTGGGAAAGTTCAGTTTTCATACCAATCCTAAAGAAAGGCAATGCCAAAGAATGCACAAACTACTGCATAATTGCACTCATCTCACATGCTAGTAAACTAATGCTCAAAATTCTCCAAGCCAGGCTTCAGTAATACGTGAACTGTGAACTTCCAGATGTTCAAGTTGATTTTAGAAAAGTCAGAGGAACCAGAGGTCAAGTTGCCAAAATCTGCTGGATCATGGAAAAAGCAAGAGAGTTCCAGAAAAACATCTATTTCTGCTTTATTGACTATGCCAAAGCCTTTGACTGTGTGGATCACAATAAACTGGAAAATTCTGAAAGAGATGGGAATGCCAGACCACCTGACCTGCCTCTTGAGAAACCTATATGAAGGTCAGGAAGCAACAGTTAGAACTGGACATGGAACAACAGACTGGTTCCAAATAGGAAAAGGAGTAAGTCAAGGCTGTATATCATCACCCTGCTTATTTAACTTATATGCAGAGTACATCATGAGAAATGCTGGTCTGGAGGAAGCACAAGCTGGAATCAAGATTGCCAGGAGAAATATCAATAACCTCAGGTACGCAGATGACACCACCCTTATGGCAAAAAGTGAAGAGGAATTCAAAAGCCTCTTTATGAAAGTGAAAGTGGAGAGTGAAAAAGTTGGCTTAAAGCTCAACATTCAGAAAACAAAGATCATGGTAAATTGTCCCATCACTTCATGGGAAATAGATGGGAAAACAGTGGAAACAGTGTCAGACTTTATTTTTGGCGGCTCCATAATCACTGTAGATGGTGACTACAGCCATGAAATTAAAAGACACTTACTCCTTGGAAGAAAAGTTATGACCAACCTAGACAGAATATTAAAAAGCAGAGACCTTACTTTGTCAACAAAGATCCATCTAATCAAGGCTATGGTTTTTCCACTGGTCATGTATGGATGTGAGAGTTGGACTGTGAAGAAAGCTGAATGCCGAAGAATTGATGCTTTTGAACTGTGGTTTTGGAGAAGACTCTTGAGAGTCCCTTGAACTGCAAGGAGATCCAACCAGTCCATCCTAAAGGAGATCAGTCCTGGATGTTCATTTGAAGGACTGATGCTGAAGCTGAAACACCAATAGTTTGGCCACCTGATGCAAAGAACTGACTCATTGGAAATGACCCTGATGCTGGAAGGGGTTGGAGGTAGAAGAAGAAGGGGATGACAGAGGATGAAATGGTTGGATGGCATCACTGATACGATGGACATTGGTTTGTGTAAACTCCAGGAGTTGGTGATGGACAGGCCTGGCGTGCTGCAGTTCATGGGGTTGCAAAGAATCGGACACAATTGAGCAACTGAACTGAACTGAACTGAGGTGCACCAGTGTTAAAAAATCCACCTGCTAATGCAAGTAGATGTAAGAGACTAGGGTTTGATCCCTCGGTCGGGAAGATCCCCTGGAGGAGGGCATGGAAATGTACTCCAGAATTTTTCCTGGAGAATCCCTTGGACAGAGGAGGCTGGCAGGCTACAGTCCATGGGGTGGCAAAAGAGTTGGACATGACTGAAGCAACTGAGCACACACACCTCAAGAATTTAGCTACTTTTATGGTGCTTTGAAATCTCCGGACTTGGAGTTAATTAAGATTATCTAATCTGGCTATATATTTGGGAGATGCTGACACTAGAGCGGGTAACAGAAGTTTGAAGAATAAAGATCACTTATTACAAGTGTTCAAATAAAAAGGGAAGAAAATCTAGGAAATAATCCTGATTAAATAGCAAATTCAGTGAGTGGGCACAGGGTTAGATTCCAAAGAAGCATAATTGAACACTGAGAAAGAAAGAAAGCCATTCAAGAAGAAGATATTGACATATACTATTGACACTACTGTATATAAAAAAGATAAGAACCTAAAATATAGCTCAGGGAATGTTAAATTCAATACTCTGTAACAGCCTGTATGGGAACAGATTCCTTTTGGGATTCTGTGAATATATGAGTGAATATATGTATGTGTGTATGTGTGTCTGAGTATATGTTCATACATGGGTTCCCCTGGTGGCTCAGGTGGTAAAGAATCCACCTGCAAAGTTGGAAACCTGAGTTTGATCTCTGGGTTGGGAAGATCTCCTAGAGAAGGGAACAACTACCCACTTCAATATTCTGGCCTAGAGAATTCCATGGACAGAGGAGCCTGACAGGCTACAGTCCATGGGGTCACAAAGAGTCGGATATGACTGATTTACTTTCACTATTTAGTATCTCCTTAACTACATCACTGTGTGTGTGTGTGCATGTGTATGTGTGTGTGTGTGTATACATACCTGACACTAAAACAATGTTTGTAAATCACCTACACTCCAACAAAATTTTTTTCCTTTTAATCTAATTTTATTTTATTTTTTCTTTTCTTTTCTTTTCTTTTTTTAATTTTTATTTTTACTTTATTTTACTTTACAATACTGTATTGGTTTTGCCATACATTTGACATGAATCCACCATGGGTGTACATGCATTCCCAAACATGAACCCCCCTCCAACCTCCCTCCCCATAACATCTCTCTGGGTCATCACCATGCACCAGCCCCAAGCATGCTGTATCCTGCATCGGACATAGACTGACGATTCGTTTCTTGCATGATAGTATACATGTGTCAATGCCATTCTCCCAAATCATCCCACCCTATCCCTCTCCCTCTGAGTCCAAAAGTCCGCTATACACATCTGTGTCTTTTTTGCTGTCTTGCATACAGGGTCGTCATTGCCATCTTTCTAAATTCCATATATATGTGTTAGTATGCTGTATTGATGTTTTTCTTTCTGGCTTACTTCACTGTGTATAATTGGCTCCACTTTCATCCATCTCTTCAGAACTCATTCAAATGTATTCTTTTTAATGGTGAAGTAATACTCCATTGTATATATGTACCACAGCTTTCTTATCCATTCATCTGCTGATGGACATCTAGGTTGCTTCCATGTCCTGGCTATTATAAACAGTGCTGCAATGAACATTGGGGTACATGTGTCTCTTTCAATTCTGGTTTCCTTGGTGTGTATGCCCAGCAGTGGGATTGCTGGGTCATAAGGCAGTTCTATTTGCAATTTTTTAAGGAATCTCCACACTGTTCTCCATAGTGGCTGTACTAGTTTGCATTCCCACCCACAGTGTAGGAGGGTTCCCTTTTCTCCACACCCTCTCCAGTATTTATTGCTTGCAGATTTTTGGATCACAGACATTCTGACCGGTGTGAAGTGGTACCTCATTGTGGTTTTGATTTGCATTTCTCTAATAATGAGTGATGTTGAGCATCTTTTCATGTGTTTGTTAGCCATCCGTATGTCTTCTTTGGAGAAATGTCTATTTAATTCTTTGGCCCATTTTTTGATTGGATCGTTTATCTTTCTGGAATTGAGCTGCATAAGTTGCTTGTATATTTTTGAGATTAGTTGTTTGTCAGTTGCTTCATTTGCTATTATTTTCTCCCATTCAGAAGGCTGTCTTTTCACCTTGCTTATAGTTTCCTTTGTTGTGCAGAAGCTTTTAATTTTCATTAGATCCCATTTGTTTATTTTTGCTTTTATTTCCAGAATTCTGGGAGGTGGATCATAGAGGATCCTGGTGTGATTTCTGTCGGAGAGTGTTTTGCCTATGTTCTCCTCTAGGAGTTTTATAGTTTCTGGTCTTACATTTAGATCTTTAATCCATTTTGAGTTTATTTTTGTGTGCAGTGTTAGAAAGTGATCTAGTTTCATTCTTTTACAAGTGGTTGACCAGTTTTCCCAGCACCACTTGTTAAAGAGATTGTCTTTACTCCATTGTATATTCTTGCCTCCTTTGTCAAAGATAAGGTATCCATATGTGTGTGGATTTATCTCTGGGCTTTCTATTTTGTTCCATTGATCTATATTTCTGTCTTTGTGCCAGTACCATACTGTCTTGATGACTGTGGCTTTGTAGTAGAGCCTGAAGTCAGGCAAGCTAATTCCTCCAGTTCCATTCTTCTTTCTCAAGATTACTTTGGCTATTCGAGGTTTTTTGTATTTCCGTACAAATCTTGAAATTATTTGTTCTAATTCTGTGAAAAATATCACTGGTAGCTTGATAGGGATTGCATTGAATTTGTAAATTGCTTTGGGTACTATCCTCATTTTCACTATATTGATTCTTCCGATCCATGAACATGGTATATTTCTCCATCTATTAGTGTCCTTTTTGATTTCTTTCATCAGTGTTTTATAGTTTTCTATATATAGGTCTTTAGTTTCTTTAGGTAGATATATTCCTAGGTATTTTATTCTTTTCGTTCCAATGGTGAATGGAATTGTTTCCTTAATTTCTTTTTCTACTTTCTCATTATTAGTGTATAGGAATGCAAGGGATTTCTGAGTGTTGATTTTATATCCTGCAACTTTACTATATTCATTGAGTAGCTCTAGTAATTTTCTGGTGGAGTCTTTAGGGTTTTCTATATAGAGGATCATGTCATCTGCAAACAGTGAGAGTTTTACTTCTTCTTTTCCAATTTGGATTCCTTTTATTTCTTTTTCTGCTCTGATTGCTATGGCCAAAACTTCCAGAACTATGTTGAATAGTAGCAGTGAAAGTGGGCACCCTTGTCTTGTTCCTGACTTTAGGGGAAATGCTTTCAATTTTTTACCATTGAGGATAAAGTTTGCTGTGGGTTTGTCATATATAGCTTTTATTATGTTGAGGTATGTTCCTTCTATTCCTGCTTTCTCGAGAGTTTTTATCATAAATGGATGTTGAATTTTGTCAAAGGCCTTCTCTGCATCTATTGAGATAATCATATGGCTTTTATTTTTCAATTTGTTAATGCGGTGAATTACATTGATTGATTTGCATATATTGAAGAATCCTTGCATCCCTGGGATAAAGCCCACCTGGTCATGGTGTATGATCTTTTTAATGTGTTGTTGGATTCTGATTGCTAGAATTTTGTTGAGGATTTTTGCATCTATGCTCATCAGTGATATTGGCCTGTAGTTTTCTTTTTTTGTAGTATCTTTGTCATGTTTTGGTATTAGGGTGATGGTAGCCTCATAGAATGAGTTTGGAAGTTTACCTTCCTCTGCAATTTTCTGGAAGAGTTTGAGTAGGATAGGTGTTAGCTCTTCTCTAAATTTTTGGTAGAATTCAGCTGAGAAGCCATCTGGAGCTGGGCCTTTGTTTGATGGAAGATTTCTGATTACAGTTTCAATTTCCATGCTTGTGATGGGTCTGTTAAGATTTTCTATTTCTTCCTGGTTCAGTTTTGGAATATTGTACTTTTCTCAGAATTTGTCCATTTCTTCCCACATGGTCCATTTTATTGGCATATAATTGTTGATAGTAGTCTCTTATGATCCTTTGTATTTCTGTGTTTGTTGTGATCTCTCCATTTTCATTTCTAATTTTATTGATTTGATTTTTCTCTCTTTGCTTCTTGATGAGTCTGGCTAATGGTTTGTCAATTTTATTTATCCTTTCAAAGAACCAGCTTTTAGCTTTGTTGATTTTTGCTACGGTCTCTTTTGTTTCTTTTGCAATTATTTCTGCCCTAATTTGTAAGATTTCTTTCCTTCTACTAACTCTGGGGTTCTCCAATTCTTCCTTTTCTAGTTGCTTTAGGTGTAGAGTTAGGTTATTTACTTGACTTTTTTCTTGTTTCTTGAGGTATGCCTGTAGTGCTGTGAACTTTCCTCTTAGCATTGCTTTTATAGTATCCCACAGGTTTTGGGTTGTTGTGTTTTCATTTTCATTACTTTCTATGTATATTTTGATTTCTTTTTTGATTTCTTCTGTGATTTGTTGGTTATTCGGAAGTGTGTTGTTCAACCTCCATATGCTGGAATTTTTAATAGTTTTTCTCCTGTAATTGAGATCTAATCTTAATGCATTATGGTCAGAAAAGATGCTTGGAAAGATTTCTATTTTTTTGAATTTATCAAGTTTAGATTTATGGCCCAGGATGTGATCTATCCTGGAGAAGGTTCCATGAGCACTTGAGAAAAAGGTCAATTTCATTGTTTTGGGGTGAAATGTCCTATAGATATCAATTAGGTCTAATTGGTCTAATGTATCATTTAAAGTTTGTGTTTCTTTGTTAATTTTCTGTTTAGTTGATCTGTCCATAGGTGTGAGTGGGGTATTAAAGTCTCCCACTATTATTGTGTTATTGTTAATTTCCCCTTTCATACTTGTTAACATTTGTCTTACATATTGCAGTGTTCCTATATTGGGTGCATATATATTTATAATTGTTATATCTTCTTCTTGGATTGATCCTTTGATCATTATGTAGTGGCCTTCTTTGTCTCTTTTCACAGCCTTTGTTTTAAAGTCTATTTTATCGAATATGAGTATTGCCACTCCTGCTTTCTTTTGGTCTCTATTTGCGTGGAATATCTTTTTCCAGCCCTTCACTTTAAGTCTGTATGTGTCCCTTGTTTTGAGGTGGGTCTCTTGTAAGCAGCATATAGAGGGGTCTTGTTTTTGTATCCATTCGGCCAATCTTTGCCTTTTGGTTGGTGCATTCAACCCATTTACATTTAAGGTAACTATTGAGAAGTATGATCCTGTTACCATTACTTTATACACCCTTGTTGTGTTTCCTGTCTAGAGAATATCTTTTAGAATTTGTTGGAGAGCTGGTTTGGTGGTGCTGAATTCTCTCAGCTTTTGCTTGTCTGTAAAGCTTTTGATTTCTCCTTCGTATTTGAATGAGTTCCTTGCTGGGTACAGTAATCTGGGCTGTAGATTATTTTCTTTCATCACTTTAAGTATGTCTTGCCATTCCCTCCTGGCCTGAAGAGTTTCTATTGAAAGATCAGCTGTTATCCTTATGGGAATCCCCTTGTGTGTTATTTGTTGTTTTTCCCTTGCTGCTTTTAATATTTGTTCTTTGTGTTTGATCTTTGTTAATTTGAATAATGTGTGTCTCGGGGTGTTTCGCCTTGGGTTTATCCTATTTGGAACTCTCTGTGTTTTTTGGACTTGGGTGATTATTTCCTTCCCCATTTTAGGGAAGTATTCAACTATTATCTCCTCAAGGATTTTCTCATGGTCTTTCTTTTAGTCTTCTTCTTCTGGGACTCCTATAATTCGAATGTTGGAGCGTTTCATATTGTCCTGGAGGTCTCTGAGATTGTCCTCATTTCTTTTAATTCGTTTTTCTTGTTTCCTCTCTGATTCATTTATTTCTACCATTCTATCTTCTACTTCACTAATCCTATCTTCTGCCTCCATTATTCTACTATTTGTTGCCTCCAGAGTGTTTCTGATCTCATTTATTGCGTTATTCATTATATATTGACTCTTTTTTATTTCTTCTAGGTCCTTGTTAAACCTTTCTTGCATCTTCTCAATCCTTGTCTCTAGGCTATTTATCTGTGATTCCTTTTTGATTTCAAGATTTTGGATCATTTTCACTATCAATATTTGGAATTCTTTCTCCGGTAGATTCCCTACCTCTTCCTCTTTAGTTTGGTTTGGTGGGCATTTCTCCTGTTCCTTTACCCGCTGAGTATTCCTCTGTCTCTTCATCTTGGTTATATTGCTGCATTTGGGGTGACCTTTTTATATTCTGGTAATTTGTGGAGTTCTCTTTTTTATGGAGTTTCCTCACTGTGGGTGGGGTTGTATCAGTGGCTTGTCAAGGTTTCCTGGTTAGGGAGGCTTGTGTTGGAGTTCTGGTGGGTGGAGCTGGGTTTATTCTCTCTGGAGTACAGTGGAGTGACCAGTAATGGGTTATGAGACGTCAAAGGTTTTGGAGTAACTTTGAGTTGCCTGTATATTGAAGCTCAGGGGTGTGTTCCTGTGTTGCTGGAGAATTTGCGTGGTATGTCTTGTTCTGGAACTTGTTGGCCCTTGGGTGGAGCTTGGTTTCAGTGTAGGTATGGAGGCATTTGATGAGCTCCTATTACTTAATGTTCCCTGAATTCAGGAGTTCTCTGATGTTTTCAGGCTTTGAACTTAAGCCTCCTGCTTCTGGTTTTCAGTTTTATTTTTACAGTAGCCTCTAGACTTCTCCATCTATACAGCACTGATGATAAAACATGTAGGTTAAAGATGAAAAGTTTCTCCACATTGAGGGACACCCAGAGAGGTTCACTGAGTTACAAGGAGAAGAGAAGAGGGAGGGGGTAGTTAGAGGTGACTGGAATGAGATGCGGTGAGATCAAAAGAGGAGAGAGCAAGCTAGCCAGTAGTCACTTCCTTATGTGTGCTCCATAGTCTGGACCACTCAGAGGTATTTATGGAGTTATACAGGGAAGAGGAGAGGGAGGAAGTAGACAGAGGTGGCCAGGAGGATAAAAGAGGGAAATGAGAAGGAGAGAGACAAATCCTGCCAGTAACCAGTTCGTTAGGTGTTCTCCACCGTCTGGAACACACAGAGATTCACAGAGTTGGATAGAGAAGAGATAGGGGAGGAAAGAGACAGAGGCCACCTGGTGGAGAAAAAGGAGAGTCCAAAGGAGGAGAGAGTGGTCAAGCCAGTAATCTCACTCTCAGGTAAAATTGGGTAGTGAAGTTTGGGTTTTTAAATGTACAAAATTGACAACAAAAACAAAAAAGCAAAGATTAAAAATCTAGAGTAGAGGTTGGATTTTCAAAAAGACAATATTAAAGAAAAGAAGCAGAAGGAAAAAGGAAAAAAGAAAAAAAAAAAAAAGCCACAAGAATTATTAAAAAAAAAAAAACAAACCACCACCAACAACCACCCAAAGACTATATATGGTGTTTGCCTTAAAAAAAAAAAAAAAAGTCTTTTTTTTTGAAAAGTAATAGTAGGTTATAGAAATAAAAATTAGAGGAGAAATAGAAGACAACAACTTTAAAAAAAAGTTAGAAAAAAAAAAAAAAGGAATGATTGTAAAAATAGTAAAAGTATATCTGGCCCTTCTCTGATGTTGTGGGCAGTGTAGGGTCACTTCCAAGGCGGTTCCCTCTGTTTAACTTCTTCTGTTTGCTGGATTTTTAGGCTCACTAGTTCAGTCGCGCTGTGGGGAGGGGGGGATGCTGCAAACAAATAGCACTGTCATATACACACAGTGTGTCAGGACCGCTGGACCTGTCCCTTTTCGTGGCGTACAAACTGCTCCGGCTCTAGGATGCTCAGCCGGGAACCGTCTGAGGCTGGCCCTAGGCTGTGTGCACTTCCCTGGTCTAAGCCGCTCAGGTTCAGCACTCAGGTAGCCCTCAGAGGCACAGATTCTGTTGGGACTGCGTTTTGTGCCCTTCCCGGGTCCGAGTAGCTCAGGAGTTAGGCGAGCACGACCGCTGCTACTTCTTGCCTTTTCTGCCTCTGCTGCTCAGTTTTCTGGGTGGACCACTGGTGCCCCTTGTGAGGCAGATGGTGACTGTCCAGCACCCCCAGAAGTCTTAGCAAAGAAGCCTGCTTGCAGTTTGGTAGGTAAAGTCTCTCCGGGTCTGCAATTGCCCCTTTCCAGCCCTTACGGCTCTGGCTGCCTGTCCCCGGTGGGGGATGATCTGCAGCCGGCTTTTTCCGTTCCGTCCTTTGTTCTGTGCTCTGTCCTGGCAGTGTCTTATGTTTGAGCTTTTCGCATGGTAGCTATCCCACAGTCTGGTTTGCTAGCCCAAGTTAGATCATTCTGGTTGTGCGTGGGGCGTTCCTGCCCGATTCTTACAAAGCACTGCAGCCCACGCCTCCCATGCTTCCCTGCCCTGCCCCCACTTGCTAGTGGCAGATGCAGGTGTCTGTGCTGCTTTTCCGCTGGGGGAGTTACTGTTGGGCTTGTAATCTGTTGGTTTTATTTATTTATTTTTCCTTCCTGTTATGTTGCCCTCTGTGTTTCCAAGGCTCACCACAGACTCGGCAGGGAGAGTGTTTCCTGGTGTTTGGAAACCTCTCTTCTTAAAATTCCCTTCCCAGGATGGGCTTCCCTTCCTGGGACAGAGCTCCCTTCCCACCTCCTTTGTCTCCTTTTTCATCATTTATATTTTTTCCTACCTGTTTTTGAAGATAACGGTCTGCTTTTCTGGTTGCCTGATGTCCTCTGCCAGCCTTCAGAAGTTGTTTTGTGGAGATTGCTCAGCGTTGAAATGTTCTTTTGAAGAATTTGTGAGGGAGAAAGTGGTCTTCCCATCCTGTTCCTCCACCATCTTAGGACCACCCCCCTAAATTTTTTTTAAAATAAAAATAAATAAATAAAAGGAGTCTCAATGAATACAAGCAGTACTGAAAAGTCAAGACAACTAAGGTGTAAAAATGTACCTTTCACAAAAAAGTTAGCACAGATGCCCTGGACAATAACAAAATTTATTGGTAGTGGCAGAAGCCAGGTTGCAATGCCTTAAAAAGCATGAGTTAGCTAAGCTTCAGTATCATGAACTTCAGACAAAATTTCTAAGAGAAGAGAAAGATGACTGGAGTGAGATCTGGAATTGAATGAAGTTTCTTTTTTTAAAAAAATTATTTTTATGTAATAGTAAATATCTCCTGATATGCAAACCTATTCCTTCATCTTTTCCTGAGTTTCTCTGTCTCTTCATATCTTTATAATGTCAGTAATCCTATCCCTTGAAACTCATAAATAGAATTAAAAAGTGTGTAGCAAAAAACAGACAATAATGAACTTGAAACATATACAAGAAGAATAAAGATAAACAGAATGGGAAAACGAGTTCAGGACAAATTGAAGGTAAGCAATGGAGTTTTCATGAATAAAAGTTTAAGTAGCAATGTAAGATTTTATTTTATTTGTTTACTTTGACTTTAGTTATGATCTCTATTATAGGGTTTGTTCTTTTGTCCTCCTTGAATTACACTTCTCTAGTGATGTGAAACCATAATCACAGAAAACTAGTCAATCTAGTCACACTAGGACCACGGCCTTGTCTAACTCAGTGAAACTAAGCCATGCCTGTGGGGGTACCCAAGATGGGCGGGTCATGGTAGAGAGGTCTGACAGAATGTGGTCCACTGGAGAAGGGAATGGCAAATCACTTCAGTATTCTTGCCTTGAGAACCCCATGAACAGTATGAAAAGGCAAAATGATAGGATACTGAAAGAGGAACTCCCCAGGTCAGTAGGTGCCCAATATGCTACAGGAGATCAGTGGAGGAATGACTTCAGTAATAATGAAGAGATGGAGCCAAAACAAAAACAATACCCAGTTGCAGGTGTGACTGGTGATAGAAACAAGGTCTGATGCTGTAACAAGCAATATTGCATAGTGAGCTGGAATGTTAGGTCCATGAATCAAGGCAAATTGGAAGTGGACAAACAGGAGATGGCAAGAATGAACGTTGAAATTCTAGAAATCAGTGAACTAAAATGGACTGGAATAGGTGGATTTAACTCAGATGATCATTATATCTACTACTGTGGGCAGGAATCCCTTAGAAGAAATGGAGTAGCCATCATGGTCAGCAAAAAGTCTTGGATGCAATCTCAGAAATGACAGATTGATCTTCTTTGGTTTCCAAGGCAAACCATTCAATATCAGAGTAAACCAAGTCTATGCCCCAACCAGTAATGCTGAAAAAGCTGAAGTTGAACAGTTCTATGAAGACCTACAAGACCTTTTAGAACTAACACCCAAAAAAGATGTCCTTTTCATGATAGGGGACTGGAATGCAAAAGTAGGAAGTCAAGAAACACCTGGAATATCAGGCAAATTTGGCCTTGGAATATGGAAAGAAGCAGGGCAAAGGCTAATAGAGTTTTTCCAAGAGAACGTAATGGTCATAGCAAACACCCTCTTCCAACAACACAAGAGAAGACTCTACACATGGACATCACCAGATAGTCAACAAAGAAATCAGATTGATTATATTCTTTGCAGCCAAAGATGGAGAAGCTCTATACAGTCAGCAAAACAAGACTGGGAGCTAACTGTGGCACAGACCATGAACTCCTTATTGCCAAATTCAGACTTAAATTGAAGAAAGTAGGGAAAACCGCTAGACCATTCAGGTATGACATACATCAAATCCCTTATGATTCTACAGTGGAAATGAGAAATAGATTTAAGGGACTAGATCTGATAGATAGAGTGCCTGATGAACTATGGGATGAGATTCATGACATTGTACAGGAGACAGGGATCAAGACCATCCCCATGGAAAATAAATGCAAAAAAGCAAAATGGCTATCTTGGGAGGCCTTACAAATATCTGTGAAAAGAAGAGAAAAGCAAAAAAAGGAGAAAAGCAAAGGAGAAAAGGAAAGATATTCCCATTTGAATGCAGAGTTCCAAAGAAAAGCAAGGAGAGAAAAGAAAGCCTTCCTCAGTGATCAATGCAAATAAATAGAGGAAAAGAACAGAAAGGGAAAGACTAGAGATCACTTCAAAAAATTAGAGATACCAAGGGAAATTTCATGCAAAGATGGGCTTGATAAAGGACAGAAATGGTATGGACCTAATAGAAGCAGAAGGTATTAAGAAGAGGTGGCAAGAATACACAGAACTGTACAAAAAAAGATCTTCATGACTCAGATAATCACGATGGTATGATCGCTCACCTAGAGCCAGACATCCTGGAATGTGAAGTCAAGTGGCCTTAGAAAGCATCGCTATGAATAAAGCTAGTGGAGGTGATTGAATTCCAGTTGAGTTTTCAAATCCTGAAAGATAGTGCTGTGAAAGTGCTGAACTCATATACCAGCAAATTTGGAAAACTCAGCAGTGGACACAGGACTGGAAAAGTTCAATTTTCATTCCACTCCTAAGGAAAAGCAATGCCAAAGAATGCACAAAACAGCACACAATTGAATCATCTCACATGCTAGTAAAGTAATGCTCAAAATTCTCCAAGCCAGGCTTCAGCAGTACCTGAAGTGAACCGTGAATTTCCAGATATTCAAGCTGGTTTTAGAAAAGGCAGAGGAACCAGAGATCAAATTGCCAACATCTGCTGGATCATGGGAAAACCAAGAGAGTTCCAGAAAAAATATCTATTTCTGCTTTATTGACTATGCCAAAGCCTTTGACTGTGTGGATCACAATAAACTGTAGAACATTCTGAAAGAGATGGGAAAATCAGACCATCTGACCTGCCTCTTGAGAAAGCTATATGCAGGTTAGGAAGCAACAGTTAGAACTGGACATGGAACAACAGCCTGGTTCCAAATAGGAAAAGGAGTACATCAAGGCTGTATATTGTCACCCTGCTTATTTAACTTCTATGCAGAGTACATCATGAGAAACGCTGGGCTGGAAGAAATACAAGCTGGAATCAAGATTGCCGGGAGAAATATCAATAACCTTAGATATGCAGATGACACCACCCTTATGGCAGAAAGTTAAAAGGAACTAAAAAGCCTCTAGATGAAAGTGAAAGAGGAGAGTGAAAAAGTTGGCTTAAAATTCGACATTCAGAAAACAAAGATAATGGCATCTGGTCCCATCACTTCATGAAAAATAGATGGGGAAACAGTGGAAACAGTGTCAGACTTTATTTTGGGTGGCTCCAAAATCACTGCAGATGGTGATTGCAGCCATGAAATTAAAAGATGCTTACTCCTTGGAAGAAAAGTTATGACCACCCTTGTAGCATATTGAAAAGCAGAGACATTACTTGCCAACAAAGGTCCTTCTAGTCAAGACTATCGCTTTTCCAGTGGTCATGTAGATATGTGAGGGTTGGACTGTGAAGAAGGCTGAGCGATGAAGAATTGATGTGTTTGAACTGTGGTGTTGGAGAAGACTCTTGAGAGTCCCTTGGACTGCACCGAGATCCAACCAGTCCATTCTAAAGGAGATCAGCCCTGGGTGTTCTTTGGAAGGACTGATACTAAAGCTGAAACTCCATTACTTTGGCCACCTCATAGGAAGCGTTGACTCATTGGAAAAGATTCTGATGCTGAGGAGGATTAGGGACAAGAGGAAAAGGGGATGGCAGAGGATGAGATGGCTGGATGGCATCACTGACTCAATGGACGTGAGTTTGAGTGAACTCAGGGAGATGGTGATGGACAAGGAGCCCTGGCTTACTGCAATTCATGGGGTCGCAGAGAGTCGGACTTGACTGAGCGACTGAACTGAGTGATGAGAAATGGCTATTTCTCAGTGCTGATTCATAAGCTAAAAAGAGTTGTTTACAATTCTTAAAGAATGATATAGGTATATACATCTCCAATTTAAAATAACTGAATATCATTATTTATGTTTCTTTTATTCTTTTACTGGAATAAACTATATGAAATACCATCCAACACATCACTGAAACCCAAAGGAAATATCCTTATCATATTTGAGCACTTACTTTTTGGGGGATAGTTTCAACAATTTATATTTTTGATCCTGGCTATTTTATTTCTTCTCTATTTACAACAGTGCAAATATAATGGAATAGAGTGCTATAGGATTGAATTCTAAGGCTGAGGAGGGAATGTATTCATAATGTCACCATTTTTTACTGCAGCTACTAGATGTATTCACACTTGGAACATAATATACTTATGAAAATGATGACCTCCAAAGAGAAAATGAAACTCCCCTCCACACAATGAAGAGAAAAAAGTAGGAAAGATATATTACACAGTTTATTCTTTTTATACTGGGTAATTATGTAGACATCTTCAATTCCCTAGCAACTGCTAGATTTGATTTTCATTTCATTATCTGAGACTATTTATCTGCTTAACATTAAATCATGACCTCCTGGGACATGACATGTTTGATGTAACATGTTATGAAATATAATATTTCAAGGATTATTACACACCAAAAAAAATCCAAATAAAACAAAGGAGGTAAGAATAACAAGGTGCTCTCAAAGTTCCAGAAAACTTATTTCTTGGTGTATGAAATATGAGGGACTGGTTCAATGTGCTTCAACTTGGAAATAGAGGACTGATAATGTCATTATTCCAGCCTCAGCTTCTACCTAATGGTTACTTCGGACTGCACAATAACAGTTAAAATGAAAGTGGAGCAAAATGTAAAAGAAAATGTCAACAATCTCACTGTCAACAGATTTTCTCATAAGTCTTATAAAATCACAATGCTAAAATTGAACTGATCTTATATTTTAGTGAATAAAGTTGTGTAATTTATAGATTTATAATTAATCTACCAATTATATTTTGTGTTAAAAATATTGTACATGCACCCACTCACTTAATAAAATTCTTGAGCAAATAATGCATGTTTGAATATCTAGGTGGAAAGATTGAGTCTATCTCTCAGGCTAGTGAGAAAAGAAGCTCTGAAAACAGAACCCAAATTCCTCAGTGATGCCAATATATGTCAGAGAGAGACAGACCGAAGCTGAGACAGAGAATATTCCATATTTTGATGGGAAAAATATAATTCTCAGTCAATTTATTCTCTGAAAACTCAATGTGGAAAACTAACAGATTCACCTAGTCTTAATCTCATGTATTTTACTCAAAATTTGCCCCTGATTGAAACATTCTTCATCTTAGATATTGACCCTGTGACAGACTTGAACCTGCCAAAATAGTTAGTCTTTTTCTGGAGCAAGATTCTGACCTCTTTATTGCAGGAAATTGTTCAATCACCCATTTGTGCATTATTGCTTGGAAATAGTATACTTTACCCAAGGCTAGGTCAACTACTGCAAGTCGATTTTACCATAATTCCATTCTTACATTCTTAGAGGTATCCTTCTTTACTGTTTAGAGTGATGGATGGTATCATGATGCAGGGAAATTGACCTGTACAGCACAGTGGAGTAATAAGTTCTGAATGCCATTATGTCCAAAGGTTCATATCCAAATAAGGCTTTCTTATATGGGGAGCTTAAAATAAAATCATGGTGCTTGATCTAGGCTGGGATATTCAGTCAGGAGAATGTAGGAAAAAAAAAAAAAAAAAAAACCTTTCCAGGCAGAAAGACAGATATTTCAAAACACCCACCTCTTAGAGGCAGAAAAGAGAGCATGTAAAGATAATTATTGTAAATGTGATATAAGATATAATTATCTTTACATGCTAACGATATAAGAAAGATAATAATAGAGGCAGTGTCCAAGCAAAAAGAAAATAATAAGCAACTAAACCAGCCTGGTAGAACTGGATGGGGGGGCAGTGGGCGAGGAAGGCTTCATAGTACAGATGAAACAAAGTATCTGATTTATTTTAAAAGATGAGTAGGAGACTGAAAAAAAAAAAAAAAAACAGAGAAAGTCATTTTACTTAGAAAAAATGATAAAGCTACAGAGATTATAGCTCCTATTTTAGGAGAGTAGCCTGGGTGCCGTGAAAATTTATGGATGAAATAATGTCAAGAGAGTATACCAGGAAGGTCCTGTTTTGTTCCATGCTAAGGAGATGCACTTTGATCCAGCACCATAAGATCAGTTGTTGAAGGGTTTCAAAAGAAAATGACATAACCAGCTATGCATGTGAGACAGGTCTGTGGATGATGGGTTTGAGGATGCTTTATTAAAAGGACCAAGATCAGGTCACAGGACTTAATTGAGAGATTATGAGAAGTCTAATTAAAGTGGCAATATTAAGGATAGTGATTAGTGAATGTATTTACCACTGAAAAGATTATGAAGCAAATATGCCTGCCTTTGTGGCAGAGCTCTAGAGGCGACAAGGGAAAGGAAATAAATTGGAATTTACTTTCTGCTTTGTAGCCCTGGTAACTTTATGAACGTGTTGTCAGCAAATAAGATCAAATAAAAAAGAAGGGGGGAATCACTGTATAACATTCAGACTGTACAAGTTTTTCTTTGTTGCATTTCAAAACACCACTAAAATGACAAGAGTCATATAGGTCCCCAAGAACTAAACAATGGAGAGGAGAAGGAAAAGGAAAAAAAAAAAAAAAAAAGAATTGTAGAAACAATGTCATCAAATATTTTCAAAGGGGAAAGGATAGATATTTTAGCCAAGCACAGAAAGATGGAACCTAAGTGAGAAGAGGGATACTAACAGGAATAAAACTGGTCCAGTTTGCTTGAATATTTTGAGTATTCAGGGTTTGAAGGAACTATAAGGGGTAGATGGAAGACTAGGGGATGAAATTAGAAGGACTAGATGAATAGCTATATCTTTACCTCCTCTAGGACCCTAAAGGAATCAGAAGTTTATTCTCTAAAAATATTGAACCAGAATATCCCAGATCCCAGGATATCTGGCACAGGTTCAGTTAAGGTGGGAAAATGGATAGAAAACAGGAGCATCTTAAGTAAAAATCTTCACTCTGGATGTTGTTACCCACCCATGACCATGTCCTTCCATAAACATTCCTAGCTGTTTCTAGAATGCTGTCTCACATGTATATAAAACCTGTCCCACCACTGGAGTTAGGAATCATTTTCTGGAAAAGCTAATAAACAACTGAGTAAATATGTGCCCATCAGAAAAGTCTATTCATTGTTTACTGACTCAGGAGTAAACGAATCAGCCAGAGTCCACCCTGCCCATTTTCCTTCCCAACCTGTATTAATTCCCTGGGGACTAAGGTCCATCTAGTCAAGGCTATGGTTTTTCCTGTGGTCATGTATGGATGTGAGAGTTGGACTGTAAAGAAGGCTGAACGTCAAAGAATTGATGCGTTTGAACTGTGGTGTTGGCGAAGACTCTTGAGAGTCCCTTGGACTGCAAGGAGATCCAACGAGTCCATTCTGAAGGAGATCAGCCCTGGGATTTCTTTGGAAGGAATGATGCTAAAGCTGAAGCTCCAGTTCTTCAGACACCTCATGCGAAGAGCTGACTCATTGGAAAAGACTCTGATGCTGGGAAGGATTGGGGACAGGAGGAGAAGGGGACAACTGAGGATGAGATGGCCTGATGGCATCACGGACTCAATGGATGTGAGTCTGAGTGAACTCTGGGAAATGGGGATGAACAGGGAGGCCTGGTGTGCTGCGATTCATGGGTTCGCAAAGAGTCAGACACGACTGAGCAACTGAACTGAACTGAACTGAACTGATGTTGTAACAAATTACTACAAACTCAGTGGGTTAGAACAACAGAAATGGATTCTCTCAATCTTGGTGAGGATAAATCTGTAATTAAGGAATTCTATGTACTCTATGTCCCTGAATGATTTGGGGAAAAATTGTTTCTTATCTCTTCCAGCTTCTTGTAACTCTAGGCATTCCTTGGTTTGTGGCCGCATAGAAATCTCTGCCCCATCTTTACGTGACTTTTTTTCACTGTTAGTCTGTCTTATTTCCTTTTCTTCTCTTATAAAGATGTACACTTGGATTTAGGGTCCACACTAATCAAGGATGATCTTGTCTTCAGATCCTTAATTACATGTGCAAAGAGCCCTTTTTTTTTTTTTTTCCAAATAGCATCACATTCATAAGTTCCAGGAGTTAGAACATGAAGCTATATTTCCGGAACTCACAATTTAAACCACTGACACACCCCACACTCACAGAGCAAAGCCTGTTCTTGTGATTCCTCAGTGTGCATTGGGAGACACACTAGAGAAGGAAAAGGAGATGTAAAAGTGGGAGAAAGAGAAGATCATGAGGAGAAGAAATGAGATGAAGTCAACGTCAATATAGACACTTTTTTCTTTGTTCTAGTGAAAGAACCAACTCGACATCCAACACTGGAGAAATGGTGATGAAAACTGATGGAAATGCATGATGTTGATGATAGAGAATAGCAAAACACATCTGCAGGCCTTGCTTTCCTTTGTGATTTAATGTGTCAGTAGGAAGCCAACACCGAAACAGAGTGAGGAGTGGATGTGACTTCGTGGGTGACAGTACCTGTAAAAGACAAATGGGGGAGAAAACAGGACCAGACAGACAGCCTCCGAACACATCACACACCTTTCAGTGTTTCAGCCAACACAAAAGTAAGCTCTAGAGCCAAGTCATGGGTTCAATCCCTGGGTCAGAAAGATCCCCTGGAGGAGGGCATGGCAACCTACTCTGGTATTTTTGCCTGGAGAATCCCATGGATAGAGGAGCCTATCAGGCTACAGTTCATGGGGTCCCAAAGAGTTGGCCACGAGTGAAGCAACTTAGCATAAGCAAAGTCAGAGTGGTCTGTACTGAGCAAACATGACCAGGCTGTAATACACCTACCATGCTCAGACACGGATTGAAGGCCACCCTGGGAGAGTGTGCTCTTGGCGTGACTAGTGAAAGAAATTATGAAGACACTGCCTCCTTCAGAGAATGCAAGTCCCTTTGGGGAGCAAAGTATCTTCAAGGCTACTACCATTTGTAGAAAAAGAAAATTGCCACAAGTAAGTCAAGGCAAGGAATTCAACGAGAAATTGCAAAGAATGGCTCACATGATAAACTCTCAAATATCACAGTATAAAAGACAAGAAAACAAGTGAATATTTGGATGCTCCAGGAGTATGTGATTTAATGAAGAGATAAAGATATGACTGATAAAAGAATATCAACATACATACAAGATATTTTCATCAGAAATATAATATATGGGCATTTTGAGGGATATTAATGTACCATAGGAGATAGCACTCTATGTTTCCAGATGGTGATATGGTTTTCCCTGAGTGTATGCTCAACTACTTCAGTCATATACAACTTTTTGTGACCCCATGAACTGTAGCCCACCAGGTCCTCTATCCATGAGATTCTCCAGGTGAGAATACTGGACCGGGCTGCCATGCCCCCCTCCAGGGGATCTTCCCGATGAAGGGATCAAACCTGCACATTTTACATCTCCTGTGTTGGCAGGCGGTTTTTTCACCACTAGCACCACCTGGGAAGTCCATTTTGCCCTGCCTAAAAATATCTTTCTGTTACCCTCACAAGTGATGTTTTAATCCTCTACTACCTAAATCTCATCACATATACAGAACATACAGACACATATAAACATATACACTTGGACACAGAAACTGTATGACATCTGGCTTCTGAGAAGCCATTAAGTGGTGAGAAAGAAAGAAAAGAAAGGGAAGAAGGAAGGAAGCAAGAAACAGTATACTAACACATATATATGGAATTTAGAACGATAGCAATGACAACCCTGTATGCAAGACAGGAAAAAAGACACAGCGGTGTATAACGGACTTTTGGACTCAGAGGGAGAGGGAGAGGGTGGGATGATTTGGGAGAATGGCATTCTATCATGTATACTATCATGTAAGAATTGAATCGCCAGTCTATGTCTGACGCAGGATACAGCATGCTTGGGGCTGGTGCATGGGGATGACCCACAGAGATGTTATGGGGAGGGAGGTGGGAGGGGGGTTCATGTTTGGGAACACATGTAAGAATTAAAGATTTTAAAATTATATTAAAAAATTAATTAAATAAAAAAAAGAAAAAAATAAACTATAAACTATAATTAAAAAAAAAAAAAGAAGAAGAAGAAAGCTCTCACACCTTCCTAACTGTCTATTCTGAATTAGGTGAGTCAAAATTTTATTTATCAATGAATATTCTTCTGTAAGCTCAACCTCCAGGCTTGAATGAGGACCACTTCTGCAAGGCAAAGAAAGCAGGAAATATATGTGTAGATGAGAGGAGGAAAAATAAAGAAACGTGGTGAAATGAAGGCAGTGGTGAAGATTGTGGTTGGATATGACTGCCCACAAATAGACTTTTTACACAGTAACTTGGGTAAGGGATAATTTATGGACCAATAAAGATACCCAACCAGTCAATCCTAAAGGAGCTCAGTCCTAATTACACATTGGAAGAAGATGCTGAAGCTGAAACTCCAATACTATGGCCATCTGATGCGAAGAGCTGACTCATTTGAAAAGACCCTGATTCTGGAAAGAATGAGGGCAGGAAGAAAAAGGGATGACAGAGGATGAGCTGGTTGGATGGCATCACCAACTCAATGGACATGGGTTTGGGTGGACTCCGGGAGTTGGTGATGGACAGGGAGGCTTGGCGCGCTGTGGTTCATGGGGTTGCAAAGAGTCGGACATGACTGAGTGACTGAACTGAACTGAAAGATACACACACTTACACAAGAAGTGTGAAAGAGACCCTGTTTTCAAAAAAAAAAAAAGATGACAATCATATAAGCATGCAATACAATATATTCATGGAAGAAAGAAACTCACAGAAACTGCTAATATACAGAGAAATAAAATTACTCTGTTGACAGCTTAATAAATAGCATCCAAAAGTAATCAGAGATTACCAGGAATCTGAAAGGAAACACATTGAAATAGAAATTTGGAACAAAGTAACACTGTAAAAGAAGTTCTGAGTTCTTTGAAATACTTTCGTTGTAAGTTTTATATACTTGCCAGTTAGTTAAAGTTTATTTTGCAGACAATTATGTCCCTGGCTTGCACTAAAATCATAGTTCTTCACAGATGTTAAATGTTGAAAAGCACAAAGTTCTGTTGACAATGTGAATATAGTAAACCAGTTAGGAACATGAACGAAATATCTGAAGGTGAAAAAAGGGATCAAAAAGAGCATCTTTTATACTAATGTTATTGTAAAATGTTCAAACAGCAGGTGAATGCAAGGGAAAATAAATCCTGTATACTAGAAATATTTATAAAACTTCTCACAGCTAAAGCAATTGACTGTGCCTTAATGTCATTTATAAAAATATTTGTATGCACATGCTAATTCACGTAATTATGTATGTGTATATAGGCACACATATATTATTTCACAAAATTATTTTTCCTTATGAAGTGGAAAAAAATTGAAACTAATCAAGTAATTTTAACATGCTTTTGAAGGAACGAAAGTGTTTAATTATAACAAAGGATAAAAAAGATCATTACATTAATTTCCTTACAAAATCAACACATATATGCTAATTAAGTTTAGTTTGGTTGCTAAGCCGTGTCCCACTCTTTGAAACCCCATGGACTGTAGCTCACTAGGCTCCTCTGTCCATGGGATTTCCCAGGCAAGAAAACTAGAGTGGGTTACCATTTTCTTCTCCAGGGGATCTTCCTGATCCAGGGATTGAACCCACATTTACTTCATTGGAAGTCAATTCTTAACCACTGAAGCACCAGGAAAGCCATACATCTTACTTAAAAACCATTCTAATCCCAGTTCATGACTCCCACTGAACCTGTATGGCAGGGTTTCAAAATGCAAATGATTCTGAAGAAACAGAAGTGAGCATCTTTCCAGAGAACGTGAATGAGTTGCCACAGAGATACACAAGTAGAATCTAAAGAGGAAAATGGACTCCGGTGATAATTATAGGTCTTTAATATCGGTCCTTCACATTGTGTAAAATTATTCCTGATGCATGCAAATAAGAAAAAGCTGTCCAAAGCTGTCCAAAGCTGTATCCCTGAAAGAGACTCCTAGTGAGGATCTCCTAGAGACTCCCCAAATTCACTGTTTAACAGGAAACATTAAGATCAACCTGAAATCTTGGACCCCAGTATCAATTCACCCATGAACAGTAATGTCACAAAAAGTTTGCCACATACTACAGATCCTAAACCTATCCTCCCCGGAAAGGGAGATTTCCCATCCAAACAAGTCTGTTTCTCTAAGTCTCACTTCAAGTTCTGTGAGCTCATTTCAGATCTCAATCAGTTGTTCCAGAATGCAACACGGCAATGGGAACTGCTTGTCTGTCAGTGACTTTTCATCTCTGCAGCTGTTAGCAATAAATACTGTTCCAGTAAATCTGATATTTCTGCTGATGATTTGTCCTTTTGTGCAAGAGACCCAGAACACATTAATTTGGATACACACAGAAATCACTGGGTCCCCAATTCTGATTCCTTAAACAGAACTCCATCTAATGACAGCTGGGAGTCTTTTAAAATATTCTACTTGAACAGGAATGTTCACTGTCCATCTTTCCCTTGGATCACAATGCACTCAGTCGAACAATAACATATATAATATAAATAAAAGGTCAAGACATTTAGTGTGTGCTTATGTTCTATTTGCTCAAAATGATTTACTTCTAGGTACCATTTTGCTTGTAAAAAGAGAAGTGACAAGGGAAAGATGAGGTAAGTGTTTCAAATATTAACTTCCCTATTTAACATTTCCCCCCTTAAGGCAAGTCTCTCTTACAAATATATGATAAATGAGAAAAAGGGCAAGAGACTTATTGGTTTGGGACTAAGTGTATAGCTATAAAAGTGAACTCATCATTTTTCTTTTTTTTTTCCATGCAGTATGTTCTTTGTAGGGTTGTTCAAAATTGCAAGTTAAGTGGATCTTAAAAACACTATATAAAAATTGTTTCACAATCAATATATGATGTTTCTGACAAGTTGAAAGAAATTGTCAGTTTAAAATCATGAATTAAATGGAGTATTTTAATTTAAGATACAAGGAAATCTTTAAACTCTTTATTAAACAATTAGACCTCTACCTCTAACCAATGTCTCAATTGAAATATTAAATAATGCAATTTATCATTTATGAATTAGTGTATTGCACTGGAGATGGATTTAAATGACATCATTAAAATAATGTCACCATAGAGAAGCACTATAAATGATCTGACATTCAGTCCCTTCAAATACTTGAAATTAAGATGGAATAAATCTTCACTTTGCTATATTCCTCAATTAGCATTGATATTTTATGAATCATTACCTTTTGATGCATTATAAATACTATGGGACACTCAATACCCTCAGTGGAAAAGCAATTCTAGTTCTTCTAGTCTAAGTTATCTGCTTTCCTGGGGTAACAAAATTCAGGTTCACTGAATAATTTGATCCCCTAGTAATCACTCAATAGGTAGTTGCTGAGTGAAAAAAGTAAGACTACAGTCAATCTGGACAAGAAATCATGGTGTCATCAAGAAAGCTTAACAGAAATTCCTTTAATGGAAACTGCAAGTGAATAAAGAGTAGTAAACCCCATGCCCTAAGAATGGTTTAGGATGATCTGCGCTCAGCTACCCTTCCCATCATCCCCTCCCTCCACCCACTCTCCATTCTCTGTGCTCCATCCTCATTGGCTTGCCTTCATTTCGACAAGCATGCCATGATCCTCCCTATCTCTAGAATAGGGGGTTGTCTTTATCTAAATATTCTTCCACTTTGTCCATAGTTGATCAATTCATTATACTCAATCTTCAAATCTCACTGGAGAGAACTTTCTTTTTTCCTCAGAATAGGTCAAGCACCCTTCTTCCATGATTTCTAAATAGTGAATTTTTTTTTTTCCTTTTCCAGTTTTCAGTTACATATTTATTTCTTCCATTTTTGAACTTATTTTTGCTCCTCCCTAAATTATAAGCTCTCTGGTGATTATTATGGTTTGTTCTACATACATCTACATATGTTAAATTACTTAATGTATGTAGAATGAATGAATGAATATAATGATGAAAATAAAATATCACAATATGCTGTGTAGCCTATTAACTATGTTACAGATCAAGTAATATATCTAAGTATTTCAGTGTGTCCATTGGTATATTTGTGACATAGCAAAGAGCTGTAGACGGGAACACATTCTGTCCAGTCTCAGTCATAATGAAGTCGCCCGTGGCTCTGCTGCTATAATATCTGTCCATACACATGTTATTCATCCTTTCAGCATTATAACATGTTATCTGGATCCTGAGAATGGGGGTAGATAGAATGTATTTGTTCAAAGATAAAAGTGAAAATGAACATTTATGTATGAAATATATTACATAAATCCTGAAGTACAATATTGGCTGCCTTTGTATTTTGATTCAGTTAAAAATTATAATCCAGTCAAAATGGGAACTTAAAGTTTCAGAAACAGTTGCAAGTATATTCCACTATTGTGTTAATGTCACACACTCCCAGCATCCTCATCAATTTTTGTCTCACTGCAACCTTAGCAGTGTTCAAGGAACAAAAAGCACAAACAACAGCAGAACTAAGAGCACAAGCAAAGCACCATACAAAACAACATAAAACAAAAAAAAAATAAAATAAAATAAAACAAAACAATAGAAAAACAAAGGATGGCAAGAAATAATCTTAGCCGAACACATTTTTTTAACTGAAAGAGTAGGGTTAAAAGAGTGTTAATTCTATCATCTTTTAAAATCAACTGTCATATTCATGACTACTTTATAGCCTATCCTTGGAGACTGGAACAATCCTTGCTCCCAATAATGAGATATAATATAACTTTGTTTCCTTTGAGTTAAATGACCAGTTGTGTGCCCTTTACTGTCACTTCACTTATGTTGCATAGCTCTCCTTGGTCAAAAGGAGAATAATAAAACGAGAGCTACAACATTTAGATAAAGTTTTACATTCTCCTTCCAGCATTTCCTCAATTTGAAATATATAACAATTGGAATGCCAAGATGAAAATGAATAGATCAACTTGTTTTTCTGCAAAAAGCTCTTCTAAATATGTTTAAACAACAACAGCAAAAAAGAAGTTCAAGTCATATAAAATGATTTAGGAAATGGGGCTCTGAGGTTTCTGAAGATCATAAGAAAGGTTACTTAAAGTTTCCATGATAAAACACGTTTTGTACTAAAGTTTATAAATGTTAACAAAGTTTTAAAAAGCCAGTTTCTTGTACTTGAGCAAATTTTACTGCATATTTTCATCAAAATATTTCCAAAAAAAGTTCAAAAATAAAAAAAAAATAGCGTTCAAAAAAATTTAGACCATCTGTTTCAAATATATATATATATATATATATATAACTTCTCGTGGTAATGATCCTTTTGTTTAGAATCACTTATAGAGTAAATCGCAATGGATATCACACAAGGATTGAGACATGAAAAAGCAATGTTAAAGTATTCAAATCAAAATAATGTTTGATAAAATCAAATTATCTTCAATGTATTTTTTCAGTACTTTTTTCACTATCAAAAATCCCTGTATGCTATTTATTTAATTTGAAGTAAAGACAAATATAAACAAGCACTCTAAGGGGAGTTTATGATCAACAATTACAGTTTCCTTGGGACCATTCAGTTCAGTTCAGTTCAGTGGCTCAGTTGTGCCTGACTCTTTGCGACCCCATGAATCACAGCATGCCAGGCCTCCCTGTCCATCACCAATTCCCGGAGTTCACTCAGACTCACATCCATCGAGTCGGTGATGCCATCCACCCATCTCATCCTCTGTTGTCCCCTTCTCCTCCTGCCCCCAGTCCCTCCCAGCATCAGAGTCTTTTCCAATGAGTCAACTCTTCGCATGAGGTGGCCAAAGTACTGGAGTTTCAGCTTCAGCCTCATTCCCTCCAAAGAAATCCCAGGGTTGATCTCCTTTAGAATGGACTGGATGGACCTCCTTGCAGTTCAAGGGACTCTCAAGAGTATTTTCCAACAGTCCATCAATTACTTCAAAAGATATCATATATTCAAAACCAGATCATGTTTATATCAGGTATAATTCATGCATCCATTTACTATTTTATTGGCAACAGAGAAATTTTTATACTTGTAAGCCAATAAAACTATACAGTATACCATAGGATATAGATTATAAATTGCAAAAAACAAAGTTTCAAAATTTCTTTCAAATATTTGAGTTTATTTCAATACATTTGACTTCCAGTTGACTATCAATCTAATTCTGCTGCATTGATCAAAAACGCTGTGGTCAGAATTTTATTATTAAAGATCAAGTGGATTTCTTTTTAGTGAACATAGAGTATACTAAAATGTGTTAATTTATTCTTAGTTTAAAATTCAAACAGTGCAACAGAGTACATTGCTAAATCATACATAAATATTATTAGTTTTATCAAGGGAAACAAAAGTGTAAACACAAAGAAAAACAAGAATTTAAGTAGCAAGGAAACTAAAAGATTTCTACTAACCCTAATCTACTCTCAGATTTTGAGTTTAATTGCTTGTTGCAGAATAAGCTCAAGTATAAAATCATTCTATAGTTTGTCAGAATACTGACTTTTTACTTTCAGGTAAATTTTATGGCAATGGATGGTATTTAGGTTTAAAAATCTGGAGCTATTAAAAAAAGTCTTGATGGAAGATTATGAAACATAGTGTTACCACAATAAGCACAGTATTCTAGCAACTGTAAAGTCAAACAGATTCTACTCTAAAACCCAAAAAAGTATTGGCATTTAATATGCACCTTTGTTCCTTTTATGGGCTTCCCTTGTGGCTCAGTCAGTAAAGCGTCTGCCTGCAATGCAGGAGACTCAGGTTTGATCCCTGGGTCAGGAAGATCCTCTGGGGAAGGAAATGGCAACACACTGCAGTATTCTTGCCTGAGAAATCCCATGGACAGAGGAGCCTGGTGAGGTACAATCCTTTTAAAAATGTAGGTGTCTGAATTTAGTTGTATGAGTTTAACCTTGTAGATCATTCAGTCAAGCAAAAAGAATATTTAATGATTGATGATGAAAGGTCTCATGAAACAAATTATTATGAAAAAATATTGCCTAGCAACACAAATGGTATGAACTAGATAAGAGCATCAGTAGAGTATAAGTTGAGTGCACATCTTTCCACAGATAACATAAATATTGTGATAAATATTTGAATGTAGACTCTTTTTACCAAAGCAGTTTTTCAACTCTTTTTGGAAAAAAAAAAATATATATATATATATATATATATATCTGTCTTGTTTCCTTCAGATTTATTATATGAAAAATACTGTTTTGTATAACAGAAATTACACTACTTTTCTGACGTATACTTTAGGGCAATTTTATGGTTCATTATTTGTTCATTCTCTAACTGTGGTTTAACTGTATATATAATCTCACTAAACATGGCTATTCCAGATTAAGCCTGTTATATTCTCAAGAATTAAGAATCATCATTTATAATAATCATAGTCAATAGTTTTTCTTTATTTAGAATTCAAATTTTTCAATTTCAGTATAATTTGGAACTCACAGTAAACCAGCTTTTTTTTTTTGATCTACTAAATATTTTATTTTAAATAACTCCTCTATTCACATTACATGTTGGCCAGTATGTTGAATTCAATTTTAATGTGGCCTTAAGTAAAATCTATTTTCATATTATCATCCATAACACATTTCTCCTATAAGTAACTATATGATTTATATGCAAATATATGTGAAATTGGACAGAATTAATTCCATGTGTATACAATATGGAATATATTACTATGTAATAATACTTTCAATCTTACATACAAATTTCAAAATAGGGAAAGAACCAAGTTCACATAACTTTAGCTTTAAGAAATCTATTTAGAAAGATCTATCTCTTTGTATATCAATTCTGCTGGTGCTCTCTATTTCTTTTCATCATTAATAGCCACCTCCCCAGCTACATGTTATAGGGATCATTCTTAAAGAATCATTTAAACTCCCTGATCTTTGGTTCCTGCTGTAAATTGATTCTATACACAGCAGTCTAATGAAACCATACAAAAATAGTTTTGTGATTCTAAATCATAGAAACATGTGGATATTCCTTCACTAAAAGATGAACTTAAACCCTGGTATAATTTTTTATCTGTTCACATTCTTTTTCACGAATCAGACAGCAAAACCACAAAGCCCAGAGAGAGTGTCTGGGTTAAGTGTTTGTATAACTCTTTTTCTCAGCATGCAATTTCTTATTCTCTGTCTGTATCTCTTTAACTGCCTCTCACAGTATGTTCTCATTATATCTTACTGGAGCAATACTTCAAAATATTGTCCTTAGTGAAAAGACTGCTCTGAGAGCAAGTGATGAAGGTATAAATTACATGAGTAGAAGAAGAAAAGATGTGCCCTAGGAGTTCAAAACCATTTTGCCTTCATGATTTGGACAAATTCATTCAGTGAGCTAATGAGCTATGACAAACAACTTATGTTTTAAACACATTGATGAGCATAGAGAATGTTTTAGTAGACTTCATTCTATCATTAAAGACTTGTGGTTCAGTACACTGTATTAAGAAATTCAGAATACATTTAACTAACAAGTCTTGTATTTTAAGAAAAAGTGATTAAACGAGTGGGGATTATCAAGGAAGCAGTGTTTTGTTTTAATATGATACATTTAAAGTGCCTTTTTATCACCAGTAGTATTTTACTTTTTATGTATTTTTT